>NC_050573.1:419482680-420087595 GCF_011100635.1 Trichosurus vulpecula
AGTGGCTTAAATACTGCATAAACTTGGACAAGTTTCTAGTTTCTCCATTTCTCATGTTTTTCTATCTCCAGTAGGGATAGTGAATCAAATAATCAGTCATATCTATGGATCCCATCTCTCAAGATTTGCCTTTAGAGCAAGAATTTGCTAGGGAAAGTAATTGCAGTTGGTTGAAAATGGTGTATTGGTCAGCATCTTAAACCACAACAAATTCCAAATGGATTAATAATATAAATGTTTAAAAGAAGCACATGATGAAAAAAAAAGAAGAGAATAAAAGGTTGTCTCTCGCATAATTGTGGAGAGGGGAAAATGCTTAACGAGCTGTGACTTAGAGGAAATTATGAAGGACGAAATAAATGATTTTGATTATATAACATTTTTTAAAACTTGTGAAGAAAAAAAACAATGCATCCAGAATAAGAATAAAAAAATACAAATTGGGTAAGAATATCTTTGCCTTAAACATTTCTGATAAAAATCTGATATCTATAATTTAATGAATTGAGACACATTTATAGGAACTTTTGCCCAGTGATAACTGGTCAAACAAACAGGCAGTTTTTACAGGAAGAAACTATCAACAGCTAGTCTAAAAAGTGCTCAAACTCTCTAATTATTAGCTAAATGAAAACTAATGCAACTCTGAAGTGCTATTTGGCAAAGATAGAAAAGGATGATAAAATCCACTGCTGGTATAGTTGTGGGAAAACGTTCATACTAACTTACTGTGGAACTATCAACTGATTGAATTGTTTAGGAAAAGCAATATAAGGTTATACAATAAGAATAACAAAAAATGTTTATGCCTTTTGATCCAGATCTCAACACAAGACTTATACCCTAAACTCAGCATGGGCAGGGGGAAAAATATAAAACCTCACCTACTTTTCTTTCTTAATGACAGGTTGAAACGACTAGTTTGTCCAGAAATCCCCAATCCTGCAAAGAGCAAGGTGGTCCTGTGGCACGGTGACAGTTTCAATGTAAGAGGTCATATGTTTATTCCTAAAATCACTCCAGCAGCTGGGGCTTCAGGGAAGGAGAGGCTGAGCAAAGCAGGCTGGGACAGTGAGCTGAGATCTGAATGACGTTTATATGATGAGGATCAAAGTGGGAAGATCCTTGTGAGAAGTCAAGTAGAATAAACCTTTCAGATAGATACACCCAGCCTCAAAGTTTAGAGGGAGGAGCACCTGTGGTATGTCTGAGCATAAACTTGGTGCTTTGAGGAATATGATAAAATCGAAGGCACAGTTTTGTCCTTATGGTCCTGATGTTCCAGTTAAAGAAAGAGAGAATGCTAACATAGGAAACAAGTTTGAGAACTGATTGGGAGCAGTTTGTAATTGAGGGTGATTTAACTGAGGGCAGACTCGGTTTATAAATATTGAGCAAATACACAGACTTCACAGGAAGGAGCCTGGGGGATGGAGCGTACAATGGCACCATAGACTGACCCCAAACCGTGCCATACAAAGACAGGTTGGAAGAACTCAGAGTGTAGTGACTCAGGAAGACAAGTCTTGGATTGGGGGTAGTGGGGGTGAGAATTGGCTGAGAGATGGTGTGGAGACAGCCTAGTGCCATGGAAAGGGAAACTAGGTTTCGAATTCAAGGGTCTGAGTTCATAATCTCGTTTTGCGACTTACTACCTGTGTGAACCTAGGAGGGTCACTTTCCTCCTCTGGTCTTTAGTTTTCACATCTATAAAATGATAGGATTGGATTAGATAATCTCCAAATTCCCTTTCAGTTCAACTGTTATATGAAAGAAGGATGAGAAGTTGGATGACCACTTCTCAGGCAATATTTTCCAGGGATTTCTGTTCAGGTGAAGGATGGATGAGATGACCTCCAGCTTCCCCTGTAGCTCTGAGAATCTATGATGCCAGGGCTCTGATTTGGCCCATGTGACACCAGAGGGCAGAATTAGGACCATCGGGTTGAAGTTATGGAAAGGCAGATGGAGCTCAAAATAAAGAAACTCCTAACAACCAGAGTTGCCCAACAAAGGCGTGGGGTTTCTGGGGAGGGGGGGGCATGTGGCTAGCCCATTTTCTGAGGTTTATGTCTTTTCAAAGGAGTAAAAGTTGGGAAAAAACCCCACACCTTAAAACAGCAACTGGTCCACCTTCCTTTTTGCAGATGAGGCAGCTAAGGCTCAGAGAGTTACTTGCCCAAGATCGCCGAGTAAGCAGAAATAAGATTTGAACGCAGGTTCCCTGATATTTCCATTTGATCACACTTTGTTCAAGGCAGAGGCTGGATGACCACTGGGTAAGGGATGCTGTAAATGGAATTCCTGCACCAGGAGAAAAGACTGGACTAGATGACCTCTGACATCCTTCCTAGTCTTAAAATTCTAGTCTGGAGCAGCAATAGCTAACATTTGCACATTGCTTTAAGGTTTGCTGGGGCAGCTAGGTGGCGCCACAGTGCATAGAGTGCCGGGGCTGGAATCAGGAAGACTCATCTTTCTGGGTTCAAATCTAGCCTCAGACACTTACCAGCTGTGTGACCCTGGGCAAGTCACTTAACCCCGTGTGCCTCAGTTTCCTAATCTGTAAAATGAGCTGGAGAAGGAAATGGCGAACCACTCCAGTATCTTTGCCAAGGAAACCCCAAATGGGGTCACGAAGAGTCATATACAACTGCACAATAACAAATTAAGGCTTGTCAAATGCTTTATGTGTATTATCTTATTTGATCCTTATAATAAACCTTTGAGGTAAGAGCTATTATTTTATAGAAGAGGAAACTGAGGCTAGGAGGTTAAGGTCACACCAATAAGAACCATTTGAAGCAGGATTTGAACTCAGGTCTTCTTGATTCCAAATCTGGCATTCTATCTCCTTTTTTTTTCCCTTGTTGATCAGGATTATAGTAAAATCTCAATTAAGTAGGAATGGAACTTTCATTAAAAATTTGTTAGTCTCGTTTCTTGCCAAAGGGAACACAGGGTACTGATAGCTCTTCTAGCTTAGTAGAAGCAACTAACTTTTGTACTTCATTAGGAAGAATAATTAGTTAAAATTAGGAAGCTACCAAACGTGCTTCCTTCCCTCAGTGACTTTTCCCCGAGCGAACTTCTATGAGAAAACCCTGGGTTTTTTTTTCCCCTTTGGTGGCCTACCCGAAGGTGCCTTGGAATGACCCAGAGTCTTTGGGGCCTCATGTCCTGCAGTCCGCGTCCCCTCCCTGAGGTTTGCCCTCCACTGAATTTATCTTAAGAAGTTGATTTGAAGGCGTCCTTATTGCTGCTTACCCCTGAGCACATTTTTGTGGTATCCGACCTGGGTTCTGGATAAGGAGATGTCCTTTATTACGAGAGCTGGACTCTGTTGCCTGCTTTCCCCCTTCTTAAGGGTTGGAATTTCCCTTTTAGTTGGTATCTTTTAAATATCAAAAGATGATGTTTGAACAACTAAGTTATTCTGAGGATCATATTCAGTATTTTGCTCAGTATTATTGTCAAGTCAACTACAAAGGATCTAGGGAGGAAGAAGCTATCCACCCTCAGAGATAGAACTGATAAACAGAAATATGCATAGTAGGGTTTTACATATCTATCTATAGCTATGTCTTTACCTATCTATCTATCTATCTATCATCTATTTATCTATCTATCTTTATCTATATCTGGTGGCTTTCTCTAGTGTGTGGTGGGGCCAGAGAGAGACAGTTTACAACTTAAAGTGTAAGCAAAAAGCCCTAAATTTAAAAAACTTGATGTTCAAATCCAACCTCAGACACTTGGCACACTTACTAGCTTTGTGACCTTGGGCAAGTCACTTAACCCCAATTGCCCTGCCTTCCCCCCTCAAAAAAAAAATTTAATGTGAGCAAAGAGGTATTATGATTTGATGGTTAAAGGGCTGGATGGACGGTCAGGATATCTGGACTCTAGACAAATTTCCATCCCTGGTTTGCTAGGTAACATTGGACAAATCTTAGTAGAGTGCAAAGTGTGCTAGATTTGGAAGTCAGAGGACCTGAGTTCAAGTTTTGGCTATTCTGCTTAGTAGGTGCGAGACCTTACACAGATCACTTAGTTTCTCTGGACCTCAGTTCCTCATCTATAAAATGAAAGAGTTAGACTGGATGGTTTCCAAGGGCCTTTCGAAGTTAAATCTATGACCTATAAGTAACCTTGGTGCTCTGTGTCTCCATTTTCGACCTGTAAGACAGGGCTCAAGCAATTTTGTGAAGATAATTCCCAGAATCTTTTTGAGCTTTCTGGAACAAATGACCTATAGATGTACAATGCATAACTTAGTGGACTAATATATACCACTTGTTTTCTACAGTAGAAGCATTTAGAATGGACCAAGAGTAGTTGAGAGGGAGGGGGACAGTGGGATGAGAAAGGAGACCGAGGTCTTTTTATGTGAGAGTATTTTAGAACTTACCATTACCAAGCTCTTTGTCCCATGTGGCATCCAAGTGACTGTTGGTGGTGGGGTGTTCCTCTTTCTTTTGATAGTCCAAGCTTCATCTCGGAGAGGTCCAATTCCATGGCAAGATGAAGGCAGTGGATGAGAGGATTCTAAAGCCATACTTGTCTTCTTCTGGTGACTTGGTCGACAAGTTAGTGGTAGACTTCGAGAACTTCCTGGACAAAACTGAGGTTCACAGAATAGAAATGATGAAGATGCAGGAAAACATTTTGAGTGGGGAAAAGAAGAAGTACGTGAATTCTCCATATAATTTTTACAGTCCCTCAGGAAAGGTTTTCCAAGGCCTTCCAACTTCAGCTTTGACTTCATTTGAAGGAACACAAGAGCAATGTTCAGAAAGGTCAGATGAGGAAGCCGAGGAAAGACCCTCCCAGAGGCCAAGTGGAATTCTGGAGCCAGAGCAGCAACCCTGGGAAGAAGCCGGATTGAATCCATATTTGAAAAATTCAGTGACGACAAGGGAATTCCTCACTTCTGAGAAATCTTCTGATCCAATCAAGAAGAAGACTGAAATATAACTGTAGTCTGGGTTTGTTTTCATTTTTGTTTGTTTTGGGGAGGAGTAACAGGGTAGAATGACCCTTAATTAGAAGCAACGTGTTTGAATGGGCTTCTGGGTGTTGAAGTGAATAGAGTGCCAAGCCTGGAGTTAGGAAGACTCATTTTCCTGAGTTCAAATCTGGCCTCAGACACTTACTAGTTGTGTCACTCTGGGTAAGTCACTTAACGCTATTTGCCTCAGTTTCCTCATGTGTAAAATGACCTGGAGAAGGAAATTGCAAACCACTTTAGTATATTTGCCAAGAAAACCCCAAACTGAGTTACAAAAAGTCAGACACAACTGAACAAGAACAAAATTAGAATGGGTCCCCTCCTTATTAGCCACAGACTTAAGTAGAGAAATATTTGTTTCTTTCCCAGTTCAGCTTGTTTATGGGTTCAAGGACTAATTGCCTTCCAATGCATCTGTACACATAGTTTTATGCTCAGTTGGCAGTGACATATATAGTATAGTGGGTTTGGGAAGGTAGAAGTATCAGGAAACTTAGATTTTTCTTTTTCCCCTGCTGTGGAACAATTCGGTTTGGTTTCCAGGCACTAGACTCCTGCTTTCTCTTTAGCTAAAATCCACTAAGAATATTTGCTTTTTGCATCTCCTGTCATCAGCTTTGAACCTGATACCAGACTTTGCTAATTTCCCATCAGGACCAGTGATGATGATGATAACGATAATAGCTCACATTTACATCGTGCTTTGAGGTTTACAAAGCACCTTAAATATTATTTTACTTTATCTTCACACGCTGGGAGACAAGTGGTATTTTTCTCCCCATTTTACAGATGAGAAAAGTGAGGAAAACAGACTTCAGTGACTTGCCCAAAATCATATGGTTACCAAGTGTCTAAGATGTTTTTCAACTTACATCTTCCTGATTCCAGGTCCAGTGCTTTGTCCACTGTGCCATTTTAGCAGCCTTTGTGGTGATTTGGAAGTACAGGGTCTGGCAAACATCAGCTCTCACTGGCTTTCCTAGGATGCCGTTTGCTTGTCTGGCCTTCCTTATCCCTAGCAATCCCTTAGAATATCATCTGTCTTTTTTCATCATTGGAGTGCCTATCCCCTTACCGTACTGGGGGACCGGTCATTCTTTGGGAGTTGTTTTTTTTTTTTTTTTGATCAGATAGAAACTGTAATTTCATTGGCATAGGGAATTCCTGGTGAGGAAATGCCCTTTACCAACATAAATCAGCAACCATTCTATAACTTAGAGTCTCAGAGAGTCGACTAAGGCTCCTGCAGTTTAAAGGACTCGCTCAGCCACCCAGCCAGGATACGAACGAGGCGGGACTCCTGATTTCCTTGACTCTTGAGGCCAGTGATCTGTCCATAACTTTTGTGTGGCAGCAGGAACCAACATGGGGAACAGTCGCCATCCTCCCGCAGGGCAGAGAATATGTGACTCTGGGAGGGGGCTGGACCTTGCTAATGGTTTCTCTCGTGTCCTTGTTAGTTTTATTGTTATTGAGTCATTTCGGTTATGTCCGACTGTTCGTGACCCTATTTGGGGTTTTCTTGGCAAAGATACTGGAGTGGTTTTCCATTTCCTTCAACAGCTCATTTTACACATGAGGAAACTGAGGCAAACAGGCTTAAGTGACTTGCTCAGGGTCACACAGCTAGTAAGCATTGTGGGTCACTTGAACTCAGGTCTTTCTGACTCCAGGCTCAGTGCTCTATCTACTATGCCACCTGCCTGCCCGTCCTTGTTAACAGATTAAGGACAAGACAGTTCAGGGATTTTTCTTTTAGGGAATATGGTCTCTCATTCTGCTTCAGAGCCTGGGAGACACAGTTGGAAAGGCATCTTTAGCTTGCCTGCTTCCCAGGAATAGCCTAGGAATTCACATCTTTGGAACATGCTGAGAAAGGGATGCATTTATTTAGCACTGCTGTAAGTGTTACCTTCCCTTGCCCCAGCAGAAGAGGGAGATGAGTCAGCCTGGCTCTAAATTTGTGAAAAATAGCCTATTCAGAATTCCACTCTAGGGATTGGGAACCTGCTTGGTCCGGTCATAATGTCCAATGCTGAGCTTGCTCATGGACTTGGACAGAAACTTTGGGAGGGCTGTCATAGGGTTTCGATTCTATTTGGCCCTTGGCTGACCCAGGAGAAGCTCAGGAGAGGTACGGGAAGAGAGTAGAAAGGAAGCTGCATCTTGGAAGGGAATGAGGAGTCAGCAAGGCGGGTATTTCTAGGAAATATTTGCAAACTCAATCCTGATGTCAAGTATGGAGAGGAAATAAGGGAAATTTCTCTGGATTACTGATCTGGTACTTGTTGACATGAGACAGAAAGGAATGGGGTAGTGGTTAGGAAGCTCCCTTCCATGGCCTGGGGGAAGGGAAGTGATTCAATTCATTTCAATTGAGAAGTATACTAACACCCTAAATACAAGCAGCTAGGTGGCCAGTGGGTCTGGAATCAGGAGGACCTGAATTCAAACTCAGTCTCAGACACTTGGTAGCTGTGTGACTCTGGGTAAGGTGCATAACTTCTGTTTATCTCAGTTTCCTCAACTGTAAAATGAGGATTATAATAGCATCTTTCTTAACAGGGTTGTTGTGAGGATTAAAGGAGATAATATATGTAAAGTACTTAGCATAGCATCTACCACATAATAGGTGCCTACCAAATGCCTACCCCCTTTCCTTCTCAAAGACTCCTATTTCTTGCTTGTCCTCCCTTCTCTCTCCTTCCTGTCCTCTTCTTAGTTTTTCTCTCCCTTCCTGTACTCTTTTTCTGTCTTCTCATTACTTATAGTGTTAACTTTTTCTTTCTTTTTTTAAAACAGTTTGGTAGGAGACTAAGGGCTCCATCCTGACATTTGCCCTTTGGAGTGACTTGTTTCCTTCCCATAGGGAGACCTTGAGTTGCTAAGCTTTGGAATTCCCAGAAGTCCTCGAGTGAAACAAAATGCGCATCTCTGGGGGGCAGCCTGGGCTAGTGAGTGGGAAGATCCACAGACCTGCTGCCCCAGTGCTGACAATGGTCACATGATCAAATGGCCAGCTACAGCCTAAGGTTCTACTGTAGGTTATCTGTGTTTTCTTTGTATTTTACATCTTTGGCTACTTAGGAGCTGTGGCTTTTGAGTGACAGAACCACCAGAGGCCAACAGGCTCAGTGGAATGGAGTTGATCCTTCAATGCACTTTATCGCTTAGGTGTTTAAAATACAGTTATTACTTGTAGGTTGTTATTTAGAAGTTGATATAAATAATTTTCAATAACTGTCTCATAAGCACATGTATTGTTTATCAGTGTAAAGAGCACTTAATTGAGAAGCATCTATCAAGCACTTATGTGCCAGTTACCGTGGTACTCTTTGCTCTCAAGGAATTCATATTCTAACAAGGAGGCAATATATGCTCAGCATATCTCTATCTATCTCTACAGCCACCACCTAGAGCTATACAAATGAGTGTACAGGTATACAAATATATGTAAATGTGTGCAGACAAAATGCATGAAAATTATGGCATCCTTAGAAGGCTAGGCTTTAAGTACTGGGGGAAGAGGAAAGGCCTCATGCAGAAAGCTGCATTGGAACTGAGTCAGAGAAGCCAGGGAAGAGGTATAAAGATCCAAAAAGGAGAGATGGAGTATTGTGTGTGAGGAAGAGAAAGTAGGCCAGTGTGGTTGAATCACAGAGTGAATGGAAGAAGGCAAAGCGTGGGAAGACTGAAAAGGTAGGGAGGGACTAAGTTGTAAAGAGCTTTAAATGTTAAATAAAGGACTTTGGTCACCCTAGAGGTAGTAAAAAGCCCTTAGAGTTTATTGAATAGATAGGTGACATAATCAGACCTATACTTTAAGAAAAGCACTTTGGCAGCTGTGTGGAGGGCAGTTTAGAGTAGGGAAAGACTTGAAGCAGGGAAACCGATTAAGAGGCCATTGCAATAATCTAGGCAAGAAGTGATGAGGACTTCAACTATGGTGATGGCCCTGGGAGTAAAGAGAAGGGGCTGGAAGGTATTGTGGGGAGTAGAAATGCCAAGATTTGTCAACTGATTGAATAGGTGGGATGAGGAAAAGTGAGGAGTGGAGGATAATGCTGAGATTATGAACATGAGTGACTGGAAAAATGGTAGTATCCTCAAGAGGAATAAGGAATTTGGGGAGAGGCATGGATTGTGGGGAAAGATAATGAGTTCAGTTTTGGAAGTGATGAGTTTGTGAGATGTCAATGGGACTTCCAGTTAGAAATGTTCAATAGATAGTTGGTGACATGGTCCTGGAACTGAGGGGAGAGACATGGGATGGATATATAGATCTGGAAATCACCCCGTGGAAATGCTAATTGAATCCATGGAAGCTGATGAGATGACCAAGTGACGGAGTATACACAGAGAAAAGAGATTCCCAGAAAAGAGAAATATCCCTTAAGTGGAGAAACAATTTGACATAGTGGAAAGAGTGTTGGACTAGGACTGATAATATCTGGGCTTTAGACCTGGTTCTGCTCAACTCATGATATGTATCCTTGGCAGGGACATGCTAAAGCTAGTTCACACCGGCTCTTGAGAGCCAACTTAAAATTTGAGCGTTTACACCTTGGAAATTGGTAAATGCTACAAACCAGGGTTTGATTCATTGTTTTGTTAATTGTCTAGGCTTAAGAAAGTGATGGAGAAAATATTAATAAAGCATACTAAACTTAAAAGTGTGCTGTGCATACATCTCTCTTCTTCTCAGAGAGCTGGTTGTTAAATATTTACCAGAACTTTGGTGGATCTCGAGCAGGTCATTTTACTATTTTCTGCCTCTGTTTCTTCATCTGTAAAATAGGGGTGATCCCTACTCACAAGAAGCTTACATTTCTAAGGTCCTTTCCCTAACAGCTGCTGATTCCAAGATGCTTTATTTTGCTGGTATGTCTACTCTTTAGTTCCTAGGAGTTCAAAGACAAAGTGTTATAAAAGGGAATCAAACCTACCAGAGTCACTATTTTGTGTTTATTAGAATAAGGCCTTTGATTTGCATTGGGAATCACAGAGACACTCCCTAAAGCTGAAGCTTTAAGTTTGGGCTTAGGACCAAGCACACAGTGAATGAGACTTCTGCTCTCCATGTCATAAATTCTTTGTTCCAGTAATCCAGGTCACATAAAGGGAAGCAGGGAAGGAAAGGACTGCCAGTCAGTAGAACTAAAATGATCCCTAGGTAGAATTCAACAAGGGAAGATTGTCATTTAAGTAGGTGAAATTAGTATTTTCAAACATTTGGGGGCCATTGCTTGTTGCAAATTCATAGTTAATCATGGAGTAATTGTCATCTTTGACCAGGCTTCCTCCTGGAATGTTGTGGGGTGGAGCCTTAATGGAACCACAGTTATGGTGCAGTAACCATAATGAATATGGACAGGATCACTGACTTCTGAACTTTCTACTAAGAGTACTCTTTGTAAACCTAATGCTCATGCAAATACACGCACACATTATATCAAGTATGCTGTTAGATATTGAAAGTATTCATGAAGGCATTTATTTAGCTTTTGAGTTAAGGCTTCTTTAATACAATAAAAATATTATAGATTTTAATATGACTATTTTCTTTTTATTATTTACAACACCTGGATGGGGCAGCCAGGTGGCAAGTGGATAGAGTGCTGGGTCTGGAGTCAGAAAAACTCATCTTCATGAGTTCAAATCTGGCCTCTGACGCTTACTATCTGTGTGACCCTGGGCAAGTTACCTTACTCTGTTTGCCTCAGTTTCCACATCTGTAAAATGAGCTGGAGAAGTAAATAGCAAACCACTCCAGTGTCTTCGACAAGAAAATCCCAAGTGGAGTTACGGAGGGTCAGACTTGACTGAAAGATGATTTAACAGCAGCAACATTTGGATGTTCAAAGGGATGCTAAACAAAATGAGTATCTAAGTCCTTTAGTAAGTAGGGAAGAATCCTAAGATTCTAGCATTTTAAAGTTGGAAGGGACCTCAGCAGCCATCCCCTCTACAGTTAATCAAAAAGCACCTACTATGTGTCAGGAACTGGGATACAAATACCAGGAATGAAGCAATACCTACTCACAGGAAGCTTACCTTCTAATGGGGAAGCACCAAAGGACCAATCAAACAAGTGGTCATCCACTTTTGCTTGAATGTGTCCAGTGAGAGGGAACTCCCTACCTCCACAGCATCCTATTATACCTTTTAATAACTCTAAATGGTAGCAAGTTTTGCCTTACATTGAGCCTAAGTTTTAACTCTGTTAAATTCCAACTACGACATCTAGTTCTGTCCTTTGGAGCAAAGCAGAAGAAATTAAATCCCTCTATCCAGACCACTATCATATTCTTCTCCAAGTGTTTTCTTCTGTAACAAAACTTTCAGACAGTTTTTAACAAGGTATGATTTCAAAGTATCTTCTGGATGTTCTCTAGCTTATCAATGTCCTTCCTAAAATAAGGCACCAAGAATTCAACACAAGCCTGCAAACGGATCTGACTGTGGTGCCTGGATTCTTGGCCTCTCTGTACAGATGATTCTCATATTGGCATTCTTGGCTTTCATATTATACATAGAACAGAACTACTCCTAGACTACCTGACAATGAATTGTTCATATAATAATAATAGGAGGAAAAACAAGTGTCTTCACAGAACCCTATTGCTTTCAAGGGTTATAGAGAGAATTAAACAAGGCAGGCACAGGGCCTGGGGGGTGGTTCTATTCTATTTTTATGGTTTTAGGAGGAGAAGGAAATAGGAGAAAAGAGGAATATAATGGGGAAGGAAATAAAAGGAAGGGGAGGTAACATATCACATATAAGGATGTATGAGATTAAGGCTATGTGAACATAGAGGAAAGGATAGGGGGAAATGGTATACCAGAACCTGACTTTCACCTGAACCAGATAAAGGAAGGTTGAACACACTCATACACATATATTCAAAGAGAGAGTTGTAGAAATACATTAATCTTATAGGGAAATAAGAGGGGACAGGGAAAGGGGAGGAGGTTTAAGAGGAAGGGCAGGATAGGTTAGACAGTAGTCATAAGCAAAACAAACTCCAACATTGAAGGGTGCAATGTGAAGGAGGGAGAATTAAAATGAAGGAAATAAAGAGTAAAAACCTGTGATGGGTGGCAGGGCAAGGGGAAGAGAAAAAAGAGAAGAATGAAAACAGATGGTTTCAATTATAGATTGCACCCCACACCTATCAGATTGGCTAATATGACAGAAAAGGAAAATTCTAAATGTTGGAGAAGATGTGGGAGAATTGGAACACTAATGCATTGTTGTGAGTTGTGAACTGATCCAACCTTTTTGGAAAGCAATTTGGAACTATGCCCAAAGGGCTACAAAATTGTGCATACCCTTTGATCCAGCAGTACCACTACTAGTCTGTATCCCAAAGAGATAATAAAAAGGGGGAAAGGGCCAACATGTACAAAAATATTTGTACCAGGTCTTTTTGTGGTGGCAAAGAGTTGAAATTTGAGGGAATGCCCATCCATTGGGGAATGGCTGAACAAGCTGTGGTATATAAATGTAATGGAATACTAGTGTACTATAAGAAATGATGAGAGGCAGACTTCAGAAAAACCTGGAAAGACTTACATGAACTGATGCTAAGTGAAGTGAACAGAATGAAGAGAACATTGTACACAGTAATAGCAACACTCTATGATGATCAACTATGATAGACTTAGCTTTTCTCAGCAATACAATGATCCAAGACAATTCCAAAATGATGGAAAATGCTATCCACATCCAGAGAAAGAAGAATTATGGAGTCTGAATGCAGATCAAAGCATACTATTTTCACTTTTTTTGTTTTTTCTTTCTTGAGGTTTTTCCCTTTTGTTCTGATTCTTCTTTGATAACTTGACTAATGTGGAAATATATTTAATATGATTGTACATGTACAAGCTATATCAGATAGCTTGCTGTCTGGGGGAGGAGGGTGGGGAGGGAGAGAGGGAGAAAAATTTGTAACTCAAAATCTTATAAAAGTGAATGTTGAAAATTTTCTTTACTTGTAATTGGAAAAGATACTATTAAGTGGAAAAATTAGATCACTAGTGTTAAACATATTCCTTCTCTTACTCTACCTTCTTCTTTGTAAAGTGGAAGGTAAAGTGGAAAAAAAAGCACAAGAAGACAAGATGGATGAAAATGAACAATTAGTAATCATAACTAAATGTAAATGGGGTAAACTCACTCATAAGATGGAAGAGAATAACAGATTGGAAAGCAGAATCTATAATCTTGTTTACAAGCCAAAAGAGAGGATCATCAATAATTATTTCAGATAAGACAACAGTAAGAGTAGACATAGTCTAAATAAAAAGAGTTAAGAAGGGAAACCACATTAGGTGTAAAGGTTCCATGGACAATGAGCTAGCATCAATACTTAATATACATACATGCTCTGTTACTTAAAAGAAAAGTTCATTAAACTACAGGGAGAAATAGATAATAAAATTATAATAGTAAGAGACCTCAAACTTTCAGAAATATAAATCTAAAAAAGACAAAAAACAAAAAATTTAAGGATATGAATAGAGCTTTAGAAAATTAGAGATGATAGATCTCTGGCAATTACTGAATAGGTACAGAAATGTGTTTACATATTGCTCAACTATGTATGGTATCTTTATCAAAATTGACCATGTATTGGGGCATAAAAACAATGGAAGAAAATGAAGAAATACTAAACACATCCTTTACTAACAATGATATAACAAGTATACCATAAGAATTAATTAGGGACAAAGTAATTCTAAGGAATTTTGGTGGGCAAAAGAACAATTCAAAGAAACAATATAAAATTTCAACAAAGAAAATGACAATGAGACAACAAACCAAAAAATTATGGGATAAGTGAGACATGTATAAATTGAAGTAGAGTAACATAAGCAGGACCAGGAGAACAAATTATACTATAACAATATTGTAAAAATGAACAACTTTGAAAGACTTAAGAATTCTGGCCAATACAATGGCCAACCATAATTTCAGAGGACCAATGATGAATACTAGGCACCTTTTGACAGAGAAGAGAAGGATAAAATACATAAAATGAGACATACATTTTTGACATTACCAATGTGATGACTTATTTTGCTTTACTATTTGTATTTGTTACATTGATTTTGTTTATCTTTTTCCAGTGGGGAGGCAAGATGGGAGAGAGAAAAAATATATATTTGTTCATTGAAAGTGGAATTTAATGAAAACAATAATTTATAGCATTCAGCTAAACCCATTCTTTGAGGAAATTTTATGTCTCTAAAATGCTATCATTAACAAAAGAAAAAAAAACAGATTAGTGAATTGAGCATGCAGTTTTAAAAAATCTAGAAAAACAAAAAATTAAGACTCTCAACAATA
Source organism: Trichosurus vulpecula (assembly GCF_011100635.1). Lineage (NCBI taxonomy): Eukaryota > Metazoa > Chordata > Mammalia > Diprotodontia > Phalangeridae > Trichosurus > Trichosurus vulpecula. The sequence continues at coordinate 419,497,044 of NC_050573.1, forward strand.
TACCAAAATAGAAATCCCAAAAAATCACAGGAGAGATTAATAAAACTGAAAAAATTCCATTGAATCGATAAATAAAACTAGGAGACTAAAAAAAAACAACCTGGCAAAATAGATAAACATCTGGATTGACATTAAAGAGAGGTAAGCCAAATTGTATTCAAAATAAAAAGAACTCATAACAAAGATGAAATGAAGAAAACTATCAGAAAGTGTTTTGCCCAAATATATGTCAAAATGGATGACTTAGAAGAAATGGATTAATATTTATAAAAATATAAAAAACCCAAATTAACAAGAGGACTATATTTAGTAGTTAAATAATCTAGCATCAGAAAAAGAAATTGAACAAACCACAAAATAAAAAAGTCAATGCAGGCAAGTTTCAAGGGTGTGTTAGTGCTTATATTCTCCAAATATGGAATACAAATTGATATCACTTCTCTTTACACACAGCAAGCGTAAGTCTCACACTTCTTAGTGACATCTGCTACCACCTTGTGCCAGGAAAAGGAGTTTCTTACTAGCCTGAGTCCTCTTCTCATGTGTCCAAAGTCATCATGCATTACTTTTATAAGAGGGCTAGGCTGCTTATAGGAGAGGTAGTCTTTGAAACATAAGTAGGTATCCTCTTCCTGCTGCCAGTCTGTGTTGAATTTTGGATGCTGATTTCTGGCTAAGATGACTTAGAGTCATTGTCACTATGTAAAGAAGAAAAAGTCTTCTAATTGGTTGTAAAAACAGAAAAAAATAATGGATTGGCTGAGCCAGAAATTTACAGGCATACAAAAAGTGTGACCTCATCTTAGTCTTTTGAGGAAGGCTACTTTGACCTGCTGGATAGATGTGAACTACCTGGCTGAATTCCCCAAACTACTTAGCATTGTCTAGATTAATTTTGTAACATTAGTTTGAGCTATGCAATTTACTAGCAAAACATGCCATTGCTGAACCAATTGAGTCCAGGACTGCTCAGCAGGCCCAAGGACTCTGAAGAGATTTACAAAGATTTCTATAGTGAAGTACAGCTACTATTTTTAGATTTAGAAATACTTCCAGAATTCAGGGTTTCTGATTAGTTGCATCTACCTGCATCCTGACACTTAGTGGCACAATAATCAATGACCTTCCTGAAATTGTGACTTAGAAACTAAACTTATGTAGCAACAATGTTGCTAGCAGCTGTTGTGGGAGTGAAAAATCAACAACAAGACCAGCACACAGAAGGGCTGCCAGCACAGATTCTTTGATTTGCTTTTCTAAGGAAAGCAACTTTAAGGGGTTAACAATCTTACTTTAATTAAACATACATATGCCATGCACTTAGTTCTGGGGGAAAAGCCAGCACCTTGAACTTCAGAGCCAATACAAACAGCAATTACAAACAGACAATATAAACAGATAAACATTTCTGTCTAACCAAATCATAATACATAGTTACCAGAGAAGCACCAACATCTGGGTTTTCAAAGGGGGTGGGGGGGGAGGAGAGGGGAGGCTGCTTCAACAGTTTACCCAGAGTCTTGTCACCCACACTCTTTCAATGAATGTTCCCGCTAACCTCTGAGTTTATATACCCTGTTCAGGTCCCTGTGAGGGCTCAGAGTCTACTAAGCAAAAAGGTTTGAGGCCTGGGGCCTGGGGCCTGCCTCCCTTTGTTGGCCCCACCTGAGGTCTATTGAGGGGGTGGGAAGAGTCTTTAATCACTGATCAGCATCACAAAGGTGAGAGCCTGCCTCTAATTAGGCCTTCCTTTGTTGGCCCCTCCTGAGGCCTGTTCAATGGGCAAGAAAGATCTTTCACTTACAGATTATTGGCTTTACAACTTAACTGAGGAAAACAAGACTTTGCTCCAGCAACTGCCCTCCAAATGATACAAAATGGAGTGGGTTTGGTTCTCTCACCACGAGTCCTGTGTTTATTCTTTCCTGGTATTAAACAAACAAATATTCCATGGTAGACTTGTCTCCCGAGCCTTGTGAATTTAGGAGAGCCAGAGGGCCCAGTAGAAGTTCTACCAGTAACCAGTTAGTAACAGAGCCTACCAGAGATAGTAACAGGGGTCACAGGAGATAGCAGGTGACTGGGTTACAATCTTGAGATGGACATTTCTCAGCAGTGACTTCACAGATTTTATAAAATCTGGATCCATTGTAGGGAGGCAGCAGAGAAGTAGTAGCTGAGCCCGAGGAGGAGCCATTAGCTGTCAGACATTGAGTATCTTCCCTCTCTTCGACACCTGTGTAGAAAGGGGGAGGGTGGGATGGTGCAGCAGCTTGGGAAGGATGCCAGCAGGAGCAGAATATCCAGGTTATGTACCAAGCGTTCTTGCTACACCTTCTCAGTAAATCCCTTTTCTAAAAGTTGAGGAGGATTTTTGATTGCTAATGAGGATTGCTAATGATTGCTAAATGGGTGAGGACTCAGGAGCTACAGGATTTCCTGAACTTGGCTCTCCAGAGAAGTGCAAGAGGAGAACTTACTACCTAAGATTCCCTCTTGACCGAATTGGGTTGCTGTTTTAAACACAGGCCTAGAGGTATGATTTGATCTTCTCAGTCAATCACAAGAATTCTCCTGTGTGACACTGGACATAAGCTGGACCATGATTCCAGGGACTGAAGCTGGTGGCCAGAACTAGGAGGTCTGGGGTGGGCAGAGGAGAAAGCAGCTTGGATGCTCAGTCCATGACAACCAGTTCTATTTCTACCATTAGCCAGAGGGAAGGGGGTGGTTGGGTAAGAGACGAGGCCAGGCACAGAAGGGCAGACTGCAGATGCAACACTCATTGGAGAGTTAACTCTTTGTGCTTTTCTCATGATATGTGTGCATTTGTGTACGTAGGCAGCAAAAGAAACCCAGAATGGTCTGACCGAAGCCAGGACCCATAGCCTACAGTGACACTGCTACAAACTCTTATCTAAGATCCTGATTCATGACGTATATGATGCTCTTAATGTGAAATGGAGGTGTCAGCCAAGACCAATACCCCCATTCCCAGGGGACCTGTGAGGGGAGGAACCAGCTATTTAGGCAATGGGTGCTGTAAATGTACCTGTCTGATTTAACCCTTTGCTGTGGACTTTGACCAACCGTGTTCCTTGACAGCTATGTGGTTCAGTGCATAGAGCGCTGGGTCTGGAATCAGATAGATTTATGTTCAAATCCTGCCTCAGACACTTATTAGCTGTGTGGCTCTGGGCAAGTCACTTAACCATGTTTGCCTTAGTTTCCTCATCTGTAAAATGAGCTGGAGAAGGAAATGGCAAACTAGTATCTCTGGCAAGGAAACTCCAAATAGGGTCATGTAGTGTTGAATGACTGAACAACTGAACAACAAAGTCTTCTGCTTGGTTGTACTTATAAAAGCAATATCAGTGGATGGTCATGACCTCTGGTTTTAGTAGAAGCTGACTGAAAACATGCCTTGAACCTGGATAGCTTTTCAGAAGGGTCCCTGAGAGTGTGAAGGGCCTAGGTTGCAATCGTAAGAATGGAACCGTAACAATAGTGACATTCTTGCAGGAGGACAAGAGGAATTCACAGCTTAGTGGAAGGATGGCTCACAGTTCTCCTTGGAGAGGCAAACAAAAGAGAGGGCAGATTGGTTTCATCATGTAGGCTGGGTGGGTTTCCCTTTGATGGGGCAAGGAGGACATCCTTGGGATTCGGTTGGTCCAGAGGACGAGAGCTTGAACCACTGACTTGTCTTTGTTGCCTGAGACATAAAAAGCCCACCCTCTGGGGAGATGCTATGCTGAAGTTTAATGAAATTTCTTATTGTACCTCGGGTTGTTTTTATAATCTGACTTGGTCAGGGAGAGGGCCTCTTCTCTTCCTTGCCGTTCTCTCCCTTCCACTTTGCAAAGACAGGCATGGTTCATTTGAATTGCCAGTGAGAACCTGGATGTTGGTTAAAGGAAACAACAGACTAGATAATAAAAAGATTGTATTATTTATATATATTAATTCCCATAAGCACAGCCAACAGACATACATGTATGAGATTGAGCCAGAGAATGTCTGACTGACTTGTACAGAAACATGAACAGGTTTTATATTCTTTAGAACAATCACAATTCAGCATGTTACTTAATTTTATGATTCTCAGGTATGTTTGACCATAAAGACAAGGATTTCCCTTAATTGAATAGAGTTGTAAATGATGCTGACAAAAGTCAGTTAAAACTACAACCTAGCATCTCTGTGTCTCATTACATTTCATAACATAGTGTATACCTGTAGAATATTAAGTAAGGTGATCTCTCTTGGGATTAGGGTCTCGTCCTTAATGACTAACAAGGGTCAGCCTAGTCTGGCTTTGTTGACAGAGATAAGGGTATTTCCTGAGCAAACTTTTAGAGAGAACAAAGAAGCCCAGGTCCTGGATCTTCATCCAGTTACTCATTAATTCAGGCTCTGGGTCTACTTGAAATTAAAAATGATATAAAATAGTATAATATTTTCCACACCAGTTAGTAATTAAATCTTCTAAGTCAATGTATTTTTATTAAATTTTATGGTCCTCAAGTGTTTCATTATATTTAGATCCCCAATATGATTCAGTAGACTAGTCTGGCAAAACATATGCCAAAATTAAAATGAAACATTATTTTATGGGATATTTTGTCACTTTGCATTGGTCATGATGAATATAAGCAAAAGGTGCAATTTATGTCCTAATATTTGCTACAGAGGATGAAAAGGGAGACACTTTTTACAAAGCAATTGCTAAGAGGTTCCCAAACTAGTAAATGTATATTTTTATCCTTGATGACTTCAACATGAAGGTGGAAAATAGGATCTGAGATTGAGAAAGGGGCCAAAGGTTTATGGATTACTCAGAAGCCTCAGGACTCTATGTCATGGATATTAGTTATAGGGCATTGGCCAGGCCAAACTTAACTACTGCTGTGGGATTGTTTTCAGTTACATCAGAATCAGCTGTCTGTGCAGTCAGAATACCAATTAATGAGAGCAAAGGTCAAAGACAGCATCCCATTAAGAAGGAAGGATAATGATGAATAGAAGGCATTTCATACAATTGCTTTAATTTCCAACAGGATTTATTCAAATAAGTTGCCAATGCCAAAAAAGGAGACTTTTTTTAAAAGGGAGATATTGACCTCTGGATTTCTGTGACTTTGGGGAATTTTACTTCTCCGTCTCTGCCTTTTGACTCTCTCAGAGACCCAAACCAAAAAGATATTGTTAGGGAGCATATTCCCAGACCTCTCTATCAGAAAAGGACTGTGTTGTGGTTATATTTATCCCCTCTGCAGTAGCGAATATTATAAAAAGAGTCGATGGCCAGACATGTAATTTGCAGCCTCTTTTTGAGTGCCATCTTGTGGCCAGAAGAAATATTGCATGATGAGTTACACCAAACCTCAAAGACCAACCAATGAGTTATGTTTATATGTTATTTAAAAGGATTAAGTGAGAGTAAAGTGAATCAGGACATTTATCCTGGGGTAATTTTTTTTGAAGTTTCTGAAAATTTAACCAAAATGCATTTCTGTTTCAGCTGAATAGATATGGAAGGACCCTGAAAAATGTACATTTTCTTCCAATTTCCATTGTCATAATTTTTTATTAAATTTTTAAAAATCCTCACTTAGAAATTTTTATTATTTTATTTTATTATTTTTTTATTTTATTATTATTTTTGTTTTATGTTTATTTATTGTTTAATTTTTTAAAAAATTGTTTCTTCATTAGAATTACTTCTTTTCATTACTGATTCTAATATTGCCCTCTGAAAATCAGCCTTGGGATTTTCCTTTGTTGTCATGAACCCACGGTATAGTACAGATTTTCAGATGTATAGCGCTTTCAACTGCCAGGACATCGTTGATACTGATAATAATGCTGGAGGTCCATTGTCTACAGTAGCATTGCGTCGGTGTTGATCATTGCTACTTGTACCTAGTGGTAGTACGTACTGTGTTATTGATTACACCATTGCCTGATTGCATTCAGGTAGTGTCTTATTTTGATTTTTCGTTGCCGGTTTGTGTTATTTTATGTTTTATTGTTTGGGTATATTCTTTATTGCTTGTTATCTTCAGCTCAGTTTGTCCGAGCTTGTACTGGACTGATCAGCCGCAGTCGGACGCTCTACCTTGACCCCAACATCGGGATGTCATCGGTCATCTTTGAGTCCAAAGATGGACAACATTGACGTGAATTGCTTATTATCACGTTACTGAGTGAACATTTGTACGCTTGCATCGACATTACAGCGTTGCCAAATATGATTTTTAACTTAAGTTTGAGCTTGAAGTTGAAACTCTAGAGGAGTCATATAGAGCAAGGGTTCTCAAATTTTTGAGTCTCAGGACCCCTTGTGAGGAGGCCTTTTCCTTATGTGAGTTATGCTTTTTGATATTTACCATACTAGAACATGAAATGTCTTGGCACTATTATGAAAATAACTTTGACCTTATAGGCTCTCAGGGGCCCTGGTGCTCCCCAAACCACCCTCTGAGAACTGCTGATATATAGAGAGAGCAATGGATATTGAAATATTTATTAATATTTATTATAGGAATAGGCTCTGAATGCAAAAAGAAAAACATTGGAAGGAGGTGTGAGTGACTTGGAGAAAGGCAGAGTGATCACCAACAAGTACAAAGGGAAAACTCCACCCAGTCTGACTTTTGTTAGATGGTAGAGCTAGATGGCTCAGTGGATAGAGCACCAGGCCTGGAGTCAGGAAGACTCATCTATTTCTGTAATGGTGCATTTTTATAATCAATAAAGGAGAAGGGAAGGGAAGGAAATAAGCAGTTACACAGTACCTGCCATGGGCCAGGCACTGTGATTTACAGACATTGTCTCATTGGATCCTGACAAGAACCCTGTGAGGATAGGTGCTGTTATAATTTCCACTTTACAGTTGAGGAGACAGAGTCAAACAGAAGTTAAGTGACTTTATCAGTCACACAGCTGGTAAATGTCTTAAGTTGGATTTGAATTCAGGTCCTCCTGCCTTTAGGCTTCCTGCCTCTGTTTTCAATGTGCAAGTAATATGGGGAATTGGAAATGACACTTAAGAAGACAAAGCCAGGAAAAATGTCTGAACCCATTTAAGTACATATCAAGGAAGGCCATTCTGAAGGCAGTAAAATCTTGAAAATATGAGGGGGTCATTTTATAAGATACCTTATGGCGGGGAGATACCGAAAGACTGGAAAATAACACAGCCGATGTTACTGCTGAAATACAAACAGTCGGGAGGATCTGAATTACTCTTGCGCCCGTATTTGCCTCTTGTGTTTCAAATCTTCGTAAAATCTTTATGAGAATGATCTACAGACAAGTCAAGTATCCTTGATGAAAATGTGAGAAGGAAATTGTGAGGTTTTTGCAAATTATTATCTATAGTAGACCACATTTCTGCAATCTCAGAATTGACTGAAAAGTGCAAAGAATCTGAGATACTACTTCTTGTTTGCAACCCCACCCCCCCACAAAAAAAACCCAAAACAAAAAACAAGGCCCAGCCTAATAAGCTTTCCACGCATGGAAAGTCCATCATCTATATGTCAAGACCTTACAAGAGGAAGAGGATTAGATTTATTCTCTTAAGTCTTAGAAAGCAGAAACATGAACAATGGGTGTTGTTGTTCAGTCATGTCTGACTCTTCATGACCCCATTTGGGGTTTTCTTGACAGAGATCCTGGAGTGGTTTGACATTTCCTTCTCCAGCTCATTTTACAGATGAGGAAACTGAGGCAAACAGGGTTAAATGACTTGCCCAGGGTCACACAGCTAGTAAGTGTCTGGTGACAGCTTTGAACTCAGGTCTTCCTGACTCCAGGCCCAGTACTCTATTTACTGCGTCACCTAGGTACCCAAACAGTGGGTAGATGATGCAAAGAAGTACATTTAGGTTTATTTTCAAGGAAAATTTCCTAACAATGGTCATAAGGGGGATTGGCTGCCTTTTAAGGTAATGGGCTCCCCACATCAAGCAGGGACTAGGTAACCACTTGTCTTGTATATCGTAAAGGATCTTTTTCAGGTATGGGTTGCAGTTGTTGGCTGCTGAGGCGGCCCCTAAGTGAAGTAGTGCACACAGAGAGCGAGAGTGCTGGGCCTAGAGTCAGGAAAATCTGAGTCCAAATCCACTCGCAGACATTAATTAGTTGTGTGACAGTGGGCAAGCCAAGAGGTTAAGTAACTCTGTCTGACTCCGTTTCCTGAATTATAAATTGGGGATAATAATAGCACCTAGGTCCCAGGGTTGTTGTGAGGCTCAAATGAAATAATATTTGTAAAAGTACTTAGCACAGAACCTGGCACAGAGTAGTAGCTTAATAAATGCTTATTTCTTTCTGTCCTTCTCCAACTCAACTCCAACTCTCCGCCATTAGAAAACTTCTTTAACAATCCCCTAATAACAAGAGCGGGCAGCTAGATGGTGCAGCATATAGAGTACCGGGCCTGGAGTCAAATCAGACCTTGGTCACTTACTAGCTGTGTGACCCTGGGCAAGTCACATAACCCCGTTTGCCTCAGTTTCCTCATCTGTAAAATGATCTGGAGATGAAAATGACAAACCACTCCAGTGGCTCTGCCAAGAAAGCTTCAAATGGGGTCACGAAGAGTCAGACAGGACTGAAACCACTGAACAACAACATGTCAAGAGAGGCACTTAACTCCACTTAACTCCAGTTCACACATGAGTCAGGACATCACCCCATGATGTCATCATTCCTCTTCAAAAACGAAGGACAAACAACAACAACAAGAAGGGAGATGTCTACTGGCCAAAGACGTTTGCCACTGTCCTGGAGAATATCTTGCACAGTCTCAATGGCAAGTTCCTCCAGGTGCTCCCGCATACAGATGATAATGTGCTGTTTGCCAGCTACCCCAGAGCATTATAGGCCCTTCTCCTTGAGAGTCATGATTTCTCAAAAGAGGTTTGCTTAAGTGTCCATTCAGGAAAAACTAAATGGATAGAAAAAATGTCCCCTTGTCCAGACTATGACATGCAGTTGAGTAATACATCATTACATAGCTCCAAAATAGCCTTTGTGATGGATGCAGAACAGGGTTTAGGATTAAATAGGAGGAAAAGAATGGGCTGGGTTGCATTTAGGAGAGTGGGCCATCCTTTCACTAATCCCAGCCTGTTCCCTGGCACAAAAGCCCACCATGTTAGCACAAAGGTTCCCTTAGAGATTCTGTATGGTGGTCACTCAGAGTACCACAATATTCAAAGAAAGAAATTTGGAGATTGCCCCGAAGTCAGTGGAGAGCCAGCCACATGCAGGGGGCAAACAGGCCACAACAAATTCCCAACGATGACCTATGTGACCAAAGTAGTTAGTATAAAGGGTATCATTCAAAAAACATATGATTGGGAAATAAGATGGGCCATTCATTTGAGGAAAGCCAGCGATAATGGAGGGGCAGCCTGAGTCATGCAGAGTGCAACAGACAGAATGCAACCCACAGAATGTAACAAGACCTAAATAAAGGCTTCCACCATGAGAACACCCACTGGGGAGAGTCTATGGGGGAATATGGACAAAGATCATACAAGATGAGATGTTGAAGGGTTGCAATTGGCGCCAATGAAGGAATACTCATATAAATGAGAGGATGGATGAAATATTTAAGTTCTAGAGAGGAATCTGTCCGTGCCAGAAGCATCCTTTGGGTCATCGGTGGTAGAATGTGAGTCAAGGGATGCATCCTGGGCCATCTCCAGTCATCCTGATTAATAGACCCAGATCTGGAGGAGAAAGTGAAGCTGCTTACTTTGCACAGCCCTCCCTCACTTAAATCAAAGTCAACTGCAAGTCGTGTCATCATCTCTCTGATTCATGGTCCTCTTCAAGAATGAAGGCCAAACCACACACATCAAGTAGAATGTAATCTCCTGAAGGCGAAGGACTATTTCTTCCACTTTTCTTGTCCCTTGTGTGAAAGGATATCACCCCTCGCCATTCCCATCCTGAATTTTTAAATCTCCTAGAAGCCCCAGGTGCCCAGATTCATGCTGATTCATTCAATTGTTGGTACCACCACATTGGGAAGGCCCCAACACTCTCATCTACTCTATTTTGGCCTGGGTAAATACAAACCACTTTAATTAAGAGCTAACCTTTCTCTAATCCTTACAAAGCATTTTCTTCATAATAAGGCTGTGAAGGAGATAGGACAAGTGTTATTATACACCCATTTTGCAAATGAGGAGAAAAAGAAGGAAGGAAACATTTATTTACCACTAGTTAAGCACTTTACACATATTATTTCATTTGATCTTTACAATAAACCTGGGAAGTAGGTGCTATTAATATGCTAATTTTACAGTCAAGGAAACTGAGGTAGATAGAGGTAAAGTGACTTTGCCCAGGGTTACAGTTACTAAGTGTTTGAAGTAAGATTTGAACTCAGGTCTTTCTGAATCCGGGCCCAGCACTCTATTCACTGTGCATCCCTACTCCGCCCCCCACCCCCAGCTGCCTCGATGAGAGTGAGAAGGTGACTTGCTCATGGCCAAACAGCTAGTGCTAGTGTTGTGTGCATGGGGCTCTGGAGTCCATGTTCAGTGACCTTCCTACTAGCCCACGCTGCCTCCCCTACTATACCCCACTCCTTTTAATTTAAGCTAAGACAAGGCTGGGATTTTCCAAAAGGGATTTTTCAATGTATCTAAGAAGAAAATAAAACACACACACACAAATTCCAGGGTCATAGAAATGGGAGGGTTTGCAGAGCACGTTAACTAAAGTCTGGTCATAGTGTATGGGGCACATTGACCCCTTCTCTGTGCCTTTCTTCAACCTTATGTAACAATAGATACCCCTGAGCCTAGGGGGCTAGGAGGAAGTAAGAGGCTCTGGACTCAAGCAAGGCCCAGGCTAAGTCCTAAGGGAGCCTGGCCTCTAAAGAGAGGGGTCAGGCTCTAGTGCTCACACTTTATGACTCTATATATCCCCACTCTGGAGCCCCAAGAAAAATCACCTGAAAGTTTAGGTTTGGCTCATATCTGGGATCTCCCCATGAAGGGATCAGAAAAATATTCAGTGATAAGGTAGAACAGGTATAGGAAAGCTATTTATTTCCTCCACCGAGAGAACTGCTGAGAGACCAACAGACAGATACTGGATGCAGAGGCAGGGGAGGAATGAATAAGAAAATGGACTCAGTTTGTTGCAGGAGATCCCTATGCATTTGGAATGTGGACCAGAGCCTAGGGCTCCAGTGGGGTGAGTGGGTATCTGAGGTAAAAGTAACCCCAGGAGCTGGAGCCTCAGAGGGCTGAGGATGAGGGGTGGGGGTGAGAGGAGAAGGCAGCAGGAGCAGAGAGCCTGGGCCTCACCATAGCTCACTGGGTCCCCAACCAAGTGGCAGAAATATAGGACTGCAATCTATGATTATAATACATCCCAAGATGTGGGGCTACTTTTGCAGACTGGGGACACAGCTCACATTCTGGAGATGTGTGAAAGTTGACTCAGAGGCTAAATGTGACAAAATTAATATAAAATGAAGTTTTCCCCAGAAATGTATAATTTGAAAGAGGCAATGGTAGAACTCGAGGGCAATATGAGACTGTGATGCCCAGTGAGGCAGCCTTGACATAGCAGCTCATGTCCAACCTATGAGAATGATTGTGGTCATCTGGCATAAACTCTACTTGGTGAATTTCCATTGAGGCCTGGAGTAATGCTGATGGTTTCTACACCCCCTCTTTGTTGCTGTTCAGTCATATCCAACTCTTTGTGACCCCATTTGGGGTTTTCTTTGCAAAGATACTGGAATGGTTTGCCAGCTCATTTCACAGATGAGGAAACTGAGGCAAACAGGGTTAAGTGACTTGCCCACGGTCACACAGCTAGTAAGTGTCTGAGGCCAGATTTAAACTCAGGTCTTCCTGACTCCAGGCCCAGCATTTTAACCACTGTGCCATGTAGCTGCTCCCTCTTAGACTCTCAGTTATGATGGAGGGCACACCCTTCTTAGTGGCCTTCACTGGTACATCATTATTAAGTTAAGACAAGTAATACATGGGCCATCCCAAGACTTTTTTTTTTTTCTTGGTCCAATATATTTTTTTTATTTTTTTTAAAATTTATTTAACATATTTAGTTTTCAGCATTGATTTTCACAAGAGTTTGAATTACAAATTTTCTCCCCATTTCTACCCTCCCACCCACTCCAAGATGGCGTATATTCTGGTTGCCCTGTTCCCCAGTCAGTACTCCCCTCTGTCACCCCACTCCCCTCCCATCCCCTTTTCCCTTCCTTTCTTGTAGGGCAAGATAAATTTCTACACCCCATTGTCTGTGTATCTTATTTTCTAGTTGCATGCAAAAACATTTTTGTTTGTTTTTGAACATCTGTTTTTAAAACTTTGAGTTCCAAATTCTCTCCCCTCTTCCCTTCCCACCCACCCTCCCTAAGAAGTCGAGCACTTCAACCTAGGCCACGCATGTGTCATTATGTATAACCCTTCCACAATACTCATGTTGTGAAAGGCTAACTACATTTTGCTCCTTCCCAACGCATCTCTGTTTATTGAATTTTCTCCCTTGACCCTGTCCCTTTTCCAAAGTATTTGTTTTGATTACCTCCACCCCCATCTGCCCTCCCCTCCATCATCCCCCCCTTTTATTTTTTTTTTTATCTTCCTCCCTCTTCTTTCCTGTGGGGTAAGATACCCAACTGAGTATGTATGGTATTCCTCCTTAGGCCAAATCTGATGAGAGCAATGTTCACTCATTCCCCCCTCATCCGCCCTCTCCCCTCCTCCCACAGAACTGCTTGCTCTTGCCTCCTTTATGCGTGATAATCCACCCCATTCTATCTCTCCTTATCTCCCTTTCTCAGTATGTTCCTCTCTCATCCCTTAATTTGATTTTATTTCTTTTAGATATCTTCCCTTCATCTTCAACTCACCCTGTGTCCTCTCTCTCTCTCTCTCTCTCTCTCACATAGATATATACATACATACACATTCACCCATATATATACATAAACATATATGTATGCATATTCCCTTCAGCTACCCTAATACTGAGGTCTCATGAATCATACACATCATCTTTCCATGTAGGAATGTCAACAAAACAGTTCACCTTTAGTAAGTTCCTTGCAATTTCTTTTTCTTGTTCTTTGTCTTGATTACCTTTTCATGCTTCTCTTGATTCTTGTGTTTGAAAGTCAAATTTTCTATTCAGTTCTGGTCTTTTCACTGAGAAAGCTTGAAAGTCCTCCATTTTATTGAAAATCCATATTTTGCCTTAAAGCATGATACTCAGTTTTGCTGGGTAGGTGATTCTAGGTTTTAATCCTAGCTCCATTGACCTCCGGAATATCGTATTCCAAGCCCTTCGATCTCTTAATGTAGAGGCTGCCAGATCTTGTCATCCCAAGACTTTTAAATGTGGTAAAGGCAGGAAGGGACTCTCATTTTTTGTCTTTGAATCTCCAGGGTCTAGCACAGTACTAGGGACACAGTGGGTACTTAATAAATGCTTGTTGCTTAGTTTAAAAAAAAAACTAAAAATGAAAAAGACTCACAAGTGTGCATTTACGGAAACTTAAAATATGAAACAGTAACTCATAGATCCTACTAGACCATCCTGGGAGGTCGATACTTAAAACATCAAAACACGAAACATCGAGTGGGATTATAGAGTGAATAGCTGTTCACTCCAGCTCTGGATTGTCTGAACAAATTCCCTCAAGGTGCATGTCTATGCATTTAAAAGTTAATATATGTCACCATATAAAAGTTAATAAATGGATCTTGGGATAGACAAAGTATGGTGTGTCTTGCTTAAGAATAAACAGCACAAAAATATTATAAATCCTCAGGAGTCCTCAGGTCAGAGCCAGGCTTATTATGTATAGGGAGAATTGCTAGCCACCTTTGGAATCACCAAATATTTTCCCTACCAGCTGGCCCCAGCTTTCAAATGCAATTGCCTTCTTTAAACAACCCACATATTATACTATATACCACAATAAGTTAAAAATGGAGATGTGACCTGAATATTAAAGATTATACCATAAAAAATTAATAGAGAAGCAGATCATATATCTTTCTTAGCTATGGGGAGGAGATCTATTATTAACCAAAGGTGATTAAAACAGATAAAATAGATAATTATGATTACATGAAATTGAAAAGCTTCTGCACAAACAAAATTAATGCATCTAAGACGAGAAGGAAGTAGTTGAATGGGAAAAAAATCTTTGTATTACATTTTTCCAAAGGGTTTGGTATCTAAGCTATATAGACAATGAACAGGTATATAGATAAGATGAAAAGCTGTTCTTCAAAAGATAAGTGGTTAAAGGGATATGAACAAACAATTTTTAAAAGAATTTCAAATTATTAACAACCATATTAAAGGATGGTCCAAATCTCTAATAAGAGAAATGCAAATCAAAACAACCCTGAGGCTTCACTTCATATCCAGTAAATTAGTAAAGACAAAAAAAGGCAGAAATAGTCAATGTTGAAAGAGTAATGGGAAGATAGGCCTACTGGTGCATTGTTGGTGGAGCTGGAATCAATTCAGCCACTTTGGAAAACAATTTAGCACTATGCAAATAAAGTGACTAAAACATCTTTACACTTTGACTCAGAAATCCCATTACTATTATTTTACCTCAGGGAGGTCACTGATAAAAAGAAAGCCCTCATATATACCAAAATATATGCATATGCAGACCTTTTTTGTGGTAGGTAAGACCTGGACATAAAGTCAATGTTCATTGATTAGGTTATGGCTAAAAGCATTGAGTTAGCTACAATTAGAGAGTTCCAGAAACTAGAGCAAGTGTGGCCTTCCAGTAAAACCTAGGAAGAGGAATCATTTGATGGGAGTTGGGAGATGAGTTAGTTCTTTACCACATATGCTCTAAGCTTGAGGCCACTATCCCCTGGACTATTTGTGTATTTGTGGGAGAGTGTCACAGATTTTTCTCCAACTATGCCAGCTGGTTTTTCTCTCCTGAACTGTTGAACTCAAGTACTGCTGGGTCTGAAGTCAGGAAAAGTCACCTTCTTGAGTTCATATCTAACCTCAGACATTTACTAGCTATATGACCCTGGGCAAGTCACTTAACCCTGTTTGCCTCAATTTCCTCATCTGTCAGATGAGCTGGAAAAGGAAATAGTAAACCACTCCAGTATCTTTGCCAAGAAAATCCCAAATGAGGTCATAAGTTGTCGAACACAAGTGAAATGCCTGAACAATAAAAAAACCTCTTGATTCCAAGGCCGGCATTCTATCCGGTGTACCAGCTAGGTGTCCCCAATAGATGCTTAATAAATGCTCGCTCATGGATTGACAAAGCCTAGTCTCTCCACCAGTTTTAAAATACATCCAGGGAGCCATTTCTAAATGAAGGTAATCATTACTAAGACTTCTAGAAGGCCTGAGGCCTGAAGGCCGTATGATTTAGAAATTTTTTATCCCTATGGATCCTAATGTGATCCTGCAACTCTGACCCTAGGTGACAGTCCCAGAACGAGGCTGAGTCTCCAGTTCCTATGCGCATCAACAAAGCCAATAACAGCTTCTCATGGAAATTTGCATGTGCCACAGACTCATAGATTCAGAATTGGAAATGACCTCAGAGATTGATAGTCTTGTCCAATACCCTTAATGTTCCATGGAAAAGACTGAGAGGCGGGGAGAGCCAACAGCATCAGCCAACAACAGAGCTGAGCTTTGTTTTCTTGCGTCTCTGGTCTTGGGCTGTTTTGTTTAGGGCAATTTCTGGGTACCATAGTCATGTCTTCCTTCTTAGAGTGTCTTCTGCTGGGCAATGCCAGCTGGGTTCACTGTGTTTGTTCTAGGACAAAGGGCCATAAGTACAAAACAGAAACCAACAGTTGAGGGATAGAAGCCTTGGTCTTTTCCTTTCTGAATAGGAATGTAAAGTAATCCATCTTTCAAACGCTGAATCACAGAACTGGGGTTTCTATCATCGGACTTTGCTTCATATTCCACTGGCTTTAAGAGTTTCCACATATGTGTTCCTTCCCTAGGGCTTTCACCTGGCCTAGGGTTTTCTTACCACTGTGCCAAATCCAGAAAATTCAAAGGCGTGATATAAATTGACTTAAAAGTTTTCAGCAGATTTCTTCTGTCTGTGGCCAAAATTGCTGGAAACAACCTCAAGCAGCCGGCTTCGAGTAAAGCCACCCAGCTGCCTGGGCCATGGTCCACTGGATCATAGGACTCTGCGCTGGAAGGGACCCACTCTGCCTCCCTCATTTTACAAAAGGAGGAGCCAGCACAGAAGTAGCAGAGCTGGAATGCTTGTTAGCCATTCCCTGAAGCTTAAATCACAGAATCATAGAAATACGGATTTTAAAAAGACCTCTGGGGTCACCTAGTCTAGCCTAGAACTGAACCTAAACCCTCCTTTACTAGATCCTAGACAAGTGATCATCCAGCCTCCTCTTGAAGACCTCCAATGACAGGGAGCTTACTACCACCTGAGTGAAATGATTCTTCTTTTGGCTTAATTGTCAGGGAGTTTTTGTTCTCTTTGAGCTCGGATCTGTCTCCCTATAACTTTTGCCCTTTGTCCTTGCTTCTGTTATCTATGTCCAAGAACGAAAAAAAAATCATCCATTTCCCATATTGTGGCCCTTCAAGTATTGGTAGACAGCTAGCATGACTCCCTCTAAGTCTTTTCTCTGCCTTTTAAAGATCTGTCATTGAATTGATACGTCATACTTTCCAGTCTTCTCATGATCCGGGTTACCCTTTTCTGGATACATTTCACTTGATGAATTCAACAAGCACCTACTATGCGCCGAGCCCTGTGCTACGCACTGGTGAAACAAAGACAAACGTGAAGTGCCCTCCAGGAGCCCAGCTGCAGTGGGTTGTATGGGGCGTTCGGGGAGGCCCAGCCCTTCTGGTGTGAGGGCTGCCAAGCCCTTTTCTGGTGTCTGCCTGGCACTCAACTCTTACGTATGGCTCCAAGAAGCTGCAGTATGTACAGTGGCCATGCCCAGATACACTACTCCAGGCAGATGGGGTAAGACAGGTTGAGGGGCAACAAATAGGCCTCCGGCCCATCAGTGATTTGGGCTGGGGGTCTACCCCCAAGCATGTAAAGACCTCTCCGTGGAATGGGCAAGTGAGAACAATTTCTTCCAATGGCCATGAAAGCAGTCTCCGTGGAGCACTTAGAGTTTGGTGAGGCAGTAAAGGCGCCAAGGCCATTCACTGCATTCTGGGCCATAGCCAGCCATCCTGACTTTTGTCTTGCCACTGGACTTCAATGACTCCACAAGAGAGAGTGAGGCTGATGGCTTTGTGCAATTCTGACTCATTTAAATCCAATTTATTCATGATTCAAGATATCACCCAGGGATGTCACTGGTCCGCTTCAAAAAATGAAAGACAACAACAACCTAGCTGCCTTAGAGCAATGGACTTGGAGTTAGGAAGAACTGAGTTCAAATTCTGCCCTAGAAACTTGAACCTGATAGAGAGAATGCAATAAATTTAAGTCTTCGTCCCCTTTCCCCTGAGATTGAAAGAGCTTGTGCCCCTTAGGTGCTGGTTGGCGAATGTATTCCTATTCTTACCTTATCTTCGGAGTAAATATCCTTTCCTAAAAGCTAGTTTGTGTTATTGGCCAAATGCAACTGGGGTCCTAATCATTGATGGCTGACAATGGGGGAAATGTATTGCAATGGAGGCCTTGAGACCATAGCATTAGTGAAAAATACCCTCAACACCTCAGGAGTATCCTAGAACCCCAAGGGGGAAATGGAGCCAGCCTACTCTGTTCTAGGCACTCGAGATACAAAGACAAAAATAAAACAGTTTTTGTCCTCAGGGAGCTTACGAATGTAAGGGTTAAGACAACATATTTCTTTATTGAATTTATAGATATTTAAAATATTATATATAATATATAATTTATATATGGATTTATTTCATGAATACATGTGCAAATAAATAGATATATATGCATATATATGAATGAAATAAATTCAAGGTAAAAATGTTGGGGGACAGAGGGTAGCAGGCTCTGGTAGGGGCAGGCGCGAGGAGTATGGGGGGGCAGGAAGGCTTCATATAGATGTTTGTGAGCAGAGTTTTGAAGTAAACATGTGATTCTATAATGTAGAAGTGAGGTGGAAGTGTACAGGGGACATCTAGGGCAAAGATGCAGAGAGAAGAGATAGATCCTCATGAGAAGCAGTGAAAAGGCCATGTTCCTTAGAGTGTGGAAAAGGAGAGGGACATATATGAAGCCTGGAAAGATAGTTTGGGGCCAGGTTGTGCGGACTTGAAGACCTCAAGGGAGGGGCTTATACTTGACCCTAGAAGCAACAGAGAGTCTTTGGAATCTGCTGAGTAAAGGGGTGATGTGGTCACACTTACACTTTAGGGAAATCACTTTGGCAGCTGTGTGGACAATGGATTGAAAGCGGCAGGGACTGGAAGGGGCTAGCTTCCAATTAGGAGGCTATCTTACATCATTCACCTCATAAAATTCCCGTGTAGTTTCTCCTATTATAATGATAAGGCAGTTAAAGCATCAATATCACAATGCCAAATTGCAGCAATAAAACAATATGCTGATACAGTGATAAAGCAAAATTATAAAAGTCAGGAGTATCATGTTTGCCAAAAACAGCATAATTTGACTTATAAAACAAAATATAAATAGCAGGACCAATTCTAACATTAAAAAATGTACAGAGAAGAAGAGAAAAAATTTCAGGAGACACAGATCAGACAGTTTTGAAAGCAACATGTATGATTTATTATATATGTACATATACATACATATTTAGATATACCTACATACATGCATACCTCTCTGTCTCTCTTTGTCTCTCTGTGTCTCTCTTTCTCCCTCTCCAAATAGCTCCAAATCAGCCACATAACAGATAAAGGAATTTCAGAGTTCATGAACATGGAAGCGGTGCATTTGTGGGGGGATGACAAGATCAAGAGTAGGATCAGCTCTGTATGTAGATGAGGAGTGGGGGAGGAGGAGGTTCTGGGAAATAAGTAAGTTGAGGAAGGTGAGTTTAGCATGTCTGAGGCTATATCAGTGAAAGTATGTTGGAAGTCGCTAGTATTCGGCAGGGGTTGGGGAGAAGGAAAAGACAGTGAGCCAGGCACTGAACTCACTGTGGAAAGAAGGAAAGGTGTTCTGGAGGTTGGTAGACACCAGTTATCAGAATTTTGATTGGGTAATAGATATGGATTCAGCGTATCTCAAAGGAGAAAGGTTACTGAGTGATGGTGACAGAAGGAGATCCTCGAAGTGGCATCAGGAAGCAAGGAATATTCCAACTCCCTTCATCTCAACCAATGAGTCAGGGGAATGAGTGAAAGTGTGACCGCTTCTGGATAGGGAGGCCTGGGAGGCTATGTCATGAGGAAGGAGCCAGGCCTCTGGGAGAGCCAGAAGTTGGGAAGAATGGTGAAGGAAAGATTTTTTTTTTTCAGATTAAGACAGATATTTATTTCCTCCAGACAAAAGAAATGGTAAAAATACAAGAACTCACAACACAGCTTGACAAAGACTCACTACAGAATATAGTAACATAATTATCATATTCTCTAAGAGAGTTTGAGATTTAAACATCTAAACATCTTTAGCATCTACCCTGTTTGTCTGTCTTCTGAACTCTCTCTTATTCTCTTCTGTGCATTTAAAAAACACTTGGCGAGTCTTTCTTTCTTTCTTGGTTTTTTTTCTTTCTTTCTTCATCACTCTTACTACCTGTCTCCCAATTCTCCATATCCCTCTCCTCACCAAAGTTTTTTTTAAATTTTATTTTTAATTTATGGAATAAAACAAGCATTTCCACAACATATTATAATAAAAGATGATTAGACATGAAACTGCAAATCTACCATGCACAACTTACTATTCCTTTCAAATATACAGCAAAATTATCATGTAAATTTATTTATTTTTCTTTCTTTCCACCTCCCCCACTAGATGGCAACCATTAGATACAAATAGGTATGTGTATGTAGAATTATTCTATACCTACTTCTATTTATTAGTTCTTCCTCTGGATGCAGATAGCATCTTTCTTCAAATGTCCTTTATAGTTAATTTAGTTGTTCATAATAGACAAAATAACTTACTTGCTCAAAGTTGTTCTTAAAACAATATTGCTGCTACTGAATACAGTGTTCTTTTGGTTCTGCTCATTTTGCTCTTCATTATTTCGTGCAAGTCTTTCCATGTTTTTCTAAAATCACTGAGGTCATCATTTCTTACAGCACAGGAAAGGAAAGAATTTAAGATGAAGGCAAATTTGTTGCCTATGAAGAAGGCGTTCGAGGGAGCACAGGGAAAAGGGTGGATAGCTTTGGGATGGAACATGTGTGTGTGTGTTTTGAGGGGAATTTGGAGATGTTAATGCTATGTTAAATTGCCAAAGGGTTACTTAATAGAATTAGACAAAGTAATAAAAAGGTCTAGAATCTCAAGGGATATTGGGGGGAAAATATGAAGGAATGAAGGAGAAGAGCATCACCAGGTTTCCAGGATCACATTTCTGGGTATCTACACCCAAGAAAGTCAGAGCTCAAGTTTCCACAAACACCAAAATACTTATAGAAGCACTTTTTATGGTAAAAAAGATAATTGGAAATAATGTGCATACCCACACATTAAAGAATACATTTCTGAACAAATCGTATGTAAATATTATGAATATGATTGTACCAGAAGACATAAAGAATTCAGAGAATTGGAAGATGTAGGAAGAGAAACACTATGGAGTAAAACAATGAACATAATGATTATAATAATACAAACACAAATGTTAAAAGGCAATAAAATTGATGACTGATTGTGGTCCCAGAGAACTGATGAAACAAACACCCTTCCCTCCTCTCAGTAGAGAGATGGAGGGTTATGGATATGGGATGTGGAATGTGGAATGTGTTGTCAGATGGAGTCACTGTCTTGGTTGTTTTGCTTAAATGTCTTTCTTAAGAGGGAGGGCTCAATGAGAAGTGATGTGGGGCCAGGGAGGAGGTTAAAGGTGAGAGAAATGACTATTAATAACTAATGATTTGGGAAGATCCAGATTTACCCCCTTTTTCTAAAGTCTTCATTTTAAATCTCAGTCTCTGAAGGTTGAATTAACTTTCTCCCCCATCTTGGTCAGACCCCACCCAACCTTACAAAGAATTTAATCTAAGGTAGGGAAGCCCACTGTGCTTTACTCAGGTTTGAGTGGGGATAAATTCTTTGATAAGATTGTCCCAGGCAGGGCAATTTAGAAGTAAATGATTGTTTTAACAACCCAGCTAGCAGCTTCGGTGGGGGCGTAAGATCCCTCCCCCACAGCCGGCACCCAGGGGGCTGCCGGCACTCAGGAGGCTGCCGGGACACCGGGAAAGCACAGGTTCTTTTTATCTGCTTAAACAAGGAAAGCACAGTGAAGGGGTTGACCAGCTTACTTTAATCCAGCATTCAGTTAGCATACATCAACATTCATTTAGTTCAGGGGAAAAAACGCCAGCATTCAGTTAGCATTAAGTTAGTTCAGGGGAGCAGAGACAAGCATCAAGAGACAGACCAAATACAGATTCATTGACTTATTTCAGGGGAAAAAACCAGCACCCTGAGGTTCAAAACATTCATTTAGTTCGGGAGGAAACAAACCAGCACTCCAAACCTCAAAACCAAAATACAAACAAATTACAAATATCAACAGATAGACCCAATACAATTCATAGTTACCAACATCTGGGCTCGGCCCGAAAGCAAGGGCTGGCCCAGAGTCACGCTCCCCGCTTGCTCCCACACCAACCGGAAAAGGAAAGAGAGTCTTCAAGCTGTCCTCTCTCCTTTTATAGAGTTTTTGACATCATCCAGCGCCACCTGAATGACCAGCGCCGATTGGTTCTTGACTTGGCCCCTCCCCCTAGTGTAGACCAGGTTCTGGAGCTAACACCTCCCCTCAGTCAGCCCCGTGACTCATCACACAGGAAGTTCTCTGATTCCTGGCATGGTCGCTGGGCTTCCTGCCCCGGAAGAGCAAGCCCCAGCGTCCAGCGAGGCTCCATGAGGTAAGCTGTCATTCAAAGAAAACACAGGCCACTCTGGCTACAATGATATAACGAAAGTTCATTAGAATAGATTCAGCCCCTCATTGTAATATTCATTCTCTCGTTAACTGTTAACTGATCAGAATTGATTGCCACCCTCTTTTACTAAGGGCATATAAATTGTGACCTCCCCACCATGAAGGTCTTTGGCATTTGAGAGTGCCAGTGACCTCCTTTATTAATGAAATGCGAGGATTATTAATGATTAATTATCCAGAAATCATGTCAAACTTTTTAAACATCACAAAGGGAAATGATCATCCCTCTTAAATGATTAAATTTAAGATATATGGTTTAAAAAATTTATATTTTTTGAAATGATGCAAATTTCAATTTTCTTGACTTTAATACCATGCTTCAGTTTTGGTCTTATGCTGGAAACTCCCTTAGCGCCTTGGGCCTTCTCATCCTGGAAAATTCATTTTCTCCTGTTGCCTTCTTACCCTGGAACATCCCTCCACCTTGTCTTTTCCTGTTGGTGAGTTCCTCCTAGAACCTCCATTTTGGGGAGGGGCTCAGGGGCCAGCCAAACTTCACCCCCTTTCTGGCTATGCTTCTGACTTTTCTAGACTTCCACTTGGTGCCCCACGTAGTTACCTTTCTTTCCCTTCCACCTTCTATTTCAGCTCCCTTTTCCCCCATTAGAATATGAACTCCTTGGGGCAGCTAGATGACAGTGCGTAGAGCACCAGCTGCCAGCACATTCCTGGGAAAAAATGACTTTGCTGTGGAAGGTCATAAGTCTTTCACAGATTATGGGAAACTTCTGTTGGACAATCAGAAATGTGGCAAAACTATCTGCCAAATTATATTCTGTACCGAAATTTGGGCCAATGAAACATCATCTACCCTCTGATGAATACTGCTATCATGCTATTTTGGTACTTTGAAATACTCAAAACACTTAGTTCATGTTTCCTGAAACTTGCTTTTTTTTCCTGTTGCTTTGTAAGAGTTACAAATGTTTTCCATTTGTATCGTAGCCTTAAATGGTAGCACTCATCAAAAACATGAAAAAAGTTTATTGCTTAAATTTATTTAAAGATTCACAGGTACAATGTATAAAGAAAATTATTCAGTATTACATATTGAAAATCACATTTGGAGTAACGACAACAAATGATGGTTGATGACGTGTTTATATGTGCGTTTGCCTGCAAATTTAAGAGCACACTGCCATATGGAATTAGGTTTGGGAACAGAATTAGCAAGGGAACAACATCTTGGGCATAGTTTACATGAAAACTGCTCAGAACTAGGATGTGAAATGAGAGGAGGCAGTGCAATGGTGTAGTGCTAATCACAGCATGAAATACCAGGAAATTACACATTTATGATTAAAATAGGATTTAGGATATTTGAAGAATTTTTAAAAATTTGATTAGCTTTTAAAAAATAATTTGACTTTATACCTTTTGATTCTTTGGCACAGCTTTTTGGCATTCATAGGACATTTGAGGCAGTTTTTAATACACACTCTAGGGCAGGGCTTCTTCATGTTTTCCCACTGGCGACCCCTTTTCCAGTTTCAGCAGCATTTCTTGGAGCCTGCGATGATGCAACATGGGCAAGAGCTGCCAGGAACCATTCAGATTATGTGTTTGATTTTTAATTTTTGGTTGTTGCCTGTTCAGAAACCTTTTACTGTTGCCAAATTTTTTGTGATCCCTTATGGGAATCACTGCGAGGGCTTGGCATGGTTCAGGGAATCTAGCAATGGATTTGAAGTCAAGGATCTAGGTTGAAATTCTAACTATGCTACTTATGACGTTTGTGTGATTGTCTGCAAACTGTTAAGCCTCTCTAGGCCTTAGCTCCTTTTCTGTAAAATGAGGGGATTGCATTCAGTGACCTCTGAGGTTGCTTACAGCTACAGTTATCCCTTCCACATTGGAGGTGGGGTGGGGCAGGGGTGCAAAATAACAGGAGTGTAAAATTTTTGGCTCTCCTTTTGCATCAGAGAAGACATCTGAATTATTATGGTATTAAAAGATAAAGCATATTGATATTATACAATACTATGCATATAATTTTATGCATTTCTGAGTTTCTAAACTTCTGTGTCATCTTCGTACCTTTGTGTGTCGTCTGCTGCTTCCACAAAATTTCCATTTAATTTCTTATGCCGACTTGTGACATACCAAAACTGCGATGGGGAAAGTCGCGATGTGGAAGGGATAACTGCATAAATATATGTTTTTATGAAGCTTATATAGAAAAGATGCAAAGGTTTCATCAAATGGCCTTTATTATGATTTTCTTAATATTACTTTTATAATAGTTATAATAGATTAAGCCATACAGTTCTTTGGATTTCCCTAAATTAAAAAGCTTTTTATTATTCTAGGATTTAATGAATTATTATAAAAGGTTTGTGCTGACCCTTCCTCTTTCATTTTAATTAAAATCAAGGATATAATCAAACTCATTGTAGTAAGGACTTTTACCAACACAGAATAATTTGAAAATCATCTACATTTAGCTTTAGTAAGTACTTCTGTACTTTTGAATCTGTGTGTGTTTGTGTGTGTATGTGTGCTCATGTACATGTGCTGACATCTCAATGCTGCTCTGGTTTTTCTAAACTGTCATAAAAAGTTTGTCCCATTAGCTAGCTAATGACCACCTCAGTGCAAGTATCTAAATTCTTGACTTGCAGGAAGTTAAATCCCTCGGCTGCCTGCCTCACTGCTCCCCATTCATCTGAATGGTTTTGTATAGCATATTAATGACTTTCAAACAGTTAACCCATCCCAATGGAATAAAATACTTTATTGAAATGGGAAGCAATTACTGCAACTTTAAAGACAAAACATGGATAGCTTTAAAATCTGATACTTAAAAGAATACATCATTGAGAAAACATAGCAATATAGAGACAGTAAAATGATGAAACATGAAATGGTAGAGTAGGACCCCTTCTTGACTTGATTTTATCAACCAGTCATCTGGTTAGTTCTGGAAGTTCTACAACATACTCATTCTCTTTCTATAGCTATGATTTTGGTTGGCTTAATGTGTGGGTGAAGAAGTAGTGAAGGGAAAAGTTCTAAGTATTTGTAATTCAACTCAATTTAATCCAAATGTCCCAAACTAATTTTTTTTCCAGGTTTTCAGATTTTAATAGTACAAATGAATGTGAATTTGCATGCCAGCCTTGTGCGCGGGGGGGGCATGCTAGTAGTGTTCACTGTTATCATTCCAGTTTTAGCGTAAGTGCTAGTAAAGCAAGCATTGCCCAAAACTATATGAGATTCTACCTAAATTAATCCTTTGGTTAATGAAAACTTGTTACACTTTATATATATATATATACATATATGTGTCTTATTTTCATAATTGTCTTTTCAGTAGGAATCAAGCTTATCAGATTGGTTCTTGTGTAACATCCTTAATAAAGTCTTAGCAAATAATATGAAAACAAGTATATACAAATGCACAATTAATGATTTTCCTAATTATATTCATGTTATATTAACTCCCAATTCTCTATCATATACACAATTCAGCTTATTTGGCATAAATGTTGGGCATCTTCCTAGGTTAATATTTTTAAAAAGACAAAAACTGGGGGTTTTTTTTACATTTTAATGAGTAAAAATTTCTTAAAACTTTTATTCTTAAAATGGCTAAATAATAACAGGGTTAGACCTTGGATACTAGTAGTAACTATTAGTTAAAATTTAACAGTTCTAAATATAATGAGCTAGTTGCGGCTAACAAAATTTTTTTTTCTACAGATGGGCAAACGTACCTCTTGAGCTACTGAGTTCACTTTCCTCCATGAAGAGGTTGTTTTCCAGATAAAGTGTCATTATTTTGAAGTAGAATAAAGTCATCTTGACCCCAAATATTTAAAGACAATAATAACCAGTGGTTTAGAAGTATAATCACTTTTCTGTGAACAAACCAGATTTGCCATATTTGTCATACATATTCAAAGCAAGTGCAAAGATGGGTATCTTTTTAAAATATCTCCCAGGATGGTAATTTAACATTAAAAACAAGATTGTGGCTTTTTTTCCTCTTTGGATAAAATGCAAATAAAATATTAATGCCCAAATGCATTTTTATCTTTTGGATGTCCATGCTTTAACTATGTGAAAACCTGGTATAGAAAATGAATCTCTGCACAGAAAGCAAGTTTCTATTTAGATTCTAGCATGTTCTAAAGAGTTCAGCTAATAGGATTCATTCTACTATATTAAACACATATATATATATATATGTAACAGTATGTGTGTGTACGCATGTGTGTCTCATTGTACATCTTGCTCACAAGATGCTCTCTTAAATGACTCATACTCCCCTAAATATCTAAGAACTACAAAGAAGGAAAGAGAAGAAGAAAAGAAAAGAAAGGTGGACAGACATGTGATTTCAGGCCAAAGGCTTCACACTATGGCTGTGCCTACACGGTCACCTGAATTGAACCTCAATTAGGATAACTAATCATCAATACTTTTTTGGCACCATGAAGACATGGATCATATGCTGTGTTGACATGACAGATTTCCATGCAGGCCTTAATGCTCGATGCCTCACGTGACAGCCTTTAATTGCTGAGATACATAAACTAGTCACACTATCAATTTCAATTTGAACATTCTACTTAGACAGACAAGAACCGGATTGCCAGTTCAGAAGAAATACATCAGACATG
Organism: Trichosurus vulpecula; assembly: GCF_011100635.1. Lineage (NCBI taxonomy): Eukaryota > Metazoa > Chordata > Mammalia > Diprotodontia > Phalangeridae > Trichosurus > Trichosurus vulpecula. The sequence goes on from NC_050573.1 coordinate 419,523,814, forward strand.
TTAAGTGCTACTTTTAAAGTGAGACTTTTCCCTGAGCTTTCTGAGGAAGATTAAAGAACACCCCAAATTTAATGATATAGCAAAATTAAGTCATCCCCCTATTGCACAAGACACCTAAGATTATGCCTCCCAACTGCATTAAGTTAGGTTTGAATGAAGGAATGCTTTACTTAAATGAAATCAACTATTAGAATGAGAAACTGGTTTAAAAAGTTTTCATATGTTTTCTACCTACCAAAATCCACCTAGTTATAATATGTAAGGTCTCATCTTCATAGGTGGAACATTTTTTGGGGGGGTGCGGTGGGGGGAGAGGAAAAAAGGGTAAGAATCAGTAGGGTTGGGTAGAAAGGGGTAGAATAAGAAATTATACTTTATTTAACTTTAAAGCGACTGGTGGAGGAAAACTTTGCATTTAAATTCTGTCAGTCCCTAATAATACAAATTTGGGCTAAGAGTAATGAGGTTGGTTTGATATTGCAAATAACAATCAAAACAAGTGGGTAATTGTCTTGTTTTGTTTCGTTATCATAACCGTCAGAAGGGAACGTAAGTACTAAGAAAACGCGATCTGCTGTTTTTATTAGAGTAGTGGTGATAGTTACAGTAGTGCAAGACTGTGACATTTACACAAATCTATTTTCAGTCTGTATTTACAAAGTCTAAGGGAATCAGCGTTAGGCTATTGATATATACCTGCTGTGCCAGTTTTGTTATAGTCCCTCGGCAAATCCCCTATTTGTTTCTCCCTCCATGATCTTCCTTTGAGGAATGCCATGTTCTGCCAGCTCTCAAGAGAAACCCTATACTTCTTTCGAGATCCAGTTCAAGATGCGCCTTCTCTGTGAACCCATCCTACTCTGAAATTCCATGGCACCGCCCTCTTCACCACAGTGCCCTGCATTTTGTTACACTCTGACTTAAAAAACTTTCTAGTGTTTTCTGTGAGTCATCTCAACTGGATTGATTGTATTATGCACAGTGCCTAGTCCAGCTATGAACGTATTTTAGGCACTTAATGGCTTCTAAGAAGTATTTTATTCATCCTAAGATCACTTAGTTTAAAAAAATTAAATTCTTTGTTTATACATAGCAAAATAGAGTGTACTTGATCAGTGCGCATGTATATTGGATCAACATACAAGGAAGGATCCATGTATGAAGTTATTATTATATGTTAACTCTACTAACTTATTAGAAGAAACACATCTTATGGTTTTAAATAAAACAAAATTTTTTGGGTTTCACCTGTTCAAAAGAAATTTTGCAAAAGCGTTAATTAAGCATAGAAGTAGTAGGAGTAGAAACTAAGTGAAATTCAAAAGTAAAGGAAATAATCAGCATCTATTTTTTTTACCTGGGATTGTAAAGAAACCAAAACAAACCAAATGACCCCAACCCCCCTCCTGCAAAAAAGAAAAATACTTTATCTCCAAATTAATGAATTGTGTGTTTTAACAAAATGCAATCACTAACAGAAACTCTACTCATAGTAAATCTGATAAGAAGTATGATTTGAAAAAAGGAATGTCATGCTTAAAAATAAAACATTAGTTCTCAATTCAGCACCTACTTTGTTAAAAGGCACTGTGCTATATGCAAGGGATGGATAGAATAATGAGAGCTCCTGCCTATCCTCAAGGATCTTAGAATCTAATGCAAGGCACCCAATGTATGTTCCTGTACATACAAGAGGGAGAATGGGATAAGTGCCAGGGAAGCATCTTTAAATACTATACACAGATAATGAAGTCATACTCACATAGAAACTGGAGACACTAAACTGTATACAAGGACCCCTGTGAGCTGCATGTTGACTTAGTTTTATAATGTAATATTATCTCTTTTTTATTGTATTTTTATTTATTTTGTTAAAGATTTCCCGATTATATTTTAATTTGGTTCAGGCCACACTTGGGAGTTGTATGACACTTCTGCTGTAAGAGATAAAGGAAGAGATCACATAAAAGAAAATAAAATATGGACAGATGGTTACTTGTCAAAATTTGGTACTTTGTAGGGTCTATATTTAAGTTCCACTTTAAAAGACATTTATGCCACTGAATTTCTAATTGGAGTCAAGTCATTGCTACTTGAGTCTCAAGTTTTATAAATCACAGAATTTTTCCAGGTCACAGGTTCCCCACCCCTGTTCTAGCCTGTACCAGAAAAAGGAATACTATTTAATTTCCAAAATGATGAGACTGGCTTTGATCTAGGCTTTTGATCTAACCTGGAGTCTGTGAACTTGTTTTTAAAAAGTATTTTAATAACTGTATTTCAATATAATTGGTTTTCTCTGTATTTTATTTTGTGCATTTAAAAACATTATTTGAGAAAGGGGTCCATAGGTTTCACTAAAACTAAAAGGGGTCATGACACCAAAAGGATGAAAATTAGTGGTCTAGCTGATTCTATTTATGTGAAGTGAAATTTTTTTCCAGGTCTACAATTCTATGACTCTAACAGTCTTTTGTCAAGGGAAGGAAACTGGATGTCTCAGCACATGGAAAGTTATGATTGTCTATTAAATGAAATCCTAAATGTGAAAGCATTTTGGAAAGGAACTTTTAAAAAAAACTGGGCCTGTGATTTCATCACTGTACATAGCTCCCCAGGGAGGAAAATCCTCTACTAAAGTAGCCCGGCAGCACCTCTTCTAAAACTTACAGTCTCTTCAAGGGTTTCCTGGGGCACTGAGAAGCTAAGTGATGGACCCAGGGTCCCACAGACACAATGTATCAGAGGGCAGACTTGAACCCAGGCCTTCTGGACTCTGAGGCCAGTTCTACATTCACTAGGCCAGATGGCCTCTTGGTAAGTGTAAAGCATTAAAATAAAAGCATAACATACTCACAAAAACAAATGGGAAGGCTAGTGTGAACAATTAAGATGCTGAAAATAGAATTTTATTTCATCTTGGAATAAACACCAGTTCACTTTAGCTTTCTAGTCGCAACAGACTAGTAACCTCTAGGCAGAGCCACATCTGAAAGTTTGTCTGATTTCTGTAACTCAAATCTTATTAAAAACAACAACAGCCTCTCCCTTCCTCGGATAGCAGGAGTCTATTTTGGTGCTGGTGAGTTTTTTCTCATTTTAAGCTCTAACGAGTATTCATCCAATCTGTCCAGGCCACTTCTACCTTGTTAAAATATGGCTGGTAGAGAATGCATTTTTAGGGGGTGATACAAATGAGTATGTGACCCACAAGGTTAAGCCAGCAGTAATGAAGAGGCAGCTCCTAGGCCCCTGAAAGGTAACAGAGCATATTAAAACGGCTTTAAAACAAGTCCTTAACCTTAACAAGACAGAATTAATGAAGCTGGGTACTCTTACTTCCCATTCCACCTCTGGATTAGTATTCGGTATCTTGTTAGAAACACTCACCTTAGTAAATAAGTAAATATAATTCTGGTGACGACAACGATTACAATCTAGGAAAATCACTATGTAGAAGTTTTTTTGTTTTTTGCCTGGTAAACAGTGACAAGTAGCATCAAAAGAGTCAAGTGCTGAGAAAAAACAGTAATTTTTCAATGCTGCCTACTTAATTAAAAAGAAAAACACAAAATATATTAAATGAAAAAATTTTTAAGTGTAGAAGTTTAGATAAAGTGCTTCTCTAACCACATTTTCTGAAGCCTGGTAAGAGCCTATAATTTCAAAATACACCAACAGAGAAACGTTACAAATTTAAACCTCTGCAAACTACAAGCAGCTTATAAATGTGCCTACAGCAGTTGGCAGCATTTGAGCTTTCCACTGAACACCTGACAAAGTGAATTTGCCTAAATGAGGCTCATGACAGCAGTAGCAGAGTGATTTCCTCTTCCCAATCCTCTCCCTTGCTCCGTCCACGTTAGTGAAGATTATGTTCGGTACATGACATGGCAAACAAAAATTGAAACATTTTAATTTGCTAAGATGGAGGATCCACAATTTGAGTTCTGTGGTAACAATCAGTGGCATTATCATAATTGAAAAGAAGTCAACTTAGGCCTAATTTATTTGCAGCACATAATAATGAGATTGACCATTTTTGTGGCATATAGAAATCAGGCTTGTTACTTGTGGTACCCTCATTTGTTCATTGCTTTAGAAACCAAAACATGAAAACCAAACATGTGATTCTTCACTTAAAAAGAAATAATCTTCCTAAGCTCCAATATTTGCACTTCTACCATTCTTAGAATGACTGACCATCTTAACAAGGTCAATAAATTTCTGAGTCAGTACGGCCATGCCGACTGATTAAATGCCCTCTGTCTTCTCAATAACAAAACAAATGAAAAGTTTCACTTAAAGAATTTTAGACAAGTTTTTTCTTTTTAAAATGCAAACATCCTGAAGCAGCACAAATTTAACTATTCAAACAGGATGCAAAACAGTTCATGTAGTGCTTGATGTAGAATCCCAGTTATTCTGGAAGAGAAATAGCCCATTTAAGTAAGAGTATGCTTTAGTCCAGGAGGTCAAATACCACCTTTGATAAGTGATGTTTTTATCTGAAGTCACAGATAAAAGTATACTTAGCTTTACAGGAAAACAGTCACTGCTTAAGTCTTAAGAGAAAATAGTTTCCCTCACTGAGGCATGTAGCCACCTTGTCTTACAGTCTGAGGTAGGTAGCTTTTAGGCATTCCTTCATCAGCTGCTGCCTCTAACCCCACCGTTTCAAATCTCTGAATTTGTCCCTCGGTACTCGCACCAAAATGATCTGCTGCAGAAACATCTTCAAAATCTTTCATTTGTCCAGATCCAGACGACTGTGATCTCTGATCTGACATCTGCTGCTGTTTAAGTCTAACAAAATCTTCCTCATTCACTGAAGAAACTTGCTTCGATCTTTCAAAATGTGATAAATCTGGACTGATTTCATCTTGATTACAGTTTTGTTTGAAATATTGCTGCCTGGGTGATGCCCCATCACCACCTCCTCCATTCTCTACTATCTGTAGGTCTTCTGGTCGTTCCTCTGAGTCCAACAAAGGCTGGGTGGACTCAGACCTTGAGAAGACCTGGACTGATGGAAGCTGGTGCCTGTAGCCACTATGTACCACAGTAGAATACTGCACGGTGCTTGAAGTGTTTTGTCCAGATTCACTTTCATCATTACTAGAAATGCTTGGCCTAGAAGATGACATGCATGAAGAACCTCCAATGCCACTACTGTGCCCCTCAGTAGTTATTTTTTCCTTTTTGAAGAGATCTAATGACTTTAGATCTTCTGGAAGAGGCTTTTTCTCATTTGCTTCTATTTCCACAACACTGACATCAGTGTCAGTGAAATTGCCTTCTGGGTACATCTGATCTTTGGGATGCAAATTGTGCTGAGAAAGAGAGAAAACAATCTATCTTTTATAGTGTACATTCATGCTATTTTTTCAGAAGTAAATGAAAAAAACATGTATCTTATGAAAAGTTATGAAAGTATGTTCAATTCACAAATCTAAGAGTCCATCTGAAAATTTTCCAGGTTTCGTCAGGTAGACAGAAAATTTACTAAATGCAAAGTAATGTAGATGAGTCTGTAGACAGTGAATTCATTAAGCTCCCTGAAGACAGACACTGAATAGTTAATGTCTCTGTACCCCCAGAACCTAGCATGGTGCCTCACAAATAGTGAGTGCTTAATAAATGTACATGGAAGTGAAAAAGACCATAAAAATTGCCTAAGCTTTTCCTTCCACATTATTTGCAGTTGTATTTCAAAAACCAAAAGTCCTACAAATTAGATTCTACAAATATCAGAAAATGACTGCAAGATTCTATCTGAACACAAACCGAGAAATCTGTAGGTAACAAAGCCAAACTTTTACTTGGATGGAAACCTGCAGAACATGTATATATGCAGACACACGTGTATTTTATGTATGTGTGCATGTGTACATAATTATCTTCTAATCTGTTAAATGTTAACAGGGTAGTCAGGTATGACTAGAAAATTTATTCAAGAAAAGATTACTGCAAAATTATTTAGTCGTCAATACAAAGGGTAGTTACCAATAAAAAAAAAAACCCAAACTGATAAACCCCTAAGCCCATCAAATTGTTAGAAAATAGTACTTCTCCTACTAAGCAGCATGATAATAAATATGCTATGATGGAAGTATCAAGCTGAAGTCTACAAGAATTTTTTCAATTTTCATCAAACCTTTTACTTTTGTTCAGGCAAATTTCTCTTGAGCTGAACTCAGCTTCTTTTAGGTTTAGCTTTGTGAATGTGTTCCCTTAATAAAACCCAGACAATTTCTATCTTACCCTAGTTGGTGTGTGAGGTGACCACTGAGCAATATGACTCTTTGAAGGATCTGGAACATTAGGCCAAATATGTTTTTTAATTCTAGAAAAGGGAAGAAAATGACACAGTTAAAGAAACATGTGTTAATTTTTAAAAAGTTTAATATTTCCAAAGTAGGAATACTTAACAAGTAGCAAACAAAAATCTCCAATTCTTTCCAATGCCACAAGTAGGAAAATATTATTAAATAAACTTAAGAGACTTAGTTTGTCCATAAGGAGACAAGTGATGGCACAGGTAAGCATAAAAACTAATATGTTACTTCTAAATGCACTAAAGTTCATTCTATTAGGCAATTAACAATTTTAAAAACTTCACAGTCCACAAAGTGGTAGTGCATTTTTTTTGGAGGGGGGAAGGCAGGGCAATTGGGGTTGAGTGACTTGCCCAAGGTCACATAGCTAGTAAGTGTGCCAAGTGTCTGAGGCTGGATTTGAACTCAGGTCTTCCTGACTCCGGGGCTGAAGCGATACTCACTGTGCCACCTAGCGGCCCCATGGTAGTGCATTTTTAAAAGTTTATTTACCTTTTCATAAAACATACTTGGGTATTAGTATGAAACAATTTTTTAAAAAAATTATGGTTTACTTATCCAGGATTTTCAGACTTCATATTTTTGGAATTTTAAATAACTATTTTTTGAACCAGAAAAAAAGAACTGTGCTTTAAAATGCAAGTATTATTGTACTATCGTATTACCGTTCAAAGTTCAAAGAGAGCTTATATAGCTTAAGAAACCTATTTCTGTGTTTATGTCTATGAATTAACTTTGAACAAGTTAACAATTTCTAAATATAGTAATAAAATGAACAATGAGAGTACTTACAGGTCCAGTTTGTTAAAACAGAGCAATACTCCCAGAAGAGTGGTCAACAAGAATGCTAAGCAAACAGGCACAACTATGGCTTCAATTTCTCCTTGGGCTAAGAAAAAAAAGTTAAGAGAAATGTAACATAGAAAAAGAGAAAGCGTGTGTGTGGGTGCGTTTGGGCACGCGTCTGTGTGTACACCTAGTCTTCCCATGATGCCGTAAGTGTCAGACACCATGCTAAGTCCTGGAGAGACAAACAAAGGCGGAAAATAGTCCCTGACCTCAAGGAGGCTTGAGGTCCAATGGAATAATACTGTGAAGTAGAGATAACCCTGAGTTTTAACAGGCTGTGCCGGCAGAGTGCAAATGCTGGCAAGGGTTCAAGTACAGTCTTGATAACAGACCCACGCCCGCTAGCCACACACAGAGCAGCTCTTCACTAGGTTAGCCAACAGGCAATGAATCTTTGGCCCTAGTTATCAAAACAATATGAAACAGCAAAATATATATATAAAATGGTCCTTAGGGCCTTGAGGGGCTCCCCCCCCAAACAGTGTAGGAGCAGAGTGGCAGAAAAGGAAAAGAGGGAGTTAAAATCCCTAGTTTTTAGAAGATCTATAAACTTTAATTTGGCCAAGGTGATGATCACAGAAGGAACTAAACCCCATTCATGTGGGCACTGCCATAAAATCGGAAGCTGTGAAAAGACCCTCAGTTAAACAGGAGGATGCTCTGAGGTTTTCCTCAGAGAAGCAAATAAAGGAGTTGGTGGAATGTTTTCAATTACACACTTAAATGTTGTTTCATAGGACACTCAGTTATTTTCACCTTTAAGTGTTCACAAGTGTAAACACACAAAAAAACAATGAAACAATAGGAATAGGAGTTTATGGCTTAATACTTGTCATAGAAGTAGAGAAATCCCACAAAGAACCTGACAGGGAAAATATGTTGGCAAATGCACTGCAGCATTAGGAAGTGAAAGAGGCTAAAGACTTTGATCAAAAGAGCTGTGAAGTCAGTGGACAAACTGAATCAGGCCTTGCTTCCGACATTCACTGTCTGTCAAGCCCCTCTGCCTAGATTTCGATTTCCTCTGAAAAAACAGAGACAATGCTTATAGCCCACCTCACAGAGCTGACTTGATGATCAAATGTGGGACTGAACCTATAACTCTGTAAACCTTCCAGTCACACATAAATGTCAAATAGTGTTGGTATGCAGATACAATTAGCTTCATGGTATGCTTTTTTGCAAATATTTATCAAAAGCACTACAACACAAGAGAACTAAACGTCTTGTGAAATGATGTTTTTTGTATCCATTGGATCTATGATAAAACCAACTTTGTTCACTTCTTCATTTACCTCTCTGATGAGAGCCTATTAGCCATTGTTCTATCTGGATAGAACTATCTTCTGCATTTAAACTTAGAATGTCAAGATTAATATAACTCACTTCCTTCAACAGCATGCTAATTTGCTAGTCCCCTGGATCAAGACCTCACTAAGTCAAAGTAGACAAGTCCAAAAACTTATCCTTACCGCTCTCAGCCTGCTTTTTCTCTACTCTGACATCATCACTGAAGAAGGGGCCAAGGGCTGTACCATAGGGGCGTTTATAACAGGGGTGCTTCCTACCTTTCCAGTCCCCCCTTGCCTCCTCTCCAATATTTTGTAATCCAGTGACACTGCCCTCCCTGCTGTTCCTCTAATTATTGTCCAACTCTAAGCATTTTCACTGGTTATCTCCACGCCTGGAATTCTCTCTCCTCATTTTTGCCTCATGGCTTCTTTTAAGTCTCAGCTAAAATTTCACCTTCTGTAATCAGCATTACCCAATTCTTCATGCTAATGCCTTTCCTCTGTTGATTATCTCCAATTTATCCTGTACATATTGTGTTTGTACATAGTTGGTTGCAAGTTGTCTTTCCCATTAGACCGAACTTGTTGAGAGCAAGGCCTGTCTTTTGCCCTTCTCGAAATTCCCAGTGCTTAAATGCAGTGCCTCAAAGAACAGGCACTTAAATGCTTGTTGACAGACTGGCTAATTGTTTCAAATGGTCCTTCTCAAATGACTTTGTATTTAACTACTTTGTATTTGTTTTCCTTAAAATTATTTTGTATATACACATATATGTATCCTACACACAATCTTCTTGTCTCTATGGTTAGAATGTAAACTCTTTATGAGTTGAAATTATTATGTGTTACTTCAGTACTTGGTAGACTGCTGACACATGGTATGTATTCAATAAATACTTGATTGACAGTGAGATTCTCTCTTCATTGGAAGTGTTTTAACAAAGGCTGGAGTGTATGTTCTAGAGAGGATTCTTTTTTAGGCACAAGCTGAACTAGATGGCTTCTGTCTCTCTAAACACTGACATTCCGTGAGTTAAGTTTAAAAGCAGAAAAATTTTTTTTGGTCCAACTAGAGAATGATGTAGCAAAAATAGTGTTTTCTACTAGGAGCTAACTTTACCTGAATAGGGTCATCTGAATAATCCTGTTGCCTTTGATGCAAGGAAAAGTTATAAATGCCACCTATGAGCCATGTAACTCTCTTATACTATATATCCCATATGTAACAGTAGCACACATTTCTATGACACTTATGGTTTATAAAGTGCTTTACATCTTATCTGATCCTCCCATTAAACCTGTCATACTCTTTTATAGAAAGTGAAACAGGCTCAGAGATTTTAAGTGAGTGGCTCACCATCACCAGCAGGAGCTAGAACCAGAACCGTTCCAGTCCCGGGTTCTTTCTACTGCATTTCATCATTTTGCCTTTCCATAGGGACAATGATATTCTAATACTAATTTTCCCATCTGATAATGAATATTCTTCTCTTATCAAAAGTTTTTAAAATGTAAAATGTTTATTTTATGTGTCACTGGTATTAATTATTTTATGCATATTCATTCAAGTAACAAATATTTGTATATCCACTATTTGTAGTGTGTTATACCAGATAAGCACATCTAGAAAAATCTTGTCCAAAATGTTATTGCAATAAATAATACTTCAATATGTTGTTAGAGGCTCCATGATCAGAACCCTGATCTCTCCACTGACATGGTCTAAAATTCTTCCATACTCAGGCAAAGTGACATGGAAAAAAATAAAAATCACCTAGAAGCCAAACTACTAGTGACACATGTGCCTTTCTAAACTTAGCTAGGCTAGTCTCTGGGTAATACACAAGTTCTAGTGCACCACTGGCATAGCCCTCAAGAACCTAGGATCCTCCACAATGAGGCATCAGCGTAGGACTTGAGTGGAGGCTAAACATAAAAATTACAAGTTGGCTATGATTTTGCTTGTGAGAAGGAACAAATTTAAAAGGACGTATATAAGTACTAGTATATGGGTACAGGATGGTACAGTCAGTGAAGTCTTCCAGTATATTAGATAGATACGATTGGCTAAAAAATACTGTAACATTACTTTCAATTCTTTCCTACAATTAAATGCATATACAATTATGAACATCTAACGTCTATGTGTCCAAAGATATACTTTCAGCAATAAGCAGGGAGTCCATTTTTACCTTGTTTTTTTTAAAAAAGTATCAATTTACTATCTCTTACCAAACTTTGGAGTAGTGAAAGTGAATTCTGGCCCATCCTTGCCCCCTTCATCTGTATATGCTGCCATCCGCACCATGTACAACGTGTCACTAGTCAAAGGGGAAAGTGTATATTCCGTGTGGGATGAGTTTACATGCACAGCTGGAAGAAATAAATAAAAATGCTTAGCTACGAAACCTATTTTTCTCACCTAATCCAATGCCCGATCAAAAGGCTTTTATCACAAGAGAATAATTTTCATAATCTTATTCTTTCTATTGCCGAAAAGTGTTTGCTTTCCTTACTTAGGGCCATGAAAATGATCACAAAACACATTTTACATCAGAAGACCAGCTACTATGCTTCCACACTAAATGTCAATATTAAATAGGTGAGACCTAGAAAAGCATTTTAAAAGGTTAGACAATTCTATATCCTAATAGTTGATGCTTTTATTTTCTTTACCTGTTTCATTTCCACTGCTAGTTCTGTAAAATATGGTATAGTTTCTGATGAAACCATTCTGGTCATCGACAGGAAGGTGCTCCCACACTAAGACAGCTTCATTTTTCCCCACTTTCTTTGTTCGAACAAAAGGTCCTCTAGAAGGGGCTGTCACAGAAAATATTATGTGCTTAGTTAGAAAGTCATTAGGAACTGGCAAATATCCTTGCTACAAGAAATTGGTGAAAATGTCATATAAGTGACAAAATATTCCGAAATCATTCTTTAAAATATTCAGATAAAGTGACTTTGAACTTACGAGCTTGTTTAAGATATGCCTTTACAGACTGTGGGCTTCCTGGGCCATTATCATACACTGGGATAACTGTTATCAAATAACATTTGCTCTCCATTAAACTTCCTAAAATAAGAATGACAAATTATACATTAGTTTCTACAATGAAAGAATTCAATTAATTCTGATACTGGGTTATGAATGATGCATTTTATGGGCTGTGAATTATGTATTTTATGACCATTCAACAGCCTCTTTTTTTAAAAAAAGAATTTTTCTATCACTTTCTTCATAATTCACACTGAATTGAAAGCCTATCAAAATTGCCTATGACTCTGAAAGTTTACTTCTGCTTGCCAGTTCAGTAAAATAAAAAACTCAATCAAAAAAATTTAATGAGTTACTTTTGAATAATTAAAGATTTTAACAAAAAGTCTGTATTTACCAGACTATACTGAAAAGTCTCTAGACACTGGCCTAAAACTGTGCTGAGTCTTAGTCTGATGATTAGTTTCACACATTAGTGACTAAGGCAGCTGCTTAAATGTCAAGGTTTCCTGCCACCTTGGTATGTAACCAAAAGAGGTTTCCTGAAAAGTAAGGGGAAGGTGGAAGAGAAGGCATTCCTAAATCTCTGGTATTACCCCAGGGAACAGATTAAGCCACTGTGTTCTCTCACATGGCTGGTTCCCTTGGGAAAAATAGAGATCAGTGCAATTTTTCTGGAAGCATTAAGACCTTGAAATAAAAATGTCTAAAAAAATTTAATTTCAAAACACAATTATTGGTCTATGCAAAAGAAGTAACAGGCAACAGCAAATTGTTTTCCAGCAATTTAACGGTCATTTCGCATAAAATACAGATTTTTCTTATTTGACAATAACATCTACCATTGCTTCTCATCTGCTGTGGATTAACCAAGCTTGGAATATTAGTGTTCTCATCTGTAAACAAGAGGGGAGTTAGGCAACATGACCTCTGGGGCCTGTTTCTGGCTCTAAAGCTATGCCCTTATGTATTAAAACAGGAAAACACAAGGCTTTCAATGAAAATCTAAAAGGTCACATCAAACACTTTTCCACCAAGAGATAGTTTTTCACTTTCTTCTAGGTTTACGCACGGATGTGTCCTGGAGGTATTGTTATACTTAATTAGAAAAGTCAATAAAAGCTGAATAATTTTTGTTTTCCATTTAGAAATTTTATCATTCTGAAAATAATTACTAAGAATAACCAAATACACATACATTTGAAGTTCTATGTTGTTTTATTTTTATGTAGTGCCTTTAGTCTTTTCAAAATGCTTTCCCATTTATTGGGTATTTTAAGAAAGATTTACATCTAATCTTGGCTCTGCTATGAACTAGCAATGTGACACTGTGAAGGTCATTCCCCTTCTCTGGGACTCATTTCCTTGTCTATAAAAGAAGACTGCTTTGATCAGTTCTTCCCAATATGTAGGCTGCAGAGCAAAGGGTCCATGAATACATAATTAAGTAAACATATCTTCCTGCAGACTGAATAGATCATCTATGTTTTACTCTTTTTAAAAAAAAAATGTAGATGTTATTGGGATGAACAGAATTCAAATTCATTCAAAATGCTGAATTTAGAGTAGCTTGTCATGTATTTTCTCAATCAACAAATATCAATAGTATAGTTATTACGGTGTAAGAGTCTATGACTTTTTTTTCATGTTAGAAAGGGGTCCTAAAATTAGATAATTATACAAAGTTTCTCCTGGCTTCAAAATATTATTTAATTCCGAGTAGGAATGGCAGGCACAACCATGATTTTACAAATGAGGATACTCAGGCATAGAGATCTGCTTGAAATCTATAATGGGAGAGTCAGACTAAAATCAAAGTCGCCCAGCTCCTTATCCTGGGCTAACTTCTGGACTAAGGGTAACCAAGTTTTTCTAATAGTGGGACACTGCCCCCACCTCCTCCACATACACTCACGCAGACACCCATACCTTTCTCCCCACCTCCCCACCTTGTGTATGAATGAATCTAATTAATTATATTAAGCTTCAACTACTGAGTGATCAATCCAGCCCTGCAAGCACAGAACACCTGGCAGCAATCAGTAACACAATGGTAATGAAAGGCACTACCTAACTACTAGATCTGTTCCTGTGTGTTAGCTAATTGAGAAATTTTTTTTAGACATATCCCAGAAACCTGTGCACTAGAACAACCTGACCACAGCATATAAAAGGAGGTTAAAAGAAAAATAATACTTCTTCATAGCTTTGGTTACCTCTTAAGTAGGTTTGTTTTGTGGCACTGCCCTCTTGCTGCCAATCAGGAGTACATGGCAAATTGTCGGAAAATACACACCACTCCAGCACATATTTATTTACAGGTTCATTTGGAGGTGTCCACTCTACCCAAAGTTCATTATCTCTAGGAAATGCTCTAAGATTTGTAATAGGGTGAGCTGCTAAAAAAAAGAAACATTCGAAGAAGACATTAATTAACTGCTTGCTTTAAAAAACAGAATAGTCATCTGAGTTTTAGAAGATTTCATATAATTAAATCATTCACTCTTTTTGCAATCTTCATTTTTACATCACTATAGTAAAATTTGTTTCCATTAGTAAAATGGAAATCTATTTTACGCATAAGGAAAACTTCACTTCTTGTTACAACCAAAACTGTGAGGTTTTGCTTTACTGTATTTATACTAACAGAAAATTACCTTTATTCGCAATATTATTAATTTTTCTCCAAAATATTTAAAACATAAAAATCTCTAAGGAATCTGAAAGAATAGTGATAAAAATGCTACAAGATAAAGCAGAAAAGTGGAGGATTTATATGGCTCACTTTGTTGTTTAAAGTAGTTACGACACAGGCTACTTGCTTGCTAATATTTTTTAAAATGTGGCCAGAAAACTGAGGGTTCACGTATTTAATTAGGTCCAGAACATCTCAGGCAGGTTCCCCATCCCTGTAGGGCATTAGAGCTGCTATCCCATATCATGAAAGGGATGAAGTAGCTAACTACCCTTGACACTATGAAGACGGCTCTAGGGTTATTACTGGAAGCTCAGAAAAAAAGCCTGATTCCTGACTAGTCTATGGATTAGATATGTAAGAATCTCTGAGTACAACGAACTGATTTAGTGGGGCTGTCTGAACTAAAATTTATTTTGATGAACAAGTACAAGCCCATAAGTAAACTTTGGTAGGCAGCATATGTTTGAAGGAACCATGTTGCACAACATTTTAAGTACCATTATCAGCGAAGTCAACAAATGCAAGAGCAAAATGTATAGGAATTCCAAAATGTCCTTCAACATACATCTCGTTGTCATTTCAGTCATGCGCTACTCTTCTTAACTCCATCTGGGGTTTTCTTGGCAAAGATACTGGAGTGGTTTGCTATTTCCTTCTCCAGCTCATTTTACAGATGATGAAACTGAAGCAAAACAGGTTTAAGTGACTCGCTCAGAGTCACACAGCTAACGAGTGTCTGAGGCTCTACCTACTGCACCACCTAGCTGTGTAACATACATTGCAGGAAAGGGAAAAGATATTTTGGTATTAGTTAGATTTTGAGATGCGTCTGAACTATTAAAATATTTTAATCAGGTAGCTGAAAAGAAAAGATAATTTTCATAAACTGGGTGCCAACTAACGTAATCATCCATGAGATACACCCCTGGGCATCTAAAAAAAGTAAAACGATCTTCAAACATAACACACTTATCAACGCAGCGCCTATGTTCCTTCAGAGATACAAACCTTTGAAGTCACGGCCAGGAATGGTTAAAGTAGATGGGTCAGAGCTTCCAACTATATTACGAGCTTTCAGACTTACAACACATGGGTCATTTGTGACATTCAGAGTCAACTT
The DNA here is from genome assembly GCF_011100635.1 of Trichosurus vulpecula. Lineage (NCBI taxonomy): Eukaryota > Metazoa > Chordata > Mammalia > Diprotodontia > Phalangeridae > Trichosurus > Trichosurus vulpecula. The sequence continues at coordinate 419,539,109 of NC_050573.1, forward strand.
TGTGTCATTAATGTGTCTTAGTAAATGCGATGCTTTCCCTCCCCTTAGAGTTACTTCATAATCTAAAATTCTTCCATTGGCTTCAGAGCGAGGCAAAGTCTGTAAAGAAAGTACTTGCAGTTTATATCACAAAGCACAGACAGAATTCACATTTTTCTTCACTTGCATTGTTTCTACTATTCATTTATTCTACAATCATGTCAAATCTCTGCCTGCTTTGCTGTAAGATCTTCCCTCAGCATGCAGAGTTGGATACATGGAGTGATGTGATTATTTTTTGGAGGGGGCAAGGCAGGGCAACTGGGGTTCAGTGACTTGCCCAAGGTCACACAGCTAGTACGTGTCAAGTGTCTGACGCTGGATTTGAACTCAGGTCCTCCCGACTCCAGGGCCGGTGCTCTGCTCACTGCACCACCTAGCTTCCCCTTGCTCATTTGATCTTAACGATTAATTTGTAAGGTACGTAAAGAAGGCATAATAATCCGTTTTACAGATGAGGAAACTGAGGCTCAGTGTAATTTCCCTACAGTCACAAACTTAGCAAACAGAAGATGTAGAATTTAAACCAAGGGCTTCTGATACATAATAAAGTCCTTGCTTCATTATGTTACATTGCACGGTGTAAGACCCTTCAGCAGAACGATGAAGGCCTAGCATGCAAGCAAAAGAGCAGAAGCAGAGCCTGAGCTAGAATGGTGGGCACACAAGCATGGGAATTAGTATACTTAAAACATACTGAGTTTTTCAGCCACTGGCCATAATCGTCCCACAAAACAACAACAATGATAGTCTATTTCCCTGTGCTCTAAGGTTTGCAGAGCGCCTCACATACAGTCCATCACTTGGTCTTCACAGCGCTCCCAGAAAGTAGGTGCTGTTACTACTCCCATTTTTACAGACGATGCAACTGAGGCTGAGAGGGAAAGTCACTTGCTAATAAGTGTTTGAGGCAGGACGTGCACCTAGGTTTTCCTGACTTCAAGTCTAGCACCCGATCCACTATGTCAAAATAAACATACGTACATGTGTCACTCACACACACACACACACACACACACACCCCCACGACCCAAGGAAACAGAAAGCCCTCCTGCATCTCTGCCTCTGGCACGGCCAAGGGGAAGACAGGTTCTCTCTGTACACCAACGACAATGGGAGCTGGGAGTGTTTGACCTCTAGGGGAAAAGATGGAAGCAAGTCCTTTGTCGTCCTCGTGTCTTTGAATGGATGTCACATGAAAGAGGAATCAGACTTGGTTCATTTGGCCCCAGAGTGCACAAGTCGCAGATAGAAGCTGAAAAGCTAGGTTTTGGCTAGATGTCAGGAAAATTCCCTTCAAAAAGAGCTGTCTAGAAATGCAACGGGTTGTTTGGGTAGATGTTTCCCACTGCTGGAGGTCTTGAAGAAGGATCTGGATAATGACCTGTCAGCGTTGTTAGAGAGGCAGCATGGCATAGGATACAGAATGTTGAACTTGGGTTCAAATCCTACCTCAGACATTTGGGAGTTACTCATGGTCAACCAAAAGAATTCAGCTAAAAAGGACAAAAATTTCCAACATAAACATTATACGTGAAACAAAATAATCTAAAGAGGATATTTTACCTTCCATTTCAGGTGTACCAGTCTATATCCATGACCTTGAGAAGGATCAATCGTATACCAGAAACTTGGTGCATTTGATGGTTCTAAAAAAGTGGGGAAAATCTTTTTAAAGGACAAAAGAATAATAATTTAGAACTCTTTTTGCTTTGTTCTATCTCTATAGTTGTGCCTATCTCAATTCCATATAATGCTAGCACTCTCCAATCCCAATATCCTTTCCCTGAGCATTCTATGGACAGACACCTCAATGCTTTTAGATGAACAAAGATTTGGAATCCTGAGTAAAAATGTAGGGCTAGAAACACATCCTTCTGGTTAAACTGTCCATTCTTTAAGAAGCATTTTGTAATTGTGTTTATTACACAGGTACCCAAAGTACTACAGTAGACTGACTCCCAGGTATGTACTTACTAGCTATTTTAAATGAGGTTTCTTTTCCCTTATTTCCTTCTGAATTGTGTTATTTCTATACAGAAATGCTATTGTTTTGGTAGCTTTATTTTGTAACTTGCTATATTACTGAAGTCATTAACTGTCTCCATTAGTCATTTCAACATAACTTTCATATCTAATTAAGGGCTGAAGAGCAGGAATAACACAGGCAAGAAGGATATGGATGAAATCAACTGTTAATCTGCTTGTATTTTAGGCATTACCCTATTTTTTAAAGTTAAAACAAATTGTTAATTTTGGCAATTCAGTGGCAATGTTGACTTGTATCTCCAGTGGAAGAACAAATGGTAAAACGGTTAGTTGAAAGCAAAACAGCAAGAGGAAGAAGAAACCCTCACTTGGTCCTCCCATCCCTACAAGCTGCATGAAAGCTCTCCTTTTCTTCTCTCTTAAATTCCCCGAAAAAGCTGCGCACAGTGGGTGCTTTTACTTTCTCTCTTCTCTAAGCCCGCTGCAATCTGGCTTCCAACGTCAGCATTCAACTGAAACTTCCCTCTATCCAAAGTTTCCCCATTACTTCTTAGTTGCAAATCTGATGGCTTTTCCTCAGTCCTAACTGTTCTTGACTCTTCTGCAGAACCTGACACTGTTGCTCTCCTTCTCTTCTTGGCTCTTCTCTCTAGGTTTTTGTGATACCATCCTCCGATGATTTTCTTCCTGTCTACCAAGTTCTCTTCCTTTTCTTCTCAAAGCTGGGCTGAACTAGCATCTGTTGCTTTCTGGGGGTGGGGGGGAAGAGAGGGGAGAGGAAGGGGGGGAAGGCAAGGAGAGGACTGGAACTATGTTCCCAGTGATTCTGCAGCCTTATGACTCCCTAACCTAGGGCTGGGCAGTAGTCTACATTCTCCCCTGCCTCAGGTAAGCACTGAGTCTACCACTTGGAGCAGGACTGAGAAGCAGGCCTGACGCTGGCTGGGCTAGCAGAATCTCTACCCCAGAGGATCCTGTAATAAACCCCAAGCACAGTCCTATACGCCAGCCAGTTTCTTCTTTGGGAGTGTGAGGGTGTGTGGAATGATGGTTTTAAGGATTTGAGTTCTCAGATATTAATTCATACAGATTTTACCCTGCTATGGTTTTCTTTTTTTCCTCTTATTTTGCTCCACATCTAGTGTATCTTTTTGGGGAGGGTCTGTGAAAAGTGACTAAGCTGCTGGTCATAGAACCAGAAGTCCAAAGTAGGACTTTTATGAAGCATCCTAAATTCATTTGATATAAAAAATGAAGCTGATAATTTACACCAAGAATTCAAGTAGTTAAGTCTGTGTGAAAGGCTTCTACTTACTAGCTTCATATGTGACTCCACTTGCTTCTGCACTCCAATCACTCCAGAATCCCCTACCCTCTATGTTCATACAACGAATTGAAAACACATAGTCTGTAAAAGGTTTAAGATACTGAACAGTAAATGAATCTCGGGTCGTAGCTGTGTCTTCAGGAGGAATCTAAAAAGAAACAGTTATTTTAATAAAGGATTTTAAAATTGCATAATATTACATAAATCAGAGTAATATAAGAAGATGAATATAAAATGAGTCACCTCAAAAAATTATGAAAAATTAATTAAAAAGCATCTTAAGATTACAAAATACAACACTACAAAGAGAGTATTCCTCTTTCTTTTCTACAGATGACAGAGCTGAGGTTAAGAGTCTGCTCAAGGTAACGCACCTACTAGATATTAGAGCCAAGACTCAAGCCCTTCTCCTAACTATCAGAGTAGTCTTCAGCATTTTAAAGGAAATTTAATGATTTTAAACCTTAATTCTTTTACTTTGCCGTCCAATTAAAACAAACAAGACACTCCAGTAGTAAAGTTTCAAAGTACACAGAGGGGAATAAAGGCTATGATAGAGATTTTTATCATTCTTTATTCATTTCTATTATTCTGAAGAGAACAGTCATCTTTTTGTTCTTAATTAAATTTTTCTGTGGAATTTCCAAGAATACCAGAAGATTGTAAAGTTACAGCTGGCAGGAAACTCTGAGGCTCATCATTTCACAGATGAGGAAACCAAGGCTCAGATTAAGTGACTTTTCTAAGGTAGCCAATGGTGGGGCGAAGAACACAACCTCTTAATCAACGGGCAAGTATTATCGGAGCATTATGAAACACTAATCTATTAAAATGTTACAACTTTTGCACATTCTAGTCATAGAGATGTAATGTGACTGCGCGAATGAGGACACAGTGTCATGGGTTTGAGTCCTCCTTGGACCAATTCATCCTATATGGAGTAAAAAAACCAAAACCAAAACCCCCACATCCTCTAAGAATTCTGTTTCACAATCAAACCACACAGCCTGCTCATCAAGGCAGCAGTCTCACACATTCACGCTGTCTTCCAACTTGTGCTGGGAGGGAGACAGCGCGAACCATTTGCTGCCACTATGATAAAAATAACCCGGAAGCTCTTAGGTGGCTGATGGCTGGTCTGTCACGTTATTTTTCACTACAAAAGGTAAACCAACGTCCTACCTAGGACTCTTTTTTTCCTCACAGTTCTCTATCAATCCCTTCCACTACACCTGGATGCGCTGTTTGCCTTTGTTCTTCTACTATCATTCTGCCTTCTCCCCTATTCAAAAGGCCCCTCTCCCCACGTTACTTTTACTTCAAAATTGTTCTATGCTTTGTCTGCTCCTTTTCATGTGCTTTCTTCCTAAATTTAAGATCCTGGGGGAAAGCAAGGGGCATTGATTTTAGTCTTTAGCACAGTCTGCGCTGCCTGACACCATGTATTCTTTAGAATGATTATGAATTCTCAAGGTAATGGGTCTTTAGGGGAGAATATTTTAATGAATAACTTTCAAGTTACCTACCAGTGTCCAATTTGAAGCATCTCTGGCACGGTACCGAATGTTATATTTCAGTCTGTCGAAAGGTTTTTCAATAGGGTTGGTCCATGACACTTTTAAGATACTTGATATTTCCTTAGAATTGCTGACTGTTACATTATGTGGAGGAAGGAGTTGCACTAAAGAACAAAATAAAATCTCGGTAATCATGACTTTTTACTTTTATAACTTAAACAACTGTACTTTTACAGCGCTTACTTCCTTCCACTTCATCCATTTATTTTTCCCATGTTAATAATAATAATGATAATGATAATAGTTAGCACTTACATAAGGTTTTAAAGTTTGCAAAGCACTTTATGACTATCACCTCATTTTATCGTCATAACTACTTTGAGAGGTAGGCACTTTTATTATTACCCTCATTTTACAGTTGAGGAAATTGAGGAAGCAGAAGTGAAGTGACTTGCCCAAGGTCACAAGTGGTAAGTGTCTAAGGTCAGATTTTGAACTTGGGTCTTCCTGGCACCAGGCTCAATGCTTTATTCACTGCTTCTAACTAGCAGCAAATGTCCAATGAGAAAGGCCTCCAAAGTTATATATCAATTGGTTTACTTGATAAATTATGATTTTTCCACCAGAAATTAAAATCAAGAAATTGTTTCCTAATATTTAAGTTTATAATTACCAATATCGATGGGATCAAAATTGATACGATCAGATGAAACATTCCCAAGGGCATTTGTAGCTACTACCCAGACATCCATATTGACATAAACCACAACCATATCAACTATGCATGAGTTATTTACATTGGGTGGTGGAATGCAATCTGTCAGCTGCCGTGTTGGCCTAAACATAAAACACAGAAACATTAATTAAGAGCAGGTTTTTAAGACACAAGCACTTAAATACAAAAATACACCTGAAAACTAAAATAATTATAATAAACTAATCACTAAAAATCACAGCTAATAAAAAATTTACCTAGAAAGCCTCTCCAAAATTAACTTGCATTCCTTGCATTTGGAAATGGGAAAATACATATTGTTTTCATCTTCTGAACAGTTTTACTCTTGTAAGTCTTACTATATATTCACACTTCCTCTCCATGCCAATCCTTTCATTTTTATAAAAATTGAAGAGGATTTTCCTACACACATTATTTGTTTTTTCTATTTGCTGTTTTCAAACACAAATCATAGTAAATAAGACTCTTCTAGGCAAAATCAAAGCATATTAAGAGTAGAAAGCATTGTTGAGTTCATTTTGATCATTTTCTAAACATGTTTTGTCCTTGGCTAAGTGGGATAAAAGGCTAAATGAAACGAATATCTTAAATCCTTCTATTGGCTGGGATGGATGGAAGGGAGAGGGGAAAGAATCAGCATTTTTTCCTTTATGCATTCCAAGTTACCTCTTACTTTATGTCTACCTCCCTCCTATCTCCCCTGAGCTCTGGGATTCTCCAATACACCTTCACAGATATTAATACTCTAAATCAGAAATGCGGATGCATATGAAATCCTAACTATAAATGCCATTGCCACTATCCATCTATAAGCAGAGATTTTTAACCTGGGGTCTGTGAACTTAAAACAAATTTTTTTTTATAATTCTATTTCAATATATTTTCAATTTGGTTTCTTTTGTAATTCTATATGTGGTATCTTATGCATTTAAAAACATTATTCTGAGAAGAGATACAGGCTTCACTAGACTGCAAAAGGGGTCCATCACACAAAAGGTTAAGAACCCCTGACTGTAGTCTTGGAAATGTCATTTAAACTCTCTGGGTATGTTTCCTATCTATAAAAGGAGGAAGCTGAAATAATGGCAGCTAACATCCCTTTCCAATGCTAAAATTGCATGATTTTTTTTTCAATTGTTTTTAAAACATGCCCTCCTCTCTCTCCTTTCTACAAGGAAAAAGACTTCATTTTGCGTCTTTTGTTTAACTGAAACAACTACTCAAGAAGAGATCTGAAGAGATCTAGAGTTGAATAACTTTACCATTGAAAAGTATCACTGGTTCTTTAGCAACAGGGAGTCCAAATCTCAAGTAGCATCCACATTTTTTTAAATTCTGCCCTTTCAAAAATCTCTGAGTTGGATAGCTTTGCTGGTCCCCTCCATCTCTAAATCTATGATCTATTTTATAAAACCTATTTAAAATGTCTTATTAGAAAAATTAGGAAGAAATTAAATGAGTAAAAATAACATGAGTTGAGCTTTCAACTAATTGCATTTTCCAAATATATTAGAAAACAGACTCCACTTGAGCACAGGATCTGAAAACATGTCCTTTCACCCTTTCTTCCTAAAATGGAACAAAAAAAGGTCAAAAGCAAAACTTATTCTCAAGCATGAAATACAAAAAAGTTAAAAATTCAAGGAAAAAAGTCTACTTAAATTTTTATTTTGACATTGTTGCTCCCTAACAAGAAAAAATAAAACTTCCTATCTAGGATTATTTTACAAAGCTAACATCCAAACTATTTCACAAAGCAACTTACCATTCTGACTTTAAAACATACGTTGTCTCCAAATGTGTTTCCTTTCCGGGGTCCCACTGACACTTCATGCTACTTTGACCATTTACAATGCAACTCAAATTTTTTGGTTTCTCTGGAGGCCCTATATAAAAAATAGCATTTATTAAGGCAAATGCTTCATCAAACATTGAATTATATGTTGTCACTTTCACCTAGAGCCTAAATTACGAGAAAATATATACAAAGAAACGTTGTGGCAAAAGGTACCAGCAAAGAAAGGATCAGTTGTTTTAAAGTCAATTGTTTTTAAATTTAAAGGCTCTGACTTTTCCAGCTAGTGAGTCATGTTTCCTCTGAGCAAATATCTATATTGTAACCATATTCCTAAATCTTTACTGACTACAATTTATTTCTTAATATATTTCAACAAAACAACTTTCATTTCTAATTAAAAGCTGATGAGCTGGAATAGTATGGGTAAGAATGATGTGGATGAATGAAATCAAATCTTAAATCTCCTTGTATTTTATACATCAGTATCAGTCAGTTTAAAATAAATTGATAATATTTAGCAATTTAGTGGCAATGCTGACTTGTATCTCCACTGGAGGAAAAAACCAAACATCAAAATAGTTAATGGCAAAACAGGAAGATGAAGAAGAAATAACTGTGGGTGGGAAAATGTTAAGAGGCTTTAGTAACCCACAAACCTGATTATTAAGGTCAAGGAAGGTGAGCTTGGTTATGTTTAGTTGAATGAACCTGAAGTACTTCTTCAAACACTCATGGAAACTTATCTTTTCTGATTCTCAAGGATGCATTTTATAGCAATTCATATGGATTAGAATTCTGCTACTAAAGTTTCAGCAGCAAGGTTATTTTCTGTTGAGCCTAACATCTACACTTAGTTTCTCATAATTTGACCACCTTAATACACAGTGTTTTGGGCTATCAGACTCAGAGTGAAGTTGCTGCCAATGCCTTTCCATTTCCCGTGTCTTTGGTGATTTAAGATCTTCCTCTATGGCTTTTAATTTTTCTTTCTATCTCCATTCCAAGGTTAATATAAGTAGGGTCAGTCTTAATAGTGGGCAGAGCAGAGAGGCAACTGAGAGACACTTTAAAACGCCTCTGCTGTTCAAAAAATGGCTCCTTCTTTGGCCTGATGAGAAAGCATAAATTGCAGAGATTTAGTCTTCTGGATCTTGAAGTCTTTGAAAATCACAAGATCACACATAAGTGGCTTTGGAAGTCATTTAATTATCTCATTTTATCTTCTAAGGAGACTGAGCCCCTGTAAGTGGAAGGAAAGTGGATCTCAGTTATTATTTCTTGGGGTGTAATTTCCCAGGATCCATGGCCATAATGATCTCCTGTTCCCAGGTATTTTGCCTTGCCGGTCAGGTGCTGAGTCATGTAGGTTTTCATGGGGTTCTTTATGGCACTCAGCCAATCAGGTGCCAAGCAGTATATATTTGGGGGATTTTTTTTTTTGCCTTGGGGCTTGCTCATGAGGAAGAATGCTTAGCCTGACTGGCTGTTATTAGGGCTCCCCCTCCGCCCACATGAACCCAGATGTTTAGGTGATGTACGTAAATAGTTGTGTTATTCTATTAAGACAGTTGGAGCCCTGTCTATTGGATCTAATTTCTCTACGTCTCTCTGCTTTTAGGAATTGATTTTCTCCACTTTCAGGGTGCTGACCTTTCCCCCCGAACTAGTGGATGGTGTTAGTCTCTCTTGGGTAACATATCTTTCTGTACTGTTAAAATTAAAGTAAGATTATTAACCCCTTTGAAGCTGTCTCTCCTTTATAAAAGCAGATCAAGAACCTGTGTTAGCAGGTATGGTTGCTAATACAGCCCCAGAGAGGGTAAACAACTTGCCTGATGTCAGAGAGATAGATAGTAACTGGAAGAGTTGGGGTTTGAACTAAGGTCCTCTGACTTTCTATCTGTCTTGAGGCTACCTCCCTTCACTTGTGATACTGTTGTCCTCCCTAATACCTTACTAAAAGGTAAATCTACCCGGGATCACAGTAGCATAAGGATTTGGCTAATATCTTACAAGTACTTGAGAAAATAAGAGGAAGACAGTAAAGGGTGCTGTGTGATTTGCTGTTCCAGAAACAGCACTGTGTTTTTGAGAAAGTGTGAAGGTAAAACATGAGACCAAATCAGGGTGAAGATGTAAAGGGAAGAAAGAAACTAGAATGCTCATCTGGAATGAATTGTGATGACAGAAACATGGCTGGCCTGTGAGTCAGAGCAGGTGGTCTAGCCCCCATCCTGCAAAGGTATGCTGGTAAAAACTAACACCTGTCTTCCTGGGGAGGAAAAATGTATGCATGACCTATTTAAGACTAACCTATACTAACATTTTCCCCATAAGTTTTTAAATTTTAGACAATCAAGAAAACAGTAACTCAAGCCCTGATTTGTAGAGTTTTCCAGTTTTTTGAGGTGTAAATGCTCACACTGAAAACTGAACAAGTGGCTTCCTCAAACTGATCCAAGCTGACTCCAACAAACCACTGTGGTCTTTCCACTTATTAGTTATGGATCCTTAAGCCACTTTCCCCTTGTGTCCCTCTCTTGGCTACAAAATGAGAAGACTGTACTACGCAATCTTTAAAGTTCCATACTTCAAGTTATGAAACATCTGTAGTGCAGCATAGCAATAATACCTCATTTTGGCAGAGAGGTGACCATGGATTCTCAAAGTTTATGCCAGGAGAAGGCAGATACTGGCAAGTATGACCAAGCTGGAAAAGCTTTCGATATGGGCCCATCTACAGGATGCATGTCCATTCTCTAAAGACAGACTTCGACCCTGGTTCTCATAATCCAGATGTATGGTCTGATACTAAGCCTGTCCCTGCTGCTGCCTAGAAGAATCTATTAGGGACAGTATTCTACCAGCACAGCCTTGAAAAAGTCATCTCTGTATCATGAAGAGAAAGAGGGCTTTAGTGGTTAGTATTAACCAAAAAAAGGGGAAAAAACTCAGTATCAATAAAATTAAAGTTAAATTTTAAAAGATATAGGTATACTTACAGCCCACTCTGATTTGGATTCCATAAATAGTCTGTTCAATCTGTTCATATAGTAAAATGTTGCATGTTAGTAGACCACCTAATGAAGACACATCTTCCAAAGTAACACTGGCAGCTGTTCTATTTAGGACAGTATATTGTTCTTTAGGAACACGAGTGTCTTTTATTTTCCAGAAAATTTGATTAGCATTTAAGTGGTGATCACTCAAATACTGTTCATCTAAAACACAAGTCGCTGTGAAAGTGGTATTAGGAGCTATAACTGGAGATTCTGGGACAATGTGACCCCATGGTTTTAAAATTCCACCTTAAAAGGAAACAAAATAGAATATATTATGAATCAAACATGTTTTGTAGAAAATAATCACATTTTTTTCAGTTTTTGGAAAACCTACTTATCTGAAATAGGGCAGACTCGATAGTGATGACTAGTAATAGGATAACTTGTTTTGGTCATTAGATCCAAGATAATCCTACCATGATTATTCTTTGTTTTGTTGTCCTTACCACCTTGTCCCGATTTTTCTTGGAGTCCTCTCAGGGAGAGAACCTTCTGTATTTGTTTCATAAAACAACTATTGTCCTAGGCCAAAAAATGCCTTTCCCTCACATAGCTCCTATATATCCATTCTCCTTTCCCTAGGTCTATACAAGATCTCTATTCAGCATCAGTGAAAATCTGTAGTGGTAACCAGGGTTCTGCTTGGACTAGGCCCAAAGCCAAGTACTCTCTGAGGTGAACGCTACATTGATCTTAACCTAAATAGAAGGGTACGTTTTCTGAGGACTAAGTCATGGGGTGAGCTATTAAGTATATGATCTCCACTCTCCTTTCCCTTCACCAGTTTGTAACAAGCTCGCCAATTGAGAACTAAAAGAATGTTTAATAACCCCCGGGGGAGTTATGAGATTGCCTGGGCTGTGCTGCTCCTAAGAAAACCTGCCTGCTCAAAATTTCCCTGGCTTCTCTAAGAGAAGGGGCAACAAGTAACAACCTATGAAGTGCCAGGCACTGTGCTATGCAATTCCCATTACTATTTGGGGGCACATCATTATTAGACCTTACTCCCAACTGGTACTGCTACTCAAGACATTCCCTATAAAGCTGGCTTTTATTTTTTAAGCTTTCTTATCATAAGCTAAGGTACGTGAAAGCTGAAAACTTTCTCTTCCTTAGGAGCCTCAGTAGGAGGCATTTTGAAAGAAAAAGAAACTGCCTGCTGCAGGCTTGTAGTCAGGCTCAGCAGCCCTATCTTTACTCCTTTCAACCACTCTTGCCATCAAGAAATGTTTTTAACAAGTATGACTGAAAAGGGTGATGGGTCAGTCACATAAAAAGGATGAGACAGCTGTGGCACAAGGGTAACTTCAGGTTAAAAGAAAAAAAGGAAGTTCTTCCTTTATGGAAGATCTGTGGAAAAACATAGATAAAGACTGTGTGGGATGAAAAGTCCTTGAGAAGCTGGGGATGCAAACTGCAAAGGTGGATGGGAACAAGGATGAAATAATAGATTTAACATTCCAAAGTACTCAAGTATCCTCACAAGTGATTAAATGTGATAACGTTTGTAAAGCTTTGAGCACAGAGTATGAGCTATATAAAATGGTAGCTATTATCTTGGGTGCAGGCACATGACACAGTGGATGGAGCACAGGACCTAGAGTCCGGAAGACCTGAATTCAAGTCCCAACTCAGACACTCACAAGCTGTGTGACCCTGGAAATATCTGTTTGCCTCAGTTTCATCTGTAAAATGGGGATAACAATAGCACTCACCTTGCTCAAATGAGGTAATATTTGTAAAAGCACTTAGCACAGTGCCGGGCACACAGTAGGTGCTACATAAATGTTAACTATTAATTATTTAATAATTATTAATATAAAAATTAATTAACTATTAATTACTATTGTCATTTGTTTCATCCAGTTTTATGGAAGATGAGTGCCCCTGGGTTCCTCTAGGTCTCATTCTCCTAGGTATATATGGATTACTTTTTGGGAAAGCAAATATCCCACTATGGACTGAAATCCTTCTCTTTATGTACCAGCCATATGCCAAGTCTGGGGAAAGTGTCTTTTTCAATGTCACTGGAGTTCATCTTTAGTTTGATTATAATAGTCACAATCTTGTCCCCACTCTCCTAGTACCTAGCACAGTAAGGCCTACTGTGTCCGTGACATATTCAGCCTCTTTTCACTTATCTTAGCTCTTTGTCAGTTGTGAACATTACCCCACAGACCTGAGACCCTTTCTCCTGAGACCTGTCCACTGTTCTTCCCCTTGCTTAGGCAGCTACATACCAGCAGATGTATGTATACTAGAGGCTTTGCCACTGTCTCCTTGAAGGTTCCCTTTTCAAAACCCAGAGTGCAAATTTGCAATTCTCATTATTAGCACAAAACTGCATGCTGTTATCATTATCACTGTCGTGGAGGTAGTAACCAATTCACACTAACAGGGGCTGGAGGGATCTCTTAAGATGAATGGTTCTAGCAGTAAATATAAGCCACAAGTTTAGAATTTTAGAGCTGAAATGCTTTTTTAAAAAAATGTAGCACACTGGAAGCAGAACACATTAAAATGAAGCTGATATCAGGAGATGATAGAAGCATAAAAAACAGTACTACAAAAACACAAAAGTCTGGGGCCATTTGGTATAAGGACAGTAGTTATTCAGGGAATCATTGTATACAGTACAACTGTTGTTCATGATGACCGTAAGTCATCAAAAAATTTTAAACTATAGTTTATGAAGGGAGGGACATATATAATACATTTTATAAATGTATCTACTGAAAATTCATTTATGTGGAATACCTCATTTTGAATAAGGACTCTTCTTTCTCTCAGTCAATTTTAAATTAACTTTTTTTCCCCTGAGTATCTCTTCCCCTCCCTTATTAAGCTAGAGTATCTGAGATGTCATATAGCTATGAACCCTTCTACCATCACAACTATTCCCTTTGGGCTGGTCAATCTATTAGCCCCCACGTCTCAAATATATTAACCATAGGTGTTTCTAGAGGAGGCATACTTCTATCATAACGGTACCAATCAGAAGCTCCTAAACCACAGATAAAGCTGTGTTATGTTTTTATTTTCTAACTCCTTCTTTTCTTATGCTCCTAACCTTTGCTCCTTTCCACTCCTTCCTTTTCCCCCTATTTTTTTCATCTTTCCTTCTTTTTCCTTATGTAGGGTCACCACAAACTGCTGATTGCTTTTAGGTCTGTGGAGATGGTTGATCCCTGTTCTGCAGGACCCATATGACTCCTGATAGAAAAGCATTCTTTTCCCTGTGTTCAGCCACACTTTTAGCTCCTCCTACACAGAGACATAAGAATAAGGTGAGATCTCTTCTACTGATACTCAATAATTACTGTTTCAGACTACTGTGCAGTAATGCATGTGGACAATGATTAGTTTTTCTGATGTGAACTCACCAAGCAGACATATTAAAATATGGAATACAGGGTCAAAGAATTTCCTTTTTGTTGGTAATTGCCTACTAATAATGGCCATTAAGAACTATTTTATTAATAATGCCTGAACTTGGCCAAGCTCAAGTACTACCTACTACATGAAATGTTTCCTGATCCCTCTAAGGTCCTTTCCCTCCCGAAATTACATTTTAAATTTATTTCTTATTATTTACTGTAGCACTCCTGGTAATGTCAATTTCTTGTGGGCAGAGGCTATTTCACTTGTCAACGTAACCCCAATGCCTAGTAGAGTGCTTTGCACGTAGCATGTACTTAATTCTGTAAATAAAGTTATATTCAAGGGGCATCACTATGGCCGTAACACCCCAAAGAACAGTCATAACATTTAATTGTATACTGTTTTTATACTATGACTCTTACCTCCTACTGAATCACTGGTGAGGAAAATAAACAAAGCTTGCACTATCCAAGTCCATAAAGCCAACATCTTGTATAGATTCCTGTAAGAAAACATGCAGATTACTATACTAAAATTTTACTTTTATAAGGAACTATAGTCATTTTAAATATAAACTCTAGAATTCTAAAATTTTGTTTTTCTGCTGACAGCTATTGCCTAAAAGTAAAACAAAAAACCTCCACAAATGAGAAATGTAAAACAGAGCTTTAAGTCTTGCAGGATGTTTCCTTCCACTCCATCGCCCCATTAAATTTATGGCTATATCAAATATTCAGGCCACTAGGTGGCCCAAGTGGATAGAGTATTGGATAGAGTTCAAATTGGGCAAATCACTTAACCTCTCTCTACCTCAGTTTCCTCCAAAGTAAAATGAGGATAATGATAGTACCTGCCTTGCAGGGTTGTTGAGAGGATCAAATGAGGGAACATTTATAAAGCATTTAGCACTATATAAAGTGGAGCTATTACTGTTGTTGCCATTGTTTTATTCTGGATTTGCAGAATGAAAACTCTGAGGTTAAGGGAATGTGGGGAATATCAAGGTCTACATACATATGTACACACTAAGCTAAGAAATTAGATATGTCTATGGGACCTAGTCCCATAAAGTTGTGCATCCTACACTGAAACATCCTGTTGCCTAATTATTAAAAACATATGACTTCGTTGGATTAGGTGTTATTACTAGCTTCATCTATTCAACACTTATTTATGAATCTTAAAACAATGAAAAATGCTATCACAGAAGGTGTATTTGGCTTGTGGCCAGTTTGCTGACTGCCTTCTCTCTTCGTTGCCAAACCTAGGGGTATAACTCATTCTATTTTATTGCCTTAAAATGAGGATGGGAGAGAGAGGTTAGAAAATGTTCAACATATCTACAAAAAAAGACAGCACGGGTTTACCACCTTACCACATCTTAAACCCTATGGTCCCTGACTACCAGCTATCTATCTGCTTCTATATATCATTAATTTAATAGCTTGTTTAATTGATGCTTATTAAGTAGACCACAAAATAAATTTAATTGTGAACTCATCTTAGAAAGAAAAAAGGGAATGCAGTTAATATTTTGCTAAAGATTACACCTAGATTATACACTGTCTCTGAGGCAATATTTATGTCAATGAAGATTCCAAGGTCTCTTAAGCAAATAAAGGATGCATTTAAGAAAAATGCTATCCATTTCCAGAGAAGGAAGTGATAGAGTCCAAATACAGATCAAAGCATAGTTTTTTTAACTTTCTTGAGTTTTTTTTTTTGGGGGGGGAGGTCTATGTTTTCTTTTATAACATGACTAATATGGAATGTTTTGCATGATTGTACATGTATAATCTATATCAAATTGCTTGCCTTCTCAATGAGGGGGGTGGGGTGCAGAGGGAGAGAATTTGGAATTCAAAATTTTGAAGGCAAATGTTGAAAATTGTTTTTACATGTAACTGGGGAAAAATAAAATACAAAAAAAGAATGCATTTCAATGCTACAGAATTATTTCATTTTTTCAATGAAAAATTAATAAGAAATAAAATTGCATTACAATGAAGCATTTTATGTCATAAGGCTATTTCTACATCCTGGTGCATATAACTTGCTTTTGTGGGTAATAACTATGTTTAGCAAAAAAATAATCTTATTGCAAAAAGATAATATTCAATCTTCTACCTTTCTTTTTTGGATACTTGTTCCCTCTGGGAATTCATTCATTCTCTGTATTTCAACTTCAATCATCTCCACTTCCTCTTTTCTCAACCCTTATGAACTGCATTCTAACCACTATTCGACTAAAACTGCTCTCTCAAAAGTTATCAATGAACCCTTCATTGACAAATTCGGTCCTCACCCTTCCTTTTTGCAGTTTCTGACACTGTTGAGCACTCTCTTCTCCTTGGGCTTCCTGACCTGCTTTCTCTGGATTTCTCTTCTACTTGTTTAGCTACTCCTCAGTCTTCTTTTGCTAGATCATCACCTCTGTCTCATCCTCTTAACTGTGGGTGTACCCTGAGGCTGTGTCCTGGGCCCTCTTTTCTTCTCCATGTGACTTCATCAGCTCCCCATATAATCCTCTCTATGTGGATGACTCTTAAATCCATATTCTCATTTTAGCCTCTCCTGAGCTCCACTTCTCCATCACCAACTGCCTACTGGGCATTTCCAACCAGAAATCTGGTAGTCATCTCAAACTTACCATGTCCAGAAGAGCAGCTTTCCTCCTCCAAAATCTGTTCTTCCCTCTCCCCAATTTCCCTATTTCTTCTGGGGGATACCATCATCCTTCCTATCTCCAAGGTTCTCAACCCTGACATTCTCTCTGACTCCCCCCTCTCCATCACATAGTCAATCATTTGCCAAGCCTTGTTGATTCTATCTCCATAAAATCTCTTGCATCTGTCCCTTTCTCTCTACTCACAGGACCACCACACTGGTTCAAGTCTTTTATCACCTCTCTTCTGGACAAGTGGCTGCCTGTCTCCAATCCCTCCCTCTATAATCCAACTCTAACACAGCTACCAAAGTGTTGTCAAAGGCCTAACCATGCCAATCCAGTACTCAAAAAAAAAGTTCTGGTAGCTTCCTATCGCCTTTAGGATAAAAATAAAAACTCCTCTGGTATTCAAAGCCTTTAAATAATATGGCTCAATCCTACCTTTCGTGGCTTATTACTCTAGTACTATACTCCATCCTACATTGTCAGCATACTAGACTGTTTTCTGTATGCAACATGGCATGTCCTGTCTCCACATCTATATCTGAACTGCCCTCCTTCTTTAGCTCTGACTTAAAATCTTCCTTTAAAGCTCAGTTCAAATGTCATCTCTGAAATGAGGCCTTTCTTGATTCTTCCAGCCATTATTATCTTCTCTAAAGGTACCTTCAGATTTTGAGAGCACGGACTCTTGTTTTTGTTTCTGTGTTTCTAGTACCTACAATATAGAACTATATATGCTTTAAGAGAAGGCACTTAATAAATGCTTATGGGTGGATTAACAAAATCTCTTTATGATGATGACTCTAAAATCTACTTCTTAGCTTAGCCAAGAAAGGTTTCATACCCTTTCTAGCCAGAGTTAAGGGATTCCCACAACAAATTCCCCTCTAGTTTTTCCTTGGCTTTTCTGGTGTTTAAAAGCATCATCATTTTTGCCTGTCCTGAGCTAATTATAGGAGACATTTTAGAATCAAAAGAACTTTTTAATATACAGAT
Organism: Trichosurus vulpecula; assembly: GCF_011100635.1. Lineage (NCBI taxonomy): Eukaryota > Metazoa > Chordata > Mammalia > Diprotodontia > Phalangeridae > Trichosurus > Trichosurus vulpecula. Next base: position 419,556,625 of record NC_050573.1, read on the forward strand.
TGCTCAGCTAAAATAAACAGATAAGATATAATATTAAAGAAAAATAATGTGTTAAAGGATTAGATTCCATCCCAGAGTGTCCCACTTTAGCTTCTGTGTTAAGTTTTGTTCATGTGTACCTTTCTTCCTCCTTCTTTTGTTTTTTTAAAGCCCTGGATAATACTTGGAGACAAACTAAGTAGAGAGAATTTATTGATTTAATATTGTGTTGCAGACACTGTGCCAGTCTCTAAACATTTAGTTAGGCATTGGAATCTGCTATAAGGATGCCTGCTAATAAAACTCATTTGTCAATTTTGAATCTGCAATGACATAGGAAAACACAATAGCATTTTAAGATAGCTGACAAGAAAATATCAACTATTAATCATCTGGGAAGAATGAAAGATAAAAGGGAAAAGGGCATTGACACTACAGTCTGTGGACTTGGTTGTTCAAGTCCTTCCTCTAAGATGTTAGGCAAGTTACTTAACCTCTGTGGACCTCAGTTTTTTTATTTATAAATTGTGAAGACTAGAGTAGAAGCCTCCATAGTCCCTCCCATTTCTAAATATGTGATCCTATGATTATCCAGACTTGGCTCATTTTTTTTTCTAGTTGGTAATACCCATGGTAATATTCTACTTAAATACTTGCCTTCTTGACTCCTCTTTCTATTAACAGTGCACAAAGCTTAATCATTTTTGTTTTCCTTTTGTCCCTTCTATTTTAAACTTATATTGCCTGGTATTATTTATTTTAATAGGGAAGAATGACTCAACTCTGAAATATCATCATTTGGCAATTCCTCTATTAATGGGGGAAAAGAGAGTTGAGGGGCTTTCCAGTTAAGATGGAGAAATGTGAAAGAGGAGCCCAGCTTTCCCACATATACCACAACTATCTAAAAAAGGTAACCAATAGAGCAATGATCAAGAGAATTGAAACAAAACACAAGTAAACCCTTCACCCAGTTGAGGACTGTATAAAAAGGCAGCTTGAAGCCTGCAGATGTGGGGAGAGGGTGGTGCTTGAGAAGCTAGCTTGAGCCCAGGCAAATGGAGACAAAAAAGCCTGTGGATCTTCTAAAGAGAGGATGCTTTGGTGGGGGTGGGAGGGCAAGAAAGACAGCACTAATTCTGGTAACTGGGGCCTAAACTCTAAATTAAGGGGTTCTGTGACAAGGGCTATAATCAAGAGTTTACATCCTCAAAGGAGAAGGAAATATTTATTGTGCCTTTTAACTATCTTAAAATTTTAAGGGTCAGTAAGGGAACAAAATGGGAGAGAAGCTCAGGCCTGGATTCCTACTGCCACCTGTCCCCAGATAGAAAAAGAATATCCTAGGAATGGGGAGGAAAGAGCATAGAGGAGAAAAATTATTCTAACAGGAGACTGGGGGAGTGGGTATCCCATGGACCTTATATTTTTCTGACTAAGGCAAGGGAAGATTAAAAAAAAAACCTAATTGTAGTAATAAAATAAACAGGGGATAAGGCCAAGAGAGGGTATAAAGTTGGAGATGGGATAGACACAAACTACAACCATAGAAGGCTGGTTATGAAAGCAAGGGAGCAAAGGGGAAGCGGGGGAAGACGAAGAACAGTTCAAGAGCCAGTGATCTGGATTGGTATTAGATTCTTCTGAACAATATAACTTAAAGACATTGTGCTGATTACACTTCCCACTACTGTCCAACTTTTTTCCTTCTAAATAATGGAGTGGAGAATGAAGAAAAAATTTTTTAACAGGACAAGGAAAGCAAAACAAATCTAATGATCATAACTATGAATGGGATAAACTCACCCATAAATAGAAGGTTAGAGAATCATAATTTTTGAGTTGGAAGGTATCTTTACAGATGAGGAAACAGAGGTGCACAGATGTTAAATGTCTTGTCCAAGATCATGCAGTAAGTGGTAGAGCCAGAACTTAAACCCAGTTTCTTTTACTCCAAATCCTGGACCTTTTCTGCTGTACCACAATATCTAGAAAAAGGATCAGAAAGCAAATCCAATAATTTGTTCATATGAAATACACTTAAAATCAGATTTGTTTTGGGCTAAAATGAAGAGGTGGAATAGAACTCATACCCCAACCAAATTTTTAAAAAAGGGAGTAAATAATAAACATTTCAGACAAGGGAAAAATAGTCATTATCAAAAGAAATAAGCAAGGGGTTTACATAATATATAAAGGCACCACAGATTAAAACCACCCCCATCAATACTAAATATATACATGCACTGAATGGCATAGCATCTAAACACTTAAAAGAAAAGCTAATCAAACTACAGGAAGGTCAAGACAATAGAACAAATGTTCTAAACAATGCCTTCAACATGCCTCCATTAGGCACAGAAAAATATAACAAAGATAAACAAGAGAGAAGCTAAGATCTAGACAGAATATTAGAAAAATCAAATGACAGAACCTAAACGAGAATCTTCGGGAATACACAATTTCAGTATTGCACTACTTTACAAAAACGAAACATGTACTTGGGCATAAAGCATTCAAAAACAAATACAAAAATGCAGAAATAATAAATGCATTCTTTATAAATCAATAAAATCATATATAATAACACATATATGAAGAAAGGATTCAGAATTAAATGAAGATTAAATATTGTAAACCTAAAGAATAACTTGCTTTAAAGAACAAATAATAGAAATATGTTACTATATTGAAGAAACAACATAAACTTTGTGGGGTATACATAAAATGGTGTAGAGGATTTATATCTTTAAGCACATCATCAAAACAGAGAATGATAAGACCAATGAATTAAACATATAAGTAAAGAGACTAAGGAACTAACAAATAAAAGCATAAAAGTAGAAATCCTGAAAATCAGAGGTAAAGTAGAAAACAAAAAGATTGTATGATGATAAAAGCTGTTTAAAAAGAATGCAATGGATAAACAATTAGAGGTAGATTTTTAAAAAAATTATCAAAATAACAAATGATAAGGAGTTCACAACGTAAATAAAGGAAATAAAGTAAATTGTCAGAAACTATTATAGCCAATTATATGCCTTATAAGTCACTCTAATTGTCTAGTGCACAATTGCTTAAGTAGGCAATTCATTTTGATATACCAGCATTACTTCAAATTCAACATATTCAAAACTGAAGTTACCATAGAATCTGAGGTTTGGAAAAATCCTCAAGGATCATTTAGTTCAACCCCAATCTGGAACAAGCATCTCTGTAGCTATACCCTACCCCTTTCCCTCCACAGGCCACCATCTAGCTTTTACTTGAACACCTCCATTGAGAGGGTCCATTGGGGAACACCTTTAATTGTTAAACTATTCTTTATATCAATTCATCAGCCTTTCTTTAACTTCCACCTATTGGTTTTAGATCTGCCCTCTGGGCCAAATGAAATGAATCTCTCTTCCACTACATGACAATCCATTAAATACAGGAATATTATTATCACTTTTACCATTCCTTCAAGCCTTCTCTTACTCAAGCTATAAAATTCTAATATCTTTAACCATTTTTCAATGTGTCATGGTTTCAAGTCCTTTTTACCATCCTGACTGCCCTTCTCTGAACCTGCTCTGGCTTGGCAATGCTCTTCCTAAAATGCAATGCATCAAATTAGAAACAATAATCCAGATATGGTCTAATCAGGGCAGGGTACTATATGATTATGACTATCTGCATTTTAGGCACTATTTTTCTCTTAATAAACTTGCTGTAAGGATATGATTATGAGGATAGATCTTTGATTATGAGAACAATCATCCTGTCGTAAGAGAGGTTTTGAGTGACAGACACAGCTTTCTACTCCACACTTTGTTTAGCTGTTGAGATCAAAATTTGAGCATGGTTTTCTGACTGGAGTACAGGTTGGGGATATCTGTAGGAGCAGAATCAGGGACTTGTCTAAACCTTGCTGACAGAGTTTTGGGACCTTGGATGTATTAATGTCTATTGTCACAAATTTTTCAGCTAATGGCTATAGGATCCCAGCCAGGCACATGGTTACTTAGGAATATAATGGTAGGAACTATCTCTTTGTCATGAACTCCTCTGGAAAAGGCAATAAACATAAAGTATCTTTTCCAAGCGATATATTAAAAAAAGATACTAATTTAGACAAAATTTTTAGTATATGGTTTCTGACAACTAGATGAAAGCAGATTAGATAGGCCTCTAAATGGTTAAGTGGTAAGCACCTTGAGAGTTGGGTTTGTCTTATTATCTCTGTGTTTCCAGAACCTAATGGAATACTTTGTATGCAACAATTATTTGTTGACTATCTCATCTAGTTTTATAATTTGAGAATTCCTAACAATGCCAGTAATTTCTAAATATGGATTTTCTGAAAGAGAACATCTAAAATAATTGCTGAGATGTGACTTAGGTTAATTTCCAGTTTTCTTTTAGAATCAGATTTTTAAAGTGTGAAGTATTAGCAGACATTAGCTTCATTTATATATCTTACCTAACAAACTAACAGATCTAAATTTTGTATATTCAATGTCCTTAATGATCATCAAAAATTATTGTATATATTATGAGGAGGGGGGAGTTAGGTGGTTCAGTGGATAAAGTGCCAGGTCTTAAGTCAGAAAGACTCATCTTTCTGAGTTAAAATCTGGCCTCAAACACTTACTAGTTGTGTGACCCTGGGCAAGTCACTTAACCCTGTTTGTCTCAGTTTCCTCATCTATAAAATGAGGTAGAGACAGAAATGACAAACCAATCTAGTATCTTTGCCAAGAACACCCTAAATAGGGTCATGAAGAACTGGACACGACTGAAACAATCAAACAACTGCGAGGAAAACTGAACTCTTTAAGAACTGTAAGAGACCTCGGACATCATTCATTTTCAAGATGAAGACAGAGCCCAGAAAGATAAAAGCATTGCCCACATTTCCATGGCAGTTAGCAGCAGAGGCAGAGCTGGAAGAAATATTTCTTGACATCCAATCTAGTTCTCTTTTATATAAAGATAACGAAAACCTGTATTCAGTATTCATTGTGGCAAATATTTTAAAATAAGCATAAAATATCACAATTCAAGATCAGGATATCAAAGTAAGCCATGCATGATAAAATTCCTGTTCTGCTCAGGAATGCTGTTTCTAAATTAGCTTTTAATAGTATTTCTTAAAATCATAGGTTCAGAGTAGGAAGGGACCTAACAGGTCTTGGAGGCTAACTCCCTCACATTACAGATAAAGAAACCAAGGCTCAGAAAGGTTAAGTGTCCAGTACTCCAGTAATATGTAACCCTGCCCCTTAAAACTTAACTCCATGTTATTCTAAGAAAACTGAATCAATATAACATAGCACTGACAATAATACAGACACAAATAATTTAACTGAGCTGAGGGGAAAAAACCCACCCCAGAAATGGGTATTTTTCGACTCCCCTGCTAGTATAGTCAATCAACAAGCTTCTAGAAACACCTACAATACATCAGACATGATACTAATTGCTGTACATACAAAGAAAGGTTAAAATCCCTGCCGTCAAGAAGCTAACAACCTAATGACCTATGTACAAACAAAATATATACAAGATAAATTGGAGATGAAGAGCAGAGGGAAGGCACTAAGTAGTATTAAGAGGGCTTGGGAATAGCTTCTTGGAGAAGGGCTTTCCAGGGACCCGGGATAGCCAGTGAAAAGGGCAGGGTTGGGAAACAGAGTGTGTTTTGTGAGGAAAAGCACAAGTCCAGTGTCAATAGATCACAAAGTACAAGGCAGGAGGTAAGTTGTAAGAAGACTAGAAAGCTAGGAAGGGGCAGGTCGTGCAAGGCTTTATAAGCCAAACAAAAAATTTTATATTTGATCCTAGAGGGAATAGGGAGCTACTGGAACTGACTGAAAGGTCAGACTTAGGCTTGAGGAAGATCAATTTGACAGCAGAATGGAAGACAGACCAGAGTAGGGAGAGTCTTGAGGCTAGGAGACCAATCAGCAGACTATTGCAATAGTCCAGGTGTGAGGTGATAAGGACCTGCACCAGTGTAGTGTCAGTATCAGAGGAGAGGAGTATATATGGAAGATTATACACACATATAAATAATTGACATGTGCGTATGTACGTGTGTGTGAATCTTTGGCAAATTTTTAAGGATCCACAAACCTTTTAGCACCAAAGGTTCCTTTTGTGAAGAGGTTGTACTAGATGGTTACTAAGGTCCTTTCAAATTCTAATTCTTTAGTTCTTTTGTATTAAAACCTACCCATTAAAAAAGACACCTCTACCAGTCCTGTTCTTTTCACCACAAGCTCCTGATCTCCCTTATCCACTGAGAACTCCATCACAGAGGTTACAAAGGGGGTGGGGGAAGGTGGTTAAAACTTAAGATTTGAAAGATATCTGAAAGATTATTGGGAAATACTGCTACACAGTTCATTTTCCTTTATCACTTCTAACACATCATTTGGGATAAAAACATATTCAGAATTATCCTAAAGTAATTGTAAGACTCAAAATGAACAATTATGGGTTTTAATTCAATGATCAAGCTGCTTCTGTTAGTTTTCCAGTTTGCAATTAAGTAGAAAGTACTACAGATTTACAGAACTAAAATAACTGTGACCATCTCATGTGCTGATCTTAGCCATTAAGTCTCATTGGTGTTGGTACAGCTTCAAGTTGTCAGTCACAACAGACTATATAAAAAACCTAAATCTGCTCTAAAAGATTTATCCTGACCCAGTAATTAGCCACTACAAAATGGGGTAATTTAAAAGGTCCAATGATACTGAATATGTTTCTCCAACTGAATTCCATTTCTACTCCTTAAAGGAAAGGACAGAACCCAAGAGAAAGAGTACTGCAAAACTGTAATGCTTGAGTACACCCTAATATTCCTCAGATGAAAAAGCTCTGCAAGGAGAGTAAAATGCCGTTTTCAAAGCCTCATGTAGGGGGTAGAACAGAAAGCCCCTCTCCCGCTTAATAATAGTGTCTTGGTGGCTATAATAACCTTTAAATTTTAGGTCTCACACCATTAAGTGAGGTGTAAGCCACATTTAATGCAGAACAGTGGAGCCTGTTGCTTTTGGAGCCGCGTACGAAATTAGCTGGCAAAGTATGCGGGTGACTCTGAAATAGGAATGTAAAGGTAGTGTGAACTTGGACGCATCCGGCTGTTGTGGAGATAAAAAATTAAATATAACCACGTCTAGATAAGAAAGTCGGGGGATGAGTGAAGTAGGAAACCTAGAGCGAGAACTAATCCTTCCTTAGGATGAAGTGGTGGTTGATAGAGGAGTAGAGAGCTAACAGAATTTAACAAGGAGAAACCGAGCTGTGTAAAGCTGCTGGGGGGTAGGAAGAGAGTTAGGGGGTTCAGTTCAGGAGGTGCTAATAGGCACTTCTGGGGAGGAAACACATTTGGGGAAGTAGAATGAAGAGGTGGAGATTTGGAAGTAAAGGGATGAGGGGGATTTCCAGGCAAGGAAATCAGAGACTTTATTTATTTTTTTTTTAAGTGAGAGGGCAGAGTCACTCACACCAGCCCCAGACTGCAGTCCCTCTTACATCGAGCCTAAGTCCTATTCACCCCGCCTCTCCTAAGGGCAATGCGGAGCCCCACGCCCGCTTCGCCCTCCCATGTCCCTTATGCAACCAGCAAAACCCCGAATCGCCTCCTCCTCCCCGAAAGTCCCTTACACTGACCAGCCCAAGTCTCCTCCCCCGTCTGTCACACAGCCTGGAGTTACCCTATTTGCTCAGGTTATCCCCCCATCACCTCCGCGGGTCCCCCTTCCCCCCAAACTCGGCCTCTCGGGTCCCCCCTCTCCAGCCCTCCAAGTTTCCCCCTCTCGCCCGGTCTCCCTCCCCAGTACTTTGAGTCCTCCCTCCTCTTCCAGTCCTTCCCTCCCCAGGGCCCCCCGTCTCAGTCCCATCCCCCCGCCCCTCCAGGCCCCCACTCCCGGCCCCGCGGGCCCCCGTCCTCACCAGCGGCCTCGGAGCTTTGCTTCGACTCCGAGCTGGCGCTGCCTCCTCCACCCACCAGCTCCAATTCGGCGGCAGGCCCCGGGCCTGCCCTAGCTCCGGCGGGCAGGGGCGGTCACCACGCCGAGCTCGGGCTTCGCGGCCTCCGGGTCTGTCCGCTCTTGTCTCCCCACCGTCCCCGGGGCGGGCAGGCACGCAGCCGCCCTCCCTTTTCCAGCCCAGGCCCAGTTAACGGCCCCTCCTCGCTCACTCTAGCTCCCAACCCTAGGCCCGGAGCTGCGCGGTCTCTGATTGGCTCCAGCACGGCCGGACGGGCGTGGGCATTGGCCCGCAGGCCGAGGAGGCGGGGCGCTGAGGGGGTGCCTATTCCCGTAACGTCGCTCCAGTTGTCCCGGATTCCAGCGGCGCGCCTGGATTGACAGCCTCTCCCACTCCGCCGGGGGGCCAGCCCCGCCTCCGGGAGCTGAGAGATCGGAATGTTCCATTTTTTATGGAATAACGGGGTAACGAGCGTGAATCGAAGCTTGGGAATTCCCTACTGCGCCTTCCCCCCCCTCCCGTTCTTTTCTTGGCCTTTCCCTTCGAAGCTCCCCAGAGGGACACGTGTGCCTGACTGTGGGCAAATTGAAAGCCTGGGCATAAACCTCGGGGAAAATACAGGCTTGGGGGAAGCGGCGCCTCAAATTGACCAGAGCCTTCCAGATAAGAGACGTTATCTAACGAGGAATCGTTATTTTTTTTAAAATGGTAAAACCACAACCAACATTAACAAGTGAGTTTAGGAAGAATGATTCATCGAACCCTCCGATGACTGGTTGGTGAAACTCGTGTTAGTGCGAGGCGTGGGGCTCGCAGGCCCTGGACAAAATGCCAGATAAAGCTTGATTTCCTAACGATTTAAACTCCAACGTCTTTATTTTATGCTTAATTATTTTAACGCCATAGACCGCCGTTGTCACCACTATAGAACTGGGTCTGCAGAATAGTCCTTTGCCTGCTTTGTTGTAATGTTGGTAGAGCAAAGAAATGAGGCCCAGGAAACATCTGAACGATCCAGCTGTAAAGTCGAGGCGGTGTCTGTGTGGTCTGTTTGTGCTTAGCTCTGGAAGAGGACCATGGCATCAGAGAAAGGATGACTCGATTTGCGGCTGACTTTGATTTGAGTGAGGGAGGGCTGTGCAAGGTCACCAACCTCACTTTCTCTTCCAGTGGCCTGATAGTACCAGGATGACTGCAGATGGCCCAGGATGCATTGGGAGACCCTGGCCCTTTCAGGCTAAGGCCTTTTCATGTACTCACTTAGAGTGAGGTAATGCCCATACTGTTAATAAACCTCTTTAAGAAGTGAGTCAAGGGATTGCCCCCTTTAATTAGTAAAAAGATTTAAAAAAAAACCAGGCTGGGAGGGGATTGCTGTTCTAAAGACAAACAGTTACCATTGACTTTCACTCTAAGGCAGGAGGGCCCAAAATACAGCCATTAAGCGGAACTTGGGCAGGGACCCATTGTGGTCCAATTTAATATACCTAAAGGCCGAAAGATTAGTACACCCTAATTCTGTATTCATTCCATGACGGTGGAGATGGGCTCAAGAGACAAAATGATTTTTCATTTTGGAGAGACAGAGAAATGGGAAACGGAATGAAATGTTCTTTGGACCCAGAGGGTGTTGATGATTATAGTTTGAAGAATGAGTTGAATGCTAATACTCTCATGGACTAATGGACTGAGTACCTCGTGCTGCTAATGAAGCAGTCCACTGCTGGCCTGCTTACTAAGGAAGTACTTACAAAGTACTCCACTAAGTTGGAACCTTGTGGTAGGTTCAGCAGTTGGCAAAGAGTTGGCAAGCTGAAAAGGAAACCAGTACTGAGTACCAGGTAGTGTAGAGAGCAAAGGTTTGGTTCTGGGACCTTAAAATATCCTAGCAATTAAGGGTCAGAAGGAGGATTTGAACTCAGGCCTTCCTGACTCCAACCCTGGCATTCTAAAATGAAGATGGCCTTCACCTAAAGAAAGCATCCACTTTTTATGTGGTTAGGGTGCATGCCGGGCTACTAGTTGAGTGTAGAGATAGGCCAGGAGCAAGAGAAAAGCTATGTAGTTAAGGTCTGTCTTTGCTCATTGAAAAATTGAAGAATGCTTTTATTTGATAATGTTAAGCTCTTAGTCCTCTTATCTTGCTAAAGTACAGCTGTCTATTGCCTACCAAATAAAATGAAAACTCCTACCTCACTTGGCCACTTAAGAACCTCAATAATCTGCCCCTACCTTGCTTTCCCTGCCCTATCTTACGATACTTCCCATCGTATTTCCTCCATTCCTGCCAAACTAGACAACTCTCAGCTTCATAGTTTTCTGTTTGCTCCCATCTCTCTCCTTTCAAGGCCCAATTCAACGGTCCCTTCCACCAAGCCTTCCCTGTATCTCTGGGTGAATGTGATCTCTGCCTTCTCAAATTTCTCACAGCACTTTGCCTGAATTCTTCTTTTGTACTTAAATCACTCTACTCTTGTGTTATCATCATTTGTGTACTTGTTCTTATCTATATTAGACTGTAAGTTCTGTTGAGAGAACAAATGTCCACCTTCGGAGCCTCAGCATAAGGCTTTGTACTTCTATATTCGAAAGTGTTGCGGTCAAAATAAGGTAAATTGAGCCACAAAGTTCCACACGTGATCAATTTAAGGCCCAAATTTATCAATAAATAGCATCTCAACTTCTTCAGCAAAGCTAAGACCCCGAGCGAGGGGAATAGTTCTCTTTTATGGTTTTGGGGATTACAGACCAAAGAACAGGACTTTATAGGCAGGGAACAAATGATGATTGGTTAAAAGAGTTCCACATCATGAATGGCAAGCTCAATATGATTGATTACAGAGCTGAGGCATGGGGAGCGATATGATTGGTTTGAAAATGGGAATGAGGGGCTTGTAACAACCCCCTCCTTCCCTCCTGTGACTAAGAAATACTCATTATTTGAGTCAACCTGCAAGGTTAGAGACTTTGGATAACAAACCAGACAACCTTGAAGGCTAGCTCGGTAGTGTAAAGATACAAGACTAAACTCCCTGGTGCCCACCCACATCCGTCAAGATAACAGATTTCCTTCAGGCAAGAATAGAACAGTGATTAGCAGGAGAATTGGATTTCTAAACTTAACTAATTAATGGCCAGTTGAATTTCTGAACCTAAGTTCAAAGACCAAGAACTAAGACTTAGGCAGTTACCAGATGAAATCAGTTGACTAAATACGATCAATTAAAAAGAGATACAGGCATTCTTTTAGATCTCTGAACATTTTAGGGATACAAGCACTGACTGAACCCAAATATTTTTAGCTGAGGCAGTTTATGAACTCCTTCGTCTCCCTTGTATGGATCTGTGCTCTGTGATAAAATATGCTAGAGCTTCCCTTCTTCACAGGGGAGCAGGACGATGGAGTTACACAACAACCAGCCAATTAGAAGCATTTCTGAGGCTCAGAACTGCTTGACATACCAGTGATCCTTTGTGAAGTGAACTCTAGGTGAACTTGGAGATGCCTGCAGAGGCTAGACCAGCCTCGAATGGGTCAAGGGCAGCCTTGAGCAGCAGCTGCAGACTCAGGGCCTTCCAAACAGTTTACTCCCTGACTTATATTTACAGATGTCTTCTACTTCAACCCCACCCTCCTTAGAAAAGCTATTAGCTCACCCCCTTCTCTTCTCCCCTTTGAGCAGCTGAAGAACTTTTTCTCTCTGCTCCATTGTAGGATCTTCTTTCCCCTACAAGCCTTTTCTCAGACAATAAATGCACTTGGTGTATTGGACGCTGTTTCATTTCAGGTTCCTTTGTGGGCCTGGGGGTCATTTGTTAACACTCGTTATGGCAATTTCTTTTTATCAGTTAAACTTTTATTGGAAACTATAGCACATTTTGCTGTCTTTTTTTTGGTGACTTCTCATTTTTGCCATCAGTAGGTTGTTTGAATAGGTTAGGTTGAAGTTGTTATAATTACATGCTGTTTTCTTCTCATGTTTATCCTTTCTTGTAAATTGTGTTGATTTTGACCCATGCTCTAACAAATCAGTGGCCTAGCTACACACAGACAACTGATTCAGGAATGACACCAACATTGATAACCAGATTTTCCTGCCTGTTAAGATATAGCCAACAAAAAAAGTTGTTCAGTATTTTCTATGTCTGGTAACTTCTGACACTATTTTTTAGAAAACTTTTTTTTTAATTCTGAATTTAATATAGATCAGAAGAAATTATTTTTCCCACATGTGAAATAGAACAAAAAAAGAGGATATATGAAATGTGAATGTCTCATATACAGCTTGCAATTTTAAAAATATACAGAATAAATTCATCATGTTACTTTCAAAGCTTTCCTGCTTATATGTGTTTCCCTCTGAACTTTCTTCTGTTCTTTTTTTGTGCATTTAAAAATTGTTTCAATGACCCTCTTTTCTTTCTTTTTCTTCCTTTTTTGGGGTAACACCATCACTAGTTCTCCTCTCCTCAGATCCTCTGACCTTAAATTAAAAAAAAGAAAAACACAATCCTTGTAACAAATAAACATTGTCAAGCAAAACAAATCCACACAAGAAGCATGTCCAAAAATATATGCTTCATTTTGCACCTTGAATCCATTACCTCTCTGTCAGGAGGTAAAGAGAATTCTTTATCACTAGTCATTGAGAGATGACCTCTTGATCCCCTTCTTGAAGAAAGTATTCAGGATAAATTCGCAGGGCACTTCTGAGTGGTTAACAAGTCTTTGGTCTCTTGTTTCTTAGCAGGGAATATTTGTTTCCTTCCCCCGTGGGCCCTGCCCCCCCCCCATCTTCCCATCATCACCAAATGTCAGTGTATATTTTGAATTTGTTTGGAGGATCTTCTTGAGTTGTTCATATAATTTCTTCACTTCTTCATCCTCTGCGAGAGATGCTAACAGAGAAGCTATGCTTCTTTTCATGGTGGTCTTACTGCTCATGTTCATCATGAGCCCTGCACAGGTAGATATCAATCTCCTGAAATTATGTTTATTGTCGTTCCGGAGTGCACAATTTGCCTCCACAAAGAGAATTTGTCTTCCGTTTAGCTGCATCTTCCTTTGTCATCAGATTTCATTTTTAGCAAGAATAGCAATATTTTTATAATTGGTTTCATCCAGCCATGTGTCTATATTAGTGTGTTAATAGTCTAAGACTGAAATTCCTTGGACTTTCTGTGCCCCTTTTCGGCTTCTCTGCCGTTATAATTGAAGAGGAGGAAGGATGCTGCATGAGACTAATGGCCATTTTGTAATTTTGTTTCATAGATTGCCATGGTCAAAGAATTCATTCCCTATAGTCGACTAACTGGTGATGAAAGCCTCTGTTCTAGGCTGGACTAGTCTTTGGTCAGTAAATATACTCTGTCCTTGGTATCATACTTGGTAGAAGTCACTGTCCATTGCCTTTGAGAAGTATGGGTCACCTCTGTGTCACAATGAGGCATTTGAATAAGATTTTTGTGGAGTTTATTGAATTCTACTTTCTCCATTAATTCCTTAGTAACATTTTTCCATAGCAACTGTATCTCAGTTCAATTTGAGGAAGTTGGCTTGTTAATTGAAGCCTAACCCAGAGAGCAAGGAAGGAGATTCAGATTTCCCTGACAGTGAAGTTTACTGAGAGAATTGAAGTTACTCTTTGGGCAGGAAAGAAAAGCGGTTTGAAAATTATCTTTAAGGTAATAGCAAGGCAAAAAGGGAAATGGATGTCTTAGGGGTCATCCAGACAAGGAGGAAAAATTGTTGGTGGGCAACTTTGACCAAGAGATTTTGTCCAGAACAATCTAGGATGAGAGAAAAGGAATTAAGTTCAATTTAGTTCAGTTCAGTTCACAAGAAATTTCTTTAAAAGTGAAATGCTTTAAGGATGCCTGCCACTTAAAACTGGAAACTCAGCATAGGGATGGGAGAGTTAAGAGGTCTATGAAATCACTGAGGTTTTGTGTTTATGTTTCATCCTTGCTCAGTATTTATATTGTTTTGTATTTCTATTTCCTTCAGGGAAATCTTTCTGGCAGGATCTTAATTAAGAGTTCCTGCCCTTTCTGAGGCCTCCTAGAGCCTGGTTGGGTTTACCCTGAGCACTGAGAAATAGCTTGAGGCAATGAATGAATTAAATAGTTACAAGTTACAAAGTGGAGTTATACTTTCCCTCTGGTGAATTTGGAGGGGAGACTTGTGATGGAAAAAAACAAAACCGCTCTTGTTTTATTCTAAGTAGAAACTGTGGTTTTATCAATGTTTTAAATATGTATGACATTCTAAATGTTAATATATATGACATTTGAGGACTGGGCATTGGTGACATGTTAAGAAAAAAAAGTAGGAAAATGAGTGGAATTTACAAATTGTCAGTTTTGCTAGTTCTAACAACAGGATAAAAAGGGTGTGTGTGTGTGTAGGATAGAAACTTGATGAGAGGTGCATTCTAGATAGATCTGAAACTTCAAACTGGGAAAGAAAGGTCTTGAACAAATTGAATAAAGTTGAAAATAAACCCTGCCTTCCCCCATGCCCTATTTCCCAAACAACCCCATATTTAACTACTTTTTATATATTTGCACTAACTTTATATTTATGCTACTTGTATTTTATATTTACTCGTTATCTCTCTCATTAGAACGTAAGTTCGTTGTGAGCAGGGTTTGTTTCCTTTCCCAGCATCTGGCATGCTACCTACACATAGTAGGTGCTTGGTAAATCATTGTTGGTTCAGGATTGCTTGCCAGATGGATCAGCTAAAGAAGGGCAGGGGTCCTGTCTTATCCAAACTTTGTCCGGTATTCTGCCCAGACTAGACATTACCAGATTGAATTGACCTGCTCCCCATCATCTACAAGGCAAATTAAAACATTGAAAGATATTGTAGAGTTCTATTCTACAAAACTCCTAATCTGTAACACTAATACAGAGTTAACTGTAGTGATTTGGTTCTAAGAAAATCTCTTGATTCTTGTTAATAGCCTATGGAAAATAATTTCCTTTCCGGATGGCCACTTCATATGTGTGTGTACTGAGGAAGGTGATAGCGACAGCTTCCTCAGTTGCAGTATGAGTTCCACTCAGCAGGAAGTGAATTTGATCATCTTGTAACTCCCTTTGTCAAACCAGTTTCCTCTGAATGCCGTGCATAATCATGTTATAACTGAATTTGCATATCTGAGAGCAGGAAATAATTTTCTCAACTGCAATAAACCGGAACAGAGTTAGGATTGTTCTACTAAGGCTGAGCATTTCTTAGAAACTAGTTAATGATGATTATTTCATCAAAACTTCACAAATGTATGTTGTATGTACATGAGAACTGAAATAGAACAAGTGCTTTTTTGTCCGGGGTAATTTCTATGAGTTAAATGTAGGTAGAGGAGGGAGTACTGAGTATTTGCTCCTGGTTTCAAAGAATGTCCGCATGGTCCTAATATAAATCACGAGACATAGGATAAGATTTTCTTACCCTCAAGCGTAGCAATATTTAACTCCAGGTAGAAGGACTACCACAGAGTAGTGGGGAAAACATCAGGAATAGGCTGATACTTGACTCACACACATAGAATGGGGAAGCAAGTTACTTTGAACCATATCTTTGGAATGGCATAATAGATTGATTTCAGAGCTCTTACCAACTAAAAATCTTGACTAAAATAGGATTTAGGTGAGAGAAATAATTATTTTTCTACTATCTTAATAACCAGTTATTAAATTAGGATTGAGGTTTTTCCTTTCTATTTTCTCATTCAGGGACCAGCCCTTACAGGTCTTTCAGCCAGTCTCTGAGGGACGTTGCTGGTAGATAAGATTGCCCAAATCCTTGGGGTACATACTCCTCAATGTTGGGCGGGACTCCACCCAGGTAGAAGACCTTGCTTCTGTGTAAAGTGTGAACAGAATCCAATCTGGATGAGTTTTTGCCCCCAAGGAAATGAACCCTTTTCCTTAGAACCCTACATTAGAATTCAGGTGACCCAGATTATAAAGGAGAAAATCAACCAGTGGTAGAGATGGATCTCCTTGTCCAGATTGCTGGAGGCAGCTGGTCCTTTGTTCTTGAAGAGGACCTTGATATCAGGTAAGTGATGTCATGACATGCAAGTGAATTGGATTTAGGTAAGGGAGGACTGTGCAAAGCCACCAGCCTCCCTTTCTCCTCTGGAGTCACCTGGGTCTAGTGGTCAGATATTGATCAGGACAATTGGAGATGGCCCAGGATGCAGTGGGGGACCTTGGCCTTTTCAAGCTAAGGTCTTTAAGAAGTATCAGTTTGACTGAGGCAGTGCCCATTCAGTGACTAAGGCTTAATAAAAAATGAGGTCAAGAATGGCCTCTTCAAAAAAAATAGATCTGGGAAGGGAAGACCCTCAGGGTTTCTGGCAGCTGAGTCTTATGATCAAGTCACCTTCTCAGCAGAAGAAGCTGAAGACTTTTAGCCTATCTCCTCATCAATATCCACCCCCTTATTAAGTGTTCACCAATCAGGGTTGATTTTCATCTGTCAGGGGCACCTCCTTTTCCAAAGGTATTTAAGCATTCTGGGATCAACATGGTTTTATCTTTGGTTACCAAAAGAGACCACTAAACATAATTTATTATCAGCTAGCCTAATTAATAAATTGATTATTAATTACCCCAGAAACTCTGTCTCTCAGGAATTTCATTCATTTCTTAGGGGGAGTTTGGATGAGTCTAGTATTTGTTTATTTTTTGATATAACCAGTGAAGGAATCAGTTCTGAAACTTCTTCTCTCAAGTTTTATCATAACCACAAGATGCTTGATGGTCTTCACAGAGAGAACATTCTTTAGTCATAATGTGGGTCCTGAGGACACTCAAGATTGTGGCATCTAAGTGACGAAAGCTCTTTGTCAGAAAACAGTGCTAAATAAACATTTCTTGATTTAATTGTATGAGTTAGTAGGCTAAACTCATGGTGGTTTCTGTATGCATAATACTCATTTGGTTAAGCAGAGATTTAGCTAGTACCCATCCTGAACAGATGTCAGAGCTTGATTAAAAGCTAAATTAGAATTAATATACTTTGAGAATTTCTTAGCAATCCTTCTAAGTTCTGGACAGACGACTATGCTCTGAACAATACATTATGAAGATGGAGTTCAGCCTCAAGAAGTCATATTGTCGGTTCCTTGAGGACAGACACTGTCTTATTTTCGTAAAAGGGGAGATTTGGTTCCTGTTTCCTCCCTCCCAAGTTCAGTTGATTTAGTCATAGGACGTAATCATATATGGATAGGGAATAGAGAATAGAGAGTGGACCTATGATTTCATAGAAGGAACTCCCAGGTAAGGAAACTCTAAAATTGCAGTTAGGCATCTTCTCTGAAACATAGAGAGTTGCCTAGAACACTAGAACACTGAGAGTTAGGTGACTTGCCCAGGGTCATCGTACAGTAGTACATGTCAGAAGTGGGAGTAGGACAAAGGTCTTCCTGGCTTTGAGATCAGCTCTCTCTATCTGCTACCCAAGGGGGTCTCTCATAATCACAGATGACAAGATATAAATCTGTTAATAAGGTATTAACCCCTACTGGGCCTTTTACTAAGTATAAACACCTTTCTCTCAGTCAGAAAGGAGCAGCACTATTGGATGAACCATGCATGATGGAATGACTCTTAAAAAACCCCAAATTACAGAATTTGAGAGTTGGAAGGGACCTTAGCAGCCTTCTAGTCCACCTTATAAACAAAAAGAATCCCCATTCTAACATACCTAATAAGTGGTCATCCAGTTTTTGCTTGAAGACATCAAGGTGGGAGGGAACCCACTGCCTCTCTAGGTGTCCATTCCATTTTGGGAGCTCTAATTGTTAGAAAGTTTTTCCTGACCCCAAGCCTAAATTGTCCTCTTTGAAACTTTCCCTCACACCTCTGTTTCTTCCCTCTAATAGAACACATCTTATCCTTCCTGTACATGATGACTCTTCACTTGAAAACAGTTATGATGTATCCTCAGAATCTTCTTTTCCAGACTAAACATACCTAGTTCTTTCAACTGATCATCATTTGGCATGGACTCAAGCAACTCCTGGTTGTTTTCTTCCGGACAATTTCCACTTATGCCATATCCTTCTTAAAACTGTTGTGCTCAGAACAGAACACAATGGTCCATGTGAGATCTTAAGAGGGCACAGTACAGTGGGGTTCTTACTTCCTCCTTCCTGGAAGCCATGCTCCTCTTAATGCAGCCCAAGATCACATTAACTTTCTTGGCTTCCACATTACACTACTAAATCAGATTGAGCTTGGAGCCCATTAAAACCCTTAGAGCCTGTGCAGAAAAGCTACTGTCTCACCAGGTCTCTCCCATCTCATATTTGAGAAATTGATTTTTTGTACCTACATGCAAGACTTTATATTTATCCCAACCGAATTTTAAATTATTAGATTCAGCTCAGTGCTCTTGCATTTCAAGATCCCTTTGGAACCTCACTCTGTCATCCAATATATTTAGGTATCTTATCCAGCTTTGTGCTATCTGCAAATTTGATGAAAATATTATCTCTACCTTTAAGTCGTTGATAAAAATCTTAAATGACACATAGTTCTCTGGGCCATTTCACTAGAGACTTCCTGCCATGTTGACACTGAATTACTAAAAATTACCCTTTGAATTTGGTGATTTAACCAGGCCCTGAATCCATTTGAGTTTAGTCGTTTTGAGTAAGTTAAAAAGAGAGCCAGAATTTGGGCAAAAATCTAGCTTTTCACCTCTTGGGAGAAAGGGATTTTCTTTCCTCCCCTCCCGCCATTCCATCAATCATCGTATTTAGCAGCGGAGCTACTCAATCGAGCAAATGGAGAATCAATTTAAGAGAGTCTGAGATATGTATGAGGGAGCAGAGGCAAGTACTTTATAGACAGACATGAATACAAAGAGGCAGTCAATTAAAGCCAGAAGCAGCTTCAAGCAAACAGGGAAGAGAGCTGGCTTAAAACTCTTGAGAGTTGTGCCCTGTGATGAGCAGACCCTCGGAAAGCAGCTGAGCGACTCGCCGGGCAGAGACATTGAACCTAGAGAGAGTTTGTGAGGACTCCACAGGAAAGAAAGGAAAGCCGATCAATACTGGAATAGCCTTGGCCACATGATTACTCTATATGGATGCCTCACTATCTTTGTACTCTAGGTATATACCTACTCTTCCCACTGAACTGCGTTTGTGGGAAAGTACACTCTAGGTTTTTGGAGGGTAGGTTTTGTAGTAACTGCTTTTATTCTGCCATTTTAGCAAATGCGTTTGCTAAGAGCCAATTGGGTCTATTGGCTGACTGATAAAGGTAATTGCACTGGTTGGGGTACATGAGTTGACATTTTAGTAGTGAGTATGATGTGGATCCCTAAGGATTAAAAATAATATTAAGGCTTGCTTTTTCAGTACCTTGTGAGGTCCCTCCTGAGCCTGAGGGCATCCTAGAATCTCTCCTCTTATCTTGAGTTACCACATAACTTCCCCTTCATCCTGGACCGTGGAATTTCCTTGTCTCCTGCCCCACCCTGGGTCATAAAATTTTCAGTCTCCCTTACCTTGTGTCATTCCTTGCCCTCTACCTATCTTGTAAGACTTATCCTATCCCTAAATCTCCAACCCCTATAAGAAACCCTAAAATCATCCTACAGGCTGTATAGTTTTTGTCTATATAAGTATGATCCCTTCCCTACATGAGTGCCTTTGTTTAGCTCCTTGCTAAATCTCAGGCCTGCTGCTTTTGCATCAACAAAGCTCCCAATGGCTAGAGGTCTAAGTGAATTCTTTCACATTGGGTGAACCAGCTTTCCCAACTCTGACCTCATCAAGTACACACAGGATGTTCCTAGAATTTGAAACAGTGTAGTCATATTTCTGGGCACCCCGTGTACAAATCTGTGAATGCTCTGTTTGGGGGGTTATTGTACTTGCTTTTGTGTGTAAATATTATAATTAAATAAAACTTAAGATAAAGCTAGTCTAACATATTTGATGTTTCACATATGTGAGAAACGTGGTTTTGGGGATCACTGGACTTCCCCAATTATGGGAAATGGGTTTTGGGGATCACTGGACTTCCTAGGCAGGGCCAAAGTCCTGAGAAAGAACCCTGTGATAATCCCTAGGGAAGGCTGTACAGACCATAGGACTTCCAGAGGAAGACCAAGTGGTAGCCCCCCCCCCTTAATCTGTGGGGATCACAGGGCCCCCTAGGGGTCAGAGCCTAAGGAGGACCTGAGTGATGGCCCCTTAGAACAGTTGTGGGGAAATCACAGGACCTCCTAGGGTTGGACCCCAGGAAAGAGTCACGTGATGACCCTTAGGGAAGGCTGTGCAGACCACAGGGTTCTGCAGGGAAATCCCAAGTGGTTGCCCTCTTAACACTACAGTGGGGATCACAGGACTCCCCAAGGCAGGATCAGGAAGTAAGTCCGATTCCGCTGTTCATTGCTTTCCTTTCCTTAACCTTAGGAAAATCCATGTGATTTGCCCATTCTCACCCAAAGAACTCAGGACCTAAGTGGGCAGAGGAAGGCATTTATTACACTCCTTGAGAGAGCAGGTATAGTGCTCACTTGGAGTACAGCTGCAGGAGCAGGGATAACCATTCCCTCCACTCCTCCTAGAGTTATGGTTACTTTACAATCTTTACTTTTTACATAGTTTTTCTAGGTTATACAGTTTATATAGGTAGGATAACAAGGATACAGAAGCAAAAGTGAAGTTAATTAGATTTTCCTTGTCTTAGTTTAGGAATAATCTACATTCTTTTACTTCCCCTAATTTCCCTCTTTAACGTATGCAAATTATGCAAATCAGTAGGCCTGGATTCTTGACCAAGACCAGACCCTAGATAAGCTTGAACTGGTTGAAGTGGGTTTGGCCTCTCTAATTCCCCTGACTGCCTTCTCAAAAAGCATGCACATGCGTACAGGCCTCTGACCTCTCACCTGACCGACCTTGAGGCCTGGTTTCTGCTAAAGCTGGGGTGGGAGGGGGGGGGAAGTACACCTTTAGTTCTGTGGAAACAAAACTCCTCCTCCAATTTCTTACACATAGTAGGTATTGGGTAATGAGGTATGTATGTCAAATGATTCACATTAGTGAACACAATTAATATTAGTCTGAAAACAAGGCAGATCTTGGAAAGTACTTGAATGAGAGTCAAAAGGCTTATTTTGTTTTTGAACTGTATGACATTGGGAAAGTCACTTCACTTCTGTGACCAGCACACAGCTTTCTCATCGGTATGAATCGCCTGCAGTTCCTCTCACACAAAATCTCTGAAAAGATATCTCACTTTTCTACAAGGGAAATCTGGGAGATGAAAACTATAAACTCTCTTTTCTTGCTTTCCTTCCTACATCATAGCTCATCTCCTCCTTCTTTACTTCAGTCTCTGAGGAAGAGATAAGTTTTCTTTCCAAAATTAACCCATCTTCTCTCCAATGTCATCTCCTCTCAACTCCCCCATCAATCATTTCCTTCCTTTGCTTTATTTTTATTCTTTCCCATCTACTGATCCATCCCCACACTCTGCAAATAAGATCAGGTCTACCTCATGCTTAAAAAATCCTTATCTTGATTCTGCCATGCCCTCAAGCTACTGTCTCATTTTTTCTTCCCTTTAATTGTGAAATTCTTGGAAAGAATTTTCTACAGTTGCTGCATCTACTTTTTCTCCACCCACTCATGTCTTTATTCCTTGCCATCTGGCTTCAGAGCCTACTCACTCTTCCCTTTCTCCAAGGTTACCAAAGATCTCTTATTTGCCAAATCTGATTGCCTTTCTGTCTTCATTATCTTTCACCTTGAGAGAAATTATTATACTATTATATTCATAACCAATTATTAAATTGAGATCTAGGCTTTTCTCTTTATTATTCCCTAGTAAAATATAATTTTTAATTATATATAAATATATAAATAATATATAATAAATTTATAATTCCCTAGTAACAAGAGCTAGTGCCTAGCTCTTGTTAAAGTCAGTCTGTGAAGGACATAACTGATTGATGAAATTACTCCTAGCCTACGAGGAGTGCAAGGCTGTTCAATCTTGGGCAGGACCCTGGCCAAGTAGGAGACCAAACATCTGTTTGAAGTATAAACAGAATCCAGTGTGGGGTTCCTGGGGAAAGGAGCACCTGTCTTTGTACCTCTCCATTAGCATTTAGGGTGACCAGGCTCATGAAGCAGAAGACCAACAAGAGAGGTCTGGGTTCTCCTGTACAGATTTCTGGAGGTCTCTGAGTCTCATGATTAAGGCACATTCTCAGCAGGAGGAGCTGAAGACTTCTATCCCACTTCCTCATTAAATGCCCACCAATCAGAGCTAATTTTTACTTGTTAGGGACATTCCCTTTTAGAAAGATATTTAAGGCTCTCAGAGTCTCCACTAGTGGGGGAGTGTCTTTTGTTATCAAGAAAAAACTGCTGATCATCAATTTGTTGATTGCTAGCTAGCCTAATTAATAAATTGATCATTAATTCATTCATAATAACTTCTGCAGCTTTGACACTATAGACCTTCTGGACACTTTTTTCTGTCTTGGTTTCTGTGACATATTCACTCTGCCTGGCCATTCTTTTCCAGTCTCTTTTGTGGGATCATAATGCATCTCCCACCTACTAAGCATGGATGTCCCCAAGGCACTATCTTGGGCTCCTTTCTTTTCTCTCTCTACATTCTTTTTCTTGATTAACTCATCTACTTCCAAGGGTTCATATCTATGTTAATGATTTACAAATAGTTGGACAAATTAATATCTGTCAGTTCAGTTATAAATCAGTCCTTTAGAGTCACCTGCAATAAAAATCATTACTATATACCAGGCTGCTAAGCACTGGGGATACAGAAAAAGGCAAAAGACAGTCCCTGCCTTCAAAGAGCTTACAGTCTGATGGGGGAGCCAAGCTGGAAACAAATGTACACAAAGCAAGCTATATACAGGATAATTAGGAAATAACAGAAGGAAGGCACTGGGTTTAAGAGGGGTTGGGAAAGGCTTCCAGTAGAAAGGGGGATTTTTAGTTGGGACTTAAAGGAAGCCAGGGAGTTCAGTAGTCAGAGCCAAGGAGGGAGACTATTCTAGGCATGGGGGGAGCCAGAAGAAATGACTGAGCTGAGAGAATGGATTATCTTGTTCATAGAACAGCCAGGAGGCCAATGTCACAAGATCAAAGAGTATGTGTAAGGGAGTAAGGGGTAAGAAGAATGAAAAGTTAGGAGGGGGCTAGATCATGAAGAGCTTTGAATGCCAAACAGAGCATTTTGTATTTGCTCCTGGAGGCAATAGGAAGCCACTGGAGTTCATTGAGTTGGGGGCGACATGATCAGATATATGTTTTAGGAAAATCATTTAATAGCTGAATGGAGGATGAATTGGAGTGGGGAGAGACTTGAGGCTGGTGGACATACCAGCAGGCTACCAGGTGTAAAGTGACAAGGACCTACACTAGGATGGTGTCAGTGTCAGAGAAGAGAAAGGCGTGTGTATTAGAGAAATGTTGAGAAGGTGAAATCACCAGGTGTTGGCAACAGCTTTGAAATGGGGGAGTGTAGCAACTATCTGCTAGCAGCTGCTGCAGGGGTGTAAGACCCACCAACAACCAGCACACAGAAAGCTGCCAACACAGGTTCTTGGATGTGCTTTTCTAAGGAAAGTAACTTTAAGGGGCTAACAATCTCAGTTTAATCAAACATACATATATCATTCACTTAGTTCAGGGGGAAAAGATGAGCCCCCTGAACTTCAAGGCAGATACAAACAGAAATTACAAACATCAACAGACAGACCTTGTCTGATTCAAATTACAATTCCTAGTTACCAGAGAAGCACCAAAATCTTATCTGTCTGGGTTACAAAGCCGGGGGCAGTTAAGGCTTGCCCAGAGTTTCAGCATTCCTTCCATGAATGTGCCCCAAAAGTCAATGCCAAGCTCCCCTCAATTATATCCTATTCGGAGCCCTGAGGGCTCTGACCTCACCCAGGCCGGGTATGTGAAAGTCGCCCATCCTCAGTATCACATCATATACAAGTCAATGACTCCTGATTGTCTTCACGCTCAGAAATAGCTGAGAAATATTCCAAGACAAACACAGCAAAAGGTTTCCCACCAATTCAAACAAAGGGGAGACTTGATAGTCTTAACATCCCAAAAGGGAAGAACAGGGAAAAATCTGATTGCCTTAGCAGGGAGGAAAGGGGAAGGTGAAAGATAGTGAGGACTCCAGGATGACTCCTAGGATTTGAACCTAAGGGACTGGGAGGATGGTGTTGCCCTGAACAATAACAGGGAAGGTGTTGGGGGGAAAGTGTTTAGGGGGAAAGAGAATGAGTTCTGTTTTGATACAACGAGTTTAAGATTTTTACCATACATCCAGTATGAGATTTCTGATTGGCAGTTGGATATGCAAGACTGGAGATCGGTAGAGATTAGGGCAGGAAAGGTAGATTTAAAAATCAGCAGAGAGATGGTAATTAAATCCCTAGTCACTGATGAGGTCACTAAGTGTACTAGGATAGAAGGAGAAGAGAAGAGGGTCCAGGACAGAACCCTGAGAGACACCAATGGTTAGAGGTCCTCATCTGGAGGAAGATCCAGTAAAGGTAGGCCAGATAAATAGGAGGAGAACAAGGAGAGCGGTGTCCTGAAAACCAGGAGAGAAGAATGTGTACAGGAGGAGAGAGTGATTAACGGTGTCAAAGACTGCAGAGAAGTCAAAGAGAATGAGGATTGAGAAAAGTCAGTTGGGTTTGGCAACTAAGAGATTAGTGATTTTGCAGCGAGTAGTTTTTGTGGAATGATAAGGTCAGAAGCCAGATCTTAAGGGGTTAAGAAGAGAGTGAGAGGAGGGAAAGTGAAAGTACATATTGTAGAGGAGATAGAGGATAATAGTTAGCAGGGTTAGAATAGTCAAGTGAGGGCTTTTTCAGGATAGGGAAGACATGGGCATGTTTGTAGTCAATAGGAAATAATTGTTAGCAATCCCCAAAAGCTCTGCCCTCACCAAGAAGATCCATTCTTGGCCTACTGGGTTTAAATTATCCAACCTGCTTCCCGGCAGCTAATCATATACTCTGCCATTTTGTAGCCTTATTCCAAAAGTTATGTAGTCTCCCACTTAAAGGAACTTAAAGGTCCCCTCCCCACTGCCCCGCCTCCCCCCCCCCACCTGCCCTCCTCTTCATGGATGGGATTTTAAAATCAAGTTGCGGATTCCTTTCCTAGATTGTAATTATTATCATCTGCTCTTTAAAACTGTGGGATAATACATTGGTGATGCCCCTGATGGCAGGAAGGATATGGCATTTCTGAAACTTGCTATAGGTATACAGAAAACCATAGGACTTAGAGCAGGAAGGTACCTTAGAAATCATTTAGTCCAATACCTGCATTTCGTGCACGAGGTTGCTGATTCCCAGAGAGGCAGAGGGCTTTGCAGTCACACAAATATGAATGTATTGGAATATCATTGTGTCGAATGAAACAATGAATACGATGAATTCAGAAAAACCTGGGAAAGACTTGTATAGACTGATGCAGAATCAGGGGAGCAGGAACAAGAGAACAATTTACAGGACGACCATAGTAACGTAAAGGGAAGCAACAATGAAAGACTTAACAACTCCAAACAATACAGTGACAAAGCATGGCCTCAGAGGACTCATGACAAAGGACGTCTCACACCTCTCAGCAGAGAAGTGCCAGACTAGAAGTAAGCAATGGCCGTATGTTTTTTAGCCATGGCCCATATATCCCGTTGTTTTGCTTAATTATACCTAGTTGTTGGGGCAGCTATGTGGCTCAGTAAGTAGAGTGCCGGGTCTGGATTAGGAAGACCTGAGTTTAAATCCAACCTCAGACACTTACTAGCTATATGATCCTGGGCAAGTTACTCAACTCTGTTTTGTCTCAGGTTCTTCATCTGTAAAAATGAGCTGGAGAAGGAAAGGGCGAATCACTCCAGTATCTTTGCTGAGAAAACCCCATATAGAGTCATGAAGAATTGAATAATACTGAGCAAAAACCTAGTCATTATAAGGGACAGTTCTCTTGGGGGTGGTGGTGGTGGAGTCACTGGGATATAAAAGTGATGTTTAAAAAAAAGCATCAATAAAACATTAATTTTAAAAAGTCACGGAATAGTAAATAGTTACGGTAGGAGCGCCACGAATACAGGGTCTTTGCCATGTAGGCTGAATTAGCTTTTTCCTAAAAGTCGAAGAAGCTGTTCCAGAGACCTTAGGGCTCAAGCTATTGAAACGGCTTCCTGGTGGCTTAGGGTGTAAAAAAGCCAACCCATGAGGAGTCAGTGCCCTTCAGACTGATGCGAGTCAGCACAAACTTCTGACCCGACACCCTTTCTGTATGAACATGAGGGGGAGCTGCGTCTGTCTGGACTAGGGCTGTACCCTTGTTGAGTTTCCATGCTATTGTTTTGTATATATATATATATCTATATGTATATGTGTGTATATATATATATGTATATATATATATGTGTGTGTGTGTGTGTGTGTGTGTGTGTGTGTGTATCTATCCATCCATCCATCTATCTCTCTCTCTCTCTCTCTCTCTATCTCTCTATATCTCTATTTCTCTATCAATATCCTTTTTTTTTCAGTCAGGTATTGGATGTTCCATGACTTTCTCACTTTGTTGTAATCCTGAACTGAACTACCGGACTAGCCTGGATCGGGCCCGGCCTAAGATAGTTAGCGAGTGAGGATCTGAATTCAGATTGCTATCTCTATTACACCGCACTGCCTCCTATCTGGCCGGAGAGGGGTGTACATCCGTCACGGCTGCTGCCTTCACTAACCTTACCATTCCTATAGATTCTGCTCCTAAGTACTAAGCATGATATCAGAGGGGAAAGTGGCAAGAGTGGAGGGACATAAGAGTAATAGTAAAGGGTAGGGTAATTTTGTTGTGGTTGTCACTCGGTTGTTTCCAATTCGGTGACCCCATTTGGGATTTTCTTGGCAAAGAAGTGGTTTGCCATTTCCTTCTCCAGCTCATTTTGCAATTGAGGAAACTGACACAAACAGGGTCAAGTGACTTGCCCAGGGTCACACAGCTAGTAAGTATCTGAGGTCAGATTTGAACTCAGGTCTTCCTGACTCTAGGCCCAATACTCTATCCGCTTCACCACCCAGACTGTAGTAGTAGTGGTAGTAGTAGTAGTAGTAGTAGTAGTAGTAGTAGTAGTGGTAGTAGTAGTAGAGGTAGTAGTAGTAGTGGTAGTAGTAGTAGTAGTAGTAGTGGTAGTAGTAGTAGTAATCATGTTTATGGAAGCATTATAGCTTCTGTACCATCTTTCTCCCCATTTCTACCCCACCCAGGGTAGCTTTCTCCCCCATGCCCTCCCTCCTCATTATGAGGTAACTTATAGATAGAGAAGAGAAGGTGGGGAAAAAATCTATTCAGCCCTGTGGGAGATCAAAGGTGACAAAAGATATCATATCACAGTTTCATAAAGCTCTTCTGCAGAGCCTGGCGTCAGTACCCTGAAGAAATACGAGCTGTTTCTGTGGGTTATGTCCGAATGTTTATTGGAATTCTCGCTTGCAAGAAGTCCAATTCCTTTAGGCTTGGCATAATACGGGCCATACTCTGAATCCGTGGACCTTCTCTCATTTGTGGTTTATCAAAAATAGACGACTTAGGATTAACAGGCAGACACTGTACCAAGCAAAATATTTACTATTGAAGTAAGAGCTGAGTGCCTAACTTCCACTTATACATTTCTTACACACGGTAATGCCTCATCATTAGTGATAATTTCTTGAAATTACATTAAAGAATACTGTGTAATCATGTTTATAAGCTTTCTGACATTCTTGAATAGAAGACGCCCCACAAAGAGAGGCAGTTATTAATTTGCACTTTGTGCCTGCAGATGGTTTTCCATTTTGCGTAATGGTCTCTGATTGAAGTTTTCAGTGACAGTGTTCCATGGTAAGAGTGAAAGTTATAGAGATATAGCTAGCAAGAAACATGTCCAAGCAAGTTGCACAAAGCAAGACCCTTAAGTAAATTTTGTAGTGCGTGATGTGAAAATAATATGAGAAGTAATTAAGAGAAATTCAAATGATCAAGAGAAGGAATTAATTGCCATAGTGGCTCACGAGTGGGTGTTATTAACAATGCATAGCTGATAGCTTTCTATTTTAAATAGTTATTCTTGTGCAGGGCTGCTTTGATGCAGAAAGAGTACAGTTTTTGCACATTCTAAATTTTAGGTCCCTGGGGCCAAGCCTTAGTCATTCCCCTCTCCCCCACTCCCATTTGCCCTACCTTAGTTACACTCCACAATTATCCACTGGGGGTGGTATATAACTAGAAGTACCAGTTCCAAAAGTGGGTGATACCCCCCCTCCTGGGGGATGCTGGAACAATCCAGGAGGGCAATAGTAGCCTCACGTGCAATTGTGGGGGGTTGAATAAAAATAAGGGGGCCATGGAAGCGTAAGGAAAGAATAGAAGAGAAGAAAATTTTGAAAAACTGTTTGTACATGTTTCATCTGTTGTATAATCGAGTTAAAATTGTAGTGATTATATTATTTTCCAAATAAACACACAAAATGCAAGTTATAACCAATCAGTAGTCAAGTCCACTGACAGGTCTTAACAAGCAAGGGTTGGCCGGTGAGTGAGTTGTGTGCATTGTGGGAAAGTCCAGCATGCAGGAATATGTGTGTGTAAAGACTTATTTACAATATAATACTGTATGGTTACATGATGCAATATTGCATCATCAAAATTTCAATGCAGGAAAAAATCTACAAATTTACAATACCTTATTAAATTTCAGGCCCGTCCTTTTAAAAATATATTTTATATTTTTTGAAATGATGAAATTAAAAAAAATTAAAGGTTTAAAGGAAGTAGATTTCTAGGGGGGCACTGAGTAATTTTTTTTGAAAAGGGGGCAGTAGGCCAAATAAGTTTGGTAACCTATGAACTAGAAGATGTCTGTGCTCCCTTTTTCTGGGGAGGGGAGTGCCAGAATAGTAGTAACTAGTTAGGCAATAAGTAACTGAACTAGTGCCTTTCATACACATTTAATATTTTGAAAGATCTATGATTTTATTGGTGTGATCATTCCTTCCACCAACACAGATCATTGCCCCTTCATGCCTCCTCATACTGCATACTTCTCTTTATGTTCCCATAGTGGAGCTATCCAGTGCACAAGAGGCCTTTTTCTTGTCCTTTTAGTTTGTCGAGAGTTTTAGTTTGTCGACACTGAGCTATCCATCTGTGGCGTCTCATTCTCACCACAAGGCTATGTCCTATTTTCTGTCATATCCCTCATGATGTCTTTCCATCACTTCTTGCACATGAGTTGTTGATAACATATTGCACCAGAAAGACACAGACACAGACACAAAGAAAGACAGGGAGACAGAGAAACTCAGCAAGACTGATAGATTTTACCCATATTGTTCAGTACATAAAACTAGTTGTTTTTGAGCATTGTTTAGATTTGTTACAACAAAATAATAATTTTTTGATGTATTTGTCTATTTTTCTTTGATCAGTGTGGGTACTTTATATTCCAAGTCTGTTTGTATTGTTGGTTTACATATTCTTTAGTCCCTGGGAGAGATAAAGAAAAAAACTGTGATGAAAGGGTTTACAATCTTTGTGCTTGAGCTATCTGTCATTTATGGGCTCACTCAGAGACAAACTGCCTGCCAAATGCAATTTACATGAATTAATTCTCCCTGAAGAGGAGTGTGAGACATTAGACTGTTTTCCCCTTCTACCACATGCCTGTTTGGGCCCTGGCTGCCTTTTCATTTTCTCTCCTTTCTCTTTCTCCCTTTAATGCTATGGAGCTACTCTCTCAAACATCCATTTGAACTGACAGTCTGGGTTCCTCGTGCATTGCTCTTTTGTCTCTCTTTAGGGTTCTAGAGGACCCAAGGGCGACAAGGGGTGGTTTTCTTGTACTATAGGTCAGGTGTTCCCACCATTGTGCTCCCCCCATGACTGTAATTTGATTATTTAATGAGTCACACTTAATTAGCTTTTATTAAAGTGGTAGTATGGTAACAATATAGTGACTTCCCTCCCCAACAACAAACCAACCAGCTGGAGACACTCTTCCCTACAAAAACACAGAGTCCAGGGGAACACGGGCCAGCACAGAATAAATAATGGTAAGGATGGGGTGACTCTGCTCTGGGAAATCCTTTTTTGCTGGAAGTCCTTTTCTTCCTCTTCAGGGGCCCTCATGATGTTCCCTATAGGCATGGTGTATATTTCTGCTTGGTTTTGGCCAGAAGCTCTGAGGGTCTTCCCTTCTAGATGGATTCTTTTGTGAAGGCAAACTAGGCCATCTTTTGCCTCATTTTTTTGCCTAGCCTTTGGCTACTGAATGGGCATTGCCTCAGACAAACTGAGACCTGGGAAGGACCTTGGCTTAAGATGACTAATATCTCCCACTGCATCCGGGGCCATCACCACTGGCCCTGACCTATGTCCTACTACTGAATGCTGGTGACTCTGGAGGAGAGAGTGAAGCTGATGACTTTGCACAGTTCTGTCTCACTTTAATTCAACTCACTTGCAAGTGAAGACATCACCCTGCTTAGAAAATGAAGGACAAACGACATCAATTTTTCTTCTTGTAGAGTCTTGAAGGGCTTTTCCTCGGTGTTCTGGGCTCCTGGTGTAGACACAGCAGCCAGCTGTTCAAGACCCTGCTGGGGCTCTGATGGGAAAGCAGAATCCTCCAATCCTCCTAAGTTCACAAGGTTGCCCTCTGATCTAGAGGGGTGGGAGGAGGCAGTCTCTACTTCTCCCTCACCTTTCCCATCTCTCCTTCCCCACCCCCAACCCCCAATATTTACCTCAGGAGCTTGGCTAGAACAGTTCTGTCCTCTAAGCTGCTGAAGTTCTGGGTTCTGAACTCATTTGCAATTTTATAGAAGACCCACAGATGTGTCAGGGCATATGCTAATTAGTTTAATTCCTTTGACTTTGGATTAATTGATTCAATAGATATGTTCTCACCTGACTAAAATATAAGGAGTAAGGGGGCAGCTAAGTGGCACAGTGGATACAGCACAAGCCCTGGAATCTGGAGGACCTGAGTTCAAATCCATATATATATATATATATATATATACACACACACACACACACACACACACACACACACACATATACACACACATATATTATATATACATATATATACACATACACACATTTATGTATATATATGTACATATATACATATATACACATACACACACATGCATATGTGTGTGTATATACATATGCTACGGTAATTTGTCAGTTACTTTAAGTAGGGAATGAGGTGATTTATTGATTGATTCAATCAATTCCCACCCTGACCCAGATTCTGTTTGAATTGGTTGAGCTCTTAGAAGAAGGAAGGAAAGAGAAGGAACAACTCTATAATGAATGGAGAGGTGAAAGGCAACATGGGGTAGTGTTTTGTTGTTGTTAACTACAGTTATCCCTTTCATATTGCAGGGGTCAGGGGTGAGGTACCTCTGTGATCTGAAAAATCCATGTAAAATTTTTTGGCTCTCCCTTCATACCAGAGAAGAAGTCTGATTTTTTTTCTTTTTCTTTTATGGGGTATTTACGGTACCTTATAAAATTTGGGTTAAGTATTTGGTCATAGGGTATATTGTACAATACTATACAAATATGTTATACATTTCTGAGTTTCTAAGCTTTTTCTGTTTTGTTTGCTGGCCTTCATATGTCTTCTGTGGCTTCCACAAAACTCCCCCCAAATTCCCATTTAATTTCTTATGCCGACCTGTGATATGTTGAAACTGCAATGGAAGGGATAACTGTAGATCCTAAGGTCTGGTCACTGGGTCTTCTTGAAACCAATGAAGACCTGAGTTCAAGTAATGGCACACAATGTCTCTAAAAGCCTGGGTAAGAGCAGTAACTTCTAAGTACCTCATGCAGTTCAAGAAGACTATAAATTGCAGAACAGATTCCTCAATGAGCAGTCTTTACATCGGCGAAATGATAAGAACCAAACAAAATTGGTGGAGGGATGGGGTGTAGCACTATTTTTCTGTCTAAACCCTCCCCTCTTTCAAACTCCCTTGCTCCTATCGAAGACAACACTGTTCTTCCAGGGTCTTGGGTTCATAAACTCAGCCTTATCCTCGATCCTCTCACCTCACACATTCAGTCACTTGCCCAAATCTTGTTGGTTCTCCATTCACAGTGTCTTGCACATTAGATTCCTCTTCACTCATAAAGCTACCACCTTATTTCAGGCCCTCAACACCCCAGGCTTAGAATGTTGCCACAGCCTCCTGACACACTAATGCCAAGGAAATTTTCCTTAAGTGCAGCCATAACCATGTGACTCCCCTGCTCAGCTAACTCACTGGTTTCCTATTGCCTTCTAGATAAAATATAAATTCCTTTGTTTAGTTTTTAAAGCCCTTCACAACCTGTCCCAACCAATCTTTCCATAGTCGTTGGATATCATTCCCCCTCTCACTCTCCCAGCGGCCAAACTGGCCTTTTCTTTGCCCATCTTCTGTTTCTACACATTTCCACTGGCTGTCTCTCATACCTAGAATTTCAGCCCTCCTTACAGCCACCTTAGAGTCCTTCTCTTCCTTTAATACGCAACTCAGGCACCATCTTCTACATGAAGCATTTCCTGATTGTCCCAATACTAGTGCCCTTTGTCTCAAACCACCTTGTATTTAAATACTTTGTATGTGTTTGTATTTATTAACTTTATATTTGTGCTGTCTATTTTTCTATATGTTTCTCTTGTCTCCCCCATTAGAATGTAAGTTCCTTGCCACTAGGGATTATTTCATTCTTTATATTTGTGTCCTTGGCGCCTAGCTCAGTGCCTGGCACAGAGGAGAGGTACTTAATAATAAATATTTGTTGGATTGATTGATTATAAGGTGACTCAAGTTTGAGTAGAAATCTAGAGAGATTGGAAAAGGGTCTGATTATCTAAAAACCTGTTTAAGATCAGATCATTTTTCCTCTCTTAGGAAATATAGCTATGCATGTATGTTTACATATACGCTCTTATGTAGAGAATGTTAAGCAAAAGAGAGGCGTAACGTTTTTACTGTAAATTCTGTCCCTGGACTGGAAATATATGTATTTAGAGACTTAACTAGAACTTTTGGTGCCTTTGGCAAGCTTCATAAAATGTGCCTCGGGCAAATAACATGAAACATCCCCTCAAAGCAGCTTTTTAAGACAATTTCAGCTGGGGAGACTTAAGGACACAGGAACAATGTCCCTTGGGTGGAGGAGAATCTGAGAACCTTGGAGAGTGCTTTCTGTGGTCAGAGACCCTGGGCTACTGAGGCTTCTGTGAGAAGGTTACTGCCAGTTGGAAGGACGTGAAGAAGGGAGATTGGAAAGGTACCAGGCCAGGGAGGAGTTCAGCTCAGCCACTAGGGAGGAAGAAGTTGGTCATCTTGTAGACTCCTATTTTAATGAATTCTTCTTAAGTAACTAAGCACTCTTGTTTCTAGCTGCTGGAGGGTAAATGATGTGATGCCCTTTATTTACATTTTGATTCTCTAGGGCAAAGCTCCAGTGGTCCTACTCTACTTACGTCTCTGTGTATAGTGAGCTTACATTATGTGTTTTTTTTCCCAACAAAATTGCAGTTGTACAAGTTTCTAGCTGAGGATGTGGGGGTGAGGTGACTTAAATGGTGAGGTCATAGAATGATATAGTTAGAACAGGAAAATACCTTAAAGTTGATCTATTCTATCCCTCGTTTTATAGATGAAGAGTGGAGGTCCAGAGAAGCACCATGATTTCTTTGCCCAAGGTTACACAGGTGCTAAGTGTCAGAGCCGCAATTTGAAGCCATGTCATCTAAATCTAACACAATACTACCCTGAAATAGAAGACATGGTGCCTGCCATTGAGAAGCTTACCATTTCATTGAGCCTGGTGAAAATGCTTTTTAGATTGGGGAAGAGTTTGGCTAAGGAGTAAAAATGTAAGGGTCTTTACAATATTTAAAGCTTTTACTGAGATACCGAGTAGCAGTTGCAGGGTAGGTTTAGATGGATGGAGTCATTCAGTAGAGGAGACTAAAGACATCACCACACCTAGATGAGACTGAAAACCAGGGCAAAGCACATTCTCCATACCTACGTCTTTTATGCATAAATCCTAGTCAATGTACGTCATAGGGATAGTGGTGAGTCACACCTCTTTCTTCTCCAGCAGCCGGGAGAGAGGGCGGGGTTTGGGATGAGCAGGTGTTGCTCTGCCCACAACCTTGGATTATTTGAGGACCCAGTCTAGCAGACACACCAAGAGTCTCAGATGACATAATGGATGTAAAGCACTTTATGATCCATAAAGCACTATGTAAATACCAATTATTATTATTAGCAGTATCATCTGGTTTCCGGGCCTCCAGCCTGGTGATGACTTCATTCTCAGAGGCTTCTGCTCCACTCCTTCTGAGCTCAAACAATGTTTATAGAACAATGCAGAGGTGTGCTGGTCAATGTTTGATAACCAGGCTCTCCAGAAAATAAAGAAATGTATGCACACACTTTTAATTTGCATTATTATTACTTTAATAATAATAATCAGCGCCATTATTACTTTTTTAAGTCTAGATAATCAACAAAACAATAATCAAGCCTTGATTTGTAGCATTTACCAATTTCTGAAGTATAAATGCTTGTACTGAAAATTGAACAAATTTTAAATTTTCTTTCTTATCTTTTTTATTTTTTTTTGCCATGGCTAATGGGGGAGCTAGATGGCACAGTGGATAGAGCAATGGACCTGGAGTCAGGAAGACCTGAGTTCAAATCTCCCCTCAGACATTAACTAGCTGTGTGACTCTGGGCAAGTCACTTAACTCTGTTTGCCTCAGTTTCCTCATCTGTAAAATGAGTTGGAGAAGGAAATGGCAAACCACTCCAGTATCTTTGCCAAGACAATCCCAAAGGGGATTATGAAGAGTTGGACATAACGACTGACCAACAACAAAATATGAGAATTTGTTTTGCGCGACTATATGTATTTGTAATGGGTTTTGTTTTTTTGGTCTTCTCTTTGTGTGGGAAGGGGAAAAGGGAAGAAGAGAATTCAGAACTAAAAATAAAATAAAATAGAATTTAAAAATTGAAAAAATTTTTCAGCTCACAAGCCAATCAGAGCTGGCACCAGCACACCCTTGAAGCTTGGCAGTATGGAACCTGTAGCACAAGGACCAAGCAGGGCTTTTGCACATAACTTCAGTAGTTATTTTTTCTCTCATCCTCCCATCCCCTTCTTTGCAATTTTACTCCTATCAGACACATCTCCCATCCTTGCAGCCTGGTTAGTGGCAACATGATGGAGGTGAGAGAGGGTTTGATGGTGAGGTAGCCACTGATGGGCACCATGTTCCTCTGAGACTACTCCCACTTATTCTCTTCCATGTGGTTCTGGAGTGTCATGGGATAACAAGAACATAATCTGGAGCAGGGGCTCATTTCCTGGGCTGGGGTCTACAGAAGGGGGTCTGTGGATAGACTTCAGGGGGTCTGTTAACTTGGATGGAAAAATTACATATTACATCTTTGTTTTCATTAATATTTAGTTTCCTTTGCAGTCCTATGTACTTTATTTTGTTCCTTTAAAGACATTATTCCGAAAAAGGGTCCATAGGCTTCACCAGACTGTCAAAGAAACAAGCAAAAAAAAGGTTAAGAATCTCTGATCCAGGGTTAGAAGAGACCACCTAGTTCAACATCCTTATTTTACAAATAAGGAAACTCAGGCAGAGAGAGGTTAAGTGAATTACCCAAGGTTATGCATGTGTTAAGTGAGAGAGGTAGAATTTGATTCCAGGTCCTCTGCCTCTGGAACTTCTGGTACCACACCATCTCTCAAGTGAGGTATGTATGGTGTATCAGAAGTGGAATATAAACCCATGTCTCTGTGTGGAGACCAGAACCCTCTTGCAGGCAAGGAAGGGCAAGCTTGAGTCTGGTGCCTTAGATTAGTTGGCCATCAGGACAAGCAACAACACCATTGGATATTTGACCTATAGGACTCATGAGTAACACTCAGTGACTGTATTTTTAAAACTCTGTACTATTAGCCCCTAATTGACAAGTTTGAGAGTCATAAGCCACTCCTGACCCATTATAACAATGTCTCAGCATTCCTCATCCTATGATTAATTTTATTGAAATCATATATTGAATCTAATGCATTGTGTTCACAAGGTTATAATATTTTAGGATATTAAGAAACCTTGTAACAATACTTTTTGCTTATGCTTTTAAATTTGATGATACTTTAAAATTTTTAATCAAAATGAAATGTTTAAAACTTTGAATGAAGTAGTGAAAATGTTTTAACCTAACAAATAATGTTTGATTGCCCAGTATTTCTGGCTTAGTCAGAACCAAAAGTTTTTATTTAAAATTAACCAAATCTGGCAGGCAAAATAAGAGACTGTAGTTTCTGGCAAAGAAGGGGGTGAAAGAAAAAACTCTTGTGTTTCTTCCTTAATCCAAATTATTTTTCTTGGCATTTTCCACTTAAAAAGCTACACAGGGACACATTCTTTGAAAATGATCTTACCTGCTAATTACCTCCAATGTTACTCCCTCCTATCCCTGTACCCCACACACTTATCTTCCTCCTGACTTAGTGTCTTACTGTCTCTTAAGGATGTCTGATCTAGGAAGCATTTTGGAGCCAGTTCAAGA
The DNA here is from genome assembly GCF_011100635.1 of Trichosurus vulpecula. Classification (NCBI taxonomy): domain Eukaryota; kingdom Metazoa; phylum Chordata; class Mammalia; order Diprotodontia; family Phalangeridae; genus Trichosurus; species Trichosurus vulpecula. The sequence continues at coordinate 419,593,314 of NC_050573.1, forward strand.
ATTTACTTACAAAAAAAATTAAGCAATAGTCCAGATGGGGGAGAGGGCCCTTTGCAAAAACAGGAATTCTGGGGAAACTCCAGTTAAACCAAAATTATTTGAACTTTGTTTATCAAAATTTCTCTTTTACTGGAATTCCCTTGTGAAAGCCAAAATAACCACATATGACCCCCTTGCTTTTGGATAAGGAAAAACTGGCCACAAATCCAGCATAGTATCAGCATTTTCTTTAGGACTGTAATTGGAGGCAATCTGAGACTGCCAAATAGCAGGTATTGGGGATATTAAAGGGGACTGCAGGCAGAGCCTGCCACATAAACCTAGACTCTTTTAGAAACTCCAGATAAGGCATTTCTGCTTATATGTTTTGATTAAAAGAGTAATTATTTATAAAAGATCTATCTCAGAATGCACCAACCTTTAGAACAGTGTTTTCTTAAAGTGTGATTTTTGAAACCTCTGTGACTTACTTTGGACAGCAATAGCAGGAATATATCAGGGAATTGCCAGTCCTGCTACAGCCAGATCTAACAATACTGGTCAGTTCCTCTCATACCTGGAATGTAATTAACACTAGAAGGACCAGGTGCATCAACTGATGTGAAAAATTATAATATTATTTTAAAATGAACATTTTCATCATATCTCTATTTTCTTTACTTTATGGACGAGAGGCAAATGTACTGCATCAAACAACACAGTTTGATCCTTTGAGGAATTCTTAAATTCTGGTTTTTCTAGCTTAAAAATGTAAAATGAACCACATATATGTGATACCTCAAATATTGAATTATGTCTAAAAAGCATTGTTGCACTTTTTGTAGTAGCAAAGAGTTGGAAATAAAGTAAAGGCTCATCAACTGGGGACTGGCTAATGAATGTAACAGGCTATTACTGTGCTCTAAGAAACAGTGAAAATGAAGAATACAGAGAAGCATGGAAAGAACTGATGCAAAATGAAGTAAGCAGAACCAAGATAATACCATAAATGATGATAACAACAACACAATAATTGAAACTAAATGCTATGATATTATAATGGGCAAAGTTGGCCCCAAAGAAAAGATAGGAGAAAGTACTTCCTCCACTTCTTAGCAGAGGTGGGGGATTTTGGGTGTGGAATACTGTAAATAATGTCAGACTTTTTTGATATATTGGTTTTCCTAAATAGTTCCCTCCCCCTCTTATATTCTGTTTTCTTAGAAAATGTCAGTGACATAAGAACAAAAGATATGAAAACAATTTAAAAAGGAGAATGGGCGTTAGTGTGATGTGACTACTTTAGCTTTGGAAATAGTGGTCATTGTGAGTAATAATAATATGATTTCATTTATTTTATTAGTGATGCATCTAATTTTTTCCAAAGATTTTTCATTCATGAAAAAAGGCCCCTGGTTCTTAAGGGAATGAAAATACTCACCTTTAAAACTTCTACTTCAAACTTAGCTGTCTTGATTAATGAGAGAGTGAGCACAAATGCACCTTGTTCACTATACCCATCTCATAGACTAGACTTTGGTTGTAAGATATTTACAACCCATCTGGCCATCCACTCGACCTACTTTGTCACCCATCTTCTGCTTTCTGTTTAACACTCCCAGCCCGCCCACTCCCTTTTCTCTAGAAAGAACATATTACTTGAATGTCTTTTTTATCAATTAATCATCCTTTCTGTGACTATCCAGAACAAAATTCTCTTCCCTGACCACCACTCCTGGATATGTACTGTCTCCCCCATAGAATATGAGCTCCTTGAAGAATCTCACTTTTGCCTTGCTTTATATTTTCAGTGTTTAGCCCAGTGTCTGACACATAGTAGGTGCTTAACAAATGCTTATTATCTGACTTTTGTATTTATATTTCTAGTACTTAGCACAGTGCTTGACCTGTAGTAAATGCTTGATAAAAATACCATTCGTTCATTTATTCATTCATAAGAGGTAGTGTGGCATAGTGGAAAACACAGTACTTAGATCAGAAGACCTTGGTTTGGATCCCAGCTCTAATGTTTCCTAGCTCTATAGCTGTGGGTAAGATAAATTAACTTCTCTGATTTCTCAGTTTCTCGATCCATAAAAAGGATCATTGGAATTAGTGTTGGAAGATACTTCAGAGATCACCTAGTTTAAGTCCATCATTTTACAGATGAGGACACTGAGGCACAGGGAGATTAAGTGACTTGACCAAGGCCATACAAGCACTGGCAAGTCTTTTCTGTTTCCTCATCTCTGAAAGGGATGTAGATGGGGATGGGGGGTAGACTAAATGAACCTCTAAAATCCCTTCTGACTCTAATCTATGATCTAAAGCAGAGGTGCCAAACATGTAGCCCATAGCATTGCCCAGTGGTGGGGGGCAGGGGAAAGATTAAAATGTAATTGGGAAATGTTTAACAAAATAAACAAAGATCTAATATATTATAAATAGTATTACATTTTAAAATGAGAAGATTAAAATGGATCCTGTGTTATTTTCTTATTGATTCTATTTACCGTTAATTGATTTTGTCCTAAAACTTTTTTTGTCCTGTAATTGCTTAAGTCATGGGTCTCAAGGGGGCGGAGTCAGGGTGGCAGAGAAAAGGTAGAGACTCACCTGAGCTCTTCCAAATTCTCCTCCAAACAACTTTAAATAATGCCTCAAAACAAATTCTGTGGAGGCAGAACCAACAAAAGTTTGGGGTGAAATATCTTTCCAGTCCAACACAACTTAGAATGTTGGCAGGAAAGTTCTGTCACACTGATATGAGAATGGAGTGAAGTCCAGTGCAGGCAGTGCCAGGACAGACCTTGCCCCAGCAAACCAGCAACAGGCCATGGGGGCGATTGAATCAGGAGTAGCAGTGGCTACTTCCCAAGCTCTTTACCCAGCAGATGGTAAGGGGATCAGACAACTAATCAGAAGGAGATTGCAGGGGTTCCTTTGCTGACACTGGGTGCAGGATTCTATTGCATTTGCCGTACTTGGATCCAGGTTGCAGTCTCAGGGCAAAGAGAAGCACTAGCACACCAGAGCTTGTGGCTACAAGGGAGTGGTCACAGTTTCAGAGCAGAAAAGAGTGCTTGTGGTCACTCACAGACCAGAACACAGGCCAGGAGAGTAGTAAACACACTTCTCTTTAGATCATACCACCCTGGAAGAACTGAAAACTTACAAACCCACAGAACTAACTCTGAAAACAGCTGCATAAAACCTCTGAAGTTTGGGACAGTGCCCCCTCCATGCTGGGAGCAGAGCCCAACTTTCATATAAAGCTAAAAGTCAATAAATAGGCTGGCAAAAGAGCAAAGAACAAAAAAAGATCCCAACTAGAGAAATTTACCATAGTGACAGAGAAAATAAAAATGCAAAGTCGGAAGTAGACAACAAAGTCAAAACAACTATTTTCAAAGCCTTAAAGAAACAAGCAATTTGATCTTAAGCCCAAGAAGAATTCCTGGAAGACCTCAAAAAAGATTCAAAAAATCAAATAAGAGAGGTAGAGGAAAAAATGGGAAAACAAATGATAGTGATGCAAGAAAATCATGAAAAAAAGTCAACACTTCGGTAAAAGAGGCACAAAAATATGGAAGAAAATAACACTCTAAAAACCAGAATAGGCCAAATGGTAAAAGGGGCACAAAAATCTAATGAAGAGAATGCATTAAACAGAATTGGTCAAATGGAAAAAGACATACAAAAATTCACCAAAGGGGGAAAAAAACTCCTTAAAATTTAGAATTGACTAAATGGAAAATGAAGTACAAAAGCTCAATGAAGAAAATAATTCTTTAAAAATTAGAATTGGACATGTGGAAGCTTATTACTCCATGAGACATCAAGATACAATAAAATAAAATCAAAAGAGTGAAAAAATAGATGAAAATGTGAAATATCTCATTGAAAAAGCAACTGACCTGAAAATAGATCCAGGAGAAGATAATTTAAGAATTAAGATAATTTAAGAAAGCAAACCAATTTATACTTATATAAAATATTCTAAATCATTATTGATTATAGAAATGCAAATTAAAACAACCTGAGATAATATTTTATACCTATCAGACTGGCTAAAATGCTTGAAGGGGAAAGTGACAAATATTGGAGGGGATATGGAACAATTGGGACACTAATTCATTGTTGGTAGAATTATGAACTCATCTAACCATTTTGGAGAGTAATCTGGAATTATGCTCAAAGAATTATTAACCTGCCTATACCCTTTGACCCAGCAATACCATTACTAGGTCATTCCCAAAGATGATTAGGGAAAAAGGAAAAGAAAAAAAGAAAAGAATCTATATGTTCTAAAATATTTATAGCAGCTCTCTTTGTTGTGGCAAAGAACTGGAAGTTGCAGGGATGCCTGTCAATTTGGAAATCGCTGAACAAATTGTGGCATGTGATCGTGATGGAGTAGTACTGCAGTATAAGAAATGATGAACTCAATGATCTTAGAAAAATATGGGTAGAGTTGCATGAAATAATGAAGAGCAAAATGAGCAGAATCAAGAGAACACTGCATACAGTAGCATCAATATTATAAGAACTTTGAGCAAATAAGTCATTTTGACTTTTATAAATAGCCAAATTAACTACAAAGAACATATGAAGGAAGATGCTATCCACATCCAGAGAAAAGAACTAACAAATAGAAGTATATATAGAATGATTTTGCTTATATTTACATATTTATGCCTAATGGTAACCATCTCTAGGGCATGGGGTGAAGAGGGAAAAAAAAGGGGGAAAAAGAAATTTACATGATAACTTTATTATATATTTGAAAGGAATAGCAAGTCGGACATAATAAGTTTGCAGTTTCATTTGCAATCATCCTTTAAAAATTATAATATATAATGGAAATGTTTGTTTTATTCCATAAATTAAAAATAAAGTAAACAAAAATTAAAAAAAAGAAAATCAGGGAAAAAAAGATTATTGGACTATGTGAAAGGCATGATGAAAAAAAGAATCTGGATACCATCTTTCAAGAAATTATCAAGGAAAGCTGCCCTTTTAATCTAGAATCAGAGAGTAAAATAGAAATTGAAAGAATCCACCAATCACCTTCTGAAAGAAATCCCAAAATGAAAACTGCCAGGAATATTATAGCCAAATTCCAGAGCTCCCAGGTCAAGGAGAAAATATTGCAAGCAGCCAGAAAGAAACAATTCAAGTATCATGGAGCCACAGTCAGGATAACACAAGATTTAGCAGCTTTGACATTAAAGGATTGGAGCACTTGAAATTTGATATTCTGGCAGTCAAAGGAGCTAGGATTACAACCAGAAATCACCTACCCAGCAAAACTGAGTATAATCCTTCAGGGGGAAAAATGGATATTCAATGAAACAGAGGAGTTTCAAGCATTCCTGATGAAAACACCAGAGCTGAATAGAAAATTTGACCTTCAAATACAAGACTCAAGAGAAGCACAAAGAGGAAAATAAAGAAGAGAAATCATAAGGAATTCAATAAGGTTAAACAGTTTACTTTCCTACATGGGAAGATGATACTTGTAATTCCTAGGAACTTTCTCAATTTAGGGCAGTAAGAAGGAGTATACATACAGAGAGATGGCACAGGTGTGAACTGAACAAGATGGGATGATCTTTGAAAAAATAAAAATAAGAGGTGAGAAAGAGGAATGTATTGGGAGAAGGGGGAGAGGTATAATGGTGTAGATTATCTCACATGAAAGAGGCACAAAAGAGCTTCTGCAGTGGAGGGGGAAATGAGGGAGGTGGGAAGGAGCACTTGAAATTTACTCTCATAGGAATTGACTCAAAGAGGGGATAACACACACGCTCAGCAGGGTATCGAAATCTATTTTACTATACAGGAAAGGAGGAGGGTAGGAGGATAAGAGAAGGCAGTAGAGGCGATAGAAGGAAAGGCAGATTGAGGGAGGCAGTAATCAGAAACAAAACACTTTTGAGGATGAATAGGGTGAAAGGAGAGAGAATAGGATAAATGAGGGAAAAATAGGATGGAGGTAAATACAATTAGTAAGCATAAGTATGAAAAAATTTTACAGCAAAGCATGCCTAGTAAAGGCCTAATTTTTCAAATATTTGGAGAACTGAATCAAATTGATAAAAAATAAGTCATTATTCAATTCATAAGTGGCCAAAGGGTATGAATTGGCAGTTTTCAGACAAAATAATCAAAGCTATCTATAGGCATGTGAAAAATTGTTCTTAATAACTATTTATTAGAGAAATGCAAATTAGAATGACTCTGAGGTATCACCTCTGATCTATTAGATTGGTTAATACGACAAAAAGGAAAATGACTAATGTTGGAAGGGATGTGGGGAAATTGAGACACCAATGTACTATTAGTGAGTTGTGAGTTGATTCAACCATTCTGTAGAACAATTTGGAATTATGTCCAAAGGGCTACAAAACCATTCATACCCTTTGACCAAGCAAAACCACTACTAGGTCTATATTTCAAAGAGATTAAAAAAAACCCCAACAAACATAAAGGAAAAATACCTACATGTACAACAATATTTATAGCAGATCTTTTAATGGTGGCAAAGAATTGGAAATTGAGGGGATGCCCATCAATTGGGGAGTAGTTGACCAAGTTATGGTATATGATTGTGATGGAATAACACTGTGTTATTATATGAAACTATGAGCAGCATGCTCTCAGAAAAACCTGGAAAGACTTATATTGACTGATGCAAAGTGAAGTGAGCAGAACCAGGAGAACAGTATACACAGTAACAGTAACATAGTATGATGATCAACTGTGAATGACTCAGCTGTTCTCAGCAATACAATGGTCCAAGACAATTCTGAAGGGCTTATAACGAAAAATGCTATCCATCTCCTGAGAAAGAAACTGATGGTATCTGAATGCAGATTGAAGCACGCTTTTTTAACTCTCTTGAACTTTTTCCTTTTTTTTTGGTCTGTGTTTTCTTTCACAGCATGACTGCTGTGAAAACATATGGAGATATGTTTTGCACATGCTTGGAGAAAATTGATGCAAACCTTTATCATCCGGTAGCGTGCCTCTGTTAATAAATGATATCTTTATCAGAAAAACCTGCCTTTTTAACCTTTTTCTTTACCTTTTTGTTCAATTTTGATTGGGACAAAAACAAAATCATAGTTGACTTGCTAGATCCTTATGTATGGATTAGTTGCCTCCCATTTCTATCAAAGTTTGACACCACTGATGCAAAGTACTTACCCAAAGTCACACAGGCAGTAAATACCAGAGCCAGGAATTGAACCCAGGTATTGTGACTCCAAAACTAGTGCCTCTTCCATTTCAGTTTGCTGTTGGAACAATAAAGATTGCATTACGTATCATGCAGGTTTATTGTGGATGAAGTCTTTTTAAAATTTAAAAGTGAACATGGGAAGGATCTATGATTTTGTCAGTATGGGGAGAGGTCTTTCTATCCATGACAGTTCTGACCCTTCTATAACTGAGTAAATACGTCTTGGGAAGTTGCCTGAAATTTTCCCAGGGCCCAGTCTTTCAGTCAATGAGCACTTGTTAAACTCTTATTATGTGCAAAAACCAGTCCCTGTTCTCAAAGAACCCATATTCTAATGGGGAAGAGAATATGTAAACACCTATATATGAGTATAAACAGCTTGTACAAACAAAATATATGCAGAACTAATTGGAGGAGGGGAGATGTGGAGGATAATCCTGGCACATGAGGCACTTCTGGTGAGGATAAGTTTGAATGGAGTTGTTGCTGCTGTTTGTCCTTCATTCAGGAAGGTGATGCCATGACAGGCAAGTGAATTCGACTTGAGTGAGGGAGGGCTGTGCAAGGTCACCAGCCTCACTTTCTGCTCCAGAGCCATCTGGGTCCAGTGGCCAGATATAGATCAGGCCCCACTTAGATGGGGTAAAGCAAGGAGGTCAGTGAGCAATGAAAGGGTGGCACATTGAACATAGGGAGGGTGATGCAGATATGGTAGGTGAGAAGGGAAATGAAGACACTGTATCACCTTCACAGTTTTGTCCAAGGTCAAACCTTGTTAGACAATAGACCTCAGACTGAAGGTTTCAGTTTCAATTTTAGCATTCCCATGTGATGTAGGACAGGACATTTGATTTCCTGGAGCCACAAGTGTCCTTATCTATAAAACAAGGAAGATTACTACTAAGTTACCAACTTCACAGTATTATTGTGTGCTCCACCCTCCAAACCTCCAGTGGGAGGGGGAGAAGCAGCTGAGTGTGGATGAGTGTGAGTACCAAAGCTGGAACAATTTCTGTGATGATGAGTTTCCTGTTGATGAGCTTATCTCTAAGCTGATGCTCCTTCACCTTTCCTTCGTACTTCCTTTTTCTGTTAGACAGTTTATGGATAGAGGATGTCACATTTCTGTAATTGTATTTGCTTTAGTTTGCAAAAGCTTATCAGTTTCCTTCCTATTATCTGTAAATACAAAGACACTGATACCACATTAGTGGCAAAACCTTAGTTAATAATAATAGCTAGTGAGTTACTTATTTTAAATCCGATATATACACACACACACACACACACACACACATATATATATATACATATATACATCCTATATGTACATTATATTCACACACATTTTATATGCATACATATATATTCTCATTGGAGGACTACAGGGTGGAGTATAATCCTCCTCTTAAAGCCTCTGCTTAAAGAGGGCTTAGAAGCCTTGCCAACTCTTCATTTTCCACCAGCTGTACTGCTTCGTTTGGACTCCAACACCATCATGCCTTCCTCCTTGATACTGTGCAGGCCTTCCAGAGGACCAACGATACGGAGGATGCACATACTCAGACCACACCTCACTGCCACATATGTCCTTATAGTGGTTCTTAATCCAAGACAGGAAGCAACTCATGGGAAAACTGCCCAGAACTTTGCAGGCTGACTCTGAGTGGCCCAGGGTAGTTAGTGACTATGGGGTTTTATACTGAGGTAAACAGTGAATGCTGAAAACTGTTCTTTTTCTTTTCTCGCCAAATGACCAAAAGCATTTTATTTTGACATCTGAGTAAGTGTTGAATCTTCAGGACACTGCCTTTGGCATCTTTTCCAACTGATTCCTCAGCTTGTTGTAATGGGCCTTTCTCAGAAATATAGATGCCATTCCCAAATTCCTTGCTCTCATTTTTTTTTACTGTTGTGGCCTGTTGGATCAGGGCAGCTGAGTTTGATACAAGTTAGAATTAGCTCATTTTGGGGGTACTGGAGGAACAGCACAAACAACAACTCCTGGTCTCGTGTGCACTCTTCAGATACATTTTTCACCCAAGAAGTTTCTGATTTCAACAAATGAGCCACTCTCTCAAATAACAGTGTTGCTGGGGAAGTGAGCCCATGCAGAACTCATCTTGTATCAAAAACCCAGGGAAATACCTTTGTTCATGTTTTGACGTGACTAAAGTTTGTCCAAACTATCATAAGTTCTTTGCTATTTCCCATAATTTTTTTTTCCTTTCCTGGGAGATTGAGCCCAATGTTGATACGGTTGAAATCCTTCACAGGAGCCCTTCACATAACTGTCTGACCTTTCAGAGAGACGTCAACATTTTCTGGGATGTTGACAATTTGGTTGCTTAGAATGGTCTTCATTCTGGTCACAAATTGGACAAAAAACATTGTATCCTTTTCAAATGTACCAATTTAGGGTAAGCGGGGCTGGGTACCTTCAAATATATTAATCGCAAATAGGCAAAATAAAGAGAAACACAAGGGTTTTAGAGTTCATTTGGGGCCAGAGACTGCCCTTTCTGTTTACATGTCTTCCCTTGTCTCTTTGGAGGTAAGGTACCTACTTGATCTAACCAGTTTACGTTACCCTAAGAATCCCACACTACAGGTACTCACCTCCTTCTCTTGAGCATAAGACTGGTCTGACATTTAAATCAGCACCAGGCAGACCCTGACCTACAGAACAGTGCATAGAAGGCTAGGGAATCCTAGTGAGACCATCCTGAGAAACAGGAATGAAAGACTGTCTCTGGAGTTACATACTAGTCCTTTCTGATGGTAACACTTATGAAATGTGATATAGTAGAAAGAACATGGCGTAAGGAATCAGAAGGAAGACCAGAGCAGATCTGAGATCTGCCTCTTGCTTACTATTCCTAGCTGACACACGGCATTTCAAGCTTTGCAAAGTGCTTTTACATACACGATCTCATTTCATCCTACTACTCCTAGTTTGTGATCACGGTCAAATCATTTTACTTGTCTGGAATTCTATTTGTTTCTCAGGAAAATGGTGGTGGCGGTTAGATGGGATGGACTAGACAAGCTTCAAAGTGTCTTTCAGCTCTAAATTTTATGGTACCATGGATAGAGCATTGGGTCTGGAGTTGGGAAGATCTAAGTTCAAATCTGGCTTCAGACACTAGCTGTGTGACTCTGGGCAAGTCACTTACTCCTGCTTGCCTCAGTTTCCTCATCTGTAAAATGAGGTGGAGAAGGAAATGGCAAACTACTCCAATATCTTTGCCAAGAAAATCTCAAATGGGGCCATGAAGAGTTGGACATGACTGAAATGACTGAGCAACAAAATCAATCAAAACCATGATGATATGCAGCGATAGAAGCTAGTGAGTTGAGTCTGCTGGCTAGTTTTTTCCAGGAGCATCTCTCCTTCTGCAAGAAGCCCTTTCTGATCTCCTTTAATGCAGTGCCTTCCCTATATTGGCTATCTCCAATTTATTCTGTATATATCAGACCTTTCTGATCTCCTTTAATGCAGTGTCTTCCCTATGTTGGCTATCTCCAATTTATCCTGTATATATATCTTGTTTTACATTGTCATTTTTATGTTGTCTCCTCTATTAGACTGTGAGCTCCTTGAGAGCAGGGACTGTCTTTTGCCTTTCTTTGTATCTCCAGTTCTTAGCACTTTGCCTAGAATACAGTGGGTGCATATTAAATGCTTATTGATTAATTCATAGGGCCTTTATGTGAACTTCTTGAAGATAGAGTGCGTCTTCTGTATATTTAGTTGTTCTTTGTGTATGCCTCTGTGATGTTGTCAACTAGAGTGAACTGGTAAGAATAATGATGACTAGCTGAGGAATGAGTCAATTTAGTTGTGGGAATAGATGTTTACTGGTCATATAGGTGGTATAGTAGATAGAACACTGGACCTGGAGTCAGGAAGACTTGAATTTGAATCCAGCCACAGACACTCACTTGCTGTGCATCCCTGGGAAAGTCACTTAACCTGTGTCTATCTCAGTTTCCTCTTCTGTAAAATAGATAGAATACTGGCATCAGCCTCCCAGGGTTGTTGTGAGGATACAATGGGTTAATATTTATAAAGTGTTTTACAAACCTTAAAGTGCTATATACATGCTAGTCTGAGAAACAAATCCAAAGAATCAGATTTCTTTTGGCCCACCTGTCTCAGATAGCTTCTAAAAGACAGAGAGTCATAATAAATCACTGGTACTGGGAACCAGAGTTTGCTGAAAGTCAGAATTGGATGGCAATGATTCAGTCTGAGATTTCAAAGCAACCCACAGGAACTAAGAATGCAAATGCTAGTCCCAGTGTGAACCAAGAAGTGTAATCTTAATCCATTCAACTTCCTCAAATCACCAAGTTACTCAAGACAGCCCATTTGTTTCCTCAGCTTAGTTGAATGTCTTTTATGGCAACATGATACAGTTAGTCTTCTGACAGTCCATCGCATCTCCTTCATGGGGCATGGGCAAAACAGAGCCAGTTCACAAATTAGAACTGGGTATTTGGACATTTGCTGTAATGGAACCAGCAGAATTCTAAATGCTGTGTAAGTATGGCATGGGTCAGATAGACCAACACTAATGACCTCTCCATGCGCTTATCTAACTCACATTAGCCAGTGTGAGATCTAAGGTATTCACCAGAGACAAAATCTGCTTGATAAAGTTGCTGTTGATTCAAATATTTTCAAATCACATGTAACATGACTTCCCTGGTCCCTACTGCCTGAAGGCGAGGTATGTTACATTTCGTGCCTCCCCCGCTCTGGGGTACAATAAGGGGGCTTTGAGGTTCTTAGGCTCTCTGCCATTGTCTCTAGGTTCTACCAATGATGTTCCCTCAATTGTAGGGGTAGGTCCCTTACCTTCCCGTTCCTTTTAACTACTAACAATTGGATTGCCTTTTACAAAGACATACTTCAAAAGATATAATCATAAATACACATACTTACTATATAACACATGGGAGGCGTAATCTCCCCATCTCCCATGCCACCTCATACCCTGGAAAGGGGAAAGGGATTAGATTCATACCTTAGTTCAATTCCTATAGATCACAATCCCAGTTTCAAGTCCAAAACCTCCCTTGGGCTTGAGTCCAAGGTACCCTGGCTTCTTTGGGCTTCCCTGCTGGTCTGGTTGTAGGCATTACCGTTCCTGCAAGCCTGACTCTAAGGTCACCATGGCTTAAACTCATGGGTTCAGTAGGTCCAATGGGGATAACTGCTGACAGCTGAATCTGAGGACAAATGACAGAATAAAACCAGAAATCCTGGGCCACATGAAACCTCAGAGCTAAGGGGTAAGACGGAGAGCATGGGAAACAGTTCAGTTCATGGTGCCCATGCTTTGGGGGAACTGTGACCTTCACCCTTTGGAAAAAGTTTGAAGGAAAAGAGAGAGACTTTCTCCATTTGATCAGTTTTAAAGACAGTCTATTCTGGGTGTGCAGTCAATCAAAGGAGACGACTCTCTCTCACATGGTAGGAAAATGCCTCCATGTTAGGAAATCTGGGCATGCTTTGGACAAGCCTCCTTACACAATAATCCGTTGATTTTTGTGGACTGTTTAATAAAGTTGGAAAATTTTGCCTTGTATCTGAGTTCACTTTGTTTCTTTTCACAATATATTTCTTGTATAATATTTTTGTAAAACCTTCAAATTTTTTTTGGGGGGGAGGTCTTTTTATTTTTAGGATGCCAGTGTATTGTGTGAAACTTTAAAAAAGAACTACTTGTTGTTTGCATGCTAATATGTTCAGCTACACGTGTAAAGACACAGTGATTCAGTGTGTTAAAATATAATACAATATTTTATGCATGTTTTGCCAGTAAGTTCACCAATAATAAACTATGCTAATAATAACAAAAAAGAAAGGGGAGCGCTGTGGAGGTAGAAGTAGGACAAGAAGACTAGAGAGAGGATTTTGATTGAACTTCATCCATAAATTGGTACAACAAAAGAAGCTTGGGACAGGAATTTGGTTCAAAGGCCAAGAAGACCCTAACAGGCAAAGTTCAGTAGAGCCATAAAACCATTACAGTCAGAATAGACCTCAGAGATCATTTAGTCCCTTAATTTATAACTAAAGAAAGTAAAGCTCAATGAAATAAAGTCACTTGCTCAAGGTCATGCAGCTACTTTATGACTGACATAGAGCTAGTTCAATTAATAAATTGATAAGTATTTTAAGCATCTACTATGTGACCATGTGGCCCTGGGGACTACTATGTGGCCATGAGGACACAAAGACAAAAATGAAATTGTCCTTGCCCTCGAGGAACTTAATTCCATTGAGGAAGAAAGCATAAATACAGTTATATAAAATAAATATAAGGACAAACCAAATTTGGGGTATGGTGGTCTGGCAGAATCCAGGATTCTTGTCAGTTTATGAAGTTACTGCAATTTTCTATTGTTAATTAGAGAAAATTACTCCCAATCAGCTACTTTTAATAAGGTTAAAATGATTTAAAAAAGATGGCGGTTGTTTACTGATCTCCAGGACATGTTGTTTCTTTTATCAATGAGCCTGGCTCACAGTCTAAGCACCCTAACCTCCCTGTTTCTCTACTTACTCATTTCCTGTGACCTACTTTCCCAACTTAACTCAATCATACTCATAGATGTGGTACCCTGGATTGATTATGCCTGTCATCTCCCTCCTCAAAAAAACTCTCACTTGATACAATCATCCTCGCTAACTATGGCCCCTTATCTCTCTTACCTTTAGTGACTAAACACCTCCAGAAGGCCCTCCGTAATAGGTGCCTTCATAATAATAATGATAATTATAGAGGAAGCTGGGTGGCGCAGTGGATGGTGCTTTGGGCCTGAAGTCAGGAAAACCAGAATTCAAATCCTGTCTCAGATACTTCTTAGCTGTATGGCCCTGTGTGACTTAACCTCTATTTGAATCAGTTTGCTAATATGTAAGATGGGGTAATAATAATGCTATCTACTTTCCCGCATTGTTATGATGACTAAATGAGAGAACAATTGTAAAGAGCTTGGCACCTTTGTACTATATCAATATTAGCTATTATCTTGCATTCACCTACACTTTCATTTCCAAAAATTTGGAAAATTCCTTATCTGATCAGATTCTATTGTCATTCCACTTCTACCTCTTCCTTGCAATCCCCAAACCGGCTCTTCATCTTCAACACGACCTCCAATCCCCGAATCCCTTGACTCCTTACTTATTTCTCAGGCCATCATCTTTGCACTACCTACGTTCTCCTTCCTTCCCCATTCTAATCCTTTGGTGAACTAGTTCACCTCTATACTCTCCTCTTTTCTCAAGTCCCTTGCTCTTTTATTCTGTTGTTGGTCTTGTCCTACCAAGCCTAGCCTCATATTACTCCTACCATCTGCTGCCTTCATTCGGACCCACTTGTTGCTGAATGAAGATGTAGGAGGTGCTCTCTGGGTCCACTACAAATTCATGTTACATAATCTCAACCGGGCCCTCACTGCAACAAGGCAATCCTTTTACATCCCCCTAACTGACTTATTGTTATACCCATCAAAGTGGGATTTCCAAACCTTGTCATCCCTCTTCAAACTTCCCGTAGCTTCCTTCCTTCATTCCCTCAGCTGAGAACCTTGCATTACATTTCATCGAAAAGATTGAAGCCTTCTGCTGAGAGCTCCCTTTTCTCCTCTCCTTCTCATCTCACGTCGCTAGGATGCTTTTCATCACTTCTCCCTCTTTCACCACTGTCTCACATGAAGAGAAGTCTTTCTCATTGCCAAGGTAAATCCTTATATACCAGAAGTGACCCCATCTTGTCCCATCTTCTCTAGCAGATTGTCCCCTCTAGCATCCTCACTCTCTTACTTTTCTTCAATCTCTCCCTGTCTGCTGGCTGCTTGCTTACTGCCTACAAACAGATCCATGTCTTCCTCATGCCCCCAAGCCCTCACTTGATCTGTTTATTCCTACTAGCTCCTTTTTCTTTTGTGGCTAAAATTCTTGAGAAGGCTATCTAAATTGATGTTCTCACTTCCTTTCTTCTCATTCTCTTCTTAACTCATTGATCTCTGGCTTCCTACTTTATCATTTGATGGAAATTGATCTTTCCAAAGTTACTATTGATTTCTTATCAATTATTATCCTTTAGGTCTACTTTCTGCAGCCTTTGATGCTGTTGATCAACCTCTTTTTGATACAATCTTCTGTCTAGGCTTTTGTGACACCGCTGGTTCTCCTCCTACCTGTCTGACCACCCCTTCTCAGTCTCCTTTATTAGATCTTCATTCAGGTCACACTTGTCAATCTGAGTGTCCTCTAAGACTCTGTCCTTCTCTCTAACCTCTGTTTTACTTGATGGTCTCATCTGCTCCCATGGATTCAACTATTATCTCTATGCAAATGACTCTTAGCTTTATTTGTTTATCCCTAACCACTCTTCCGACCTCTAGTCATGCATCTTCAATTGTCTATTGGCCATCTTGAACTGGCTGTCTCGGAGACATCCTAATCTCGACATGTCCAAAACTGAACTCATTTTTACCCTCAAACACTCTTCCTAACTTTTCCATTACTATTGAGGATACCATAATCCTTCTAGTCATTTGAGCTTGCAACATAGGTGTAGTTCTCTGGTCTTCATTTTCTCTCACCTTTGTAACATTTTTTTTTGTATATGCCCCATTCTCTCTTCTGACACTGGTGCAGGCCCTCATCACCTCATGCCTGCTGATTGGCCTCCCTGCCTCAAGTCTTTCCCCACCCTAGGCCATTCTCTACTTAGTTGTCAAACTGATATTCCTAAAGCACAACTCTGACTATGTCACCTCCCACTTCCCTCATTTAGTCATTTTCAGTAACTCCTTATTGCCTCAAAGAACAAATATAAAATCCTATGTTTGCTTTATAAGCCCTTTATAACCTGGTCACTTTCTAGTCTTCTTATACCTTACTCCCTCCCATTTTCTCTGAGATCCACTAACTGTTCCTTAACTAGCATATTCTATTTCCTGATTTTGTGCATTCTCACTGACTGCCCTCTTAGGCCTGGAACTTTCTCTCCTGCTTTGTTTCCTCCTCCTGGCTCCCCTGGATACCTTCAAGTCTCAGCTGGAGTCCTACCTTCTGCGAGAAGCCATTGTCAATCCCTTTCATGCTAATGTCTCCTCTCTGTTGATTATCTCCAATTTATCCTGAATATAGCTTGTTTTCACATAGTTCTTTCCTTGTTGTCCCTCCCATTAACTGTGAGCCCTTCAAAATCAGACCTTTTTGCCTTTCTTTGCATCTCCAGCACTTAGCATAGTGCTTGGTACATAGTAAGCACTTAATAAATACTTGGCTAACTGACTGAGAGAGCAATTGATTTTTAGATTGAAGAATCAAATAAGAATGTGCCAGAAAAGCAATTCACTCTGGAGAACTGGTAGGTCCCCAATTCTTGCTGCTGGATCTATGGAAGATTAGATGTTCTGTATTCAATAAGAATTTATCCAAAGGGCTAAATGTTGCCCATTCAAGCACCAATATGGCCATCAGTGCTTTTTTTGTTAATTTGTTACACTAAAGAGGTGTAGGTGAGAAGCTACTGCTTTGGAAGTGACGTTGGATCTCCATAATTTATTGTTCAGCCATATGAAAAATGCACAAAACTTGTAAACCAAAATATTTGAATAACAGAGCAAAAAAAATCTACATGGTTTTAGAACTCACTATATGAATTTTTTCTAATAAGGTTGAGTTTACAAAGTGATATTATATGTCTATAGTCTGGGAAGTGGTAGTATCTCTTGGGATTTTCCTGCTTAGTTCCTTGACACAGTCCTTCTGCTGTTGCTTCTGCTGCTTTTCCCATGTGCACCACTTTCCTTACAATTACATTCCCCTACATTGGGTGAGGTCAGAGAACATGGTTTCTCTGGGCCCTTCCAAAGACAGACAGATAGGAGATTTAAAAAAAAAAACTAGGAGGTGTTTTAGAGTTTCATCTTGGCTCATTCATTGATTTAACAAATATTTATTAATTGCTTATAACGTGAAAACAATCCCCGTCCTCAGGGAACTTTCATTCTACTGAAGCTATCCAAAGTATTTATTCTTTTTTTTTTTTTTTGCATATCCAAAGTATTTAGATCTGAGGAATGTTTGGTCCTGAGATGTTTGGATGCAGGAGAACTTACTGTAATGAGACACATTTAACATGGTCTGCAGCTAAAAGAAAATGTTCATTTAGTTTGGATTACACGTGGCAAGCAAAAATATGTGATGTGATTGGAGATTATCTGTTAAAATGACTGATGTTCCAATTTATTCTCAACAAACAAGTGCAAATAGGAAGGGCAAGGCTGAGCCAGGGCATCAAAGAAGTACGTTTAGTTTTTACTCATATGGAAGTTGCTTTTAAAATCACATGACAGGAAAGTGGATTCTTTCGGCACTGAGTTTGTAAGCTTCCCTGCACTGAGCACTTGGGCTATAAAGGTCAAAGCTATGGGTGTATCTCTGATATCACAGCTCTCATAAACTGGAATGCACAAGAGCTAAGGAAGAATGATGCGGTGTTTAGTTTGGCGGAATTTCCTGGTTAATTAAAGGTTATCAAGAAAATCTCTTTTGGTTCAACCCTTGTTGCCAAAAATCTTTCTAAGTTGTATCAACCAGCTAATAGCCATAATAATAATAGGCATTATTATTATTATTGCAGCATACTGAATAATTGACCCTTGGAATATTGAGGTTTGTGCAGTACCTCAGCACCATCCATTTGAGGGTGATTTCTCTTTCTTTTGGATTGTGGATGTGGCTATTGGTGGTGTAGGAAGTTGGAAGGAACCTGTGCCAATCTTAAAATCTATGGTTGGTGCACAATAGATACTGTATTGGTCCAAAGACAAAGCCCTAACATAGGTCACATTTCTAAGATGAGTTCTCTTTGAAAAGAAATACTTAAATCTGCATAGAAAAAAATTACACAATATCTTGAATCTATTTATAGTGAAAGCTTTAAAAACATTTCTTTCCATTTTAATTGGAGATGTTTTATTCATTTTTGTCATTACCACTTTTTTCATCTCTGTTGTTTATGTTATTTTCTTTTCAGATTTCTTCTCCATCTTGTGATTAAAAGGCAGTGGTTTTTTTTTTCTGAAGTCATGCCTGATAGATTCAGGTGATTTTTCCTCCCACCCATATTTGCAAAAATAATTGAAATATGCTGAAGATACACACAGGTATTGAGGTCTGATCTTAAATCTCAGCCTTTCCGATAACATTATTACCTGTGTAAGCCTGTCTAAATCACTTCGACTTTCTAGCCTCAGTTTCCTTATCATCAGAATAAAGTAAGACCAAGTGGCTGTGTGGTGGAGAGGAAAAAGTGTTGACTTGAGTCAGAAAACCTAATCTGCCACTTCCTACCTGGCACATAGTAGGTGCTTAATGAATTCTGTTTTACTTAACTTTTATGACTTTAGACAAGTCACTTTTTTTTTCTATTGGCCTGGTTTCCTCATCTATAAAATCAGGAATTGGACCAGATGACCTCCGACTAAGTTTTCTTCCAGTTTGAAATCTTGGGCAAGTCACTCAGCCCTGTTTGCCTCAGTTTCTTCAATTGTAAAATGAGCTGGAGAGGGAAATGGCAAACCACTCCAGTACGTTTGCCAAGAAAACCTCCCAAAAGAAGTCATGAAGAATCAGACAAGGCTGAAAAATGACTAAACAATGACCAGGTACTAGGAAGGCCAAAAGGCCTTTTTCAAGTTTTGTACAAGCCAGAATAGCGGGAAATCTTTCATTTATATTGGGATCAATGTGGTAGTTGTTGATTATTTGCCTCTGTTTCCTAAGAGGAGAGTAGAAAAAATGTGTCTAGGAAAGGAGGTTGGGCTCTGAATAACTTTATAAGTAAGATATATTCAACTACAGTATGATTATAAAGTGAAGAAGCTGACTTTTCTGGGTGATTCACTACTTTGTACATTAACCTTGTGGGTTATACACACATGTACATAGTCAGATGTCAGTGTCCTGACATTACTGTTCTGGACATTGCATATGTTGGGTGCTGTTAGCACTTCTAAAAGATGACTTTCATATCTGGAGAAGTGCTAAAGTATGTCCTGTTGTTCCAGAGCTAATTGTTTTAAACCTTGCTTTTAATGTGCTCTATGGCTCCTCTGTAGGTCAGCTAGGTAGGGCAATACATAGAATACTGGGCCTGGAGTCAGGAAGACTCATTTTTCTGAGTTCAAATCTAGCCCTCTTACTAGCTGGGTAACCCCGAGCAAGTCACTTAACCCTGTTTGCCTTAGTTTCTCATCTGTAAAACGAGCTGGAGAAAAACCACTGCAGGATCTCTGCCAAGAAAACCCCAGATGGGGTCAGGAAGAATTGGACATGACAGAAACAACACAACAACAACAAAAGTGCTCCTCTGTATTACCTCCCCCCGCCCCTGTCATCTACCATGCCTACTGGAACTCTCACATATGATTGGGGTTCCTCAGTGTGAAACTGTTTCTTCTGGTTCAAAGATACCGTGTGGGTCTGCACTCCTGAAACTTTAGCTTCTGATCCCCCACTAGTGCACTGACTCATACTATACTTTAAGTACTTTTAGTAGTCAGCTAGTAGTTACAATTAGCTCAAAGAAAAGACATTTGCTATAACGGCATAGTAATAACAATTGCTATAAGAATTCTTCCACAAACATGGGGTGTTCTCTCCTATAAGTAAGAGCGGTGTCTGTGGGAAGAGTGAGCATATATATGGAGGACACTGGTTGGGAGGCACACGTGTGACCCAGACGACTCACACCTCAGGTACTTCCAGGACCTTCTGTAGTATCCATCTGTCATATAACATCCTTATGTGACACCCTCATTGTTTCACTGTCTCTGCTGGGTGTGTTGCTTGGCTGAGCTCTCTGGGTTTGCGCCTCTCTGCAGCTTAACTCCTGACTACCATGGCTAATTCTCCTCTTCCAGGTCTCTCTTCCCTGTTGCCACAGTATTTGTAACCAATTTTGGACGTGATTTGATTATTTCTTCCAAGAGTCTTATGAAAACATATTGGGGGGCAGTTAGGGTGTCTTGCTAGCCCTTGGATTAAAAGGAAGTAGATCTCTGAGGAGGAAATAACCAACCTAATGTCAAGAGGAGTACAATAAGATTAGGAGTAAACTAGGTAGGAGAGTGGCTAGAACACTGAGCCTGGAGTCAGGAAGACCTGAGGTCAAATTTGGTACTGCGTGACTCTGGCAAGTCACTTAACCCTGTTTGCCTCAATTCCTTGTCTATAAAATGAGCTGGAGAAGGAAATGGTGAACCACTCAAGCATCTTTGCTCAGAAAACCTCAATGGGGTTAAGAGGAATCTGTTGCAACTGAAACCAACAAGAACGGCGGCAGCAGCAGCAACAGTATTTTAGTTCCCCTACCTGCAAATAGTGCAGCTGATGCTCCTGTGGTCCGGACAAGGGGTACATGGGCTTCCGAAGGAGACTGGGACAGGTAATCTTGTGGAGGGACAGATGGACCCTGCTCTTGATGAAGTCTCTGTTTATTCAGAGGCGGACGAGCTATAAACAATTCAACTAAAAATGTATTAAGTACCTCTTTCATGTAGAGTGCTGCACGGGGATATGGGAGGAAGAAAAAATTTGGAAAAGCAGTTTAGGGATATAAGGCAAAAAAAAAAAAAAGAAATTGTGAGAAATTGCAAAGGTAAGCAGAAAACACCCAAAATATCCTCAGGAGGTTGTTTTTTTTTTTTTTTTTTGGTTTCTGTCTAGTGTAAACAATGCCACTAGAATGGCTTTTAGGCAGGTTCTTTTAGCGAAAAGGCAGTGGAGTGTTTGCTTTAAGGAATTACACCTTTGCCTTGACACATTCCCGGTAAGCAGTGTTTAATTATTTACTAGGATAGAACTTGTAGTTTTAAAAGTCCCAAATAACAGACACATCCTTAGGTGTTTTATGAAGAAGGGCACTTTAGCAGTCACAGGTTTTTTTGGCCCCAAGATATAGAAATAACTATAATTGTGAAATAGTACATAATATATTCATAAGACAAATATAGCAAAGTGCTGTAAATTCAGGGGTAAGGGTATGTTGGAAGGGAAGTCACTTTCAACTGAGAGAAATAAGGAAGTCTCCATGGGGCCATTTGACTTGGGGAGAAATTTCAAGAGCTCTGATCTTTGGCCAGATCAGGAGGGGGAAATTCCAGGCGTCTCTTGCTGATATATAGGGCACCTAGGGAGGCTTTAGCGCCCTTTGTGGATGGAAGATGACAAAAATGAGAAGAGAGAAGCAAAAACTAGTTTAGCTAACTCTACCAAAATCCCTATTGTGGCTGTGAGAGTTGGACTATAAGGAAAGCTGAGCGAATTGTGGTACTGAAGAAGACTTTTAAGAGTCTCTTGGAAGGCAGGGACATCAAATCAGCCAATACTTAAAGGAATTAATTCAGACTACTCGTTGGAAGGACAAACACAGAAGCTGAAGCTTAAATACTTTGGCCACATAATGAGAAGATAGGGCTCATTGGAAAAGACCCTGATGTTGGGAAAGATTGAAGGCGAAAGGATAAGGGGACAGCAGAGGATGAGATGGATATTGTCGTGGAATCAATGAAGATGAACTGGGATAGACTTCGGGAGACAGTGGAGGATAGGAGGGCCTGGCATGCTTGGGTCCATGGGTCATGAAGAGTCAGACATGACTGAACAACTGGACAAGTAATGCTAGGAGGAGAATGAACCATATACCACACAGAAACAAAACACAGTGTAGCAAACTTGGGATCCTAAGACATAGAGCTGGAAGGGACCTTACAGGAGTCCAGCTTCCTGAATTTGCAGTATAGGAAGTTAAGGCTCATAGAAATGATAGGTGGCAGAGCTGGGCTCCAAGCCCAGGCCTTCTGATCTCAAACTGAGTGTGCTTTCCACCACACCCACACTTCCACTCAAGGGGAAATAACTCACAGGTACCCTGGTGTGCAAAAAATTCTTTATTCAGTTGTCATAAGTGGTATTGGGAAATGTTTGTGGGGCATTGAGAGACTATGGTATGTTGTAAGACTTTAGGTTACTGTGAATGTCTGTTGCAAATGGTATCACATTGATTTATCTTTTCTTTTAATAAAACTTCCTTCCGATGTTGGGAACAAATGAGGAAGTTGGTGCCATCTTGTTGGTCTATTCACTGAAGAAATCTTTTCAGGATTTTTTGAGGGGTGGGTGGGTGATTCAAGAGGACTCATATCCCATAGGACAATGGGCATTTTTTACATAGGTGTGACATATACATTTCAAAAGATTAAAAAAAAAGTTTGTGTGCACCACTAAAACAATAACATCTCCAAATTTGAAAGAGGATGAAAGGAAGCATGGCATACCAGAAGGATCACCAAACAGAGGGTTATTATGTCAGGGTTAGAGTCTCAAGTCTTCCACTAACTGCCACTAACTAGGCCTTGGACAAGTCCCTTAAAACTTTCTGGTGTTGTTTTCTCTTTTGTAAGATGATCACTAAGATTCCTTCTAGTTCTAATATCGCACCATTATTCTTTATAATTTGCAACTGTCCTTTTTAAATTTTTTTGTTTTGATGTTGGCAAAGGAAGGAAGAAAACAAATATTTATTAACCAAATATTATGTGCTAGGTGCTGTGTTAAATTACAAATATCTCATTTGATCCTCACAACAACCACGGTGGGTAGGTGAAATTATCCCCAAACACCAAAAAGATGAAAACCTCCATATAACAAGAACAGAAAAAGAGAAACATATACGAAACTATGAATCCTTATTACACACAGCTTGTAATTTTTGAAATATATAGTAAATTGAATATATTAGGTGCAAAGCTGTCCTGTTTATCTATGTCTTCCTCTGAAATTCCAAATACCAAAAAAGATGAATACTTCCATATGCAAAGAACAGAAAGTGAGGAACGTGTATGAAACTACAAATCTCTGTTATGTGCATCTTGTATTTTTGAAAGTGTATATAATAAACTGAACACATGAGTAGAAAGGCTGCCCTGTTTGTCTGTATCCCTCTAAAACGTCTTCTTTTCTGAGCATTTAAAAATGGTTTAATGACACTTTTCACAGGACCATAGAGCTAGAGCTGGGAAGAAGCTCAGAGGCCATCTAGTTGAGCTTTCTCACTTGACAGATGAAGTTGAGGACTCACTAAGTGACTTGCTAAGGTTACACAGGTTGTAAGTGTCAAAGTAGGATGTGAACCCTGGTCCTCTCATTCCAGAACAAGGGCTTTCCTCATTGTGCTACACTGTCTCCCCTCTCTTCCTCCCCCCTCCCTCCCTTCCTCCTTTTCTTCCTTTGTTCCTTCCTTCCTTCTTTCCTTCCTCTCTCTCTCTCTTTTTCTTTCTTTCACACCATTAGTTCTAAATAGTTCTCATCTCCCTACCCCCTCCATCCCTCACCCTCAAATGAAAAAAATTCTCTTCTGTAACAAATAATAATAGTGAAGAAAGACACAGACCATGTCTGAAAATGTATGTCTTGTTATGCACCTCAAGTACATCGCTTCTCTGTTAGGCAGTGGATAGCATTATCTATCATGGTTCCTCTGGAGTTATGGCAGTTCATGACATTGATCAGAGTTATCAAGCCTTTCAAAGTTGGTTTTCTTTTCGGTGTTGTAGTAGTTATCTAAATTGTTCTTCTGGTTCTCCTTATGTCACTCTGCATCAGTTCATATGTTTTTCTAGAATCCATCCCTTTGGTTAATTCTTATAGCACAGTAATATTCCATTACATTCATATGCTAGAAATTATTTAGCCTTTTCTCAGTTGATAAGCATCCCCTTCATTTCTAGTTCTTTGCTACAACAAAAAGTGTTGCTATGAATATTTTTGTGTATATGGACTCTTCTTTTTTTCTTTCTTTGGTTTCTTTGGAAGTATTTGCCTAGTAGTGGTGTCAGTGGGTTAAAGCATAAGCTTAGCTTAGTATTTTTTGGGTGTAGTTCCAAGTTGCTTTCCAGAATGGCTGGACCATTCCACAGCTACACCAGCAGAGTGTTGGTGTTACTCTTCTCCCACTTCCTTTCCAAAAGCTGTCATTTTTGATTTTTGTCATCTTTGAAAAATTTGAGAGTATGAGGTGGAATCTCAGAATTATTTTAATTTGCATTTCTCATCTTAGTAATTTGGAGTATTTTTGTCATTGTTGATTGTTTGGATTTCTTCCCTTGAGAAACGCAAGATCATATGTTTTAACCAGTTATTATTAGGGAATGGCTCTTGTTTTTATGTAGTTGAATCAATTTCGTATTTATTTTATATATTGGACTTTTACCAGAAGAACATTCTACAAAGATATTTTCTCCCAGTTAACTATTTCTTTTCTAATTTTAGCTGCAGTGACTTAGTCTGTGCAGAGCCTTTTCAATTTTTATGGAATCAAAACTGTTCATTTTGTCTTCTCTTAGCCTCTTAATCCCTCCTTTGGTCAAGGGCTCTTCCTTTATCCAGAGGTATGAAAGGTGGTTCCATTCCTGTTCCTCTAATTTGTTTTTGACAAATTCCCTTTCTATGTAGGTCCCATAGAATTTGGTACTTATTGTGGTGCATGGAGTGCTATGTTGGTTTGAAGCTAATTTCTGTTATACCATGTTTCAGTTTTCCCAAAGATTTTGTCAAATTAGGTTCTTACAGTTATTGGAGTTTATTGAATGTTATATTCTTTTGGTTCAGTATGTTGTATACTTAACATACCCTGCTTGCTAACTTAATTTTAAACCAGTGCCAAATAATTATAATGATCACTTCTTTGTCATATGGTTTGAGATCTGGTACTGTAAAATTCCCTTCTTTCCCACTTTTTTCAGCACTTTCCTTGAGAGTCTTGAACTTTTGTTCCTTCAAATAAATTTTATTATTTTTCTATCTCTATGGCGTAACCCTTTGGTGGTTTGATTGGTATGGCACTAAATAAATAAATAAATTTAAGCAGTATTTTAATTTTTATTATGTCATATTTGCAAGTTCTAGGATCACCTTCAGACTATACAGATGTGCAACTCCTCCTTCCGTGAGACAGGGACCAGAAATTTTCTATCTGGATTTTCTGAGAAAACTGTATACAAGACACAGCTAGGGATATGAAGATACAACAGCTTGTCCCTTGAGTAAACTCTATGCCCCATGTTTGACTTCAGACAAATAGCTATCCCTTCAAAATCTCATTTTCCTCAGATACACTTGATGCTCCTGGCACAGATTTTAGCAATAAAAGTTACATTGTGATCTCAAACATCTATTAAACACCTAGTATATGTAAAACACCATGTCAGGTGCTGAGAATAAAAAGAAAAAAAATGCAACAGTCCCTGTCCATGCACATCTGTAATCTCTATTACTGAGGAGGCTAATGGTGGTGGGTTTCTTGCACTTGGGAGTTCTGAACGGCAGTGGACTGGACTGACTGATGGGCCAGTGGTGTGCTGGTAAATGTTTAACAGCATGATTTCCAGAAAAAAATGTACACACGATAAACTTTTGAGTTTAATCTATAATACTAACATTTTCTCTGTCACTCTTTAAAGTATAGACAATCAACAAAACAATAAGTCAAGCCCTGACTTGTAGTAATCTCCAATTCCTGAGCTTTAAATACTCGCACTACAATCGACTCAAGAGCTGGTCTGAGCTGGTTCCATCACATTCCTGTGATCAAGTGTCCAGTTTGTAGAGAACTAATAAGATGAGCCCCAGAAAGTTGGGTGCCATCAGGCTGCCTAAGGAGGGTCCAAAGTCAGAAAACAGAGCAGGTCAAAAGTTCCCCAGTTGATTAGTAGTGGAATCAAGCCTATTAGTAGTTGCTGTGCTTCCAACCTGGGAGAGATAGAATCTAAAAAAAAAGACACATTCCACAACAGGTACCCTAAATAAGTACAGCACAAGAAAGAGATGGAAGTTATATAAAGGACCTCTCTTGGTGTCCAAAAGAGCTGAGTTCAAATCCTGCCTCAGATATTTACTATTTTTATGACTCTGGTGAACTCATTTAACCTCTGTATGCCTCGATTTCTCCATCTATAAATTGGGGATAATAATATCACCTACTTCCCAGGTTTGTTTTGAGGATAAAATGAGATAATATTTGCAAAGAGCATTGCAAACTTTAAAGTATTACATAAATGTTAGTTGTTGTTCCATTGTGTCCTACTCTTCATGACCCCATTTGGAGTTTTCTTTGCAAAGACACTGGAGTAGTTTGCCATTTCCTTCCCCAGCTCATTTTACAGATGAGGAAACTGAGGCAGATAGGGTTAAGTGACTTGCCTAGGGTCACACAGCTAATAAGGGTCTGAGATCATATTTAAATTCAGGTCTTCCTGACTCCAGGGCCAGTGCTCTACCCAGCTGCTCTTTTTGGTACATAGTGTTTAATAAATAGATGTTCTATCTATCTTCTTAGTTAATAAGTAGTATATTCATACTTTTTCCTAACTTATAATTCCTGATCAAGTTAAGGGATGCCAACATATTATGATAATGAAGAAAAACCTGAAGGAAAATGATTAATGATAATTCTCTACTCAATAATCTTATGAGAACCACTGAGTTTTCAGGAATAACATAGAGTCAGTCAGTGAGTTTTAACTAAATCTGCCAAGAGCTTATGATTTGATGAGATAGACAAGACAGATAAGCATACATTCAACAGAAATGTATGTAGCTCATAGAAACCTATGATTATAGACTTAGGGTTGCAAAGGAAGTCAGAGGTTATTTCGCCCAACCCCCTATTTTATAGATCAAAGAGACTGTGCTTGCTCAGGGTCAAAATAGGTAGTAAGCATGAGAAGTGGGACTTGAAACCAGGTCCTCTGATATTATAGCCAGTGCTCTTTCTGCTATATAAAACAATGATAAGAGTGAATTAAGGATGAAGAATGGCTTCTATTGATGATGTGGGGTAGGAACTATTCAAAGCTTTCTGGAGGATATAGCTCTTCTGGAGCATATAACTGATCAGGGCAGAACTTCCAATCCAGAAATAGCCAGGCTTGTGTAATGGAAGGAGCAAATTGTGGCCCACCATGCTTTTGTAATCTTTTTTTAAAAAAAATTGTGGTCTTTCCTGGAACTCTGATAAACAAAGTTCCATTTGGCAGGTCAATAGAAGTTCAGCTGGGAAAGTATCTACCTAGCACTGGCATCCCTTGGATTGAAAGAAGGCAGGAAGTTTTAGACTGAAATGTCTCTCTTCTATATCCTCTACAGCAGAACTGTACAAATGACCTATGTCCTTTCTGGAAAAGATTGATGCGCAATGCAGGTGTTATCCATAATCTATATCATAATCTGGATAAAGTTATTTTATTATAGAGAGCAGGAAAGTGAATAATTATTTGTTAATTATTTACACCTGAGAAATTATCTCTTCAATTCCTACTAGAATATACCTTTGTGTTCATACTTTCTGACTTTAAGTGATTGTATTTCCAGCATAGTGTTAGAAATGCCCCTGGCAGCCAGTCTCCTCAGTAAAGGACCCTGCAGATACAGTTGGTCAATTATTTAGGATAGAGGCTCACAACCTCTCATCTTAAGGCTGAGTTGTGTTAAATACAACTTTCAGTATCCATCCATACAAGAATTTCTTTATTGTGATTTTCAATTCAGGTGGTATGGGACTGGAAGACTGACCTTGGAGTGAGGTGACCTGGCTTCATGTCCTACGTCCGACACATATGTGTAGTATATGTCATCTCCCCCTTTAGAATGTAAGTTCTTTGAGGACAGAGACTGTTTTATTTATGTTTGTATCCCTAGTGACAATATCTATGTATTATGTATGTATTATATACACATGGAGAGAAAGGATTATTAATAACCAATGGTTTGGAGAGATCCAGAGTTCCCCTTTTTTCTATGGTCCTTATTTCAAAGTTCAGTCCCTTGAAGGACATGACTGATAATGAGACTGAATTAACTCTCCACAATCTTGGTCAGATCCCACCCAACCTTAGAAGGAATTTAATTTAAGATGGGGAAGCCCATTGTGTTCTACTCATGTTTGGGTGGGGATAAATTCTTTGATTAGATTAGCCCACTTCTCATTGTAGTATTCCTTCTCTCATTAATTATTAACCAATCAGAGTTGATTTCCACCCTCTGGAACACCCACTTTTTCAAGGGCATATAAGCCATGAACCAGCCACCATGAATGTCCTTGGCATTCGACAGTGCCACTGCCCTCTTTTAGTAAATTGCTAGAATATCAATAAATTACTATTTACCTAGAAATTATGTCTCATGAACTTTGTAAATGTCACAAATATGTATATATTTATATATAGACACATCTATACGTGTATATATACATATACATACATACATATACACACATACACACACACACACACGTCTGTGTATGTATCTGTTACTATAACTAGAGAGCCAGTGTGGCATAGTGGATAGAAAGTTGGCCTCAGAGTCAGAAGACTTGGCTTGAAGACCTGCCTCTGAAATATATTGGCTCAATGACTCTCAGCAAACATTTAAGACTGTAAGTTGTGGGGTATTGGTAGAGAGAGTTTCCTTATCAGAGTTCCCTATATCAATGAAATCACAGACCTGGTACGGTCTGGACCCTCCTCCAACCTCCCTACCCCTTTTCTCTGCCTCCCCCCATTAATATACACATATATGAACTTGTCTGGCCTGTGTTGTGGAGGTTTTCCCAACCCTGGTTAGGACATAATTTATAAAAGAAGGGTTCCATAAACGTGGTCTGCGCAAAAACTTGGAGCCAGCTCGGTCTTGGGACCCAATTATCCAAACTGTAAAGCCGTTGGCTCCCTCCCCCACCGTACACAAGTGCTAGCTTTGAATGGAAAGGAAATACTTGTCATAGCTCCATTTCCTCTCTTGGGCACAGCCAACTGCTAAAAAAAGAAGCAAGAAGAACAAAGCCTCTTAGAGTTAGAGTTACAGATGTCATTTACAAAAAAAGGTAAAGGAGAAAAACAAGCAAGAGAATACAGGAAGAGTCTCAGACAAATGTACCCCAAAGAGACTCATGCCTTGGGGTGGAATATGAAACTAAAGGAGGCATCGCATCACCTTGCTGGGAGCCTTATTTGTGCCCCAGAGCTAAAGCTGGAAGGGATCTTGGAGAACATCTAGTCCAATTCCCTCATTTTGTAGATGAGAAAATTGAAGTCCAGAGAGATTAAATGACTTAGGTAACACCATCTGCTTACTCTCTCTTCCCTTCTTATTAATAAAGTGGGAGGCTCAGAGGAGTGTGGGGACAGAAGGATGTCTCACTTGGAATTTTAGGCACCTTATCTTAGCGGGTCATTGGAGTATCTGGCTTCTTTTCAGTGAGAACAAGTTCCTTTTTCTTAAACAAGATTTTAAGAAGAAGAGATGAAGAGGGTATGCATTCCCTAACCAAGGAAGTAAAGGAAGGTGAAGGAATAGAGAGAGGAATTATGGGGTGCAAAGTAGAAAAGCTCATCCTGTTCATCTCACATTGAATCTTTTAAATAAAGTAGATTAAAGTCACCTGTCATTGAGTGGACTAGGGTAGTGTTGAGGGCATGTGAATTTTTGTCCTTCAATTCTGAAAAGGACCACGACATCAGGAAGATGATGATATGACTTGCAACTGAATAGGATTTGAGTGAGGGAGGGCTGTGCAAAGTCACCAGCCTCACTTTCTCCTCCAGAATCATCTGGGTCCAGTGGCCAGATACAGATCAGGACAACTGGAGATGGATGAGGATGCAGTGGGAAACCTTGGTCTTTTTAGGCCAAGGGCTTTCTGAATTCTCCCTTTGAGTGAGGCACTGCCATTCAGTGATTAAACCAGTTTAAGAAGTGAGTCAAGGGATGGTCCCTTTAAAAAAAAAAATCAAACTGGGAGGGAAAGACCTTAAGGAAAATGGAAAAGGTTTGGAACAGATTTTATGGAAGCGGTGGATTTAATAAGAGATAGACAGAAAGGATTTCTAGGAAGTAGGGAAGAACCATCTAAGATTAGGTATCATAATTTGCTAGTGGGCCCAAACATAAGGCTTTGTTACTTTCTGGAGGGGACACTTCACATCTTAGGAATCAGAGCAGACAGAGAGAAGTTATCTAGGGTCTGGGATTGGCAAGAGAGTAACAATGGACAGAAAGGAAGGTAGGGATTCCAAAGTAGGAGTGAATATATCATTCAAATTGCCAACCAGGGAGGTAGGTCTAGCCTGAGTAGGGAGCCCAGTAAAGGAAGAATTGGGGTGACTATCCCTTTTTTTTGTAAATTGATAAAAGGAAATGTTTTTAAGATTTAAAATTCCATTCAATAATTGTTAGGTTTTCTCAAATTTCTTTCCCTCATTTTATTTCTATTATAGTTTCTTTGAATTTACAATCAATGAATACATATTTATAGCTAATTTTCTGAATCCTATTTTTCATTTTATAACTTTGTAAATCCTTGTTATGTGCTAAAATAAAAAAGGAGCTGTATTAATGGTTTATATTTATAGTTCAATCTCAAAATATGAATTTATGTATTAAAAATAGGATAACCTTGCTTTCCATTTAAATTGTAATACATTTAAAAAAAGTTTTCTGGGTGATACTAGGGTTTTTTTTAATATTATAAACGATGAGGAAAAAACTCTTGAAATCTTGGAGTTACTAGAAGCTGGGAAGGCTTTGAGTTTGACTAAGTAATGGGGAAGAAATAAATAGCTGTCCTATATCTAATTTACATTGTGCCCTGAGAAACTTTCTGACATCATTTGGGCACATCATGAGACAAATCTAAACTTTGTTTAAGAAATTGTCTGCAGACACTTACTCTGTGATGGGAGAGTAAAGAGATGAGTAAAAGCTTGTCCTCTCTTTTTAGAAGTCAGTCTTCTCCAGGACTGGTCATGGTCCATGTGAATTAGGGCCTCTTGGAGGAAGAGGATGCCCCAACCCTCGGGGTCTATAGTTATAAAAGTAATTGTGGGTGATAGGAATTGTGGTAATATAGAGTTCAAGGTAACTAGAAGTAGTTAGGAATTGTGTAGTACTTCAGGTAGTAATTATCTCTGTAGTAGCTTAGCAGGGGTGGGGAGCTTGTAGCCTCAAGGCTACATGTGGCCTTCTAAATCATCAAGTGTGGCTTTTTGACTGAATCCAAACTTCACAGAAAAAAATCCCCTTAACAAAAGGATTTATTCGGTAAAACTTGTACTCACTCAAAAGGCCACACCCAAGGACCTAGAAGTCCTCATGTGGCCCTGAGGCCACAGGTTCCCCACCCCTGGCTTAAAGTATTTTCCCTCCCAGATGGCAGGGTATTTAAGGAGGAGTTTTTAGGATCCTAAAAGAGGGAAATAATGAAGGAATTTCAGATCCAAGTTCAGCTGGATGAAAGGCCTTGCCAGGACATGGAAATATAAAAGGCATGCTTCTTGTCATTAATTCATTCAACAATATGCATTAAAAGTTTACCCTATGTGAGGTACTACAGGGTATAAGAAGAGGAAAGAGGCAAAGTCCCTGCCCTCGGGAATTTATAATCTGTGATTTACAATCTAAATGGGGATGAGGTTTGTGGCTAGAGAGAGTAGATTTAAAATCCAGAGGGATTAGTATAAATCCTTAAGAAAAATAATGCAACAGATTCATAGGCCATGGGGCAGGTCTTTAAAATTCACAATTAGATCAACCAATCAACAAGTATTTTTCAAGGGCTTACTATGTGCCAGGCACCATGCTGGGCTCTGGGTTTACATCTGACAAAATAAGACAAGTGCCTCCCCAGCTCTTTTCTCCTCCTCTTCCCTTTTCACCCTTGATTTCGGCTGGTAATAGTTGTGGCCAGCCCACTATCAAGTCAGTTGCTATTAACATCTTTTGCGGGAGGAGTGGTTTCATTGTGGAACTGGGAGTCAGGAGGCTGAGGTCTATTCTTAGCTTTGTTGACTGACTAAAGGTTGTGCCACCTTAGTAAAGTCTATCTTTTACTCTGGGCTCCAGATTCATTAGTTTAAAAAAATAAAAGGCAGAATGTTTACAAAACACAATGGGTTTCAATAGAAAAGGCTTTGAACTCAAGGGACCTGGGTTCACATTGTGGCTTCACTATTAACTACCTGTGGGACTTCATACAAGTGCTTAAAGACATGTGCTGGAGCCAGCTCAAACCCACTTAGAGAGCCAATCCTTAAATGTTCAGTGTGAGCATTTATACCTTGGATGTTCATGAACGCTAAAGGCTTGATTTGTTGTTTTATTGATTGTCTAAACTTAAGAAAGTGATGGAAAAAATATTAATGATACAGATTAAGCTTAATAGTGTGCCGTATGTAGATTTTACTTTCTAGAGAACTGATTGTTAAACATTTACCAGCACACCCCTGGACTTCTGTGGTTCTGATTTTCCTCATCTTTAAAAGGAAGGAGAGGGACTAACTTTCTTTTAAGGTCCCTTCTGGTTCTACTCTCAGAGCATCTGAAAGTTCATAGTATTACATAGTTTGATTTTTATCAACAGGGACAGTCAGTATTACAAGCTGGTTGTCAAGGGTGTCCCAGTGCAGGCTAACAAGACCTAACAAGATGTGTTTTTTTTTTTAAATTAATGCTGGGTACAGCCAGTTTAACAGTTGATCTGAAAAAAACAACTACAAAAACCCCTCTTTTCTTTTAAGGAAGTTGTCTCACTCTTTTCCACAGCCTTTTGTTGTATTGCCTCAGGCGAACTTTGCCCTCACTCACTACAGTGATTCCAAATCATTAATTGTGGCAGCCAGAGAAAGAATTCTGGATTTGGAGTCGAAAGACCAAATTTCAAATACTGGCTTTGCTACTCATTGGTCGTGTGGCCTCAGATAAGAGACTTCTCCTTGGTGAGAATGTTCTCTCTTCTGGTTTGAGGTGAGATTTTATCTCGTTCCCAGCAGAAGAGCATCTATATACTTGTGCATTCTTTGGTCTCTTTTAATCTATATAACTTCCCTGATTTCTGTTTACTCTTTACAGCTAGTCATGATGGTCTTTTGTGTAACCAGAGGTGGAAGGGAGCTAAATGGGCAACCATAAGCCAAGCATCACTCTCCCCCTTGGAAAGGAACAGGAAAAATGGCAGTGAGGCTTCCTAATGTCCCAAAGTATAGTAGCTTTTGGAAATAAGTGAAGGAAGGGCTGTGCACCCAGCCATGGGTAGCCTTATCCCTGCTAGCCACAAAGGCAGTGAACCTTGGAAAGGAGTGGGCCAGGTCCCAGATCAGGTATCTTTCCATGTCACTCATGAGCTGTGCCTATCTATCTATCTATCTATCTATCTATCTATCTATCTATCTATCTATCTGTCTGTCTGTCTACACACACACACACACACACACACACACACACACACACACACACATTTATCTATTTAATCAGATGCCCACCTTCACAGACTCTCACAACCCAAAGTCTTTTTTTTTTTTTGGTAGAATCCTATGTAAATCAGTATCAAGAAGGGAGGGTAGCTCTTTGGAGTTGGCCAACTTAATTCCTACTCACTTCAGTTTATCTAAATGGGCAGGCACTTGGAGAGCCACAACTCCATATCCTTGCTGAATGTTTCTGTGTATTTGTGTGTGTGTGTGTGTGTATATATATATATATATATATATATATATATATATATATATATATATATATGTATATAGTATGTGTGTGTGTGTGTGTGTGTGTGTGTGTGTGTAATATGTACATGTTTATATGTAAAACTGGCCAGCTAGGTGGTACAGGGACAGAGCACGGGGACTAGAGTCAGGAAGACTGCTTTTTCTGAGTTCAAATCTAGCCTCAGACACTTACCAGCTGTGTGAGTCAGTAAGATCTGAGCAAGTCATTTAACCCTGTTTGCCTCAGTTTCCTCATCTGTAAAATGAGATGGAGAAGGAAGTGGCAAACCACTCCAGTATCTTTGCCAAGAAAACCCCAGATGGGATCATGAAGAGTTGGACATGACTAAAACCAACAATATACAAAACTATCTTTTAGTGTTATATAGTAATTATTATAGTTATTATATATAATAAATATACAACATAATCTTTGCTTAGTGTTTATTTGTATTTATTAGAAGGATTGACATTTTTTTTGCCTTATTGATTCAATCACTCTAGATATGGAATTTGCATTTGAGGCCAGTCAGTATTTGGCCCAAGCCAGGGAAGACACAAGGTACTGCAGCTCTTAAGGATGAGCCATCACTTTGGCTAGAATGTTTACTGAAATTTGTCCCCAGTGCCTGAGCTCCTAATGCTGTATATTTTGCTTCAATCACATAATTAGGAGACATGTTGAGCTTCCTAATAGTGCCTTTACAAAATAGTAATACTCTCTCATAGCACTTTTCACCTCTCAGGCACTTCACGTCGCTCTCCTTTGTGCTATATTTATTTGTGCTGGTGTCTTTTTCCACTCTAGTCTTCTTAATGATTTGTGGAGGTGACTTTGGATTCTTTTTTCCTCCAAGGTTAACTTCGATTATAGTTCCTTCCTTCCTTCCTTCCTTCTTCTCTTTCTTTCTCTTTTGTCTCTCTCTCTTTCCTTCTCTCTCTTCTCTTTTCTCCTTTCCTTCCCCTCTCTCTTCCTTTCTTTTTTTTATTTTCAAGTAACAAACATTTAAAAAATTAAATTATCTTTCCCAGTACATACCCTCCCCCTTCAACAAATTAAAAAAATTCTCAGTACATATGTATATAAGCTGGCAAAATAAATTCCCACATTAGCCATGTTATGAAACTATGTGTCTGTGTCTTAAGTTCATCATCTCTCTGTTAGAAGCTGAGTGGTATGTTTCATCTTTATTTTTTGAGAACTCTTAGTTTTTCATTGTGTTGATCAGAGTACTAAGACCTTTCAATTTTTTTCTATAATTTTATAAATTATTCTCCTAGCTCTGCTCATGTCATCTATATCAGCTGAAAAAGGTTTTACAAGTTTCCTCTATAATTATTCATTTCACAATTTCCTGTGTCACAATACTGTTCTATTATATTTGTATATAACAATTTGTTTAACTGTTCCTCAATAGAAGGACACTCCCTTAGTTTCCGATTTTTTGGCTACCATGGGGGAAAAACACCTACTATAAATATCTTTGTATATGTAGGTCCTTTTTTTTTCTTTTCTTTGAATTCTTTGAGGTATAGACCTAGTAGTGGTAAAGCTGGGTCAAAGGGTATGTACAGTTTGGTAAATTTCTAGGCATAGTTTCAACACTCTTTACAGAATGGCTGGGCCAATTCACAGGTCCACCACAATGCATCAGTGTACCTGTTTTCCCACAGCCCTGCCAACATTTGTCATTTTCCTCTTTTGTCATCTTTCCTAGTCTGATAGGTGTGAAGTGGAACCTCTTAGTTGCTTTACTTTGAATTTCTCCAGTTTTTTAGTGATTTAGAGCATTTTTATATGATTGCTGATAGATTGGATTTCTTCTTTTGAAAATTGCCTGTTCTTACACTTTGACCATTTGTCTATTAGGGAATGACTCTTAGTCTTATAAATTTGAATCATTTCTTTATATATCTTGGAAATGAGACCATTATCAGAGATATTCGCAAAGATTTTTCCCTCTAATTACCCATTTCCCTTTTAATGTTTACCATAAAAGATTTCTTTGTGCATAATCTTTTTAATTTTATGTAATAAAAATTATCCATTTTATCTTGTAGGATCCCATCACTTGTTTAGTGATGTAATCTTTCTCTAGCCATAGATTTGAAAGATAATTTCTTCTTTGCTCTTTAAATTTGTTAATGATGTGACTTTTTATATTTAAGTCATGTATCTATTTAAAGCTTACCTTAGTATATGGTATTGAGGACTTAGTCTAAACCTAATTTCTGCCAGACTGCTGTTCAGTTTTTCCAGTAATTTTTGTTAAATGGTGAATTCTCCCCCCAGTAATTTTTGTCAAATGGTGAGTCCTCCCCCCAGTAATTGGTGGTATTTGGATTTATCAGCACTATTCTATTGTGTTTGTTTCTTCTGTGTGTTGTGAACCTAATCTGTTCCACTGAGCAGCCTTTCTGTTTTTAAGTAGTGCTGATTTGTTTTAATGATGATACAATTTTGTGATACTGATGGTGTTCTTGGAGGCAAAGACTATAGACATAGTCCCAGCAGCCCTACCAAGCTAGAAAAGCTTCTGTTGTCAGCTGGTGACAGTCCATGTGTCTATCATCAGATCGCTGCTTTGGCTAAGTTCACAGAGCCTGATGGCCAGGTTGGCTCTGGGAGATGATTTTTTTTTAAATCAAAGACCATCTGTGGTGCAGTGGAAAACACGCTGAATCTGGTGACAGAACCTGGGTTCAAAACCCAGCTTTGCTACTTAGCATCTGTATGACCTTGGGTAAGTCATTCACCTCCTTTTCATGAGTTTTCTCAAATGGAAAATGAATGGGTTGTATTAGATGTTCTCTAAAGTCCCTTCCTACTCTAAGTTGATGATTATTCATTATATGAACTCCCCAGATTGAATGTTAACCCCCTTTAAGTAGGGACTGCTTTATTCTTTGTATTTGTATTCCCAAAGAATACACTTACTCAATACTTGTTGATTGGTTGCAGCTGAGAGCAGGAATAAATGCACACAATCACAGAATCTAATTAATGAAGTAATTGAAGTCATCTTGCTGTTACCTCCTTCCTCCAGTAGTTTGACGGCAGGTGTCCCATCTACTTTGGTAGCCCCACCATCAGTTAGTACAACGCCTTGCAGTTAGTAGGTGCCAGGGCAGAATGAGTGGATGAGAGCAATTTGTTCCAATGGACAGGAGGGTGGCTGAAGCAGATGCCAAGGTCATCTCCTGCATCTCAGGCCATCGCCAGTCGTCTTCACTTTTGTCTTGCTGCTGGACTTTGATGACTCTGGAAGAGAGAGTGAAGCTGATGACTTTGGGCAACTCTGCCTCACTTAAATCCAATTCACGAGAAAGTCAAGACATCGCCCTGCGACATCATCGGTCCTGTTTGTAAATGAAGGACGAACAACAATAACAGTAGGTGCTCCATAAATGTTTGTTAGTTCAGAACAAGAAAAATATTACTTGAAAGAACAAAGACACTCGGGCAGAAAAGAGAATAAAACACTCTGGGCTTTAAATGAAAACCTGTGAAAGAAGAATTGAACTAACAAAATGTTAAGCCAAACGGGCTCTCCTATCCTTTAGGCAGATGAGATGTGGGTTTTTCTAGGTTAGGAGTTCTTAACCTCGGGTCTGTGGATAGATTTCAGGGAGTCTATTTATTTTGTATATTTATATTTCTATATTTAAATTGTATTTCAGTATAATTGGTTTCCTTTGTTATCATATGTATTTTATTTTATTCATTTGAAAACATTATTCTATAAGAAGGGGTCCATAGTTTTCACCGCACTGCCAGAAGGGTCCGTGACACACACAAAAAAGATTAAGAAGACCTACCCTGAATGAACTTGAGTTATTATTATTGTTGAATTATTATATAAGTGAGTATTGATTAATGGAGCAGCATAATGTTGCCTATAGAGCGCTGGACTTGGAGCCAGGAGGCCTAAATTCAAAACCTGCTTCTGACATTTGTTAGCTGGATCAAGGAATTTAGCTTTTTAGAGCCTTGGGCTCCTCATCTGTAAGAGGGAGAATAAGACCTACACTACCTCCCCTCATAGTCATCGGGACAAAAGTACTTTACAAAACCTAAAATGTTGTACACTTGAAGCTCCTTGAGGGTCTACTTTACTCTTCATGTTTGCATCCCCATTGCCCAGCACAGTGCTTGGCACATAGAAGGCACTTAATAAACGCTTGTGGATTATTCGTTGATAGGAATGTGAGTTTTAATAAAAAACCTCTGATTGCCGGAACTGCCACTAAGATAAACTGTTGTGGTTTGTTGTCCAGTTGTGTCTGACTCTTTGTGACCCCATTTGGGGTTTTCTTGGTAAAGATACTAGAGTGGTTGGCCATGTCCTTCTGAAGCTTATTTTACAGATGAGGAAACTGAGGCAAACAGGGTTAAGAGACTTAGCCAGGGTCACACAGCTAGTAAGTGTCTGAGGCTGGATTTTAACTCAGGTCTTCTTGACTCTACGCCTGGTACTCTCTCCACCTACTGTATCACCTAGCTGCCCTGCTAGCAAGTGTTCTTGTTTAGCTGTGTCTGACTTTTTGTGTCCCTGTGGACCATACTGTCCATGGGATTTTCTTGGCAAAGATACCAGAGTGGCTCTTCAGTGGATTAAGGCAAACAGAAGTTAAGTGACTTGTGCAGGGTCACACAGCTAAGAAGTGTCCGAGGCTGGATTTGAACTCATGTTTCCCTGACTCCTGGTCCAGTGCTCTATTCACTGAGCCACCTAGAAGTCACGTAGCTGCCTCCCATGATTGGCTAGTGCCATGAAAGTCAACTGATAGGAAATTGGCACTCTAGTTTTACTTGACTCAGAAGTAAGGAACTCACAGCAGAATATTAGAGTGCAAAAGGCAAAATGCTTTTGGAATAGGAAAGAAACATTTGCAACCATTTCATTTTCCATTCTAGGGAAGAAATAGCTGCTAAAAACAGTGTGACGAAAACATAGCCACTTAGAGAAAAGAGCCACACTGATCATTTTCAAGGAAGAAAAGCAAAATGAATATTGAAACAACCTCAAATAAATCTAATACCAAGAAAATGCTCATTTATCTGACCTTCTCTGAGTGATATGGAAGCTTCACTTGGCTGTACAGCCTTAGGGAAACCCTTTTTCATCTCCCCATTATTACTGCCTATCTTCTCCTCCTGGATCAGCACCCCTGCCCTTCTTAAACTCATGATAGTATTTGCAATTTCAATCACCCCTGTCTGAAGGAATACAGAGAGTTCTACTTTGTGTAAATTCACGTTAGGCAAATTTGACTTTCTGTAACAAATTCTGAAAGGCATGGGGAGATGTAATAGAAACATGGAGTAAGAGAGTTTGGAAAAAAAATGTGCCCCCAGTTCATTCCTGATTTTCATGGATTTGACAAAAATGAAATTTTTGAAATAACGAGATTGTCAAACTAGCATAAGAATTGCAGCTAGAACTGGATGAAAATGCTGTAAATAAAGGATTTGAGGCTCACAGAGAAGAGCTGTCCAATGAGGATCTGATTGAACTGCTGCTAGCTACAAAGACTGAAGAAGAAAAAAGGGAAACTTCAGAACCTGAGGTCAAACCAAAAAGATTCACAAGGAAACAGTTGGCAGAAGCATTTCATCATTTTAGTGAATTTTTTTCTCGTATTGAAAAGATGGATTTAAATTCTTCAAGATTTTTAAAAAGTTCAAAACTGGTTGAGGATAATATTTCTTGCTATGATCAGACGGATGAAGAAAAAAAGAAAGCTACTGTCGAAACATCTTTTGATAGCTTCATAAAAAATTTTGCGCAGCCAACCACCAGTGATAAAGACTCGATGCAGTGGGTGGGGAAGGGTAACATACTGCACACTGTACAGTACAGTGCTGTGCAAACTTTATCACTAACCTTACCTTTCTTTACCTTTTCATAATTCTTTTTATTATCATGGTACAACATTTAACATGTCTACATTTTAGTATATTTTATGACTTGTGTAAAGCTATTATTTTATGTATGCCTTTGTTACATAGGCTAAGTGAAGGGGGTGGGTAGGGGTGGATTTGCATTATATAAAAATTGCTTTACATAAAGGTCTGCTGACCACTCCACTTACATAAAGCCAGGAGACATAAATTACAGAATTACGTGAAATCTGTATACACAATTGACCTTTTGTCAGGTTTTCTTATGGGAAAAATGAAAAGTACCAGGAGGCTTTCATTCTATTCCTGAGAAGTACAACCCAGCTTCAAGCTTCCTTCTTAGGGAAGCAAAAGAGATAAGAACTAGACCTGTGATCATTGTTTTAGGGAACTTGTTGAGGAAACTCCCTCCTTCCAGCTATCACCTACTGTGATGGTGCAGTGAATAGAGTGCTTGACTTGGAGTCAGAAAGCCCTGAGTTTAAATCTGTCTTCAGACACTTACTAACTGTGTGTCTCTGGGCAAGTTGTTTAATCCTGTTTGCCTCAGTTTCCTCATCTATAAAATGAGCCGAAGAAGGAAATGGAAAACCACTCCAGTGTCTTTGCCAGGAAAGCCCCAAATGGGGTCAGGAAGAGCCAGATATGACTGAAAATGACTGAGTAACAAAGGCCTATTTTCTAGGTTATAGAGTGATTTCTTATGCTGGGAGTACAATTGCTTTGG
The DNA here is from genome assembly GCF_011100635.1 of Trichosurus vulpecula. Taxonomy (NCBI): domain Eukaryota; kingdom Metazoa; phylum Chordata; class Mammalia; order Diprotodontia; family Phalangeridae; genus Trichosurus; species Trichosurus vulpecula. Next base: position 419,633,805 of record NC_050573.1, read on the forward strand.
GACTTTCCCACACTAGGAAAAGGTCTTTCACATATATGAGTTAACTGTAGATTTGTCTGCTAAGTTCCTTCCATAAAACAAGTACTTTCCACTTTGAGATACAGGTCTGGCAAAATTCCACTAATTCATAACCTATAATAAGGAAACATGCCAAATATTATTTGGAGACTTTAAGGAACCTGGAAATGCAAGAAAGTTGTGGGGAGATGGTTTTAGAGAACATATAGAAGGGAAGATAATGATGATCAGAAATCCCTCAAACTCATCAAAATGAATGCTACAACCCTCATGGGTCAGACTACAGTGGTTTTTCTGTTTGCTTTTCTGCCCATCGTGAGTGCTTTCAAAATAACAATGATTATGTCTCAAAGGAGGTCTAATACACATTTCAAATGTACTATGAATTTTTAAAGTTGGTAGTGTCTTCTAAATCTTAGTTCTTCTTTACCTTGCCTTGTAAAGTTTTCCCCCCAAATGATTGTCATTTGGGATTTATTTTCCTAACATAACCTGAGTCTCTTTTCCTATTACTACTGCTTATCTTTTAAATATCACCTCTTAAAAATACACTTATAAAATCCTGGCTGGCCAGGAATAGCGTGAAATGATTCTTGTCTCAAAAAAATGCAAATCAGTGTGTTTTTCAGATTAGTCAGTGAGCACACCATCCCCTCTTTTCCCAAGGCCCCTTCAAGTCATGGAAACTACATCACGTATATGTGTTTTCAGTGTTCATTTCACAAGTGGTTTAATCTGTGGTAAAATTAGCTGACCAGCTTTCAGGTAAATTTTTATAAATATTAGAAAGAAGTAATAACGGTTGGTCTTCATTAAAATGGAAAGAAAAAGGTAGCTTTTTTAAAAAAAGAAGTTATGATTGTGGGTTGGTGAAGTATGACTATATAGTGGTCTTGAAATGAAACTAGAAAAAAAGAGTATGAAATAGAAACTGACACTTGTACAATCACTGAACACACTATCTGTATCAGTGCACTTCAATAACCTTTAAAAAAATAGGGTCTTAAGTATTTTAGAGACAAATGACAGCATTATGGTATTAGACTTTATTTGTGGGGGGTGAAGGAAGGGGAGGTATTTAAGTTGGCCAGTTTTTCCAAAAATCTTAGATGTAGCATTGCCCCTACTCCTCCCAAAAGATGAAAAAAGCTGTGAAAACCATTCTTGTTTGTGGTGGACACAGGGAAGGAAGAAGGACAGAGGCATTTTTAATGATAGCCCAAAAAAGATAGTTGTTATGAAGGATGATTTTGGGATGTTGTTTTAGGGGTAGTAAAAGTGCAGCCAAGGACAAGAATGAGTTGGACCAAAGGAACCAGAGTGATGAATATCTCCATGACTTTTCTTTCTGCTGATGATTAGACCTGAAAGTATCCAGGAAAGGGTGGGTAAAAGGGAACATGGGAAGGTTAGACTAGTCTAGCAGAAATTTGGAGGGGTAGCAGGGCCTAGTGGAAAGAACTTTGGACTTGGAGACGTGATACAAGCTTCATGACCTAGCACCAATCATTTAACCTCTCTGAGATTGTTGTTGTGAGGGTTGTTGTGAGGACTGAGTGAGAATGCATGTGACGCTTCTCATAAATGGGAGAGTGTCAGATAAAAGCAAGGGATGACTGTTGTCATGTCCATCGTAGTAACTGTTGTTGGATTAGTCCAGCTCTGCCCCTCTTGGCTTCCTCTTTGCTTATCTACTTCTTCCTTCCTGCTATCAGCAAATTTCTCACCAATTTGATTATCCCATCCCGGAAAGATTCATGTTATCAGGAAGAGAACACTAATCCTGGAGGAAGTCACAGGGATGGGAAGACACAGGGTCACTAGGAGGGGTGTTCTGGGACTATCAGATTTCTTTCCTGTCTGAACTATCAATAGCGGATTGTTTCCCAGTGTCCAAATTCCTCAGGACTAGGTTCCTAGCTTAATTTCTGCATTGCACATATGCCTTCTACTCTTCACTTTGCAACATGGAGAAAATTTGGGTATGGGTAAGTATTCTCAGAATGTCAGGACAGAATTCTGAGCCATCCCTGGTAGAGATGAGGGTGGTGTGGAAGCAGTTGCCCCTGGTAAAGGTACATTGGCAACAAGGGAAGGCAGTAGATGAGTAAGTAGGAATGGTGAATGGAAGAGGGAGACAGAAAAAGAGAGCACAACTCCTGACTCACTCATCAAATACTCTTTCCTCAAAGACCTGTCTTCCAGGAGTCCCATTCTTTTCTCTCTTCCCTCTGTAGGTGGTTAACTAGATAGAGTGTTGGGCTTGGAGTCAGGAAGACTCATCTTTGTGAGTTCAAATCTGCCCTCAGTCATTTACTGGCTGTGTGACCCTGGACAAGTTCTTAATCCTCTGTCTCAGTTTCCTCATCTGTAAAATGAGCTGGAGAAGGAAATGGCAAACCACTCCAGTATCTTTGCCAAGGAAACCCCAAACGAGGTCATGAAGCGTTGGACACGACTGAACAACAACCACAACACAAAAAAGGAGTATTAATTGGAGAGGCAACCATATTACGTAGACTGGGACTCAAAGTCAAGAAGTTTAAGTTTAAATTTGGTCTCTGACATATACTGATTTTGAGACGATGAGCATGTGGAAAAACCTGATATGGCAGAGACACGATATGAGTTGTGCAACCCAACACCAATCATTTAACCTTTTTGAGATTCAGCCTTTCCATCTGTGAAGTGGGAATGTCCCCTCTCAGTGTTCCTAGGAAATTCTCTAAGGCCCTAAATTGTAGAGTAGTAGCTGATCTGCTTTGGTGGAGAGAATTTCCTACACCAATGAAATCATTTGAAGGTTTTGAAATGGGCAATGCCCCAAATGCCCTGTTCCCTTTACCTTCTGTTCCTCCAAATCCCTATCCCACAGGTCTACAGCTTAAAAGCCCTTCTGAAATTCTTGAAGAAGGGAAAATCTTTAGAGCTTTCAAGCTAACTTTATTTAAAGGAGAAAAAACTCATCTGCTCCTCTATCTTATATTGTCTTCACAAACTGAAGTTTTAGGGAAAACTGAGGGTAAGAAATGCAAAAGGTTTTTCTTCCAGAGGCCCACTGCCCACTTGGTAAGCTCTTGATTCCAGGTAAATTTTTTTTTAACCAGTCACAGGGCCGTGTTATGCTATTGACTTGATTTCCAATAAGTGACTGCTCTTGTTCCCATGGAAACAACGTCACTTCCACGTTGAAGCAATAGCACTTGCCAGTATCCCCTTAAAAAAGTGATGATTTGTCCTCACTCAGCACGTCAAACTCTAAATACGGGTGTCCTTGGCTGCTGACTGCAAGCGTTTTTCCAGAGAAACGATTCTGTTCCAAACAGGAAGAGCACTAGCTGTGTGAAAGATACACACCAAGGTAAATAGTGGCAAGCTGGGAACACCACCAGGGAGTTGAATGTACTTTCAGGGTCATCTTGCGTCCTAGTCAATATTGACCTTTATTCCTTGGACAAAGAGGTACAGTCATATGGTTGGCCACTGAGGAGCTGCCCCTGTCTCTCCTTGGGCTGGGTCAGAGCTCCCAAGCGTCTGAACAGATAAATGCATGGCCCAAAGCCCTGAACTCCGGACGTGCCTTCTTGCTTTCATGATTAAAACAAATCCTTAAATCTGAAAAGTTCAAGTTCATTGTGATTTGGGGCCATGCGGAACTATTGTGTGGCAAGAAAGGGAAAAAAAATCTGTTTTGAAATAAGTGAAAGAACCAGTTAATTAAAAAAAGAAAAGAAAAAACCCAAGCTTGTGGGCTTAGAGTATTTCCTCTTTTTTTCTTGTAATTTTGTTCTCCCAACTTACTCAAAGTTCTGATGTTTGCCACACAAAGGCTTTAAGGTGGCAACAGGAAAGGGTTTTAGGTTATGATGAGCTGTGGGCAAGCACCGATTCTGATTGTTCTTCACTCAGAACAAGAGAATGAATCAGATGAGAGATAGAAGAGACTTTGGAAGTCATCTAGGTCACCCCCCTTCAGTTTACAGATGAAGAAACTGAGCCAACAGAGAGGTTAAGTGACTTGTTCAGGGTCACACAGCTGGTAAGCGTCTGGGACTGGATTTGAATCCAGGTGTTCCTGAGTCCGGGCGCAGAACTCTATCCTCTCAGCCAACTGCCTGCCTGTGTGAGTTTGGACAAGTTGTTTAATCTCTTCGAGCCTTAGGTTCCTTACCTAACAATTAAATGGATGCTAAGCTTCCTTTTAGTTCTAAATATATGATTCCCCCTGTTCTTGACCAGAAGCCTCATGAGGGTGCAGAACCGAGTTCCATGAGCCCAGAGTGCTGCTCTGTCCGCAGCAGACCATTAATAAATCATTGTCTGAAACATTTTTGAGGAGTATGTCCTTAAGTGCTGTGAGGCCCTCAGCCCTTGCCAATTTTTCCATAATCATTTAATAACAATTATTTCTTTCAAAAACCTAACAGATGATTGTACTTTTAGTAATGACTAAGGAGTGTGGGAGAAAGCTCCTTGGCACCTGGACTCTGAGCTGGGATTGTAAAGACTTGGATCCTCATGGTTGCTGTTTCTGTCTCCTGATCCATTTGCCTCCAGAGAATTTGGGAAAACATTCCTGAGTTGACATGTTTGCCTAAGAGGTCTTCTGTCTGCCAGTGGGCATGCATTAGGCTAGCTGTGCCTAATGTGTTTTTGCAGGAAGCTCAATGTTGAATTGGGAGGGTGAGCTAAGAATCAAAAAGGAAAGGAAAAGAAAATGAAACTCAAAACTATGTAGGCTGAAGCCTTGCTCCCCAATCCACAGCTCCTAGCCAAGCTCCTTAATTTAGCAAAACTCCACTTGATTCTGAATAATCTTGGAATAGCCTAGGCTGAATTAATTGTAAGCACATTCTGTAGCAGAGAAATGATCGACAAAGCTTCATCAAGTAGTTGTCCTACTGAGGCTGCTTTATTCACTAATCAAGAGAAGAATCATTTGTAACTCTCCCATTTTGTTGCTGTTTGTGGTTCAGTCATTTTCAGTTATGCTTGACTTTTTAATGACCCTAGTTGGGGTTTTCTTGACAAAAATACTGGAATGGTTTGCCCTTTCCTTCTCTAGCTCATTTTACAGATGAGGAAACTGAGGCAAACTGGGTTAAGTGACTTGCCCAGGGTCACCTAGCTAGTAAGTATCTGAGGCCAGATTGGAACTTAGGTCTTTCTGACTCCATGTCAAGCACACGATCCACCATACTACCTAGCTGCGCTCTCCCATTAGTTGTAGTTAAAAAAGTAGATAACTGCTGACATGATTTTAAGGATCTGAGAGCTAAGATTTCTTGAATAAACTGAACATTCTGCAATGGAATTTTTGTCACTAATTTGTTTTGCAAATTCTCTTTTTACTCAAGAACACTGGTAAATTTCTATATACTCAACTCTTATTCAAATGATTCTAAATTCTGAATTATAATAGTCAACGTTCTTGAGGTTTTAACTCTTCTGTATAGAATAGGTTGAGGCCCAATAACAAAAGCTGTAGGATAACTGTCTTTACTTCCATTTTCTTGCCTGTTATATTTTTTCTTTTTTCCTGTGCTTATCCTAAACTCACCCAATCCTTTTAAAATGCTCTCTCCTAGGATTGCCTACAACAATTACTATTAACTTTATGCTATTTGCCATTTGTGCATGAGTGTTGCTTTTATCTGCCTAGATTGTAAGCTTCCTAAAAACAGGAACATATTTCTTCCCCTGCCCCAAAATATTGGGTCTTCCTGTCTCATCTAGGTGGTAAGTACTGGGGCGACTTAAAGACCCAATCCCACTGCTGATCAGCAGGGGAGCTTTGACCTCCTCTATTTTCAGTCTGGGTTGGTATTCCCCTCTTAGGCCAAAAGGTCAGCATTTTGATGGTGGACTCAGTACACACACCCAGTCTGCTTAATTTACCAAAGCTCAGAACTCCTGAGCTCAGATCATCCATCCTAGGTCTCCTAGGTAGCTGGGATTAAAAATGTGCGCCACCATGCCTGGCCATATTTCTTATATTTATTCTGTATTATCCACTCAATCTCCCCTTCTTGGCAATTTAGTTGATATTCAGTAAGTATCTGGGGATAGATTGATGCTACTCTTCTAAGCGTCCTTGACTAGCAACCTTTCCTTGAAGAATACTTATGGTGCTTTGGTACTAGGAGGAAGACCACATAGCTTTAATTTGCATGAAGCTTTGCATGCTGACAGGATAACTCTATTCTCAGGAATTCCACAGTCTGAGCAGCTCCCTGGGTCCAGAGATTACGTCATCTAAGGAAGAGGAAGGAGTATTCTAATTTTGTCTAACTGGCACTTAATATTCCTGTGTTTTGTATGAGTCACTTTGCCTCAATTCCTCAGCTTCCTTCACTTGGGGTGGGGGTGGGTAGGAAAGGAAATATGGGCTAGAGGATTTCTAAGGTCCATTCCAGCTCTAAAATGGAATGGTCAGATGAAATCTTGACTGAAGTGCTAATGGAAGATGATGGATAATTTCAAAACAAATACATTTTGTATTGTACTTTCAGATCAAATTTCTTAATGTATGACTGTATTTGATTATATTACTCTTCTGCTCAAAAATTTCTAATAGCTACCCATTTCCCGTGTCAAATTAACAATTTTGTTAACAAACTACATTTCTAAGTATTTGCAATGTTAGGTCTGAGTATTGAAAAATTGAGACAACTTCAGGAATACACTCCATCCTTGTCATCTTCAAGTATACGTCTGTTACTGATACCAATTCCAGACATAGTGACTCTTTCCAGTGCCCTCTTTTCTGCTTAGGTACCCCTGGGTAGTGTGTCTTTTGCTGAAGCATCTAATGAGGTCTGGAAGTTTGACGATATACCTAATTTCTCCCCACTTATCTCTCAGGAGCCCAAGAATTCCTCTGGGGCAGCAGATAGGGTTATTCAAATTACCTAGGACTGCTTCCTGCCATTTGAAGGGGGCATACATAGGGGAAACCAAGCACTGTCTGGCATCACCTCTTCCTGGAAGAGTGGAGAGAATAAGAAAAAAAATACCATCTCTACTACTCATAATAAAGTTTCATTTACCCTCACACACATATGCACACACACATTTCCATAGAATTACTAGGTTGTTGGGGAGGAGTATGTGGCCAGCGCATGATGTAATAGGGTTGATCCCCAGATGTCTGTGCATCTCCAGAGTTAGCTTTGATGAAATAACTCAGAAAACTTCTGCAAAGATAGCCTTTAGATAATGTCATAACTGCTAGGCGGATCAAGAAATTACACAGATTGGGATGGGGGAGGGAGAGAATTTGGAACTGAAAATAAAATGAGAAGAAGGAGAAGAAGAAAAGAAGGAAAAGGAGGAGGAGGAGAAGAAGAAGAGGAAGAAAAAGAAGGCAGAAAGAAGAAATAGTAATAGTAATACAGACTCACAGCTCCAAAGCTGTGTAGGTCCCTGAACATTCAAAAGTGAATCCTGCAGCCTAAGATTTTGGTAGATGTTCTAATTGTAGGTATAACCTCACATAATGTTTTCTTCAGCCAACATTAGGAACTCCCACGTATAGTTACAAGTCATGCCCTCAAACTAGTTCCTAGACTCTACAATTTGAACTATAGCATTTGTCTACCACCACCATGGTACAAACCCTCATCCCCTCACACCTGGATTATTCCAACAGCATTTCTGGCAAGACAGTTTGCCACGCATATCTCCCACCACAGTACATCCTCTGCCCATCTGTCAAAATGATTTTCCTAAAGTGCAGATCCAGCCATGCCATCCCCTCTACTCAATAAACTCTAGTGGCTTCCCATCACCTACAAGATCAAATATAAAATTCTCTGGCTTTCAAAGCCCTTCATAACCTGCCTCTCGTTGCCTACCTTTCCAGTCTCAGGTTGTAGTGGTCATTATGAACCATACAGTCCAATGACTCTGGCCTTTTTGCTGTTGTTTGAAAGTGATGATTTATCTCCTGACTTCCAGCACATTTACTGGGAGTCTTTCATTCCTAGAATGCCTTTCCTTCTCATCTCCTCCTGCCTTCCTTGGCTTCCTTCAAGTTCCAGAGAAAATCCTACCTTCTACAAGAAACCTTTCCCTATCCCTCTTAATTCTAGTGCCTTCCTTCCTTTGATTATTTCCAATTTATCTTGCATATAGCTTGTTTGTATAAAGTTGCTTGCATATTATCTCCTCCATTGGGCTGTGAACTCCTTGAGATCTGGGACTGTCTTTTACATTTCTTTGTATCCCCAGTGCTTAGCAGAGTGCCTGGTATATAGTAGGTACTCAATAAATGTTTATTAACTGACTCAGTGGAAGAAGTACCCACACTGATGTAATCCTGGGACCTCAAAATTCTGATTGGTAGACACTAATGTTATGTATCACCTCGATAATGCTTCTAGATTTTGATGTCACCTACCTACTAAATAAAGTTTCAACCTGAATTCTGGCCCCTCCCACCCAACTTTTTCTTTTATTTTTCAATACACAAGTATTTGTTTTCTTTTTCTCCTACCTGCCTCCTTTTAAAAGAAAACAAAGCTTTATATAATGAATCTGCATAGTCAAGAGAAACAAACTCCCATGGACATTGTCCATGTCCAGAAATATATGTCATTTTGCATAGGCAGGTAGCATAGTTCATTATTAATCCTCTCAGATCTTGGTCATTGCATTGATCAAAGTTCTTAAGTCTTTCAAAGTTGCTTGTCTTTTCAATATTATTATCATATAAATTGGCTTTGCTTGCTTCCTTCTGCTCACTCTTCATTCTTCAGATCATACAAATATCCCCAGGTTTCAATGAACCCATCCATTTGATAGTTTCTTATGGCACAATAGTATTGCATTCCATGCTTTGTCCAGCCATTCCATAACTAACAGACACTCTTTTAGCATCCAGTTTTTTGACACTATAAAAGGAGTTGCCATTAGTTACTTTATATATATATATCTCTTTTCTCTTCTTTTGATTTCTTTGGAGTCCTATCTGACTTTCTAGCTATATTAGAATACGAGTTCGGGGCTCTGAGGGAATAATTGTCTGGGGAAGAGGGAAGCAAAGGCTAATCTGAGAGTTTAGGGCACTGTTTAAGAAAGACAGAGTAGGACAGGGTGTCAGCAGACAGACATAGTAAGAAGAGGAAGCAGTACAGAGTAACTTTCACCTACTTCACAAAGTTGCCTATAATTAGCCTTGCATAAGGCTGTTATAACAACAGTTGCTGTGGAGAAAGAGATGGAGCATTTCTGAAGTCTCATGATGTTGGAGTAGCAGCTTAGTTTTGTTGATTTGGTCTAAAAAGTCAGGGGAATTCTCTGGCATTACAAAGAGAGCTATTATAAATATTTTTGTACTCATGGATCCTTTTCCTCTTTGGGGTATGGGCTTAGTAGAGGTAGCACTGAGTCAAAAGGTACGTACAATTTAAGTGACTTTTGGGTCATTTGAACAAATTATGCTATGTGAATGTAATACGATACTATTGTGACATAAGAAATGATGAAAGGGACTATTTTGGAGAAACCTGAATGATAAATTGAAGCAGAGTGGAGTGAGAAGAACACTTGAAACAACAATATTTTGTTTGTCCTTCATTCTCGAAGAGGACCATGATATCAGGGAAATGGTGACATGACTTGCAGCTGACTTTGATTTGAGTGAGGGAGGGCTGTGCAAGGTCACCAGCCTCACTTTCTCCTCCAAGTCCCGAGGCCCGGCATTCATCAGGATGATTGGAGATGGCCCAGGAAACAACAATAATAACATTGTAAAGAAAGACTTCAGAACTCTGATGGCTACTATAATTCCAGAGGATTGATAATGGATTACATTTACCCACCTCCTGACAGCAAGGCGATCCAGGAAGCAGAATGAGACATACATTTTTGGACATGGACAATGTGGGAACTGGTTTGATTATGAATATTTGTTAAAAGGGCTTGGTTTTTCTTCTAAATGGAGGGGGAGGTGGGAGGGAGAGAAATTTAATGCCTTTTAATTGAAAAATAAAATGAAGAGCAATCAATTTTAGAAGTATAGAGGAAATAACAAAAAGCTATTCCTCCCTCTGCACCACCTCCGTATCTCCCTGCAACTGGTTTGAAATTTGCTGAGCTTTCTATTATTTTCTGCAGACATAGGCCATGGTAGGCTGGGTGACCTTTGAGGGCCCACCCAGCTTTAAGTGTCTACGATTCCAGGCAGCATTAAATCAATACCATGAATTTTATAGACAAGACAGCTGCACTTATATTCTGGAGTTTCCTACTCATGAACAATTCCCTCCCTAAAACAAAACAGAGTAACTTTTGAGATAATGGGAAATAATTACCAACTAAGATTTTTTTTTATCCTCTCTGGGAAGAAATGCAAATGCATTCTACCTAGGTGCTCTGTACCTCAAGATTAAAAAAAAATTCCCTTAAGTGACTGTTATAAATGTACATACATTAGCTCAATCTTACCTCCTCTTCTCTGCCTATTCTGGCTCATATTGATTTCTACTCTGTTTGAATTCCTTTTGCATTTTGGATCATAACAAAAATGATTATAATTAGCACTCAATTATATTGTAGTGAATTAGCACTCAATTCAGCAAAGATTTATTGATTATGTATTTTAGGGATACAAAAATGAGATGAAACAATATATCCACATATTTGTATCTCCATGGTAGGCACTCAATAAGTATATGTGTATATACACACATATATGTGTGTATCTCATTCGTATTTATGTATATGTGTCTGTCTATATGTATATCTATGTGTGTGTATATATGTATATCTATCTATATACAAATATCTTTATCAAAACAAAATATCTAATTTTGTTTTATTTTATTTTATTTTTAGAGTCCTGATTTCATCTTCATCTTCCATTATTAAAACATATCCATACATTTTCATGTTGTGCTTATATATTATTCTTGTTCATGTCACAAATACTCTGTAACTACAGACTTTCCTTTAGGTTTTTAAATATTAGCGTAACTTGGGCTAGCCATCTCTCTCATTCTGTCTACATGGCCAGCAAGAAGCCCATTTCTTTTTCTGGGCTTACACATTTTTGGCAATATTTTTTATAAAACTTCTTGCATGTGAAGCATCTTTGGTAATAGTAGCAGCCCAATTACCTCCATCGTATGCCTTTCCATTGCCCTTTGGGTCACTTGGAATTATGATTTTCCTATGATTATGGCATTCCATGATTCAAAGCCATTACTGAGAGAATATGGATGTCAAAAGGATGTGTCTTGGAGCAATTTGCCAAAAGCATGTGTCAGCGGCCAAGAAGATATCAAGTGGAAGAAGGGGTATCTCTACATGGTGAGGTCTTCCAGATGCTCTCTTTTGTGAATGACACAATGCAGACTGATTCAAGCCTAGATTTTTATTGGTCTTCCTCAAAGAGGTCCATTGATACTCAGATAAGATCAGTCTAGAAGCTATTTCCTTACAATAAGAAAATCAAAGCAAATGAACAATGCACATTGCCAGAACTTGCTCTGCCCCTTCCTTCTGTAGACCTTTTGCAACAGTCTGAGGTGATTTGCGTTAACTTGGCTTAATTTTCCAAGAGGAAGAGGGGGAGAAGGGAAGGCAAGTAGGGAGAGATAAGTAACACAACCCCAACTCACCTGAGAGACACCAAAAATGGGAGGCACAAAGGGTGGATAACAGGGAAGGGAAGAGACAAACGATTATATAGACATTGATATATTATTACATATTATATATAATGTATTATATATAAAATATTATATATGCACTATATAATATATTATTATATAATATATTCTATATCATATATATTATTTTATATATATCAAGTGAAGAGAGATGGAGCCAAGATGGTGGAGAATTGGCAGGGACTCACCTGAGCTCTCCCCCAAACCCCTCCAAAAACCTTTAAATAATGCCTTATATAGTATTAAGTGGTAATAAGCTGACCCAGAGTAGAAAAAAAGAGACTTGTCTGAATGATACAAGAAGGAGAAATTTCTGAAGCCACCTGAAGAGACCCCCTGAACTGAGAGTGGGACTATGGAACCTAAGTGCAAGATAACAGAAGTTTATATAGGCTAGGAGAAATGTGCAAAAGATGTGTGAAAGATGTGCAAAAGATCTATGACACTAGCTGAGGTTTTATGCTTGAGAGCTAGACCCTGAAAATAACTAATCTCAACATCTAGAAACAGAAAATAGCAACCCAGAGAGAGCTGCTGGCAAAAGGGCAGAGCAATGAATGGCATGGGACTAATATGGGGAATCAAACACAGAGTCATTCCTCCACACTGGGGTCATACTTAGAATAATGCTGTAAGTCAAGGGCCATAAGAAGGAAGATGCTTTTGATTCTCTGGGTTGTAATGTAAGTTCTTTCTGTGTCCTTTATTTTACAAATGCAGCAGTTACATGTTTTGAAGTCTTGTGAACTTGAGCCCTTATAAGGGGAACTGATAGCTAATGTTGGGGAAGTGCCAGAACTGGAAGTTTCCAGGTTCCACTTAGGTAGGAGCAATGAGCCAGATAAATAAGAGATCTTCACAGTGTGCCTAGGCCCTCTGAGCCCGGAGGGAGCCTCTGACACAAGGCTTATGGCAGGATCATAGAATCTAGGGCTGGAAGAAATCTTCAGGGTCCTCAAATTCAATAATCCTCACTTTCACAGATTTGGAAACCTTGATTTTATATTTTTCTCTAATTGTCAGGCTTGTTTTCCTAAGAGTTCTGTTCTTACAAGCTCTGTGGCCTCAGCCACCTCGTCAGGTTCTTCATCTGTAAAATAGGGATGGTAATATCTTTAGTATGCGTCTCATAGGTTTGTTATGAGAAAAGGGCTTTATAAATAGTAAAACCTTATAGAAATGTGAATGGGAATGATAATTGTGAAGACTTCATAGGGTAAAAATACAGGGGTTACACTCTTATATTTCTGAAATAGGGAATGTCTGAGGGAGTAGGAGAGGCTTGGGATTTAACCTTGTAGTGACTAAGGTAAACTTCTAGAAAATCAGGGCCTGACAGAGTAGAGGGCCTTCCCTTCCCCTCCCCCCCCCTCGGTGACCAAATAAGGAAAGGGTCACTGTGACTTACATTGAATGAGGCCGAAGGAATTGCCCCACCCCTCCTCATTTCTTCTCCTAGACTTTTGGACGCCACCCCGACAGCTGAGTTCTGGATAAGGAAAACCTGAACGCACCAGATCAACCTTGGTCCCCTAGTTCTCTGTCTAGTTTTTCGGGCCTAGATTGTAGGTCCGCCTCCCTGCCAATGGTGAGAAAGGATAGAGGTGGGCGGGAATCTTTTCATTAAGAGTATAAATTAAGGCAGCGTTCCCTTTTACCTCACCTCCTCCATTATGGAGGTGTGCCCAAATCTTGGAAGGTTTGTAAAATAAATTCACTTTGCTTCTTCTAAAGATGTCTCTCCTATTACTTGAAAATTCTGTCCCATACAGATTGGAGGTTCTACTGAGATTTGTGCTCTCCACGTGGACAGGCATCAAACTTGGGGCTGGCCAGAGAGCACAGGAGATTTCTCCCACTGGCTGAGCACTCGAGGGCAGGGCTGGTTTCACTGCAGCTTCACAAACTCAGAGGAGGGGAACTTGGAGAAGCAAAGTGAAAGGGGGAAATTTGATTGAGTGCACTATTTGCTGAGTGGGAGTTTTCAGCCATGAAAGTTGTATGCAAGGCAGGTCCTCAGTGTTTTACCTTGTCTGTGCAACCCAGGAGTGTCGACTAACAAATTTAAGGACACTGAGAAGATGCTTGGGTGGCTGTGCCAAGATGGCAACGTCTTTGAAAAACCAAGTCACCTGGTCCCGGAGTGCCAGGGGGTTTGAATTTGTGGGGTTTCTCACCTGGAGATGAGGGCAGCCTCTCTCGTGTAAATTGGTTGCAAATCTCAGTGCTTTGTAAAGGGCTGTAGCCCTGGTGTGTTGTATGAATTAAGGGAGAAAGGCCATAGAAAGAGCTCTTAAAATATTTGACTCAGGTGGGGAAAAATGTGTTTCTCCTGGTGCTTTGAGGAAAAAGGCACTATCTGGGAGGGAAAGAGATTTCGAAGATTTAGAAAAAATTCTCTCTCTCCCGGAGGGGTAGGTTGATTTGCATTTCAATGCCTTTCACTGCTTCATGGAAAGGAGGCTTGTAACTGCAAGTGGGGACGTGGAGCCAGAAATGTATTTTTTTTTAATTTAATGTTGGGAATGGGTCTGAATTTGAATTCTAAATTGTTCGTGTGAAATGTTTGTCTATCTAATGTTTTGTCTGTGTTTGAAAGAAAAAAGTTTTTGTTCTATGTTCAGGGGAAAATTTTAACTCTAGGAGACTGAAATGGGCTCCTTTGGTGTGCAAATTGTTAGATAAGGAATCAGAGCTGAAGCTGCCAGCCTCGAGGGCTGGGGGCTCTGAATTAAGGGTTGGTTAAATTATAAAGGGAAAAATCTGTGTATTTTGTATTGAGTCAGTCTACTAACATCAAGCAAGTGTTTAAACTGTAGAAGAGAAGTAAAGGGGTCTGTATGAAAATTGGATGATCACTTTAAGAGGTTCAGTGGTCTGCTTAGAATGTGATTAAAATTTTTCTTTCGTTGGTCATTTTAACCTTTAAGTTTTAAGGTGAAAAGAAAGAGGCTGGAAAAAGGAAAAGCTGGGTGAGTAGATAATTTATTATTTACTTGAAATGTTTGAGGTAGTTTGGGTCAAGATTAGGGAAGAAAGATTGAAATTGGAATGCAGGGGTAAAAGTTTCAGTAAAAGTTGGGAAAGAGAGAGATAGAAAGCTAGAGATAAAGGGATTTGGGTGGGGGTTGTAGAATGATGGCTTGAGACCACTTGGCATTTGAGTCCGTGTGCTGCTCTTAGCCACCCCCTTCCCCCACCCTCCACATTGAAAGACTGGGGGGTGGTGAAGCTAAAAGAAACTTGTAACCTGATTGGAAAATAAGGCTGATTAGTTAGTGATGAAAGGTTTTATTGAATCTGGGTATTGACTATGAGAAAGATTTTGATTTGTATAATCATTAAGTTTTGCCCATGTAAGGTATGACTGAATTTTGTTTCCACAGAAATTATATAAAAATATGAAGTCTTACTTTTGGCTAGTGGTAGGAAATTAAACTGCAGTCCAAAGCAGTTGAGGAAGCTGGCCACCTGAAAATGAGCATACCTAAAAGGCAGGCTCCTTTGTTCTCAAAAGGGGCTGTCAGGCCCAAATGTAATCCACCTAGGGAGGAGTCTTTTAGCAACTGAAAGTGATTTTCCCCTCTACTTTAATCTGAGAAAGCAGGATGAAGGGGAAACTGAAAAAAATATTTTAGCTTGGTATAAAGAATAAGTGGGGGAGTTGTAAGCCCATGTGCTCTTAAGGACCACTCCCTCCCTATCTTTCTTAAGAGTCCAAAGGTTTTTTTTGGGAATAGAAGTGATCGCACCTCCCCCCACCCCCATCAAAATCCTTAGAATCCTTAGGCCTTTTGTTAATTGCCAGTATGCATAAGATGAAGCTTGGAGAAAGCGGGGTGCCAAATTCAAATCTGGATGGTTCATAAAAGCAAATGATGATATGAAATAAAGTTTTCTTTCTTTCCTAAGTTCATTAATGGTCAGGCAAATATTCCTAATGCCTGGGCCAGGGGCAACAGTTGGCTAGGAGTAGCTGTACAGTGCTAAAAAAATAAATAAAATGTATTTAAGGTATTAATGTATTAATATATGTTATGCATGTATTTATATATATTAATGTATTAACATAGAAATACCAGAAGTAATAGGATCAACAATGCCTTTTGGCACCATCTAGTCATGAATTCTTATTAATCTTGTGTAAAGTTTTCAGTGTAGAGGAATTCCTATGGACAAGGTTTTTTAAAGTCCTGGTAAACTTTATTATTGTGATAAAACCAATTTAATTGGGTATGTAATTTGTAGAAACTAAGTGTTCTTCCCATTACAAAACCTTTTTGACTAAAGAATTTTGTGATATCTAGAAATTCTGTAATAACCAAGAATTGAGTTGTTATAATACCTTGAAAAATATAGGGGTGTGATTTTCAAGCTTGTATCATCTAAAGATATATTTATGTATGTTAGTCTGGAGGTTTATGGACTAATTTGTGATGGCACTTTGGGAATTTGTGAATGAACCCCGATGCTTACAGGTTATTTTGCTTTAAGGAGGAGAGAGACACATTCTCATTTTAGAGCAGTCCAAATAATTTTTCTTCATGAAAGTTTAGTGACAATCCCTGTTTATATCAGTATCAATTTTAAACTGTTTTAAAGAAGGGAAAGTACTTTTGAAAAATGTTTTGTAAAATCTTTTGTATAATTTTTAGGAGGCCTACTGAATTTCCATTTGTAAGCTATTTGGTTGCAGTTCAAACCTACTGTGAATTTTCTGAGTTTCTGGGTGAGAACCTTATACTTGGGAAATTAATGCTTATCCAGAGGCTTCTAAAGAGGCCTTGGGGGAGGGTGGTTAAAGATGGATGATAAGATAGGGGAGACCAGGAGTCTTATGATTCAAGATAAAGGGGAAGAGATTCTGGGCCACCTCCAGGTTAGAGAATAAATTAGGAAAAGAGGGCGCATTTTTAACCCTTAAGACATTGTTTCCTCATGTGTTTTAAGTACCCCAAGAAAGGCCCATTCAATGTCTTATTCTAGCTGGGATTTGAGTTTTTACTGAAAGAAAGAGAACAGTAGGGGTCAGAAGCCTCTGAACCTGGCTTCTTAAAGTCAGCAGAACTGATAAGATTAGATTTGAGACAGGGTTTGGTTTTGTTAGTTTTCATTAGTAAAGCTTGCCATCCGATGGAAAAGAACCCACCCTCAGGAGGAGATAATACGGCAGATCTCTGTAATCAGAAATAAGCAGGTAGTGACAAAAGGGAAGGTATCTGCCAGAATCTGTCACCATTGTGAAAGAAGTTGGTTTTATGGGGAAAAATGGAAAATTGGATAAATGCAAATATGTGAAATCTTGTTGTTTTTAATCAAATGACTGGTTACATTGGTACTCTTGTATAGCCAAATGAAAGACAATATTGTTTCTAAATATTAATGGGAATAATTTGGGAAAAGGGATAAGAAGTTTTATGACATAAGATACAAATGTAAGGTTGAATCATCATCTCATAGACTAAGGCTGGGATTTAAAGTTATATTGTATCTATGTGAGATAGAGTCCTTAGATGTTTTAAAGTGATATAAGAGCAATTAGGTATTGATACAAATAGTGCAATTAGTCACTGGAACTAAATCAGAGACATCTTCAGTTTAGGGAAAGAATTTGAATGTAAGTCTCTTTAAGAGAGATAAGTTGTAGAATATTTTTGTATTGATGGGAAAACTTAAATGTGGCTGTTTGAATCTGAATTCATTTCATGGTCTAAAATGTAGAGATGAGATTAATATTTGCACTTCTTGAGGAATATCTCATTCTTTCAGATCAGGCATAGTTAGAGGAGAATAGAAGAGCCTGGAAAAAGCACAAGCCAGAAAGCAGCAGGAGGCTAGACTGTAAGGTGTATCCAACAAAATTGAAGTGTATTGAATTGGTAAACTTTTGTATATGGAGTTACTAAGGGAGGAACTTGATTAGCTATGATTATGAGACTTGCTCTTTAAGGCAAAAGGCACTTGGGACCATAAGTAATTTTGTTTTGAATTTAAATTTGGGTATGGTTGTCTGCATTAAATCAGTATCCAAGAGAAGTGCCACAAGATAAGCTTCTCAGAGGAAATGTGATCCTGTATTGTTAACAGGTGGAGGTCTGTA
Source organism: Trichosurus vulpecula (assembly GCF_011100635.1). NCBI lineage: Eukaryota > Metazoa > Chordata > Mammalia > Diprotodontia > Phalangeridae > Trichosurus > Trichosurus vulpecula. The sequence continues at coordinate 419,651,598 of NC_050573.1, forward strand.
TTCGAGAACAGCTGAGGGGACAATCTTAGCCTCAACCTAGGGTGGGATCCTCTTGGCTCAGTTCTTTCCCCTTGTGTTCTTTTGGAAAGGAATTATTTTCCCACCTGACTATCCCTGAGTTTAGCTATGGAGGCAGATATGACATAATTGGAGAACCATAACTATATCTGAATTTAAACAAAGCCAAGGATGTTTTATCCCGTCATATTTGGTATGTCACATGTCCCTGCTTTCTTTCCTTCTATAGCAAATTTCTGTTATTAGAGCAAGTAGTCAGTAAAAGACAGGAGCTCTTTTGTGTTATCTTACTGGCAGCCTAATATTATTTTTATCTAGAACTAGAACATGTGCAGAAACTTATGCAAACTGCTTAAGACTCATCCTAAGATGTTTCCCTTTGTTTAAAGGGAATTCTAAGAGCAGTAGTGGTATGAAGACAATTATTAGGTTAAGGGCTTGTGAGAATATTATTTTACTATTTGGTTAATATCAAGCTTGTCTAGGGTTTTGCTACAATTAATAATGTTAAAAGAAGAATGGCTTGTGGTTTATTCTGTAAATGCCATCAAAGAAACATGGCATGACAAAAGTTTATGATGTTATATGTACTGTGTTAAGAATTGGTTATTTAATGTGTTTATGTATGTACTGGAGCCTGTTGTTAATTCCTTAGTGAAATATCATCCTCCTGGTGAGGAAATTAATGATGAGTGGATGTAAAGTATAAGAAACTGGGTTCTGATGTGAATTTCTTAAATGGAACAATTGGTCAAGGTTCCAATTTTGAATTTGTAAAATGATCAGGGTTATAAGGATTAGAAATGGTAACTTAAAACTGTGCTAAGGTGACTTTTGTAGGAGAATGGGCAGAAAGCTGGTTCCTATAAGAAGACAAGAGAGAGATGCTGGGATGCTGTGCTGAAGATGGTGGAGCAAATGCCAAGGACCAGAAGACTTCATTAATGCTCCTTGCTGGACAGCTATATAAGAAAAGACTTTTTGAATCTTAAAGGAACAATTGCATCATTGTTTTCCTTTGGGTCTCTGTATCTATATTTACAAAGGGGACTGCCCCCTTTGATTTGTCAATGTGTCAGAGATTTTGAGGAATGGAAACCTTAGAAAAGGGTAATGGGGATGCAAGCATGATGGGAAGATAAATTGATGGGCAATTTATATCAGCAATGATGTGTGAAGTCTTCAAAATCGTAAGAAATCAGAGTGGGGACTGGATGGGAAGGATAAGTATGAAGACTTCACAGGGTAAAAATACAGGGGTTACACTCTTCTCATATTTCTGAAACAGGGAATGTCTGAGGGAGTAGGAGAGGCTTGGGATTTAACCTTGTAGTGACTAAGCTAAACTTCTAGAGAATCAGGGCCTGAAAGGGTAGGGGGCCTTCCCTTCCCCCTCTCTCTCGGTGACCAAATAAGGAAAGGGTCACTGTGACTTACACTGAATGAGGCCGAAGGAATTGCCCTTCCCCCAGACCCCCTGGCATTTCTTCTCCTAGACTTTTGGACTCCACCCCTGACAGTTGAGTTCCGGATAGGGAAAACCTGAACGCACCGGATCAACCTTGGTCCCCTAGTTCTCTGTCTAGTTTTTTGGGCCTAGATCGTAAGCCTACCTCCCAGCTAATGGTGAGAAAGGATAGAGGTAGGCGGGAATCTTTTCATTAAGAGTATAAATTAAGGCAGCGTTCCCTTTTACCTCACCTCTTCCATTATGGAGGTGTGCCCAAATCTTGCAAGGTTTGTAAAATAAATTCACTTTGCTTCTTCTAAAGATGTCTCTCCTATTATTTGAAAATTCTGTCCCATACAAATGTGAGTTATTATTATAATTTTATTACCACTCCTTCAAAGAGTCCTGAGCAAGGGCTGTCTGGGCTCATAGATGCTTTTTATAATAATGATTAACCCCACTTATATATAATTCTTAGGTTTTCAAACCATAGCGCCTGGCACAGAGTAGGCACTTAGTAAATATTTATTGATTAACTGACATTATTTTGTTTGACCCTCACAACAAATCTGTGAGGTAGTTCCTTTTATTACCGTAGGAAGGAATCATCTATGAAGATCCAGAAGAGATTTTAAAGGCCATGACCCACCCCCTCATTTTACCAATGAAGAAGCTGAGTCAGAGAGAGGTTAAGTTACTTCTTCAGACTCATCTAATTTTTATTAGAGGCAGCATTGGAACCCAAGTCTTCTCATTTCCAAGTCCAGTTTCTCTACCAACTATACCATACTGCCTCCCTATTGTAAAATATCCTCTATTTAGAAATACTCTTTGGCTGATTTTGTTAGTAAAGGAATTCAACCCAGAAGAGAGCTGCATAAATGCTTATGATCACCTTCAAAGGACAAGAGAATGGAGTAATAAGTAAAAGTGGGACCCCTTCAACTTCTTTGCTTGACTAATAACTTCAGATGCCTCCTTTCATAGTCTTTCTTGGGTAAAGAATGGGTAGGTCGTTCTTGGGTGAAGGCTATTTTTCTCACCTAAAAAAAAGAGAAATATAAACAAGTGAGAGTCCTCTGGCTGCCTTCCCTCCCCCAGTTTCTTGCAGCCTGGGAAAACAAGCATTAGTTACCAAGGCGTGGCTCCACCCTGAGACGCAGCAGGCACCAGCAGTCCCTGATGCTGTGGCAGTTTCAAGCCACAGACCATTGCAGGGATACCAACTTTATGGTAAAAGCCTTCCTGCATAATTTATAATCTCTTTCCTTGTTCCTTAAGCCAAGCTCATTAGCCACTCTCCCAAAGTTTCACTGTCAAAAGTTTAACCCCAAATGTAAATTACTGCTGAGTACTCTGCTGCTCTGTCTTGTCCTATAGGATCCCAGCTTAAGATCCTTGGTGATGCTGCTGACTCTGCCCCTGAGGTCTGCCTGGAGCTAGGTTGGCCTGGCACATTTAATCAGCAGATCCTAGGGAGAGCTCAGGTTACAGATTCTCCCTGCTCTCTTAAGTTCTTGTACTGGCAGAACTGTAGAGGTTGATTATATACATATAAAATACATATATGTGTGCATATATGTGTTTACGTAAATATGCGTGTATAGAATTGTAGAAGTTGATGAGTTAAATATATATTTATAAATAAATACATATCAACTCATAAATATATAAACAAATATATTATTCTTACTATTATGTAAATATATATGTAACTCAACTTCTGCGGACACATATATGCACGTATACATAAACGCATATATGTATATATAGAACAGGCTGTTTTATTCCCACACAGATAATGGAATGTTCAGCAATAAAGAATCATAGAATTATTACAATCTGTTGAGATGCTAATGCTTACCTCTTTAGGGTATTTGCAACAGAGCTGCTCCTTAGCTCTTTTACATTTCATCTCCACTGAATATACAACCCAATCAATGCTAAGTCGTCTTCATTCCTCTCCAGGCACCATTTCTGGCTCTCTGGACTTTATCATGTCTAGAAGCATCTTCATCCCTGACAATCATTCCACCCCTGGATTTCTCACTCTGAAAGTATTTTCCACTCCTGTAGCCATTTCTTTTGATTGTCTAGTCCCCCTAGGCCCTCAATTTTACAAAAAAAATGCCCAGGCTAACCATGACTTCATAATTCTCCAGCCTCTACTCCTAATTCTCCAGAGGTTTTTTTTTTTTTAAATTATTCCCTCTAACATGGTACCTTTCCCCTTCTCCATCTTTTATGTATTGTCTTTCCCCCATTAGAATGTAAGCTGCTTATGTGCAGAGACTATGTTTCTTTCTGCCTGTATTTCTATTACCAGTGCTTAGTACAGCAACTGGCATATAGTAAGCACTTAATAAATACATGTTTACTTGATTTGACCTCCATTCTTCGTTGTTTGGTCACTACCTAAGCAGCACAGTCACAAAAGATAGTTTTCAAGTATTAGAGATGACCTGTGGAAGAAGAATTTCTTTTCTTTGGCTCTGGAGGCCAGAGCTATGATCAATGGATTAAAGTTGCACAGAACAGATTTTGGCTCAATATAGAAGAAAACCAAACCAAACCAAAGCAATTAGAGTTATCCACAAAGAGAATGGACTGTCTCATAAAGTAGTGAGTTCAGTCTCACTGGAGCTCTTCAGTCAATAAGCATTTAATACATAACTACTATGGGCCAGATGCTGTGCTAAGAGTTGGGGATATGAAGAAAGGTGAAAATAGACCCTTGTCTCCAAGAAACTTACATTTTAATGAGAAATACAACATGTAAATAACTAGGTTATTACTAATAATATATAAATAGAGAGTAGATGGATTGTGTGTGTGTGGTTTGATTGTGGTTGTGTGGTTTGTCCTTAATTCTTGAACAGGACCATGATATCGGCAAGTTGATTGCAAGTGAATTGGATTACAGTAAGGGAGGGCTGTACAAAGTCACCAGCGTTACTTTCTCCTCTAGAGTCATCTGGGTCAAGTGGCCAGATATAGACAGGACAACTGGAGATGGCCCAGGATGCAATGGGAGATCTTGACCTCTTTATACAATAAGGGTAGGGCCATGCACTTCAGAACTGGAGATGGCAGGTAATCTCAGAGAGGAAATTGTTTGTTGTTGTTGCTAGTCCTTTACTCTCAAACAGGACCAATGATGTCAGGAGGGTGATGTCTTGACTTTTAAATGAATTGGAGTTAAGAGAAGTTGAGTTGTGTAGTCATCAGCTTCACCTTTTTCTCCAGAGTCATCAGAGTCCAGAGGCAAGACATGAGTCAAGATGATTGGTAATGGCCCAGGATGCAGTGGGAGACTCTGGCCTTTTTAAGCGAAGGTCTTTCCCAGGACTCAGTTTTTCCAAGTCTATGCCCATTCAAGTGATTAAAATCTAGGTAGGAATTGAGGCAAAAAATGGTCTAGTTTGATTTCCCAAAAGAATCATTCTGGGAGGGGAAGGCCCTCAAATTACTATTTATATTCACTCTGAGCTTTCAAAACCCAAATCATAAGCAAATGAGGCTTGGGCTGGGATCTGTTACTGGCCAAACAGGGATTTGAGTTTAAGGCATAGTCAAGTAGCTTCATTTTAGTCCCAATGGGCTTTATTAAAGCCTGGTTTATCAGAGCTATATTTCAAGAAATCATAAATGAAAACTACGCGAGAAAAAAGGTTAATTGTTTCAATTTTAGGGAGGAAAATGATAGAATAAATAAATAGGGAAGAAAAAAAATCAAGCTCCTAAACCCCAAGATATCTTGCCAAGTCTCTTTGTGAGTTCAGATCTGGCCTCAGATACTTACTAGCTGTGTGACCCTGGGCAAGTCACTTAACCTTCTTTGCTTCAGTTCCTCATCTGTGAAATGAGTTAAAGAAGGAAATGACAAACTGCTCCAGTGTCTCTGCCAAGAAAACCCCAAATGGAGTCACAAAGAGTTAGGCATGACTGAAGCAGCAACAACAAAGATTTGAGTGTGAGGGTGGGAAACGTTGAAAAATCGTTGGATGTGTGCTCAGGAGAGGGCCTAGGGGCTAGATATATGGATCTATGAGGCATCTGCACACGTATTATATCCCTTGATGAGCATTAGGAGGCACCTGTCTTGTTAGCAGCACATTTCTTAGAATCATAAGAGGATAACAAAAATTATAATGTCCAATGTTTATGCAATTTGTTGAAGTTGCAATGCTTTGCATATAGGGAGCTTTATACATAGGGAGGGCAGCCCAGTGGCACAGTGTATAGAATACTGGGCCTGGAGTCAGGAAAACTCATCTTTGTGAGTTCAAATCTGGCCTCAAGACATTTACTAGTTGGGTCCCTGGGCAAGTCACTTGACCCTGTTTGCCTCAGTTTCCTCATCTGTAAAATGGGCTGGAGAAGGAAATGGCAAATCACTCCAGTCTTTTTGCCAAGAAAATCCCAAATAGGGTCACAAAGAGCTGGGCATGACTGAAATGACTGAACAATGACAATAACAACACACATAGGGATCTCGAAGGTCATTTAATGCAGTCTCCTCATTTTACAGACAAGGTGCAAGGAACTTAAGTCCAAGGTCACACAAGAGTGAGAGAAAGACGTAGGAGCATACATTTTTTCCCTTTGTGGTCTGGTTGTTAAACATTTACCATCATACCATTGATTTGGACCTATGCCCTACAACACCAGAGCTAGTGTTCTTTCTAGTGGAAAAAATTCAACTATTTAATATTGATTCCAAATTGATTTCAGATTATTACCTCTTACACACTTTGCTTCCACCAACCTGGCCCATTTGCTGTTTCCTGTACAGATGATTCCCTACCTTTGCTACCACTGTTTCCCATGCCTAGAGCACTTTCTTTCCTTAGCTCCATCTTTTGGAAGCCTTATTTTCTTCAAATATCCCTTTCTAGAACAGGCCTTTCCTGACTTCTTCAATTGTTAGTCCTCCCCTTCCCAAATACTTCGTATTTATTTTGCATATTTTAATATTTACTTATATGTATACATGTTGTTTTCCTCAACACATTCAAAGTATGGCCCAGGGCTCTGACCCTTGGGGCCCTGAGAGCCTTTTAAGAGGTCCTTTAAGATGGAATTCTTCAGAGGCTTCTGTGAACTGTGAATTAAAGAGTTAACTGCAAACAGGAAGACTGAGTAAATATCGGGTTGACAGAATCATACTTTTGCCTTACAAATGGGTCTGGTCTTTGCTGTTTTGCTTATATTCCTCCCCATCATCAGCAACGAGAAACAACTTCACCATCTGGAGAAGAAATGGTTTCTGCCTCCAGTATTGAGCAGGAAGTCTCCTTATTCCCCTTCTCTGAATGATCAAAGAGGATCTTCTTTTATGTGACCAGCTGGCAAAAATCACAAGTTTTACTGAAGTGTTCAAAGGGTTTAATAATTCTTTTGAATCCCATGACTTACCCTGGAACAACTGTGCTGGTATTTGCATTGATGGTACAAAAGCAATTTGTAATTAAATTTGCAAAAATGGAAAGTAATGCTACTCTCCCCACTAATTCTTTTTTGTTTTGAAAAATAGTTATTTTTCACAAGATTCATGTTAACATGTAATGACTTTCTTACTATTTTAAGATGAATAAATATTTAAAATTTTATCAGTTTTAATTTCTAATATGGTTTAGTCGTTTCAGTCATGTCTAACTCTTTGTGACCCTATTTGGGGTTTCTTGGTAAAGATTCTGGAACAGTTTGCCATTTCCTTCTCCAACTCATTTTACAGCTGAGGAAATGGAGACAAACAGGTTTAAGTGACTTGCCCAGGGTCACTTAGCTAGTAACTGTCTGAGGCCAGATTTAAAATTAGGTCTTCCTGACTCTAGGCCCAGCACTTTATCCACTGAGCCACCAGCTAACATGGTAATTACTAATAGATATAACCCACATAACTAAAAGCTCTTTGGGATTCTCAATAATTTTTAAGAATGCAAAGTGGTCTGAAGACCAAAAAGTTTTTTTTTTTTTTCACTGATCTAGTAGAATGTAAGGTCCTTGAGAGCTGGGACTGGGTTTTTTTTTTTTTCACTGATCTAGTAGAATGTAAGGTCCTTGAGAGCTGGGACTGGGTTTTTTTTTTTTTTTTTTTTTTTTTGGTCTTTGTAACTCTAGCACCTAGAATGGTGCCTGGCTTGTAGTAGACACTTTATCCATCCCTTTCTTCAGTCTGGACAATCAACAAAACAATAAATCAAACTCTGTTTTGTATTTCCTTTACTGATTTCTGAGGTATAAATGCTCACCCTGAATATTAAACAATGGAGAACAGGTTTGAGCTGGCTCCATCATGACTGACTGAGTTCAGGTCTTCCATCCACAGATTCAGTGGTTTTCTGATTACACCATGCTTCATTGGCACTATCATCCCTCCCCACCCCTATAAAATGCTAGAGTTGATTTTTTGTAGAAGGCAAGTCATCATTATGGGAGGCACTCTGTTCCTTCTCAAGTTATGCTCATTTGGCTCTGCTCTGTGTGGACTGGCTTGCCTGGAATCTCTTGTCCCTGAACTCAGATCCTGTTTTCCTGCTTAGTTCAGGGTTCTAGCTTTGACTTTTTGGACTGTGTTATCGGTTGCTTATTTGATCCCTGGTATAGGTTTTGTGCTTTGACGCCAGCTGACATCTCCCCATCTGTTTCTCCACCTCGAGTCTCCAGAGGGTTTGTTCGACTCTCACCTGATAATCAATCTCCTGTTCAGCCTCTCCTGTTTAGCCTCTACAAGAGCTTTAGGCCATGATGCTCTGTTGCCTTTGAATTCTGGGAATGAACTTTAAAAAGAAAAACAAAAACCTTTCTCTGCCCAGCACCTCCCTTCTTCTTTTTCCTTGTCTGTTCAATTGTTATCCTTTTTTTCCCTTTATGGGCATTAGGATTCAGGACCAAAATGGCCACCTATCTACCTTCTGATCAAACAAATTCCGCTCCAAATTTCCCATTCTGGCCTTGTGGTTAGTCAAAGCAAGAACCTTGTTGGTTTTAAATGAGCCAGGGGCCTTGTCCTTGCTGCCTGTCAGAAAGTCAACATCCATCTCAGTGGGATAAACAAACGAGCAGATTTAGGAGATGAGTTTCATGCTTGTCTGAGAGCTGCGTGTGTTTGTGTGCTCTGGGGCAGCAGCAACTAGTTCTTGACATCTTTCCTGATGAAGTAAAAAATTCTCTCCTCCTAGCTCATACCAACAGAACAAGCTGTACAAGTCCCACCAACAGAAAGATCCTTTTCTCCCCCTTCCAAGTGATGTCAGTTTCATTAGCTTGTCCCTGGGGATAGATGGTCTCTCATCAGTCAGACAAATCAATAGAGGAGACAAAAGCACAAAGAGGGTGATTTTGCCGGTCAAAGAAGTTTCCTCCGATGTGTCTGTGAAAGGCTAAGAAGCTGGGCAGCTGGCCCGTACCACAGTGTCAGTAGGGAATTGTCTTCACAGAGAAGTTCCATTGAATTGGCAAGAAAATGCTGGCTCCCCATTTCATTCCAGGGTGGTGGTTGGTGGAGGAGAGAAGGGGAGACGTTAACTGGATGGTCAGAATATTTAGTTTAGACACCATCTAGCAGCACTGGCCTACCAAGAATGAAACTGGTTTTTACGGCAAATGAAGGTGAAATAGAGTATTTTTCAAAGGCTGCTGAGATTCCTTTACAGGCAGTGAAAGAGGCAGAAGAAGAGGGTGATGTCAGTGGAGGGCATTACCTGGAAACCCCCAAAGGGTTCTTTCCTAACATTCTGATTTGGGTGGGGACTCTCTGTGACTTGTGTTCTTCTCTTACAGTGAAACTCTGTCTAAGAGGTAGAAAGGTAGGGCTGGAGAAGGCCAAACTTTCTTCCTCCTGAACAAGAAGGTATATTGAAAAATAAGTCTAGACTCGAGACTCTGGACTTTCCAAGGCAGAGAAAGAGGATGATTTTTGTTTTGTTTTGTTACTGGCCTCCTGACTTTTCCACAAACAAGACACTCCATCTCTCTGCTCCGGGCATCTTCTCTGGCTGTCCCTATACTGAGGACACTCAGACACTCCCTCCTCAGACCTGACTACTGACCTCCCTGGCTTCCTTAAAGTCCCAACTACATCTCCACCTTCTACAGGGAGCCTTTCCTAATTCCTCTCAATGACAGTGCTTTCCCTTTTAAGATGATTTCCTGTTTATCCTGTATATAACTTTCTTTGTATGTATTTGATTACATGTCTACTCTCTCATTGGACCGTAAGCTCCTCGAGGGCAGGGACTATATTTTGCCTCTTTTTGCACCCCCTCTAGTGCTTTGGACAGTGCCTGGCACATAGTAGGAACTTAATTAATGTATATTAATTGATTTATTTTTTTTCCTGTATTGACTTTCTTTTCCCCCAAGACAAGAGCCTTATTGCCTAACTATCCTCTTTTTTTGGTGGGGGGGATGAGAGTGGGGGTGGGAAAGGGGGAGAGTTCTCCTTTAAGGTTCATTTGCATTGCTAAGCTCTCCCCTGGTGCCGGTATGCGGTATGCTTTCTCTCCCCATAGCCACCTGGCTCCTTCTTCTGTCCTGGAGAACTGAGCACTGGACACTCTGCTACTTTTCATCACGTACATGAAAATGACTACAGACGCATCAGCAGCAGGGCATGGGATGAGCCATGTCCACACACTGCATGTACAATATAGGTGGGACATTATGATAAAGAGTGAGGGAGAGAGAAAGAGAGAGGGAGGGAAAGCAAAAGAGGGAGAGAGAGGAAGGGACAGAAAAAGAGATAGAGGAGGGAGGAAGAGAAAAAGAGGAGGAGAGAGAGACAAAGAGACAGAGAGATAGAGACAGGGGAAAGGAGAGAGAGGAAGAAGAGGAGAGAGAGAGAGAGAGAGAGAGAGAGAGAGAGAGAGAGAGAGAGAGAGAGAGAGAGAGAGATACTGGTACTGCTATGTTCCACAATCTTGTCAGGTCCCCTTTCATCTAAGGTCAAGAGGTTGCAAGGTGGCTGGTTGGGTTGGGTGGGCCAAGTACGCTGGCCCACTCACAGATTGGTCTGGCTTCATTGAAACACTGTTCTAACTCCGCCCCCAGCTAACCAGTTCAGAGGAAAAACTGTAAAATAGAAGTCAAAGTCCAGCCAGCACAGACGGCAGTAACCACACTGATCTTCTCCCCTGGCAGTGTAACAGGAGCTCTGATGTCACCAGTAGGGAATTGGGGAACCTTGGGGTTTGAGGACCCCCATACCTGGGGCCAGCACATTTCCTGATCTTCTCTGGCTCTCTGCCTCTTGACTCTCCCTTACTCCCCCCTGTCAGGCAGCAGCAGATTCCCTCCCACCCCCTTCTGGACCCATTTCTCTGTCTCTTATCACTCTATTCCAGTCCCCAACTCTGCCTTGGAGGGCTGAGCTCTAGAGGGCCCTGCTCCATAGGGCTGCTGTGCCAGGTGCCCACGTTGGTGCTTGATGCAGGTGGAACTGTGCCCAAAGCCCTAGCCACACTGCACACTTGTAGGGTTTCTCACCTGTGTGAGCATGCCGAAGCTTCTCCAGGTCTGAGGGAACTCTTTCCCACAGTACCCACACTTGTGAGTCTGGCTTGTGCCAGGTGGCCTGCCCCGAGGCTGGGGAGCAGCCAAAGGAATAGGGCTAGAGGGTTGGTGCTAGGTGGACCCATCTACCCTGTGGGTGCTCAGATGCTTAACAGGTTCTATCTGTGGGGACAGCTGGGCCTTCTCCTTTGGGGCTTCCCCTTCATTGTTCTGCATCCTGCTTTCACTTCTTGCCATTGTGTTATTTTTTCTTTCATTTTGATGGCAAATCCAGACTTCTTCGTCTTAGGGACAGGAAGCTTGTGAAATTTCTTATCGTAGTATCATCTTATGGAACTAGAGCTGGAAGGGACCTCAGAGGCTCTCAAATCCAATGTCCTCACTTAAAAATGAGGAAACTGAGGCCCAGAGAGGTCCAATGATTTGCCAGGATCACACAACAAGTAAATACCTATCCTGGGTGGGATTTGAACCCAAGTCTGCCTGACTCCAAGTCCAGTGTCCTTTGCAAAACATAAAACACCACTGCTGCCTCGCCTTAGAGGCCTTTGAAAAAAGCAGGCCAGACTCTCTCTTTTATGTCTAGGATGGTTTAGAGCACAGACAACTTTGTCTTTCAAGGCCTTGAGATCTTCCTGTGGACTCTGTTCTCTCTTCGAGTCACTAAGAACACTTTCCATGGGGTTATCAGCTTAAATCATTGGTTTAAAGCTGGAAGGGCCCTTCAAGGTAATAAAGCTTAAGCCCCTCCTTTTATAGGTGAGGAAGCTGAGGAGGCCCAGAGAGGTGAAGTGCCTTGTTTACAGTTAGTTAGTGGTAGAGTCAGGATATGGAACCAGGTTCCCAGACTCAAAATCCAGAGCTCCTTCCACTAGACTGTACTGTTATCCCTCCATTTGACTCCCAAATTCTTCAGACTAGCTCTGGGTTTCCTAGAGAATACCCTGGTCACTTGATATCACTTGGCATCCTTGGTAGGTTGTCAGTCTGGGAACTGGACAGCTGTATGACTTTTCTGTGTGGGTAGGGGTAGTTATAGATATAGGGAGCCACAGGCTATGCTCTGGAGAATTCTGTGTGGGCAGATTCTGTATTTTCTCCTTTAACACAGCCTGGCCTCTGCAGCTGGAGCAGCATAGGGATGTAGGGTGTCATCGTAGTACTCTGTTGGGATTGCGGCCATTCACCCTCCCTAGTTAATGACACCACAGGGAACATCAAGCTGTACAATTCTTTGAAATGTTTTCAGCTTTCTGGGGAGGATGTTGTGAAATCAACTATGAAAAGGGAAATAATTACCAGGCTTTTTGGCTCATTTGTGTTTTATTGAAACTTGGTGAATACAGCAATCACTACACACTGCCTGTACAATATAGGTGGGATATTATGATAGAGGGTGAGGGAGAAAGAAAGAGAGAGGGAGGGAGAGCAAAAGAGGGAGAGAGAGGGAGGGATAGAAAAAGAGATAGAGGGAGGAAAAGAAAAAGAGGAAGAGAGAGAGAGAGACAAAGAGGCAGAGAGACAGAGACAGGGGAGGGAGAGAGAGGCAGAGAGAGAGAGAGGAAAGAGAGAGAGAGAGAGAGACAGGGAGGGAGAGAGAGAGAGAGAGAGAGGGAGAGAGGGAGAGAGAGAGAGAGAGAGAGAGAGAGAGAGAGAGAGAGAGAGAGAGAGAGAGAGAGAGAGGGAGATGCATTGTGACTAACATTTAACCCTTTCAAAACATGCTTTCTCCCTAAGCACCATTTAAATGGCACCTGAAAATCCTGCATGACCAGCACCAGGGGTTATCTACTGGTGGATTGCTAGGAGCTAAATGTGATTGTGCTTAGAGATTTCACAGGGGATTTGCTGAACCCTCTAACTATCTGAATTTTTCTTTGCTTTCACCAAATCAATACCCTCTTCTTTGCAATCAATCTAGCACGGCAGCTAGCTAGACACCACTGGGTGTTGGCAAAACCTTTTGCCATTCTCTTCTCTGTAAATGCCCTCCCTGCTTGTGCTGAGTTCATTGCTGTGGGGTTGCCTTTTCCTCCAACATGGGGTAATGGCAAGCACAGTGGGACTTTTTGTTGTCTTTTGTTTTGGAGTGCTTCTCAGTACTAAGGCAATCAAGTGCCTTTGAGCTTTGCCTTTGTTTCAATCAAGACTGTTTAATTGAATAGTCTTTGATGACCTACTTAAGTCAGGGGGAGGCCTAGGTTGCATGGGTTTGAGCCCCATGGTGGTGACGCCTTCTGACCCTGAAGAAGTATATATATATATTCTGAGGTTAGCATTTTGCTTGGGGCTCACTCTCTGGAAGAACGTTGTGTGATTTGACCAGACAAGACTCTAGGTAGCCTTTGTTAAGGAGCACCAGCCTTTGTTAAGGAGCACCTGGGAGGGGGCATTTGAAAAACCCAGATGTTGGTGCTTCTCTCTCTAGTAACTATGTATGTATGGAGAGATAGAAGCTCTGTCTGCTGATTTGTGTTATTTGCTCTGTTTATGTAATCTCTGTTTGTAATTTCTGTTTGTGTATTTCTCTGAAGTTCAGGGTGCTGACTTTTTCCCCTGAACTAAGTGAATGCTATATGTAAGTTTAATTAAAGTGAGACCGTAAACCCCTTAAAGTTGCTTTCCTTAGAAAAGCAGATCAAAAAACCTGTGCTAGCAGCCCTCCTGTGTGTTGGTCTTACACAGCCACAGTAGTGGCAAGTAGCATTATTGTTACATATGGGGATGAGACTCTCCAGAACTTCAGTTTTACCCCATCTCAGGAATAATTCTATTTTTGACTCTAGTTTAAGGTGTGAGAGAGAGGAAGTGAAAAGGTACCCAATGCACAAATAAATATGAATTGTGCATTGTACAATTCATGGAACAGGCAGTTTTATTCCCGCACAGGAAGGGAAATGCTGAAATGCTAAGCACTATGAAACCATAGTACGACTTTAGTTAGTTCACCTGCTAGCACACAATTGCAAGAGAGATTGAAAGGATTAAGAGAGGATCAGGATTATTCAGAATGAGTTTGGAGATTGGAGGCTCAGAATGGGAGAGATGAATACAATACCTTATGTACCTAATAAAAGGGAATGCTAATCATGAAGTATGGATGGTCACAGCTGAAGGGATGTTAGCTTGTTTGGGGGCCAAGGACACTAAAAGAAAAATAGTTTCAACCTTAAGATAAAGTGAGAAAAAGGCCTCCTTCTGTGGGTCAAAATGGGAGCTAAGGGAAATATTTTATTCAGTCTGGTGACTGCACATGAAATGGACTGCCAAGGAAAGTGTACTGTCCAAAAGAATCCTGGTTAGAAGAGAAGGAGCCAGAAATTATAAGAGAAGTCACAAAGATTCTAGATGAAAGCGATGAAGGCTTTAAACCTGAGTCACCTGAAGTTAATGCCCACTCAAGGAGGAAATGTAGAGGAGGGAAACTCTTTGGTGATGACCACTGGAAGAATAGTTTATCTAGTTAAATGGAAAACACTTTGTGGAAGCATAGCTTTCTTCGGGTGGTGCTTTTTAATCAGTTCGTCTTTGGCTTGAGGGATTGCAGGCATGCCTCATGGGTATGTCTTAAATGAGCAAAAAGACTGACTGGGTGTGGTGACTTAGCTTAGGAAGCGTGACTGATAACTGTTATGACCAATTTTTACATAGACTTTAATGTTTGCAAAGCTGCTCACACAGTCTCTTTTGAGCCTCACAAAGAATCTAGTGAGCAAGGGGCTATAATAATAATCTTTATTTTATACATGGGAAATCTGAGGGTTAGAGAGATTCAGTAACTTTCTCAGAAATACACAGTTAATGCCAAAAGCAGGATTTGGACACAGGTATGTCCTAATTACAAGTCTAACCTTGTTGTGACAACAAGCCTCAAAATTCATTTTAAATGGCTTGTCAATTGGTATGGCCAAGAGCTCTCTAAAATGGGCTTTTTTACCTTTTGTCTCCAGTTGAGAAATAGGGCATGACTTCAAAGGAAAAACCAAAAGGCACCAAAAATGAAATGGCAGGTGAAAATCTTGGTCAGTCAGATCTGGGCCATTTTCAGATGATACTGACTTGAAAAGGAGGCATCTTAGTGTATAGAGTGTTGGACCTGGAGTCAGGAAGACAAGGTTCAAATCCTTTGACATTTACAAGTCACTTAACCTTCTGAGTCTTAGCTTCCCTAATATGTAAAATGGAGATAAGAATATGTGTAGTTTGATTGCACATGTATATCTCTATCAAATTGCTTGCCATCCAAGGAGAGGGGAGGAAGAGAGGGATAGAATTTGGAACTCAAAACTTAAAAAAAACCCCAATGAATGTTAAAATTATTTTTACATGTAATTGGGGAAAAAAATAAAATACTATATATAAAAAAGAATGCATGTAGTACCAGAGAATTGAGATTGAAAGACACATTCCTCTTCTTAAAAAAGAAGAAGAAAACAAGTGTTTGTTAAGCACCTACTATGTTCCAGGGACCGTGCTAAACACTTTACAAACATTATCTCCTTTAATCCTCAAAGTAATCCTGGCAAGAAAGTTCTATCATTTTCCCATTTCACAGTTGAGGGGACTGAGGCAAACAGAAATTAAGTAACTTGGCCAGGGTCACACAGGTAGTAAGTGTCGGAGACCGAATTTGAACTCAGGTCTTCCTAACTCCAGGCCTAGCACTCTATCTACTATGCTACTTAGCCGAGGTAGGAGATTATAGTTGCTAAATATTTCATACATTGTCAGATGTAGTTGCTTTGTTGTAGTTGCTTTAACAATTTTTGTTGGGAGATGAGATGAAGAAAGGTTTGAGTCTATCAGGAAATGATGGATGTAAAAATAAATGATATCAGTTAAAAAACCTGGGAGAAAAATAGTAAGGCTCTTCACAGTCTAGCTGTGCTGCCCTGTGACTAGCTAGGGCTGCATGGGAAGGTGTAGGATGGGCAGTCCCAGAAGCTAGTCCCACTCCCTCATGGAACCCTACTTATCTGATCCTACTCCTGACAGCATGGCCCTGCTGTCTTTGCTGGCCTCTGGCGCCCTTGTGCTGCTGATAGGTCCAGGGTGTGAAGACCAGGATTTCCAGGTACAGGCCTAGGAAAGGCGGCATGATACAGTGGAGATAATGCTCGATTTAGAGTCAAATGATTGGAGCTAAAATCCTTCATCTACTGTTTATCTGTGTGACCTTGGTCAATTGCTTAAACCTTTTGGGCCTCAGTCTTTTGTGAGGTGGCTTAGTGTAGCAGCTTTAAGCCTGGAAGTAGGAAGACCTATATCCATTCAAAACCTGCCTCGGATACTTTTATTAGTTGTTTGGTTATGGGAGATTCACCTATCCTCGCTTCAGTTACCTCATGTTTGGGGTGAGCTAAGGGCTTGGAGTCAGGAAGACTTATCAGTCAGGAGGAAGACTTATCCTCCTGAGCTTGAATCTGGCCTCAGACACTTACTAGCTGGGTGACTTTGGCCAAGTCACTTAACCCTGTTTGCCTCAGTTTCCTCATCTGTAAAACGAGCTGGAGAAGGAAATAATAAACCCCTCTAGTATCTCTGCCAAGAAAACCCCAAATGGGGTCACAAAGAATCAGACAGGACTGAAACTACTGAACAGCAATGACCATTTATAGGGAGGGGTAGAAGGGGATACATCTGTCCCTGTGGATAAGCCATCCTACTTCTAACTAAATTAAGACAAACAAACACATATATGATCATCTAGCCAGAGATTTAAAGCTGGAAGGGGCCTTAGAAGCTGTGGAGTCCAACCTCCTCCCTTAACAGTCCCAATTTCAGAGATGTGGAAGGTGAGGTCCATAGAATTTAAGTGACTTGCCCAAAGTCATACGAACCATCACATTTCATTATCTCTCCATTTGAAATTAAACACAAACCATCCCACTTTCTCATTTTTAAAATGGAAACTATACACAAACCAAGATGGGCCCTCCCCCCACCCTTTGTCTTCTAATCACTTCAAACCTTGCCTTATGTTTAAATTGGCATTCTAGGAGCCAAATTATAAATCCACAAGAATTTTTTATGCTCCTTTGACTTCCATCAATTATAACCCCAGGGTTTTAGATTTCCTGGTCATTCAGAATTCGTTGACTATATTTCCTAAGCCAAAGGTTGCTTAAAAATCTCTGACACCTTATGGCCACTACTTAAATATTTATTTGCTTGGGGCTTACTTTGTCTGATGGAACTAAAACATGTATTTTCCACGTCCAATAATGAAATAAATTATAAGCTAACAAGTCATTCTTTGGTTTTCTAATAGAGATGGAATGGTTTCTTTATAGTGGGAAGGAGAACATTCTAGATGACCTTTCAGGAACATAACTATGGTGAGATCATTATTTATAATTTGGTGGAACTTTTTGCACATTCTGAGAGGACACGGATGTTTTTGTGTTTAATATTTCGAGTATTACTGGCAGAGGTTGCTGCTTACAAATAACCAAAGAATATTTGACTTTACAGATTGATAATCAAGTTTCAGAAATTATGGTTCAAAAGGCTCGTGGTTTAAATGTATAGGTTGTAGAATCAGAGGCTGCAGTAGAGACATTTGCTGCTTCAGAATCTACCAACCCCTCTTTGGTGAAATGTCTTCAAACAATTTTTCAGGGATTCCACAGCAACAAAATCATGGCTCCCAGAATCAATGTTATATGTGACATGGTACGGTGGAAAGAGAAGTGAGTTTTGACCCATGTGATTTGTCTTTGCTCTGTTACTAACTCTCTATGTGACTCTGGAGAAGTCATTTTATCTCTATAAAAGGAAGGGAATGAATTTAGACCAGATAATTGCTTAGGCAGCTGGGTGACGCAGTGGCTAGAATGAGGGACCTGGAGTTAGGAAGACCCGACTTCAAATCCTGCTTCAAACACTTATTAGCTATGTATTAGGCAAATCACTCCACTTCTATCAGCCTTAGTTTAGTCATTTATTGAATGGGGACAGTAATGGTACCTAACTCACAGGGTTGTTGGGAGTATTGAATGAAATAACTGATAAATAGATAGGCAATAGATATTTGTCAAGCACATACTATGTGTGGGCACTGTGCTAAGTGCTGGGGGTACAAATATAAATTACAAAAAAAAATAGTCCTGCTCTCAATGAGTTTACATTCGAATGGGGAAAAACAACATATATAA
The DNA here is from genome assembly GCF_011100635.1 of Trichosurus vulpecula. Classification (NCBI taxonomy): domain Eukaryota; kingdom Metazoa; phylum Chordata; class Mammalia; order Diprotodontia; family Phalangeridae; genus Trichosurus; species Trichosurus vulpecula. The sequence goes on from NC_050573.1 coordinate 419,669,739, forward strand.
GAAGCTGAAATGGGCAGAGGGGGAGAAGGTCCTCACTTAGGGGCATGCTGGCCACGTCCAGAGAGTCAGAAGCACCTTTGGGAGGAGAATGAAGATGGTTGATCAGGGACCATCTCCAAAATGGAAGCCCCTGGAAGGAACTCACCAGTGGGAGAAAGGTGCTGGTATGGTGGAGTGACATTCCAACGTGGAAAGGCCTCAGGTTTCAGGGTAGTTCCAGACAGAAGAGGCCGCTAGTCATTGAGATGTTTAGAGGAAGTCAGAAGCACAGCCAGGAGGGGAATGAAGCATATCCACAATGTATAAAACTCTGTAACTCTTAAAGTACTATATGGTTGGCCAATCATTTTTCCAGTCATGTCCAACTGTCTGTGACTCCATTTGGGATTTTCTTGGCAAGATACTGGAGCAGATTGCCATTTCCTTCTCCAGCTCATTTGACAGATGAGGAAACTGAGACAAACAGGGTTAAGTGACTTGCCCAAGGTCACACAACTAGTAAGATTTGAACTCAGAAAGATAAGTCTTCATGATTTCAGGCCCATTGCTCTGTGTACTATGGCACTACCCAGCTGCCTCAAGTACTATATAAATGCTAGCTATCATCACCATCATTATTATCTTTAAGGTCTTTTCTTTAACATTTCATGAGGTTATGATTTTTTCTTTGGCCCAAAACCTTTATTATAATTGTAGAAAATGACTTTGCAGAAGTCATATGACTTGAACACTCTCCAACTTATGAATCCTATCAAGCATAAGATTCATAGTTTCCTTGCCAATAGTGGAATGGCCTTTGGCCCAGCGTTTGCTGCATTGTCTTTTCCTGTGATTGCTGTTGAGCATAGAAGAGTGGCCAACATAACTTGTCCCCAGGCATATAAAGGCCACAAAGAAGCGGGTGTTTGTTGAGCTACCCAATAATATGCATTTGCTCTCTTGAACTGGCATCTGGAGAACAGCTCCCTAGACTCAAGCTACCAAAAATGTACAGTTCCAGGCCTGTGAAAACATATCTGGGAACATGTTTGTCAGCTCAGTGTTCCAGGAACTGAGTTAGACAAAAATGAGATGATCCCTTCCAGGCATTTACATGTGCATAAACATATCCAGAAACAAGTGGGATAGTAGGTGGCTTAGTAGATAGAATGCTAGGCTTGGAGTCAGGAGGACCCAAGTTCAAATTCTGTCTTAGACATTTACTACCTATATGACCCTGGGCAAGTCACTTAACCTCTTTGTACCTCAGTTTCCATATCTGTTAAATGAAGAGATTGGTTTTGATGGCCACCAAGGTCCTGTCTAGCTAAAAATCCATGATGCTATGATAAAAAGAAGTACATTCAAGATAAATAGCTCTTCATTTTCCCTTACCCCACCTATTCAGGTGCCAAATCTTGGCATTTCTGTGTCCACATCATCTCTTGCATCCAACCTCATCTTTCTACTCAAACAGTCACTACTTTGAGGTGGTGAGCATCATCACCTTTCACCTACTAACTGGCTCTCTGCCTGAAGTCCTCCTAAATACAAGGCAAATTTTGGGGGTTGGGGGAAGGCATTAGCATCTGGAGGAATGAAGAAAGGCTCAATGACACTTGAGTAGTTTTGAAGGAAACCAGGAATTCTCAGGGTGGAGTTAAGGCAAGAAGGCACTCCAGGCATGGGGCACAACCATTGCAAAAGCAAGGGGATGAAGTATTGTATGTGAGGAACAGCAAGAAGGATGAACTGTTACTTCCCAAATTAATTGTTGATGTCAGGAAGATTTTCATTTTTATTTTATTTACTTATTTTACAATTAGAGCTAGCCTAACATGGAATGGTGCCTTGGAGGGTGGTGGGTTCCCATTCTTACTGGAAGTCTTCAGGCAAAGGCAGGACAGACACTTACCACAGGTGAGTAGAAGGAATTGGTCAACAATGTGCCTTCTAGCTCTGAAATTCTGTGGTTCTTTGAACTTTTTAATTCTGTCACATCTGGCCATTAAATAGTGGCTTTCTTCAGTCTGTTGTCTCTTGTGGCATTTCATTTTTTTAAACCTGCTTTGTCTTTGTCAGTCTTTGCTTTCCCAAGCTCTGGGCCTGTGTAGTCTATCAGGGGTGGGGAATCTGCAGCCTAGAGGCCACATGTGGCCCTTTAGGTCCTCAAGTGAGGCAATTTGACTGAATCCAAACTTCACAGAACAAATCCCCTTAATAAAAGGATTTGTTCTGTAAAACTTGGACTCAGTCAAAAGGCTGCACCCAAAGACTTAGAGGGCCATGAGTGGCCTCCAGGCCGAAGGTTCCCCACCCATCCATTGGGTATACTGGTGGTAAGTGTTTGGAATTACCCCTACGGTGAGTCTATGAATCACCCAAACAACCCATTAAGCAACAAGCATTTATTAAGTACCTATTATGTGTCAGGTATGGTGCTAAAAGCTGGGGATACAAATTCAAAGAATTGAATTGTCCTTACTGTGAAGGAGCATACATTCTGAGGGTGGGATGAGGGTCAGGAAAGACAACATGTACATAAATAAGTATATGCAGAATAAATATAAACGATCGCAAAATAGTTTAAATACACAGCAGCTTATGAGAAAGAACACCAGCAGTTAGGGGGATCCTGGACCATGTCAGCAGTCTGATGAAGCCTATGGACCCCTTCTCAGCATAATGTTTTTAAATGAATAAAGCAAAGTATATAGAATAACAAAGGGAATCAATTACATTGAAAAATAGTTATTGAAATATGAAAAAAAAGTCCATGGACAATAGGTTAGGAACCTTTGATAGAGAAGGTGGTGCTATATCTGAGTCTTAAAGAAGAGGCATAGTATGATGCAGAAGGAGGAGGGACTGCATTCCACACATAAGTGTAAAGCACAGAGATGGAAGATGGGATTTGTGTGGGAGGAACAGAGAGGTGACCATTGGCTGGATCACAGAGTGCAGGAGCAGGTAATAATGACCAGTGAAACTCAAAAGATAGGTTGGGACCAGATGTTGAAGGGCTTTAAAAGCTAAACAGAGTCATTTACACTTGATTCTGGAAGTAAAAGGGAGCTTCGGGAGTTTATTGAATAAGTGATTTGGTCATATATGCAATCAGTTTGGCAGCCTAGAGGATAGACTAGAGAAGAGACTTTGGGAAGAGACACCAGTTAGGAGATAATGTAGGTGAAAGGTAATGGTGGTCACCACCTGAAAGTAGTGGCTGTTTGAGTAGAAAGATGAGTTCAGATGCAAGAGATGATGTAGATGCAGAAATGCCAAGATTTGGCACCTGAATGGCTTTGTGGGGTAAGGCAGAGTGAAGAACTAGGATTATAAACCTGAGAGACTGGAAGAATGGCATTGCTTTAAACAAAAGGAAGGACATTTTGAAGAAGAGTGAGGTTTGGGAAGAAAATATGAAGATTTCTGTTTTGGACACGTTGAGTTTGAGATGCCTCTTGGACACTTATTTTGAAATTTCCAAAAGCCAATTTGTGACATAGGACTGAAGCTCAGGGGAGAGACTAGGTTGGAGAGTTACTTGAATAGAGATTAAAACCATGGCAACTGATGAGATCCCGAGAGAGTGGAGAGAGAGAAGAGTCCAGGATAGATTTTTGGAGACCACTCTTTCTTAGGGAGCACTCTATAGATGGTGTGCCAATAAAGGCCAATGAGCAGTTAGAATAAAAGGAGGACGTTAGAGAGAGCAGTATCATTAAAAAAACAACAAACCAAAAACCAGAAAGGAGAGATTATCCACGACCAGCCCTGTAGGCCCACTCAGACTTGAAAGCTAGGTCACCTTTGATGCTTCTCTATACCATCAGAAGTCAAGCCCTGTTGATTCTACCTTCATCATCAGACCTTTCCCACTTGATCACCCTTGTTGAGGGCATCCTAGACTACTGTAAAGGCCACTTCATCAGTCTCCCTGCCTGAAAGACCAATTACACTCTGATAGCCACATTGGCCATGACGTCGGCCAAATGCAGCCGATAAAGTCAAGAAGAATGATGACTGAGAAAAGAAAAGCAGACTTGTCAATTAAGAGATTACCGAAAACTTTAGAGGGAAGAGTTTCAGTTTAGTGATGAAATTGGAAGCCAGAATGTAAAGGGTTGAGAAGTAAGTGAGGAGAGGGGAAGTAGAGGCAATTACTATAGACAACTTTTGATCGGCGTTTGGCTGAGAAAGGGAAGGGAGATATTGACCAATAGCTTAAAGGAATGGCAGGTTCTAGGGAACCCTCTCTCATCCTGCATATCCAATCAGCTTCCAAATCTCACCATTTCTACATTTTCAACATTTCTTGGGTCAGAACACCTTTCACATGTGTATGTGTAAGAAAAAAAATCATTTTAAATGTTAAGTATAATACCATTCTCTGTTTCTATGGATTGTAAGGCTAAATACCTTCCTTAATCCTTGCAGTAGGCCTCTCTCTGCCTCCTTTTTTTTCTTTTTTCTTTTTGGAGGGGGGAAGGCAGGGCAATTGGGGTTAAGTGACTTGCCCAAGGTCACACAGCTAGTAAGCGTGTCAAGTGTCTGAGGCCTCATTTGAACTCAGGTCCTCCTGACTCCAGGGCCGGTATTCTACAGCACCATCTAGCTGTCCCCCCTCTTTGCCTCCTTGACTTCAATTCTATATAACTGGCTTATTGAAGGGTAGAGGGAAGAATGATTCTTGCTTAATTTTACATCACCAAAGACAAAAACAATGTGATACCCTTTCCTTAGACCCAATTCTAAGGAAAAAGTGGCCTTTGCCCCAAGGGGCCTCTCAGAGGTCCTGTCTGACCTCTGCCCTACTGGAAATTCCATCGACCCTGTTTTAGTAACCCTGTTTTTCCCCAGTAGCCCTGGAGTCCTGGGAGCCTTCCTCAGCTAATGTTGGTCAATGTTCATTTTTTCCCAAGGAAAAAGGTCACATAAATGTTTAGATCACTGTGCATACTAAGCATACTGGGGAGTATTCCAAGGTCTAGGCTTTTGATTAAAAGTCCCTGTAGGCTCACTCAGACTTGAAAGCTCAGTCATCTCTGATGTTTCTCTCTTCTGCTCTCACACCGTCAGACTGTCAAGCCCTGCTGATTCTACCTTTGTTGTCAGGCCCTTACCGCTTGATTACCCTTGTTCAGGGTACCTAGTATTGTAAAGGCTGCTTTGCCAGACTCCCTTCCTGAAACTTTCTTTCCCCTTCAATCCATCCTTCCCAGGGTTGCCAAAATAATCTTTTCAGTGCATAGATCTGACCACATTGCTGGAGTCTCTAAACTTTTTGATTGTACACCCCAATGATAAAAAAATTAAGCTTATTTCCCCAATATATATATTTATTGACCAATTCATGTATTTATAAGCTGTACAATGCGTTAGTATAATAGTATATCACATATATTATAAAACACACACAAAATTGAAATAAAAATGTGATAAAGATGAAATAAATAACATTAATTTTTTAAATTTTCTGTAATGGTTCAAAACATCTTTCTGCTTTGACTAAAATATTAACAAGAATTTTTTTTTAGTGAGAACAATGTGATTAAATAAACGAGTCATTTTTGGGAAAATGTTTGTTTAGCTTTTTGTGATTTGCAACACATTGAAATTTTTTTGGAAGGAAACAAATGGACTTCCAGGGGTAGGGAACCTGCAGCCTTGAGGCCACATGTGGCCTTCTAGGTTCTCAGCTGTGGCCTTTTGACTGAGTCCAAGTTTTACAGAACAAATCCTTTTATTAAGGGGATTTGTTCTGTGAAGTTTGGATTCAGTCAGAGGGCTGCACTTGAGGACCTAAAGGGCCATGTGTGGCCTCAAGGGTGCAAGTTTCCTGCCCCTGAATTTTGCTTTGCAGCCCTTAATGTACTATATAATGCTAGTGACTGCTAGCATTATCATTTCCTCAGAATACCTTGTGTACTGTATGTGATACACGACTGTCCAAAATACAGATTGAGGGTCTGGACACTGTTGAACACTCTCTCTCTCTCTCTCTCTCTTTCCCCTCCCCCAGTGTGTTTAAAGGAGCTTTTAAATTTACCAACAGATCTAGCTCTTCATTTAAATGGTCCACACCTGACTGCAATTGGAGAGGATTTTTTAAATCAGCATCTGAAGAAAATGATCCATCTTTACCTGTGGTCAGTAGATAGAGGCAACATCAGAAAAGACATGGGAAACTGTCTCATCCACTTACCCACCCAAGTCTAGTCAAGTCAATAAGAATTTATTAAATACCTACTGTGTTCCAGGCACTGTGCTAAATGCTGGGGGTAAAAAGAAAGGCAAAAGACAGTCCCTGCTCTCAAGTAGCTCACAGTCTCACAGGGGAGACAACATGTAAATGATTATGTCTAAAAAAGACATAAACAGGATAAAATGGACAAAATGCAAAAGTAAATTCAGAATTAAAGTTCAACAGACATTTGTTTAGCAGATACAATGAGCAAGACATTGTGCTAAGTACTTGGAAACAAAGATTAAGAAAGGATTCTTCCTGCTCTCAAAAAAAAAATCACAGAAGACACTATAATTAAGGGAAACTAGGAAAGACTTCTAGGAGTCGTCTTCCATTTTCTTTGGTCTCATATGTGGGAACTCTAGAGGAACTGTAGCCTGGACTAAGCCAGCAGCCATGTTTATCTAGAGTTATAGTTATTTTTTGAAGGGCCTAGACCAACGATTCATAGTCCGCATAGAGGGCTGAGATCTGTCTAGGTCAAGTTTCAGGACCCCACTCTTTCTCCTCTGCAAAATGAAACTGTAAGTAGGAATCACCTGCAGAGGTAAGCAGGGCACTGAAATCTCCCCCACCCCTTACAATTTTCTTTTTCTACCTCTTTCTCCATATCTTGATATTCATCCCAAATTAGAGACGATTAAAAAAATAAGGTCCCCATTCATTGTCTTCTTCATATGTTTCTTCATCACCCGTCTCCATCTGCATTTATAGTCCTTGACAACCTGACCCCACCTTACCTTTCTAGCCTTCTAGTGCATTCCTTTCCATTAGTCCACCCATTAGTTCTCCTCACACATAACTCTCCATCTCCCATCTTTGGACCTCTGTGTTGGTTGTCCCTAAGGTTTGAATGGACTCCCTCTTCACCCTCACTTCTGAGAATCCTTAATTTCCTTTAAGGCTCAGCTCAAGTACCACGTAGTACATGAGGCTTTTCCTGAGCTCCCCAGCTGCTGGTGCCCTCCTTCTCAAAATTATCTTGTATCTTTAAAAAAAATACCATACATGTGTATATATGTATATGTATATATATATATATATATATATATATATATATATATATATATATAGAGAGAGAGAGAGAGAGAGAGAGAGAGAGAGAGAGAGAGAGAGAGGAAGAGAGAGCGAGAGAGAGAGAGAGAGAGGTTGTTTCTCCTATAGAATGTAAACTCTTTGAAGGCAGGGACTATTTAACCTGTGTCTTTCTATCAGTTGTCTGGAACTTAGTAGACCCCTTAATAAATGCTTGCTGAACTCTGTTTATCACTTTCCACCAGCCTCATAGAACCTAGTGAGTCCCACATCCTTTGTCACTTCCTTGGTGGTTTCAGCAACTCCATCCCCATCCTCCTCTGCTAGAGACTCCCCCTCCATCTCACTTACCTGTACTGTCTCTTATAGTGGCTGCAGTTCTCACCCAGCCCCCAGCCCCAAGTCCCACGGGATGTTGCTGTCTGTAGAGCCTGGGCTTTTACCTCTAGCTCAGCCTCTATCTGACCCTGTTGCTGCCCCAATGAGATGGGGAAGGAGGGAGGAAAAGGAAATCCAACTTTGCTGTCACAGCTGCGGCCTTTTTCAGAAACCAGTGACACTGGGAAGGGGGAGGCCCAGGGGTCTCTATCTCTGTCTGTCTGTCTCTCCCTCTGTCCACACACACATACATATACATCTATGTATCTATCATCTATCAATCTATCATTGTTTTATCTGTCTGTCTATCTATCTATTTATCTATCTATCTATCTATCTATCTATCTATCTATCTATCTATCCTTCCCCTGCATCCCTGATCTCTTCATGCCCCCAACTTTAGAGACCATTGTTCTATAGGATGAAATACAAAGTTTTTCACTGTGTGACGAAGGGCCTCTACAATCTGTCTCTGGAACGCACCTTTCCAGCCTTATCTCACAATATTCCCTTTCATGCACTTTATATTTTAGATAAACTGTACTCCTCCTTGTCCTCTTGTTTCTTTGCTCCTGAGTGCTTGCCAAGGCCTCATCTTGCTCACTTCCATCAGGCCCTAACTCAGGAATTGCTTCCTTCCTTGAAGGCTTCATTGAATTACCCAGAGGAAAGGGATCAAATTTTCCTAGAATATTTTGATCCACTCTTTTCACTATCACATTTTTTCTTCTTCTTCTGCCACACTTATCTACCCATGTATCATATTTACCTTCTTTGATCATACTTTTCTTGACAATAGGAACTTACCATTTCTTAATTTTTCTTTTCCAACATTTTGTACAGTTTCTTGCTCATTTTAACTGCTTAATACATGCTAATTGAATTTTAATTTGGAATTTGCATTTGCATTTTTTCCTTTGTTTTCTTTGCTTCCTTCCCTCTCAATCCCAAACCAAAATAAGTTTCTTCCTTTTGGGTCCAGTGGTGTTAACTCTTTCTGCTTCATTACCAAAAGGTAGCCTGGGCTTCTCTGGGTATCATCATCTGTGCCACTTTAGGCTGTGAAGACATTTGTGTTCTTTCAAAGTGAAATATACTAGCTGAATGGTACAGACATGTAGATGCAAGTTGATTGAGTATGCATAGGTTCCAAAAATCTATCTCATCCAGGGATTGTGGGCATGTCCCTTAACTTCTTTGGTTCTGGTCATTAATCGGTCAAAGGGGCTGGGGGAGTGGCTTCCATTCATACAGTGCTTAGCAGTTTACAAAGCATTTTTCTCACAATAATCCAGTGAAGTAGAGAGTTTGTTTGTTTAGTTTGTTGTTGTTCAGTCTTGTCCTCTCGTGATCCCATATGGGGTTTTTGGGCAAAGATACTGGAGTGGTTTGCCATTTCCTCCTCCGGCTCATTTGACAGATGAGGAGACAGAGGCAAATAGGGTTAAGTGACTTGCTGGGGGTCACACAGCTAGTAAGAGTTTGAGGATGGATTTGAACTCAGGAAGATGAGTCTTCCTGACTCCAGGCACAGTACTCTATCCCCTGTGTCACCTAGCTTCTGGGAGGTAGAGCATACGAGTGTTTTAAAACTAATTATACAGAGAGATTATTTTTTCATCGTGGACCTGTGATCCTATTAGTTTGAGGAGTTCTTCTGACACTGATCAGAAACTCATCTGAGCCTTCTAGTTTTACAGAGTAGACTGGGACATTGAGAAATTAAGTAACCTGTCAAAATCACATAGCAAGGATGAATTAGAGGTGAGTCTTGAGCATAGGTGGGTCTTCCTGATCTCAGGGGTTCCCTTTTATCCACCACACCATATTGTCTCTCAGGGGTGATAACATCACCTGTAATACCAGAGGATTATTATGGCCCTTTTCCGGGGATGTGCTCAAGCCAGATCATAATTGTTCAGGGGAGCTGGTTTTTTATTTTCAGTGTGAGTAATCACATCTCAAAAATTAGTAAATTATACTGATATATATACATATATATACATATATGTGTGTGTATACATATATATACATATACATATATGTATGTGTGTATACACACACATATATCCATATATATATATATATATATAAATCAATATTTAATTTACTGTTTTGTTCTGTGAAAGACTTAGTAACCTTGATCAGTACATGATTTACCACAACTCCAAAGGACATATAATGAAAAATGCTATCTATTTCTGGTTAGAGAACCGATGGACTCATGTTGCAGACTGAAGCATATTTTTTTTTGCTTCTACCCTACCCCCCCAGAACATGACTAATGCAGAAATATGTTTTGAATGACTTCATATGTATAATGGTATCATATTTCTTGCCTTCTCAACGAATGGGGGAGGGAGACAATTTGGAACTGAAAACAAATTTTAAAAAATGTTTAAAAGAATGTAAAAAAAGAAAAAATATTTTGTTGATTGTCTAGACTTAAAATTAATGAAGAAAATGTTAATATTGCAGATAAAACTTGAAAGTGTGTCCTGAATATAGAAAGCCAGCTGTTAAACCTTTACCAGCATACCTCTGTTTTCGATTTAAAATTATACGATTGGACAGTATTGACAGCTTCTTGTACAAGGTATTGAAGTAAATCTAGCCCTCAACTTTGGGACTACCATTCAATTTTTTAAGACAAAGGCATGAAACCCCTGGGGCTGGGGAGGCACTCAGGCTAGGCCCGCAGCGTGAGCATAGGAAGGGAGCAACAAATCCCTGTTTGATAATCTCTTCTGTAGAGCACAAGGGAACAATGTCATGTCTACGGATTAAACTGATGTCCTGCCAATATAAACAACTGCAATGCTTGTCAGAGAGCCAGACCTTAGAGGCAATGACAAAGCAGAACAAGTTCAGTGAGGTTTTTAGACAATTTTGAAGAAACCAGTTTGGTTCTGTCCACTCTAAGGATTCCTTTCTTATATACTTCCCTCAAGCTTTTCATTCTGCTGCCTCCAGGCAAAGGTTGTGCTCTGAATCTAGACTCCAGGAATCTAAAAAAATCTGCCCTTTAGAGAAGGCTCCTTCCAGGCATCCTGAGCAGTGAGAAGGGCCACACTCCTCCCCTTTGCTCTGAACTCATCATCGGTTACTTTGGAATTGGCTTTTCTCTCACTATTCAGAGATAAGGAGGAGGAAGCCACTTCCATGTTTATTATTGGGGTTGGCCTTGGGTGGTGGGGGGTAGGGGAAGAATGGCATCTTCTGGTAGAATAGCACAAGATGTAGCAATTTATGGAGAAGTTAACCAGCTTTAAGGACTCTAACATGCTCTCATTCACCTGTTACATGGAAGTTCTCTCCTGCCAGTGTGATAGGTAGCAATGACATGATTAGCTGGTCTTTTTTGGGGTTAAGTGACTTGCTTAGGGTCATATAGCTAGTAAGTGCCTGGGGCTGGATTTGAACTGACTCCAAGGTCTGTACTCTTATCCACTGTACTACCCAGCTACTTTGAAGGTGATATTTACTGTAATGTAGATACACTGTAAAGACTTCTTTAGTCGTTCACACAACCAGTATATGTCGGAGGCAAGACTTGGATCTAGGCATTCCTGATTCCGAGGCTTGGCTCAGTAGCTATTATGCTTGTTTTGTAGTAAGAGCTTAATAAACATTTATTGATTGACAGATAGTACAAGCAGGACTAGACACCAGGAATAATGCCTCCTACTGCCTTACCTATAATTTGGGCACCACTTTACCAGTCTTCTACCCTTCTCTTCTCCAGTAACCGTGGCCTCCTTGCTGGATCTTTCACAAACTATTCATCTCCCAATTCTGGGCATTTTCAGTGACTGTCCCCCATGCCTAGAATATCTCTTCTTCCTAGCTTCCCTGACTTCCTTCAAGGCTCACTTGAAGTCCCACCTTCTGCAAAAACCATTTCCCAGTCCTTGTTAATCTTAGTGCCTTCCCTCTGAGACTGCCCCTAATTTATCCTGTACTCATTTTATTTGTTTATAGTTGTTTGTGTATTGTTTCCCTGTGACACTGTGGGCTCCTGAAGAGTAGGTTCTATCTGTTATCTTTCTTTGTACAAACAGCTCTTAGCTAGTGATTAATAAGCGCTGGTTGACAGAATGACATTTCAAAAGAGCGAAACCTGCCCCTAAAGATCCTGGCAAAGCCCCGTCTCTGTGTGTAGCCTCTCCTGAGAGGCAGACAGCGTGTGACCTCCACCTGAAGTTGGCTAGGAGACTCAAGCTTTTGGGTCCACCAATCATTCCCTAGCAAGCCTTCCTTCCCTATCAAGGTAGGCAGAGGTACCATTACCCCAGATGGCTTCACACAGTGGGGAATGAAGAATGAGTACACAGCTAGGTTTCTGGGCCACCTCCAGTAGTCTCGACTTATGTCTTGCCACTGGACTTTGATGATGCTGGAGGAGAGAATGAGGCTGATGACTTTGCACAGCTCTGCCTCACTTAAATCCAATTCTCTTCCAAGTCAAGACATCACCCTTGTGACATCATTGGTCCTCTTTGAGGACGAGGGATGAACAACAACAATGCAGCTAGGTGGCGCCATAGTGCACAGAGTGCCAGGCATGGAGTTAAGAAGACTCATCTCCCTGAGTTCAAATCTGGCCTCAGACTCTTACTAGCTGTGTGACCCTGGGCAAGTCATTTAACCCTAGTTGCCTTAGTTTCTTCATCTGTAAGATAGCTGGAGAAGTAAATGGAAAACTACTCCAGTATCTTTGCCAAAAAAAACCCAACCAAATGGGGTCACGAAGAGTCAGACGTGCTTGAAACAACTGAACAACAGATGCTTGAAGAAGTATTAGACCCAGAAACAACCCCAGTTACTACCTAGATGATGTCATCTGTGAAACCCCTTACTCCTGGAAAGAAGACAGGTGGGAATCAGGAGGTCTAGATGCTAATCCTTCCACTAACTATATGAGAGAGTCTCCCCTTTTTTGGGTCTGTTTCTTTATCTGTCAAACCAGAGGGATAAGCTAAATGAATTCTAAAGCTCTACCCAAGAAACCAGCTAGGGTCTGGCTAGCGTAATCAATCAGTCAGCAAACATTTATTAGGTGCTAGGTGATGGGAATACAGGGACAAAAGAATGAAAATCTTTATGTAAATTCAGACACCCAGGAAGACGGAGGTTTTAAATGTGGCAGAAAAAGTTTTCCATCAGTGCATAATAATGATGAAGACAGCAGCTACCCTGTATATAGTACGTTAGGATGTGCAAAGTGTTTTACCTGCTATCTTATTGGAGCCTTACTACAACCCTGTGAAGTAGTTGCTATTATTATCCTTGTTTGACAGACAAGGACATTAGAGAATGAAAGGGCAGAATCAGTCTGCCTACATGTGCTTATAAAACTCTCTTGATTTCTTGTGAGACTGCGATTTTACTTGCCTGGACTTCATTCCTGCGTCCTTTTGTTATTGTTGTTCAGTTGTGGGTGACTCTCTGCAACCCCATTTGGGGTTTTCTTGGCAAAGTGACTGGAGTGGTTTGACATTTCTTTCTCCTGCTCATTTGACAGATGAGGAAACTGAGGCAAACAGGGTTAAGTGACCTGCCCAGGGTCACACAGCTAGTAAGTGTCTCAGGCCAGATTTGAGCCCATGAAGATCAGTCTTCCTGACTCATAAGACCCGGTACTCTATCGACTTTGCCACCTAGTAGCCCTCTTTGTCCTCAGCCACTTCTTTTTAGAATCCTTAATGATTTTCCTCTCAAAATTAAACTAAAAGCATTCTATTCCTGTGGTTCAGGTCCTCTCCCAGGCCAAGTGCTTCTTCTCCACTGTCTCCCTTCCTCCCCCTGTGACTGCTCTGGACCGCTTTCCACTTCCTCTCCCTCTCTTTTCAGTGTCTCATCCATCTCTGAACCCTCTGCCCCAAATAGCTTCTTCTCACTGAGCTGCACTGAGAAAGTCTCCCCTCTCCTCTTTCAGATTGCTCCTGAAAACTCCCCTGTTTACTGAAGTATTGTCCTGACTGCCCATTTAAAAGCTTTCACCAAATTAAATGGAATTTTCCTCTTTGGATCTGGCTGCAGCCAAAACCAATTTTTCCCCTTCAATATCAGGTCTCAGAGGGACCCAAGGCTGCTTTACCACAATGGCAGTAAATCATAGGGTGAAGGAGTTCAGCCTTACTGGCTCATTGGGATAACACTGGTATCAACAGTTAGTAAACGATAAAAGTAAAACTATGACCTGGGGGGAATTTTTGAGATAGGTAGTTTTTTGTGTTTTGTACTGATATACACTGGAGAGTTTGGGCTCAAGTCTTCATTTGGAGGCAGTGCAGCAGAAAGAAAGGAACACTTGGTATCTGGTAGTTCTAGGTTTAAATCCTGCTCTATGTTTAGTGAAGTGACCCTGGGTAAGTTATTTCCTCTTTTTCATCTATAAAATGGGAATGATAATGCCTGACACACTTACCCCACAAAGCTATTATGAGTCAGAAAAGAGATGATGGATGAAAAAGCTAACAAAAAATAAATCCCTTTGAAGAAAAAGTAAATCTCAAAAGTGAAGCTAAATTGCTTCGAGATTGAAATAATTGTGAAGTATTTGGAGGAGGAAGAAACATAAAAGGAGAGTTGAAAAATGAAGAGAGTACATCTAGGTCCTTAAAAATGACTTATCTATAGTTCTTCACATTTTTCATTTCCTCACTCAGTCCCAATCTTGAATTCCTTCTCCCTTTTGAGTTTCTCCCAGTTGATGTCCATTTCAGTGATGGCCATATAGATTAGCCCATAATACAATCTGAGTTTAATAAGTTCTTTTGGGAGAATTGGATAAGGTGACTTTAAATAGGAAAATTTAGTTTGACTTTAGAATTTCTAAAAAAAAAACCCAACCCTCAACTTTTCATGGTATTTTAAAACTAAATCATAAATGTAACACTGGAGCCCTGACAACTTTGGCTCTAGATTCCCTCATGTTGGCTGTTTGAGATAATGTGTTTTCCAAATTATAGTTTGAGTCTCCACCAATATAACACTTTCTCCTTTCAGATCATGCAAAAGCCACAAATGCAACAGCAAATATGCTTAATTAAGAGATAAAAGCAATACAAATAACAAGAAAGAAGCAAGGAGTGGCATTATTCTGTCTCTGTGAACTGGTAGGTGCAACCTCTCTCCCTCTTGCCTTTGCAGGCCCCAGGAGAATTATAATTCAAACACCCTATTTAATCCCTTCGGTACAATGAGGAAGAAGGCCAGAGCTGTTTCTAAACTCATGGTCCAGCGGTAATAAAATTGAAGAGAGAGGTACCCTTGTGGAATCCTCTCAGGGCAGACTGGAGAAGAACGGCAGCTTCTTGAAACAGGTGGGTTTGAATTCTTACTAGCTGTATGACTTACCTGCTGTTTGCCTCAGTTTCCTCACCTGAAAATGGGGATAGTAATGGCATCTATTGCATTTTCGTTGTTCTGAGGATCAGATGAGATAATGTGGAAAGTGCTTTGTAAACCTTAAAGTGCTAACATAAACATCAGTATCGTCATTATTATTATTATCAGCATTTCTGTGGATACTCCTGTATTCAGGGATACCAGGTCTGTACCACTCTGAATGTTCTCTTTCAGTCTTTCTGTTCAAGACACAGCCCCCCTTTTCTACTCATGACTACCTTTGGCAGTTCTAAAACTGCTTTAAAATTCCCAATACCCAAAGCCTCCCCACCAAGGGGATTCTCACCTGGGGATTCTTCTGCTGTGAGGTTATATTTATATAATCTTTTCTGAAATATAGTTCAGGGATTTTCTCCCAATGAGGGACTTTCTCTGAGTTTTAAGCCTCATGGGAAATGAAATCCTGAGGCTTTGCTTTTAGGCTTTGCTTTTAGTAGGTATTAAGTGCTTAACATTTACTTTTTTTTTTAAATTAAAAAATATAACACTAAAATTTGAAGGTCTAATATGTTTTACTCATAATGTGCTTTTAGAATCCATATAAATCACACCCAACCTTCACATTATTAATTTTCTCTTAAAAACTGTCAGAAGACTAAAGAATTAAACCCACAGGATCGATTTAATTGCAAACCAGCCACTATTTTTTTGTGGTTATGTTGTTAAAATTCCCAGGAAGATGCAGAAAGAGTATTTGTCCTAGTAACAAAAAAAGTTAAATTCTATTCAAATGAGTTTTTGAGATATCTGGTTTTCAAAGGGTAAATAGAACTAAATTTAATATATTGAGGACAATTTTATCTTTAGAACTGTTTACTAAAAAAAGTTACATTTTCAACTAATGCCTCTTTTCCTGTAAGAATTAAGATTACAGTTAAGATGTTCCAAGAAAGGGAACATTTTTATAGTGTCATTTATTTTTATATTCCTACAATAGCTACCCTTGGGTCGTTCTGCATGATGGTTACTCTTGAATTTATAGGGAATGATTTCCAGGGTATGCATTGTACAGGCCTCTCTCTTTTTTCTCCTACCCTGCCATATATTCATTCACATACCCATCTGAGGATTGGTCAGTGGCTAGGCAATACTTGGACACTGAGATCCACCCATTTGGCTACTTGGGGGGTAGAGGAAAATAAATGGGCAATTCGTGAAGACATCTTGCCTTAGGGACACGTAATTATCTGCCTACTTTCTTTTGACTGAAGTGAATAGGATGGTTTGTTAGTATCCTCTTCTTAACCCTAGTGCCCTAGGCTTTGGGGAACCATAATCGATTCTAGTGGAATGTGGGGGTATGGTTGGGGTAGGGGCAGAAGATTATTTTTTGGTGGGAGAGCACTCTAGACCTAGGCTATGAGCATAATCCCCTTCCCCTGCACCACTTTAGTCATTGGAGCGGGGTGAAGAGGGGGTTAGCATAGTTCTCACTGAACCCAATCTCAAGTCCAAGTCCAACCCTCCCCCTTCCCCTTCCCTACCAATCTCTAGTCCTAGGTACCCTGGCTTCTCAGGGCTTCCATGCCAGCCTTTCTGGGTATTGCACCACTCTGCCCGCAATTCGGGCTCTCAGGTCAACATGACTCAAACTGCAGGATGCTTAAGATTTGTCCCAGGTACCTAAAATTGAGGATATCAACACAGAACAGAAACAAAAACCTCTAGACTCATTTTTCAGAGCCAGGGTAAAAGAAGGGGCATAGGGGAAGGGCAAGTCCCTTCTTCCTCTCACTGGGTCAGTTCCTGGCATCTACACTGGGTACAGTAGCTAGGAGCATAGCCAAAAACATGGTGCAAAGAGAGCAAACAACTCCATATTACTTTTCTTTTGAGACAATTGGGGTTAAGGGACTTGCTCGGGGTCACACAGCTAGTGTCTGAGAACAGATCTGAACTCAGGTCCTCCTGTCTCCAGAGCGGGTATTCTATCTATACCACTCTATCTATCTATACCGCCTAGCTGCCCTGCATAATATCTTTAAAGATGGAGGCAGTCAATCAAGGAGGCTGTCCCAACTCAACTGGCAGGGGGGGGGGCACTGAGCTCTACCTTTGGCAAACTAGGTGTGTTATAAAGGCCTATTGATAGCTAGCTATTTTTGCTTTGTTAGTCATCCTTATTGCTTTTGATTGATTCTAGTGTACTATATATATGTATATGTATATACATAGAACACACCGAGATGCTAGGTGGCACAGTGGATAGAGCACAGGGCCTGGAGTCAGGAAGACTCACCTTCCTTAGTTCAAATCTGGCCTCAGACACTTATTAGCTGTGTGACCCTGGACAAGTCAGTGAACCCTGGTTGCCTCAGTTTCCTCATCTGTAAAATGAGCTGGAGAAAGAAATGACACACCAATCCAGTATCTTTGCCAAGAAAACCACAAATGGGGTCATAAAGAGTCGGGCACAACTGAAAGGACTGAACAACAACGTGAATATGTATATACTTTCAAAACATACATGTGCTATATCTTGTATGTAGTGAGGCATTTTATCATTGCAGTATCTTCCCAAGTGATGTTCTGAATGGGATCATGTCTACTGCATGTACTATTAATGTATATTTTTTATTTCAGTTTTGATAGTACTGAAAGTTGATTATCTGGTATTTTAAAGCACTGTTGTTCGTATATTTCTGTATAGTTATGGGTTTTTAACTTGCTTGAGACGATATTTCCAAGGGACTGCAAAGAGTTTCAGCTCAGGAACATTCTGGGAGGAATTGTAACCTCAGTCCCAAAGCCCATTGTTAGGGGAGTCCCTCAGCATTGGTGGAGATGCACACTCTGCCCTGTGTGTTAAGCATGGTAGAGTCGTCAAGAGCAAAGGAGCTTTAGTTGTCTTCAGATCTTCAAGCTTTGAGTTGCTTTAGGTGCCTTTGGCTTCCACCTCTGAAAAAGAAGATGGCAGAGGCCGACCTCACTTCAGTTTGCTGAAGGAAAAGACATTGGAAAGGAATGAAAAGAACTGGCAGTCTCCATCATGTCTCTATTCTCAGACTGCTACTCTAGAGACTTTTGGAAACTTCTCCTTGGGTGAGATCTAGGATGCTCTTTCTTAGTTGAGCTACGTTATCTCACTCCCAATGGGAGAGCTTATTTATTCAGTAAAAATTCTCCTACGTATACCTGATTTCTATATAAAACTGCTGGTTTGGATAAGAGTTGTGTACCAGGCCTTTGAGGAAAACCTCAGGGTCCTTCTTCCCTTACAACAATGAACAGCAGTCAGAAGTTAGCATGAACCTGATAGATCCTCTAGGCTAACAATATTTAAGGGAGCAGATAGATATAATTCTAGCCTGGTACCCCCTCTCTTTGAGGAGAGCAGATTGATCTCAGGTCCTAACCTCTTGTTTCCACTCCTGGCAGGAAATGAAGTGTCTCTTGGAGAAGGGTGGGGGGTTAGGAGAGGCTGGAGATGTCTATCCTGCCTCCCTCTGAGCCACACACTGGGGAAAGGCCTTGCTACACTAATTTGTCTATACCTATAAAGAATCCTCTTGGTAATTTGATAGGGATTGCACTATTTATAAATTAATCTAAGAAACATCAGTTTTATTGTATTGGCATAGCTTAACCAAGAACATCGAATATTTTCTCAATTATTTAAGTCTTCCTTTATTTCAGTAGCGAATGTTCTGTAATTGTATTGATTAAGGAAAGTTAAAGAAAGTTAAAGATCAGCCCAGAGAAGTA
Organism: Trichosurus vulpecula; assembly: GCF_011100635.1. Taxonomy (NCBI): domain Eukaryota; kingdom Metazoa; phylum Chordata; class Mammalia; order Diprotodontia; family Phalangeridae; genus Trichosurus; species Trichosurus vulpecula. The sequence continues at coordinate 419,688,499 of NC_050573.1, forward strand.
TTGTGACTTGCTTAAGGTCATAGAGCTAAGTATGCCGCAGAGATGCATTTTTTTGGGGTACCTTAATCATCTGATTGATGATCTGGGAATTTGAAGGCCTTAAAGACAATCTAATCCTCTCATATATACCATCCAGCAAAAGGACAAGTTGTTCTTATTCTCATTGGCATTTAGGAACACCAAAACCTTGTACTTAGAAGGATGTGTTCCCACAGCTTGCTGTCTTTGAGCTTTAAAAGGTGACCTATATCAAGCCCAAGAGGGCAGGGGAAGGAGGAGCTACCTTAGATTAGCTTTTATTATCATTTATGTTTCTCTATTTCTGTATTTAGTGATGGTCCAAATATAAAAATGGCCTCCAATCCTGTGTGTCCCCCTTCCACTTTTGCAGTGATAGTGACAGAGTGGTAAATGAGTGAGTACGGGAGTAAGAATCACATGTTTTTTAGACAGTTGAATTTTAATTTGAATGTTGATACTCTACATGTGAGATCCTTGTCCAATGACCAATGAGTGGATATATTGCTGGAGAAGGTAAACCATATCAGTCTTGACATTCTTGCTATAAATGAAACCAGAAGAAAGAAAGAAATTGCAGTTTAGTGGGAGGATTACTCTTAGGCACTTCTTGGACAGGCAAAGGAAGGAGTTGGCACAGTATGTTCTATCATAGTCCTCAAAACTACAAGAAATATTGTTTCGTGGGATGTTTGGATATAAGGTATTACGGTCCTGATGATAAGTATTTACAAAAAAGACCACCATGAAAATAATCACAGCTTATAATAATAGTGATAATAGCTGACATTTATATAGTGCTTTAAGGTCTGTAAAGTACTGTGTATTTGTTATTTCATTTAGCTGCTGAAGAAAAAGTGTGAGATGCTCTTTGAAAAACTTGGTTAGATGGAGTGGAGTCAAGATGGTGGAGAAAAGCCAAGAAGTTGCCTGAGCACTCTCTAGTTTCCCTCAGAAACGGTGTTAAATCAAGCCTCTAAATGGTGACAGAACCTACAAAAAGTTGGAGTGAAACAATTTTCCAGCTTAAGATAACTTAGAAGGACATCAGGAAAGGTCTGTCTCACTTAGGTAAAAGGAAAATGCAGCCTAGAGCAGGCCTTGTCTGGGCAAGCCAGCAGGAGGGAGGCTCCTAACCACAGCACAGATAAGCAACTGAGGCACCTTGGTCCTGGCTCAGCAGGCCAGTGGCATAGCAGGCCAGCTGTGAGACCTCCAGCTCTAGCACAGAAGGCAAAAAGCTGCAGGATATAAAATAAATTCATATAAATTATCAGCATTTCTATATATTACCAACAAAGCCCAGTAGCAAGAGATAGAAAGAGAAATTCCATTTCAAATAATTGTAGACAATATAAAATATTTGATTCTGTTTGCCAAGACAAAGCTGGGAACTATATGAACACAATTTACAAAAACACTTTTCACACAGATAAAGTCAGAAGATAACAATTGCTCATGGGTAGGCCTAGCTAATACAATACAATTCTTCCTAAATTAATTTGCTTATTTAGTGCCATAACAAACTACTGAAAGTTATTTTATAGAGCTAGAAAGAATAAGAGCAAATTCATCTGGAAGAACAAAACATCAAGAATATCAAGGACATTAATGGAAAAAATGCAAAGGAAGGTGGCCTAGCCATACCAAATCTAAAATTGTATTGTAAAGCAACAATCATCAAAACTATTTGGTACTGGCAAAGAAATAGAGTAGTGGATCAGTGGAATAGGTTAGGTACACAAGACGCAGTAGTCAATAACTATAGTAATCTATTGTTTGACAAACCCAAAGACTCCAGCTTCTGGGAAGAGAATTCACTATTTGACAAAATAGTGGAAAATGGTATGGCAGAAACTAGACATGTACCAACATCTCACAGCGTATACCAATATAAGGTCAAAATGGGTAAGTAAATGATTTAGACATAAAAGGTGATACATAAGGAAATTAGGAGAGCAAGGAATTCTTTACTTCTCAGATCTATGGAGAAGGGAAGAATTTGTGACCAAACAAGAGATAGAGAACATTATGAAATGTAAAATAGATAATTTTGATTACATTAAATTAAAAAGTTTTTCGCATAAACAAAACTAATGCAACCAAGATTAGAAGGAAAGCAGAAAGCTGGGAAACAATTTTTACAGCCAGTGTTTCTGATAAAGGCCTCATTTCTCAAATATATAGAGGACTAAGTCAAATTTATAAGAATACAAGTCATTCCCCAAATGGTCAAAGGATATGAACAGGCTGTTTTCAGATAAAGAAATTAAAGTTATCTATAGTCATATGAAAAATGCTCTAAATCACTATTGATTAGAGAAATGCAAATTAAAACAACTCTGAGGTACTACCCCAGACTGGCTAATCAGATTGGCTAATATGACAGAAAAGGAAAATGATAAATGTTGGAGAAGATGTGGGAAAATTGGAACACTAATGTATTGTTAGTGGAGTTGTGAACTGATCCAACCATTCTGGAGAGCAATTTGAAACTATGCCCAAAGGGCTATAAAACTGTGCATACCTTTGACTCAACAATACCACAACTATTGATATTATAAAAAGATATTATAAAAAAGGGAAAAGGACCTGCATGTACAAAATATTTGTAGCAGCTCTTTTTGTGGTAGCAGAGAACTGGAAATTGAGGGGATGCCCATCAATTGGGGAATGGTTGAATAAGTTGTGGTATATGAATAAAATGGAATGCTATTGTGCTATAAGAAATAATGAGTAGGAGGGTTTCAGAAAAACCTGGAAAGACTTATATGAACTGATGCTGAATGAAGGGAGCAGAACCAGGAGAACAGTGTACATAGTAACAGCAATGTTGTGTGATGATCAACTATGACAGACTTAGCTCTTCTTAGCAATACAATGATTCAGGACAATTCCAAAAGAATCATGTTGGAGAATTCTATCCACAGCCAGAGAAGGAACTATGGAGTCTGAACGATTGAAGCATACTATTTTTCACCTTTTTTGCTTTTTGTTTTTTCTTTCTCATGGTTTTTTCTTTTGTTTTGATTCTTCTTTCACAACATGACTAATGTGTAAATATTTTGAACATGACTGTATATGTATAACCCATATCAAATTGCTTATCATCTTGGGGAGGGGAGAAGGGATGGAGGGAGGAAGGGAGAAAAATTTGGAACTCAAAGTCTTATTAAAATGAATGTTACCATACATACCCAATTGGGTATCTTACCCCACAGGAAAGAAGAGGGAAGAAGATAAAAAAAGGGGGGGGATGATGGAGGGGAGGGCAGATGGGGGTGGACGTAATCAAAAACAAACACTTTCAAAAGGGGACAGGGTCAAGGGAGAAAATTCAATAAAGGGGGATGGGTTGGGAAGGAGCAAAATATAGTTAGTCTTTCACAACATGAGTATTGTGGAAGGGTTATACATAATGATACACATGTGGCCTATGTTGAATTGCTTGACTTCTTGGGGAGGGTGGGTGGGAAGGGAGGAGGGGGGAGAATTTGGAACTCAAAATTTTTAAAAACAGACGTTCAAAAACAAAAAAAAAAGTTTTTTGCATGCAACTTGAAAATAAGATACACAGGCAATGGGGAGTAGAAATTTATCTTGCCCTACAAGAAAGGAAGGGAAAAGGGGATGGGAGGGGAGTGGGGTGACAGAAGAGAGGGCTAACTGGGGAACAGGGCAACCAGAATATACGCCATCTTGGAGTGGGGGGGGAGGGTAGAAATGGGGAGAAAATTTGTAATTCAAACTCTTGTGAAAACCTATGCTGAAAACTAAATATGTTAAATAAATAAATAAAATTTTAAAAAAATTAAAAAAATGAATGTTGAAACCTATCTCTACATGTAATTGGAAAAAATAAAATACTATTAAGTGGGGAAAAAATTGATACGATGCTCCAAATCACAAGTCAGCATGTGTTCAGATACTTCAATTTAAAGGTGGGAAAAGGCAAGAATGAGGAGAAATAAATGGGAAAGTGTGGCTCAGAAGAAATAAAAGAGACAGACCAAATAGTTACAGATTACACAGAAGCCCCTTGTCTTTATATCATGGATGCTTTCTTTAAAAAAAAGAGAGCAAATAAAGAAGAATTGGTAGGTATGAAACATGGTGAGGACCAAGTCCCAGCGCGAAGAGTGGAACTGGTTCTATTTTGACAGACAGGAAAAAAACTTATAGATATAAAGACTATCCTCAAGTTAGCTATCTGTACACAGTCAGACCACTGATTTGTCAGAACTAAGATCAGAATTTATAATAAGCAAAAAGAAAGAATAGTAACAAGAAAAAAGATATGGGGTACAATTAAGAAGATTTAACCCTAAATTGTTCAAACAAGGTATTGAAAATTTTCACAAAGGGAGATAGATAATAAATGATATCCATAGCAATTATAATAATTTCATCTAGAAATTAAACAAATGTAAATTAATTGCTACGAGTATACCACAAGAGCCTACAAATCACCAACTTTTTATTTACTTATCAGATAGAGAAAGATAGCTGCCAAAAGCAATACTGAGTTAGACTATAAACTACTACATAAAATCTTACTAAGGAACATGATGCTTTAGCAGGTAAAACCAGTATAAAGAAAGTTGAGCAAGATGTCCAATTAGGCAAAATCATTCCAAGGGCATTCAAGGATAGAACAGAAAGATGACTATAATAAAATAGAAATTTGCCAAATTTATTATAATAAATTGTTTTCTTTAAAAAGGATGATAGAGCCACCATATTTAGACCTCAACATCAGGGTACCTGAGGTGTTTAAAGAGGAGGTAGAAATGTCACCAAGTTAATGCAAAATGGGAAGAAAAACTAGATTAGATCAAGCACATGTAAAGGAGATCCATGGTAGAAGTGATAACTACCACTGATGAATAGATTTTAAAGGTAGCTATTTTTATACCAAAGGTGTGGGAAAAGTCTCAAGACATTATTGATTTAAAAATAAAGTAACAATTACTGACCAATATGCCTACTCTCCCATGTATACAAAATCTTTATGAAGGTCAACTATATGCCAGTTTAGGGCATCCTCAAGCAGGTATTAGTAGGGAGCAATCAGGCTTTTGGGGAACAATATTCTACAGTGGACTACATCTTTACCATCTCACAATAGACCAAACAATGTAGAGAGTGTAAAATTCCATTTTGTTGGTTATTTGTTTATTATGGAAAACATTCAGCAGAACAAAACACCCTCTTGCAAGCCAAATCACAAAAATGTATCCTAACAATATATCAAGATCATTCAAGATTCCTTGAAAGATAAAGCATCAGAAAGAACTCTTGTTCAATCATCTTCTGACAATGAACATTAGAAGAAGCATAAAGCAGAGAGACGTACGCTCACCCAAAGTGTTTACCATTGTGAAGGAGAAAATCCAGTGTAGACACTAAGTCAATGAGGGATTTCCTATGGTTGGTGAGGTCCTCCTTATGCTTCTGTTTCTGTACTGTGTTGGTTGCATCAGGCCACAAGACATTACAGAGCCTCTGAAAGAAATCTCAAAAGAATTTGGGTAATCCATCCATACAGGGAAGACCAAATGGATAAATAATATTTATTGCTCAGATTTCAACACACATCTGGAAGACCCTTTGGAGCTTGTGCAACAGTATGTGTATATAAGACAAGACAATACAGATAAACAATGAGCTGGGTCTAGAGTTGAAATGGAGGAGAGCAGGCTGGGTATATTTTCAGAAAATTGCAAAGGACTTTTACTGAAACTGAGCTTCCCATAACATAAAAGGCCCATCTTTTCAATACAAACATGTTTACCAATGGATGGTGGCAAGACCCGAAACCCACTGCTTCTGAAGAACTAAATGTGAGCATGAGACAGAGGGCAATGGAAAGGTACAGTGGGTGTGAGCAGGCTGTGATGTATAACCAAACAGGAACTCTGAAGAAGAATAGGAGTAAAGGCAGTCAACAAGAGCATCTGTACCTATGCCAAATGGAATTCCTGAGCTTTTGCCGATGAGATCTTGAAGGAATGCCTTGGTGAATTCACTCTGCAAAACAATTTTCTAGTCAAAGGTGAAATTCCACTCCCCCTCCCCCGCATTACCTGTTCTTTAAACATCATGGTCCAGGTGGGTAACAACTTTCTTTTATGCCACCCTTATGGGACAGTGACTCTGCATATTATATCCTCTTGGAAGGGTAGCTAGGTGGTGCAGTGGATAGGTTGCCTGGCCTGGAGTCAGGAAGACTCATCTTCCTGAGTTCAAATCTAGCCTCAGACATTTACTAGCTGCCCTGGGCACACTTAACTCTGTTTGCCTCAGTTTCCTCATCTGTAAAATGAGCTGGAGAAGGAAATGGCAAACAACTTTAGTATCTTTGCCAAGAAAATCCCAAATGGGGTCACAAAGAGTCAGACATGACTGAAACCACTGAAGAAGAATAACAAAAAGTCTCTTGGGAGGTCCATTCCTTTCCTTCCTCTCTCTCCCCTTTTCTTTCTCTCTCTACCTTTCTCTTCTATCTGTGCACCCTCCCTCTCCCCCAAAGACAAAGAAGAATTGATTGGGAGTCAGAAGTCCCTGGTTCAGATCTCACCTCTGTATCTTACTAATCTATGTGATGCTAGCCAAATCACTTTTTTCTCTAGGATTCAGTATCATTGTTGTTCAGCCATTTTTCAGTTGTGGCTGACTCTTTATGACCTTATTTGGGATTTTCTTGGCAAAGATACTAGAGTGGTTTGCCATTTCCTTCTCTGGCTCATTTTTACAGATGGGTAAACTGAGGCAAACAGGGTTAAGTGACCTGCCCAGGGTCACACAGCTAGTAAGTGTTTGAGGCTGGATTTGAACTAAGGAAGATGGGTCTTCCTGACTTCAGGCTGGTAGCCTATCCACTGTGGCACCTAGCTGCCCAAATATTCAATATACTCAATTCTAAAATGAGGAGGTTGCGATAGGGTAGCCTGTAATGCCCCTTCTGTCTTTAAACCTATGCGCTTATGATCTGACATTTCTCTCTTTGACATGGTAAAAGTGACTGGAAGTTGTGAGAGTCAGCTTTTTGAAGTGAAAAAAGCATTAGATTTAGAGTCAGAAAACTTAAATTCAAATCCCTTTTCTGCTCTTTGTCCCTTGCATGAGCTTGGGCAAAATGTATTCTCTCTCTGCAACTCAGTTTATTCATTTGTAAAATTGGGGTGGGGCTGGACTAGCTCAGTGCTTCCCAACCTGTGGAATCAGAGTTTTGTAAGAGCTCTGTGGCTTTTCAAACAAGCAAACAAACCTTCTGTTCCCTGCGTATGTAGTGTCTTACACAGATATATAGCACTATTTTTCAAATGTATGCAGGTGTTCTTATCTTACCACGAATAAAACTCAAATTAAAAGTGTTATTGAATTCATTGTTTTTGTCATGTATTTTCTTAATCATAATGTGCACTAGCAGTACAGCTGCTATCATGTGGGGTTGACAAAAGCTTTTTTCACATTATTCAGGTGTCCTAGATTTGGAAATTTAGAACCAGTGGTTTGCAACTGCAGGCCTAAATAATTCTCTAGGGGCCTTCTATCTCTAAGTACTGTGAGACTGAGAACAGGGGAGAAATGACTGTCAAAGGGCTATGCAGTAGACTGCTGGAGATCATGAAAAGTTTCCATTCATTTAAAAAATATCTCATACCACATGGTCTCTTATGTTTGGCTAGAACTAGCCCTTTAAAGTCCATAAACGTTGTTTGTGTTGACTTCCTTGCTTTTAAGTGATCTACAGTTATCCCTTCCACATCTCAACTTTTCCCATTGTGGTTTCAATATATTGAGGATTGGTATAAGAAATTAAACAGGAATTTTTTGGGAGTTTTGCAGAAACTGCAGATGACACATGAAGGCCAGCAAATGATACAGAAAAAGTTTAGAAACTCAAAAATGCATAAAATATATGTATAGCATTGTATAATATCAACATATTTTATCTTTTAATACAATTTCTTTTTAATTTTATTTTACTAAATAATATTTTTATTTTTATGTTACTATTGCATATTAAAATTGTTTTATTTCTATTTTATTTATTACCTATAATTTCATTTTAAAAATTAAAATATTAAAGTTTGTAAAAAGAACACAAAAAGCCAGTCAATGACACACAAAATCTAGTATTTTTATTTAACATTGACCTATATATAGTCTATAATCAAATAAGGTACTATAAATACCCCATAAAAAAAGAAAAAAATTGGACTTCTTCTCTGTCATGAAGTGAGGGCCAAAAAAATTTTACCTGGATTTTCCAGATTGCCCTGCCCCCTTAACCCCTTCTGTGTGGAAGGGATAACTATATAACTAAGTGCTATAGTGGATAAAGTGCTGGGCCTGGAGAGAGGAAGACTCTTCTTCCTGAGTTCAAATCCAGCCTCACACTAGCTGTGTGATGTTGGGTAAGTCATTTAACCCCGTTTGCCTCAGTTTCTTCATCTATAAAAGGAGCTGGAGAAGGAAATGGCAAAGCACTCCAGTATCTTTACCAAGAAAACCCCAAATGGGGTCATGAAGAGTCAGACATGGCTGAAATGACTGAGCAACATCTTCATCCTCATGACAGTGTGGTAGAACGAATGGAGAGCAGGACCTAAAATCAGGAGATCTGGGTTTTTTCCTCCTTAGCCCTCTCTCCCACCCCAGTTACTTACTCACTGCATGGCCAAGGGCAACTTACTTAACCTCTGAGGGCCTTTTTTCCTATCTGTTAAAATTGAAGTAATATTGCTTTACGCAGGGTTGTTGTAATAAGGAAAGCACTGCACAGTTGTGAATTGTTAGGACTGACTTGTTCCAAGCAGCAGTTAATCTTACAGATTTCACAAAAAGCCTCAGGTCTCCTGCTTAATTTCTAGGCGGATAAGTTGGAGCCTGTCATACATGGTTAGCATGCTCAGAGTAATTTAATAGTCACTTAAAAAAACTCTCACTAAGGACTCAGATACCAGTAAATTATTTCCTGTCACTCCCCAAGCAAGCATTGGCTTAGAAAATTGTCTATGCTTGTGAGTTGGCATTGTGCTTGTCCAGCAAACTGAACGGAAACCCTTTACAACTTTTGGTAAAAGTTGTTTACTGATTTCCTGGCCTTTGGTCTCTGGGGGTTGCTTTGGCAAGTGATCAGCTGCCCAGATGAGCACACAGCTGTCCTTAAACTAGGGTCAGGTCAAGACAGGATTTCTGTTGAAAAAAAATCATACTCCTAATAGAAATGCAAACTTGATTTTCAGGAATGAGACAGTGGGACTTCACAGTCCTGGCGTCAGTGTCTATGGGCTTGTGCATCCATGCCCCAGAAGTTCGAGGTCCAGATAGGGTTTACTGATTTTAAAGCATCATTTTCATTCCCAAAGTCAGTTGATCACTCTAGCATCACTGCCACATTGGCTTTCCCATTTCTTAATAAAACTTTATTAAGTTTATAGCTTGAGCTTGACAGTTGTTGCTAGAAGCAGAGCAAAAATGCTGATTTGCTCACTTGTTACTCCTGAAACTTACTGGCTGTGTGATCCTGGGCAAGTCACTTAACCCTGTTTGCCCCAGTTTCCTCATCTATACAATGACTGGAAAAGGAAATGGTAAACCACTCCGATATCTTTGCTAAGAAAATCCAAAATGGGGTCATGAAGAGTCAGACACGACTGAACAACTCCTCTTCCTCCTGAAATGTTAGTTTTGCCAATTAAACTCTCAGTGTAGGGTAGGGCTGATTTTCAAAGGGCACCTGAAGAATAATCATATGCTTTCCAGAGGGAACATAATTGTACCAATCTTGAAGATGAAGCACAGAAGCAGAATTAAAGATTGTGATTATTTTTTGAAAAAAGACTGGATTTCTGATTTGCAACATGGTAGGAATTTTCTAAATCTGTCCTGAGGATCAAACTGTGCTTTTTTAGAGCTACAAGTCCCAAGCTGGGTATACTGAAATCTATTTATATTGTCTCAGTTCCAGTAAAAGTCACTGAAACTAAATCTTAATTGGTGGAGTCTTAGTCCAAGTGACTTTAGGAACAAGTTAAAACACGTACCCTGGACTTCAGTGAGTTTAGTGAAAAAGCCCTAGTATCCGTTGGCATTTTCCACAAATGTTCATGGAAAACCCACCTTGTCAACCAGCTCAGTGGAACAAACAAGTGAATTTAAGTACCTATGAGTTTGCAGATCCAGTCCACAAAGCATCATGGAGGCTTCCTTTGACAGAGAGTATTGTCTCATGTATGAGAATCAATGATATGCCCTTGGACTTGGTAATGAAGAAAGACTAAGCTAAGTAGAAAAAACAAGGAAAGAAAATAGCATTTCACTTTAGAGGGAAAAAATGCTTAATTGTATATTTCTTTATTAGGCTGATCAGTGAGTTACTTTACAGGATAATGAAATGAGGGCTAAAGTCAACTCCAGCTTTGTCTGGGGGTGGAGGTGGGAACTATTCTGCTCTTGCTATTCATTGCAACCTGATCTCATCTGAATTTTAAAATCAACGTGTTCTAATCCTGCCTGGCACTGGAATAAGATGATCCTAGTGCCAGCAAGCAAATATTCTGCTTGGCTAAAGGGCCTCCCGGAGAGCAAAACTTATCTGTCTAAGGAGGGTTTCTGGAGGGTTTCTTATCATGTTGGGAATGGGGCATAGGCTCACTGCTTACATTGGTGCCTCAAGGTGGGGTGAAGGATTTGGGGAGAAGAACGTGGTAGAAGAAGGGAAGATACTTTAAACACTAGATTCTGTGCATTTCAAATGGGTTGGGGCTGTGGTATGAGTAATTGCAAGATATATGGGGGAAAGTACTCTTTTATGACAATAACTATAATAATAAATGCTATCATTGCATCTGGTATAAATGAAAGCAGCACAGTAGGTAGTTGGTTCCACTTGCCAGTCATCACTATGAGCAAGCAGAGATAAATCAACTTGCTATGAGAACTGGGCAAAAGCCTTGGCTCAGCCACTTATTAGTCATTGGCTTGGACAAGTTATTTCAACTTTTTTGGTCTCAGTTTCCTCATCTGTAAAATGAGAATGTTTATAAGGCCTCCCTTCCTGGGATGATGGGAGGAATGTACTGTGTAGGCTGTGAAGTCCTACAGAAAAGTGGGCTATTGTTATTAAGGCAATGTGCCAGTGTTTGTCTCCAAGGAAAATCACATATCCTGGTGAAATAGAGCAGAATAAGCATTTCCCTTCACGAGAAGCATTCTCAACAGAACCCAGCTCCCTTCTCACCAGGAGCAGGACGTGACCCCTAATTAGCAGGGTGGGAAGCATTGCATTTGGGCTTGTTTCCAAGGGGGAGGATCATCCCTTACAATGCGGCACTGACTAAAGAGCCCTGGAGCTGCAATCCGAGGAGACCTGGGTTTGAATCCTGACTCCCCATACCTTCTAGCTGTGTGGCTTTGGCTGAGTCATTTAACTTCTCTAGATCTTTCCTCACCTGAAAAATAATGGTGCTAATAATACTCATGCTCTCTGTCTCACTGGTTATCGCAAGGAAAGCACTTCATAAACTGTAAAATCCTATGGGAACATGTAGAATTAAAGCTTCTTGAGGGCAAGTGGTATTTAATTTTTGTCATTGTATCCCCAGTGGCTAGCACTGGGTCCATAGTAGGTATTCAACAAATCTTCGTTGAATTTCATTGAATGTGAGCTATTATATTTTGTTTAAATGAGGGCAAACCTAGTATTTGCTCTGTTTGCCAATGACCATCAGTTAGCTAGGAAATCATTTAAAAAGAATTGTCCGCTAAGTTCATGACCTTTCTATTCATTGGCTGGGCAGAGAGAGGAATCTTCAGTTCACAGTCGTATACTATATGAAAGGGACCAGTTTTTTAAACCCACTGTAGTTGGTAGAGTGATAGAAAGGCCAGAACAAAACCAGAAGGTCTTAATGAGGTGTTAAACCAACTGTACAAGATGTGTCCATCCCTTTATTCTTCTGTGAGGTGGAAATGTCGCTCTGATTGGATCAAGAGGGGGGAATAGCAGGATTAGATGAGTAAATGAATTGGCCATGACTCTAGTGGCTGTAAATAGCTAAATCTTGGGTGAATTTCTGTAGTTCAAGTTCAAGAGATCTGCCTATAGAGGGGCTTCCTTATAATGGGAAGAGAGAGAATTTCTTTCTCCTCCTCCCACACTATGTTGCTTTGAAAGGGAGTTGGTGGACCCTGAATCCACTGGGAAAAAGAAACATGCATTCATGCCTGTCAAGAGACAGATATAGATGACTAAAGAGATATAGTCAACTGAAGCTTCAAGAAATACATTACCCGGCAATTTAAGGTTGGACTGTGTAGAGGACTAGACCCTAAAAAATGATTATGGTGATTCTATAATGAAACAAAGGAGTTCTAGGCCCCGAAGTACCAGGAGCTGTGAGTTGCTTTTGCTACACACATAGCCTACATATATGTCTCATTACCATTGTTCCCATGGTCACTGTATGTATCTGTGGGTGAATGCATCCCACGTTTATGAATGAAAGGGTTTTGACCCACTGTGCTTACTATAACATCTTAGTAAATGCCTTTGCTAAGGAATTAATTGTATCTACTGACTGATTGTTAATAGGAGGTATACCAGTGGGGACTTAGGAGCTAAAGTATTAAGAGTAAAGATTCACAGGGTTACTCCCAGAACCTTGGATGGCAGCTGCTCTCTGGGGACCCAACTCCCCAGTGTAAGTGCAAGTTATGAGGATATCCTAGAGAGAGTGTTACACATAGATGGCCAATTACTAAACCAGGGACATAAAGCAGCAATCCTGTGAATGTCCTAAGCTGGAGGATTGAATGCCACCATAATGAATAGAAATTGAGTCTTCTGAAGAAAACAACAAGCAGATTGCATGAAAGTTTTTTAACAGAATAATAAAAACAACAAATTTGCACTTGAGGCAAATTTTCACATCTTTCTCTCACAATCCCTGCCCTTTAATTCAGTATGTCCTGGATCCCACTTTAGATTTAACATCTCTCTGAGGGATTATTTTAACCAATAGGCATTTGAGATGCCAAATGGCTGTTCACAAGGTTTGTTTGTTTTTTAAAAAATGTAGCAGCTCATCCAATCCTAATAATCCTGGAGCTGTAATGTGTTGAGTGAGATATGGGACAGAGACTTGGGTACAAGCTACTGTGGGAAGTCAGAAGCTGGCATTTTACATTGTTGTGCAGTCATTTCAGTCATTTCTGACTCTCTGTGATCCCATTCGGGGTGTTCTTGGCAGAGATGCTGGAGTGGTTTGCCATTCCTTCTCCAGCTCCTTTTATTGATGAAGAAACTGAGGCAAACAGAGCTAAGTGATTTTCCCAGGGTCACACAGCTAGTAAGTGTCTGGGGCCAGATTTGAACACGGGAAGATGAGTCTTCTTGACTCTAGGACTAGAGCTCTATATACTATGTCACCTAGATACCCTGCTGGCATTTTATTTAGTGACTGACTCCTTATTTCCTGTTGTTGAATACATAGTACAGTAGCAAGAGTTCTGGATTTGGCATCAGGGGATCCAGATTCAAATACTACTTCTGCTACTTGCTACCCATGTGACCTTGGCTAAGTACCTCAGTGTCCTCAAATGTAAAACAAGAGAATTGGACTAAATGATGCTTCTAGCTTTAAATCTATGATACTATGATGCAGAATCATAAGATCCTAGTTACTGGGGACTGAATGGGATTACAGAAACTGACTCATTTATCCCATAGCCTCTTGAAGGAATAACCTCTGGTGTGAAGAAGGTCAATGTTTAACCTAAATTCTTTATACTTCAAGCATTTTATTGATAGGAGTTCTCCTCCACTAGTCCAGAGCGCTCTTCTTTCTTCTTGAATTCCTGTGGCTTTAAAAATAATCCATCACTCAGTACCCAGCCTTCTGGTGCCCAGACCTTCTGATGTCCTCAGATGGCAGACACACAGTCTGTTGGTGTGGTCCTATTTCCTAGTCCTGGCCAGAACTTGCCCCGCATTGTGGTAGCCTTTGAGAACCTGAGGCCAGCTCCATGCACTGGAATCAGACTTCGGCTTGTTCCTATTTCCCCTAGCTCTCGCTTGGTGGAGCAGGACCTCAGCTTGTCCTTTCACCTTTGTTTTTTCTTTTCCTTAGATATTCTGAATTCCTATAAGCTTCCACTCCATCTAATTACCATCATCTTTCTGGCTCACAGTGCTCTCCATGCCCCTCTTGTATGGCAGAGCCCCAAACAATAATAAATGACAAGAACAAATGATCACAATGACTATGAGCTGACGGGGAGGAGACTGGCAGTCAGCTTTGGCTCCAGAGTTTGTTGATGTCTTGAGTGGCTGGGGCTCTTATTTTGAAATGAGAGAGGGAATTGGGCAAGATATCCACTATCTGAGGAATGTGTGGGAAATGCTCATTTTCTTCTGTTTAAGTAGGATATCAACTTTTCCAACTCATACTCTCTACTCAATACTGGAAAAAGTGTTCCTATCTAAAAATGACAATAGGTGGAAATACCGTGATAGCAAAATAAAGACACAAAGGTTGTTGAGGAAATTCAACAGTGATTAACTTGGCATTAGCCAGGAACCGACAGCCTTAGGAGGTATTTTTCAGTAGAAAGTACACATATAAATCTTAAGCTATTTCTGATTAAAAGAGTTTGTTGACTTCCTTTTAAGTAACCAGAAAGAGTGTAGGTAGGAGACTTGGGTTGGGCCCTGGCTCTACCCTCCTTTATCAGCTACATGACCTTGGGAAAGTCATTTTACTTTTTTAAACCTCAGTTTTCTCATTTGAAAAATGGGGATAACTGTGTTTGTAGGCTATACCTTATAGAGTTGTAAATCAGATGATTATGTATGCAAAATATACTGTAATCAAAAAGCATGAAATAACTGTGAGTAGCTATTAATTTTAATTAAGGCAAAACTCTTCAAGATGGAATTTTTCCAATCAAGCCTGGAATATGTTTATGATATGAAAGCCAGCAAAGCATATTGACCTTTTATATTACTAGAGAGAAATTATTTAACAAAATCAAGAAGCTTTCCACAAAGCAAACACAATCACACAAGCAATTGAGAATATATATATTTATACTATTTCTTTTGTATGGAGGTCACAGGAACTCACAAACTTACAATGTAAAAAATATGTTTATATGCTATGAAATTCTGAATACTTCTTTGCTAAAATGTATTATGTTTAGAGTTGAGAATGTGAAGTTACAAAAAAAGTAATGGCTCATTAGTATACAATTTATAAATACATCTTTCTTATAAACTATGACAGTCATAATTAAAATATTTATTCTGTATCCATTCTGGCTCACCCTTCAACACACATTCCTGCAACCAATGGCCCATGGCTATTTCTCATCAGATTCTATTCTGGAAGGTTTTTCACTTTCTCCTCTTGGGATGGTGGGTCCTTTCTGGCTTGGGATGGCAGGAAGCACCCGGCTTGTCCTTAAAGGTTCTCCAGACAGAACTAGCAAGAAAACAAAATAGATGATTTTTAAAAATCTCTTGACTCGGGGACGTGGTGAGAACTAACAAAGAGAGAATTCAATTTAACTCAAGCATTTATCAAGGGTCTTCTACATGTAAGGTGTTGTGTAAGGCAGCTAGGGATGCAAGGACAAACCAGAAATTGTTCTTGTCCTCTAGAACATCTTAAAAAGCTTACATTCTATTCCTTTGGAGTACAATACAGAGGCTTAGAGATGTTTTTGTACCTTCTAGAATGTGGCTAGTTAGTATCTGGATTGTAGAAGAAAAAAGGGAGAAAAGCACATTTTTTGAAGCTGGAAAATAAGTTTTCAGAGTTTAGTTCATAAAAATTATAAATGTCAAAAACAACTACATGACCCAGCCAAGGATTACTAAAACATGATTAGGCTGATTGCAGATTCCCAGCAGTATTCTCTTTTGGGTGTGGCAAGAATTGCACGAGTGCTGACCAAGTAAATGCAGACTCCAGAAACCAATTTGCCTTATGGTTTAAAGCATGATGCAAACCCTGAAAGCATTCTAATTTCATTTTACCCATTTTGGGGGGATAGGTGGGTTGGAAAGAAACAACAAAAAACAAAATAATAGTCATTTATATAGTATTTTTTACATACATCATTTCCTTTGACCCTTAAGTTAAAAAAAAACCATACAACAATACCCCCAAACAACTCTGTGAGGTAAGTACTACAGGTTTTATGATTTCCATTTTACAGATGGGGAAATCGAGGTTCAGAGAGATTAAATGACTTGCCCATCATTACATAACTCCTATCTGAGGCGAGATTTGAACCCAATTCTACATAATTTCAATTCTAGCACTCTATCCACTTGTCCACGCTGCCTCTGAAAACAATATGAAACAAGAAAACAAACCCCATAACTCTCCTCTTGGCTATATTTACCTAGTTCTAAATCTGACACAAGAGCTCCACTTTTTTTTTCTCTGAATGAGCCTCAGATAGTTCGATTTTTAAAATGATT
This sequence comes from Trichosurus vulpecula, assembly GCF_011100635.1. Taxonomy (NCBI): domain Eukaryota; kingdom Metazoa; phylum Chordata; class Mammalia; order Diprotodontia; family Phalangeridae; genus Trichosurus; species Trichosurus vulpecula. The sequence goes on from NC_050573.1 coordinate 419,705,018, forward strand.
TTAAGATTGATGAGGCTTTTAAGTTCTGCTTAAATTCTATAGGCCTTTTGCCAGTCCCAACTAGGATTTAAGTCTGTATAATCCTCTCTCTCTCTTTCTCTCTCTCTCCCTCTCTCTCTCTGCCTCTCTCTCTCTCTCTCCCTCCCTCCCTCTGTCTCTCTTTTGTTCCTTCCCTCCCTCCCTTGTAAAAGAGCAAGTGGTTCCACTTCCAGAGATTTATAGACAAACTAGAGTCCACTCTTCTGACTCAGAAGAGTCCACCCTTTTGATTCTCAGTGGCCAAACATCTTCCACATAATACCAAGTCACCGGGAAAAATCAGGAGTTGTTATGTCATCTCAATAAAGTGCATGGCCTTGAGAAATGCCCCTGAATCCAGCTCCAATTCATTTGATCAGGAAAGGCATCATTGCACGGTGGTTAGTTTTGAAGCCAGAATGAGCTGAGTTCAAAAGAGTCTCTGACACATATGGTCAGTGGGACAAGTCACTTAAGCTCTCAGTGCTCCCAACAACTGTCTTGGAAAAAGGTGCTGACCTGCATTGGAAGGGAAAGTTTCTTCATCCAGGGCTTTCCTGTACCAAAGAATCCACAAGTCCAGTCCCCATCCCTTCCCTTTGAACAACTGCCTCGTCCTCCTTCATACGTAAGCTTTCACTGAATGACACCATGACTCAGTGGATAGAGGGGGGCCTTGGGATTCATATCCTACCTCTGACACTTTGGCTGTGTCACTATGGGCACAAATTAGCATCTCCTGCTCCAGACCCTTTAAGATTGCAGATGAACTTGCTACCAATGTACAATAGTACATTTGTACATTGAATCTCTTTCTAGAAGGGGCCCTGCCACCCACATTTTGAAGAGATATTAAACATAAGTCACACTAAACTTTGTTCTAGAAATATTCCCAGAATTCATATGGCAGTAGGGCTAGAGCCAGAGAGAAAAAAGCCTGACCTTTCTCTTTGGGGTTAGTACTCCCACCCTCCCCATGAATCTGAGTCAACAGAAGCCTGGAGGGAGAACGCCTTATAGTTCTCAGGGCCATGGGTCATATTTATTATACGGCAATCTGATAGAATTAAATACTTGTTGGAGAATGTCTCAATTCAAAATGCTTATTATGAAAAGAAAAAAAAACCCACAGTGCCATTGTATTTAGAGTTAGTCCACATAATCACATAAGCTTCCCTATGTGCATATACTGTGCTAGGAGCTTGCAGTCATTTATGGAATTATCAAGTTCATCCTCTTGTTTTCTTCAAGCTGTAGCTACTGACAGGCAGCATGGTGTAGTGGAAATAGGGCTGGACAGAGTTCCAGGAGAGACCACAGTCATGTGACCTCGGGTAAGTCACTTAATATCTCTGACCTCAGTTTCTCCATCTGTAAAATGTGGATCGCAGTACTCACTCTAGAAATTCTGTGGGTTTGTTGTGAAGAAAGCACTTTACAAATCTTAAAGCATCATATAAATGTGAGGAGTTATTATTAAGAAGCTCTTATTGTCTTTTTCATTTAAATTGATGGGGTAGCTGAGAAGGGGAGAAGTCTACCAGTCACTGAGAGCCACAGGATGGGACTGCTCGCTTTGCATTCTGTTGACCAGCCTGCACTGCTTTTACAGAATGCATAGTGTAGCAAGGAACTGATTGGGAACCCCTGGTCAAATGAATCCCTCCAACCCACTTGATAGGAAGTTAGGTGGCAATTTGGATGGAGCACCTGAGCCTGGAGTTAGGAAGACCTACCAGCTGTGTGACCCTTGGACAAGTCACTTAACCCTGTTTGCTTCAGTTTCCTCATCTGTAAAAATGAGCCAGAGAAGGAAATGGCAAACTACTCCAGTATCTCTGCCAAAAATCCCCGAATGGAGTCACAAAGAATTGGGTATGACTGAAATGACTGAACAACAACAACAAAGTCCACTTGATGAAATTACAGGATGTAAGGGGAAGGTTATAGAGTCTCTGAGATATCTGGAAGGCAATGTGGCATAGTGCATAAAGTGCTCCTTGGTGTCAGGCAGAGCTTCCTTGGATGCACATATTAGCTGTGTGAGCAAGTCACTTAAAGTTCTCAAGTTTCCTCATCTCTAAAATGAAGGGGTTGGACTTGGCCTTTCAGGTTCCTTCCAACTTTAAACCTATGATATTATAATATAATGGTTTACACCTTTCGGACTTTAATGGGGGCCATTTGCTCCCCATAAAAAATGGTTTTCCCTTTCAGACTTCGGTCAAGGTGAAATAAGTACAAAGAATTTTTTCTACTTCCCTCCTCCTTTAGAAGATTTGAAGAATTCCTCACCCAACTGTATGAAATTTCAGGGCAACTAGCTATTGGTTATCTGAAGAATCACTCTCCCTGCTGACTTCTAAAAAGTAAGAGAAATCTCTGAAAAGAGGGCTGTCCCTGGCAGTTGAGAAGAGAGCCAGCTGCAGAGGAGGAACTCAACCCTTGAGAAGGAATCACTCTTTACCTTTTCTTTGATGCCTCTTCCAGAGGGTAGAAGGGGAAAGGATTTCTTTCTCCTTTCTCACCCCATTTGCAATGGTGTGTTACAGTGGGCAAATCACCCAATAGAATTTGTGCCCATCACAGAGGAGGACCAGAGGGTCCAGCTGCAGATACCAGTTGAGTTGCAGAGAGAAATGCTTCTGTGTGTGTGTGTGTGTGTGTGTGTGTGTGTGTGTGTGTGTGTGTGTAGAGGGTGGTGGGTGAAGCAGCATGAAGATACCACGAGAAGAGAAAAGACATTAGGGTCCTGCTGTGCCAGGGGTGTGAATTGCTTTGGCCTATGTATTCCCTAAATGCGTATACTCACTCTTCCTCTTGCTGCTGTGTGCATTGTGTAAGAGTGTGTCGAAGATTTGTAGGGAAATGTTTTGTGGCCTCTGCTTTGAGCTAATTGTGACCTTTGCTAATTATTAAAGGAGAATGCACCAGGGGGGACTCATGAGCTATATCATTTTAAGAGTGCAGACCCACAGAGTACCTTGAACTTGTAGAAATGTTCTCCCTGGTGACCCAACCTGTGTGTGTGTGATTTGGGGCGGGATATGCAAGAGAGGGTGCTACAAAAGGGAGAAATATTTGCACAAATACAGTCAGATGTTGGGGTGGCCCAAGGCTATAGGGGTTTAGCACTGTGGTGGATCAGAAATTCTATGGTAGCCACATTTCAGGGAGGACAATGAGATTTCGCTTTTTTAAGAGACAAAATGGAATTTCCCAATGACCTGGAAAATATCCTAGGGAATTAGGAGGGGCTATAACACAAATGAATGAGGTATTTTCCTCAAAAGGGAAAGATGAAATGTCCTAGGATGTTTTCCCAGAGATTTATTAAGGCTCTTTCCCTGCATCTATCTGGTCTTTTGTTATCTCTTGTGTGATAGGACTAATATTTACCAGAATTTCCCTGATGCAGCATCTTTCCCCTAACTCACAATAACAGGAGGCCCAGGGGGGTGCTCCTTCCCTAATCCTTAGGGACTAGCTTCCCTTAAAAGGAGATGGTGCTGTCCCAGGTACCTCTCTGATCCTGACTTAAAGGCATAAGAAGACTTAGACATGAGCACCTAGGGCCTCTCAGACTTGATGGATTTCTGAATGCCACGTGAGTCACCATGTCCTTCACCACATTCTGCTCTGAGGACCAAATGCATTTCCATATGGAGATGAGAAGCCACATCCAGAAAAGCCACTGGATCCTTCCTAAATGTGTTAGGACACAGTATACCTACTTGTGTTAAATGTTCAATGACATGTGAGTGCATTTTGTCCCAACATTGAATTCAAACAAAGAGAAAGCGTTAGAGTTGCCTCCAATGCCTTGTTTCCTTGAAGACTTTTCTTGACTTTTATGTTATACCTCTCTAACTTCACTTTTCTTCCTCTCTACTTTCACTTCATTTCAATTCTACCCTGTCCTCTGCTCTTGAAACCTTAGCCCCTTGTCCTTTTACCACTTATCTCTTGCCAAACCTCAGCTCTGGACTATTTTCACCATCTGTTCGCACCACTCCTACACATGAGCTGCTAAATACAGCTGGAGGAAATCTCACAATTATGTTGACAGGGTACACTTCAAATTCATGTTATCCCACCTCATTTAGGCACTCACGGAATCAACAGGCATTTATCCAACATCTACCATGTGCTGGGCACTGAACTAAGCCCTGGGAGCAGTCCTTTCATATTTCCCTAATTGATTCCTTATTTAATCTCTGTCCAAAGTTATTCCACGTATCTTCCCTCCTCAAGCCTCTCATACTTTTCTTCTCTCATCCCTCTCTGAGCATTTTGCTCTACTGAAAAAACTGAGGCCGTTCAAACTGTTTTCCTTCTCTCTTCATCTCAATACTCCTTGACAGCTCCTCCTTCTCTCTTTTCTTTTCCCCCAGTCCCTGGCAGAGGGAAAGCCCTTCCCCTTGACAAGCCCAAGTCCTATACATGTGCATTTGATCCCTTCTCCTCACATCTTCTCTAACAGATTGCACCCTCAATTGCCTTCCCCACCTCTCTACACCCTTGAATCTTCTCTTGGTAAAGAAAGCAAAAGCAAAACAAAAATTAAGCAGGTTCTCTCTATTGTCAGTTATCATCCTGTCTATCCCCTGAAAAGATCCTATCCCTTCTTTGATTTTCCCTTTTCTCTCAATATAACTAAATAAACAAGTTTTGTTGATCTTAAATTTCCTTGACACCTTCAACTATTCTTTCAAGGATTCTTGACATTTATAGTTATCTGCTGTTATCTGTCTTTGCTTCCATCTTTTGTACTTTTATTTTTAAAATCTAAGTTGGTTGGTGTGCTCCCTGTACATCCATATGGATTTCTTTAGAAAAATCCCTATTTTTTCTTCCTCATTGTGTTCCTTGAATTGTTTTCCTTTTTGTCACTAGAGTTTTGTTCTTGGGTATTTCCTTTTCCACCTCGGTTAACTTGCCCTGTAGCATTTTTATCCTCAGAATGTTACTTAGCTTTTTCCTTTGAACTCTTTGAAATAAATCTACTTTTCCAGAATCCAGGGTGCATGCCAAACTTTGTACAATTTCCCCTTCTCCTGTATCACAGACTCTAGGAGAAAGGGGTTTCTCCCAAGGTTTCCATTATTTTCATCCCAACAACCAGTTCTTTCTTGTTAGTGAGAATTAGATCCAGAATAAAATTTCCCCTTGTTGGTTCCTCTGCTTTTTGAAGAATGAAATGATCACAAAAGCAAAACAAGATGTTAGTTGTTCTGCTTTTTAGGGGCTTGGGTGGTAAGGGGAGGGGAGGGGAGGGGAGAGAGAGAGAGAGAGAGAGAGAGAGAGAGAGAGAGAGAGAGAGAGAGAAAGAGAGAGAGAGGGAGAGAGAGAGTGAGCAGTGGTCAGCGTAATTTAAATTCCCCATGACTACTATATCATGACTGGGTGTCAAATTTGTAATCAGTTTCCCAAACTCCTCATCTGTTTTCTCTTTCTGTTCAGGAGGTCTGTAGTAATACTCTAAAGATAGCATCACTTCTATGTCTTCCTCCATTTTCATTCAACCTAAATACTCCCCATCATCCTTTTCATTTTTGGGTTCTCTATTTCCTCACATAAGTATAACTTCAATATGTATAGTACTGTGCCCCTGGCCCCCTTTTAACTTACTTATACTAATCTATTCACTGCAGAAGTAGGTTGAAACAGACTTCTAGGATTATCATAGAGGGAAGAGAAATGAGTATGCATAGAGAAAAGATTAGAACTAGAAAGTGAATATGGATAGCTTGACCATGTTTCAAGGGGACTTGGTATAAGGAGAGGTTGGATTTGTCTAGACTGGGGATGAGCCTTATTTATTCTATGTTTCTGTAATTGTCTACCTAAACCAAAGTGTTAGTGGGTTGGTTGGCAACACATACCCTTTCAGCAGGTAGAAACAAGTGAGTTTAGCACCTAGTTAGCAAGAATAGTAATTGCAATAGGAAGCTACTAAATGATGCTTCCTGATGACCCAGGGCCTCTGTATCTACATGGAACACCTCAGCATTTATGGAGAATCCTTTTCCATTTGACTTTCTGTTGTGCATCCTCTATAAAAATGGCAGAGACCTTTAGTGAACATATGTTTCTCTGCTTTATGCCTCACTTGTTATCAATACACAGAGGATTGTAAAACAAAGTTTTTTCTTGTTCTTATATCTTTTAAGGAATCTTGTATGATTTTGATATATTCATGGAGGTTAACTCGTTGGAGGAGAGGCTTCAAGGTGACATTTGGCTCTACAGAATCAAATACATGCTTTTAAAAAACAACCAACCTATCTATAATAAATAAATGTATATTATCTGCACCTTTCAAATCCTATAAAAGTGTGATATTTTGTAAAATATTACTTAGGAAAACCTGCCTACTCCTATCTCATATCTTCATCAATTATTTTCCTCAATGTGCATGTAAATTACCCTCATAAATATTTTATAGAGATGAGAAAGTAAGCATGTGGACAGCAGTTATCGATAGTTCCTCAACTATCTTTTTTTTTGTAATGTAACCAATTTCCTCCACCACAAATCGAATGAGGGGGACAGGGATTGAACCTCTTTTATTTCCAGGTTCTTTGGCTCATTATGGACCTCTCCCACCAGCCACTTAGTATTTTTAGAAATCAGCTGTTGTTAGCAAATCATAGACTCCTTTACAGTAGTAAAGAACAAAGGCCATTTGCTTAATAAAACAAAACCATGAGATCAAGGAAATACATTAGTAGTAAGGACTCTACTCCCATGATCCATAGGTCAAGCTAGCTAGTTCACCTTAATTTCTAATCCTTTGGGATAGAGGATTGTGAAGCCAATCTTTCTCCAAGCCCATGAGACACAGAAAATGAAAATGTTGAGATCATAACCCAATCACCACAAGACCATCGACTCTTCAAGATTAGGAAGCCATGGTTGCCTGACCACAAACTTGGCTCAACTCAGAAATGTGGCTTCTGGGGGGAGGTGTGATCTGTCCAGGGTCTATCAAAGTATGAATGACATTGAGCCCTTAGTCCAACCTGTGGTCCAAAATTGTGGCCAAATATAACCTCAACATATGCTTTCCAGAGGAAAGGTGGACTCCCCTAATTGATGGACAGATAAGGCTCTGACTCTCTTTCCTTCGAAGGTAATCTTCCTTACATTTTCTGATCTGAGAAGTGGTCTCTGTTACTTTCTGCCAGCTTCCAAATGAAATGTTCCTGGTAGAGAGATGAGTGTCCTAGGAAAGGATACAAGGGCAGGGTGGCATCTGTCATGGTAAGAAGTGAAGAGTATCAGGGCAGCAAGTGTGCAGTGAGTAGAGCACTGGCCCTGGAGTCAGGAGGCCCTGAGTTCAAATCTGGCCTCAGACACTTGACACACTAGCTGTGTGACCTTGGGCAAGTCACTTAACCCCAATTGTCCTGCCTTCCCCCCTCAAAAAAAAAGAAGTGAAGAGTATGGATAACAATCATACTCCTGGAAGGATGTTGCATAGCATATGGTTTTGCATGGCTATGACTGACAGCGGTCCTCTCTCCATTCTAACTTCTTTTCTATCTCCGTTTTCTTAAAAGAAAAAACCCAATAAAATGCAAACCTCTTGATGCTATGTACCTATACATATTCCCTCCCCTCCATGAAAGCCACATCCCAATGATCTCTGAGATCATTAAAGCCCTTAGGTTAATATTAAAGTCAGTGATTTTTTTCCTCCTCTCTTCTAGGTGTTTTGAAAAGTAATTAAGCAATGCTTTCCACATTATCCAATGTGGACTTCCTTTGTCCTCCTTCCCTTTTTGGTCTTCTGATCTTTTATTTTCTTTAGTGCCATTTTTAACTTCCTGATGAAGAATTGCGACACCTAATCCATGGATTCATCTTCATTGAAGAAGAAAATAGTTTCTTATATATATCCTGACAGAGTTTATCTATTTTTTCATATGTCATGTGAATTTCATTCTTGAATACTCTTAGGATAATGTTTCTTAGTTTGTTCTCATCAAGCTATATTTAAACTTATTTTCTTTACTTCCATTTCCTGTTTTATGAGGTGATATTACTCATAATCTTCCACCATACTTCTCCATAAGATTTTACAAATGCATTTACAATATGAACTGATGTTACTCATAGCTGTCATATCTCTCTGCTTGGCAAGGAGATAAGATTCTTAAGGGAGTTTCTAGGCTCCTTTGGTCTTCCCATTGTGGCAACTAATTTACACATATTAAGCATTCTTAAAAAATGGTGCTAGTCTGCATTGATCTATGTTCTTTTATCTACTCTTATATTTAGGCATCAATAGCTTATTTAAATGTCAGAAAACTGCTTTGGAAACGACTCCCATATCAGTAATTGGTCATTTACTATCTGTTAAATTACAACAAATTCCCTTTTTGGCATTATTTGGTGCTTGCCATATATCAAGCCACCCAAGTCTTTTCTTGAAATATCCATGATACACAGGCATGGACCTTTTGTTTAGTCTATAAGTCTTTGACTTCCCTTATTCCTGAGCCAGGTTTTCTAACATATTTCCCATCATCAAACTTTGCATTTGCATTTCAGTCACCCTTACATTTAAGTCACCAAGTAGTAAGGAATATTTTGATGCAATAGCTATGTTGCCCATGGCAAGTCTCTTACTTGCTGCCTGCCTGTAAAATGGAGATAATAACAGGGTTGTTGTGAGCATACAATATAAAAATATAAGTAATGCACTTTGTAAACCTTAAGGCACCACATAAATGTTAGTTTTCTTGTTGTTGTTGTTGTTGTTGTTGTTGTTGTTGTTCTTGTTCTTGTTCTTCTTGTTCTTGTTCTTGTTCTTGTTCTTCTTCTTCTTCTTCTTCTTCTTCTTCTTCTCCCTCTCTTTCTCCCCCACAGAATTCTTTATAGAATTTCTCTCCTTCCTCATAGATATTGGCAATCAGCAACAATAACAATAAATAAGCATTTGTTAATCAATTTAATTATTTTCTTGGTGCTTTTGGCAAATGATTCAGCATGAACACTATAGTATGAAATGACCAAGTGCCCTATGATGTTTCTTGTTGCCTTTGGATTCTGGATGAAGCAAACTCTGTTATTTACTATTCCAAGTGGAACCTGTGAGCCATCCTTTCATTGAATGTAACTTCCTTTTATTTTCTGTTTTTATTTATAGTAGGTTTCATTTATAGCTTGCAGAAAGGTCAAGATTGATGATTCACATCCTCTGCTCATTGGTCACTGGACAAGGCTCTCACACTTAGAGAACCAACAACTAAAATATTATTTATAGATGGCTTAAAAACTGTGATTCTTACTTAGTCCCCTTTACCTTCTCCCTTACTTTTCTCCCCATCCCTCCAATCATAGGGCTAACACCCTTAGGGTAGGATGAAGGAAAATTAAAATGTATAAGTGTCAGCTAATATTATTATTATTCTATAATGCTTTTATGCTGTATTGAGTTCTAATTAACCCGCCCTAAAGACTTCATAAGATGAAGTGTGATATGGTAGATAGAGATCCAGCCCAGGAGTCAGGAAGCTGGGTTCAAGCCCTTTCCTTGTCATAAACTGATTATGATCTTGGACAAGTCATTTAACCTCTCCGTACTTGGAGAATTCTCTAAGACTATAAGTTGTAGAATATTGGCTGATCTGTGTTGTTGGAGAGAGTTTTCTTACTGGGAGTTGTAATGACAATTCGAATTTGAAGATCTTTCCCACCCATTAATAGGCCATGTGACCTGCTTATGTCACAGGAAGCCTAAGTCACATGTGGTAGGAGGAGCTTGCTGAGAGGAAAAGGAAAGTGTGTCACAGGAAATGCAGAGAGATCATTTAGAGCTGAGGGAAAAGAGCAGATGAAGGTGTGCTAGCTGGGCTGTGAGTGTGTTTGTGGGAAGGCCCCAGCAGGGGATAGGAAGGTTTGGAGATGGTGAGGTTCCATGCTGTGATATTGTGTTTTAAGTTCCTTGCTGTCATGATAAAGTGGGCTTACTGGTTTTGGGAGTTGGTTGCTGCTTGGAAGGATTGGACTTCTTGGTTATGGAATCTGGTCCTCTGGTGTCTGAATAAATGTTTTACTTCTACCTTCTACATGGAGAGTCTCTTATATTTTGCAATACAGAAATACATAGGCATGTTCACAATTATTGTTGATGTGGTTTTTATTGCCTTGCTAATATAGGAGTTCACAACCATGTCCCAGCACTAGTATCTTCACCCACACCCCTATCTTTTCGGCTCCTTTTTATGTGTTATCTTCCCCTATTAGAATGAAACTTCTTTGAGGACAGGGTCTGGTTTTTTGTTCATTTGTTTGCTTTTTGCTTATATTTGTATTCCCTGCACTTAGCACTGTGGCTGGAACACAGATGCCTAATAAATGATTGTTGTTGATATTGTTCTGGGGGAAATCATAGGTTTGGGATGTAAAAAGAAGATATGATGAATCTTTAAAAAAATACATTCACCCTCTTTGAACAAGAGACTTCATTACTGGGTTTATATGCCAACAAATCATAGATAAGAAGAAAGTCCCCATATACACCAAAATATTTATAGTAGCACATTTTGTGATAGCAAAGAGTTGGAAACCAAAAAGTAGATGCCTATTGACTGGGGAATGGCTCAACCAATTGTGGTACTCAAATGTGATGGAATATTACTGTTTTGAATGAAATGAAGTATGTGAGGAATACAGAGAAGTATGGAAAAATGTATATGAACTGATGCAGAGTGAAGCAAACCAAGAGCCAAGAAAATAATATTCACAATAACCACAACAATGTAACAGCCACACACATACGCACAAGAAGTGAATGTAATGAAATTAGAAGGATCAAGCATGACTCAAATGAAAAGCTCTGAGAGGACACTCCTAACCCAACCTTTTGTAGAGGTGGAAGGTCCCCATATGTTTTATATATTAGACATAATTTCAGGCTTTTTTGATATATTGATCAATTGTGCTGATTTTCCCTGATTTTTCTTTTTTCTGTTTAAGAATATTCTTTTTATATGGTATGACTTGCTAGGAGGGGGAGAAGAAGGATACTGGTGAAAACTATGATTATGTGAAAAACAGAAGACCTTAATAAAAACTTTTAAAAAGTAAATAGCAGCTACTGACAGTTAAAAAAATACATTCACCAAAAAAGCAAAACTGCAATGTCACTTCTAACTTTCTACTTTGTATTAGTTATCTGAATACAAGTCCTTTGGAAAAAAAAAAGATCTCATAGTTCTAGTTAGTTTAGTTTAGTTTTGGATTTTCCATAGAGCTTACCCAGGTGCTTTTTGTATTAAAAAAAAAGCACTTATGGAATTGAATGGACCTAGCAACAGCAGGAAGCTCCTCCTACTTTCAGTTACCTACTTAAATTCTGATGGGAAGGAGAAGACCACTATTTTGTCAGATAGGAAAAGGAGGCTCCCTGATGTCCCAGCACCACCAGGAAGAATGGGAGTTTGTATTCTCCTGCTCAGTTCAAAGAAAAATTTCAGAGAATGCCTTGAAGCTTTCAGGGTTTTGAATAGTTCTAAGAATACTCTCTGGATGTAGAGTGTCAAAGCCTTGACATTCATACTCATGACATATGCTCACCAGCTGGCCAGTTTGCATACATTAATAATATTTTTCTGCTCTTCAGGTATTTGCTAATTCTCATCCTCACACACCTCACCAATCAGGCTAATCTGAAATTTTCTGATCATAGACAAGACTAATTTTCTCCTTTTTTGTAGGGGATTGAGTACCCTTCAAGTATGGAAGATAAATATCTTTATCAAAAGAGAAAAGACTAGCATATGGAGGTTATTTCTTAGAACTCATGCTTTAAAAAGTCCCAGCCAAAACAAAACTTCTAAGGAAGAGCCATTAAACAAATGAGTGCTATCCCTAAAGATTAATTTCATATATTATTGTGGTGAGATCTCAGTAGTTTCCCATGAGAAAGAATTCCTTTGGACCAGGAGTTCTTAACGTCTTTTGTGTAATGGACCCCTTTGTCAGTATAGTGAAGCCTGTGGCTCCTTCTCAGAAGAATTTTAAAAAAGATCATCATTGAAGGAAATGTTAAATTTTATTTAGAGGCCAGTGAAAATAAAGATGTAATTTTTCCCCATCCAAATTCCTGGACCCTGTGAAGTCTATTCATGGATCCTGGGTTAAGAACCCCTGTTTTGCAATTTTTCTCCCAATTGGATGAAGACAATCAACTCGATGGCTCAAGAAAAAGCCAGAGAACCAGGGCCTTGTTGGTTGACTAGCAGGTTGGGGGCAGAGGAGGGGAGGATGGGAAATAGAAGGACTTTTTTTTTGTTTTTCCTTTACATTAGAAATCTGACATCCAACATTCCCTTTAAAAATGAAATTAAACAGGAAGAACAGGTTTCTAACAGGCTAGCAAAAGAAGTCAATGAGGATAATGATACTTACATTTCCGAACACAGTGAGATGGTATTGGAGCTAGACTGTTGCGCACGAAAGGAGTATCCCTTACTTTGGTTCTGTCTAGGGGTAAGTGCTGAAAACTTTGCCCTGTGGACAAATATAATCACATAATTCAGTGGAGAAGAAAATGCTAATGATCATTTCGAGTGGGGAGTGAAATCAGAAAGGTTGTTAAGGATTAGGAACTTTGGAGAGACCCTCCCAAAAAAAGAAGAAAGATTACTTGGAATGATTTCTTGAATGAATTGTATCTACATGAAAATTTACTTAAAAGTATATTAAAATCATAGAAACTTTGAGTTGGAATTGTCCTAACCCATACATGAGTGGAAGCCCTTCAGAAGGTCACTGACAGATGTCATCCAGCCTCTACTTGAACATCTCTAGTGATAGAGAATTTATTTCCAAATAAGCCATTTTGACATAGGTAGGTCTAATTGTTAGGAAGTTCTTCCTCATACTGAGTTAACATCTGCTTTGCTGGTAACATCTGCCCACAAGTCATAGATCTGTTTTGAGGGTCCAAGAAAAATAGGACTAGTCTTTCTTTCACGTGACAATCCTTATAATATTTGAGGTCAGTGGCCATGCCCCTTTCCCTCAAGTCTTCTACCCTCCAGGCTAAAAGCTCCCAAATTCTTTCAATTGAGCTTCACATGACATGCTTTTATTACTATATAATTCCAGGGTCTAACACTTAACATGGTACCTGGCATATAGTAGGTGCTGACTAAAGATTTATTGACTAGGTCAGAAGGCACATACAAAGTCATCTAGTCCAACCCATGCCAGAACAGGAATGCCCCTTGCAACATCCCTGGCAAGAGGTCATCTTGCACATGGTTGAAAACTTCCAGTGGAGAGAGGAACCCACTACTTTCCCTCCCAACTCTTCCAAGGAAGTCCATCCCACTTTTGGGTGAGTCAGTTGCATAATGGAGAGAAAGCCAGCCTTAAAACCAGGAAGACCTGAGTTCAAGTCCTGTCTCTGACACATATTGGCTGTGGGTTCCTTGGCAAGTCCCTTAATCTCTCAGTGCTCTAAGTAATTCTCTAAGACTATTAGTTGCTAAAGAGGTCCTAACCTATATTAATAGAGGGAATTTCCTTACCTGAGAATTCCCTGTACCAATAAACCATAGGTTGGATTCCTTATGATTTGATTATGACATGATATGATTAATTCCTATTCCTTATGATTATTAGCAAGTTTCTACCCATTCCTAGCATTGCCCTCTGGATCTGAAAATGTATCTAATCCCACTTCTGCATGTCATCTCTTCAGATATCTGAAGCTATTTTTCATGTCCCCAGCCCCTGAGTTTTCTCTTTTCCAGGTGAAACATTCCCAGTTTCTTCAACTTATCTTGACATGGCATGTCCTGCATGTTCTCTAGTCACCTCAACATTCTGATTGCTCCTGAACATTCTTCCTAAAAGAGACATAGAACCAAACAAGTATTTCAAATGTGGCCTGACCCGGGTAGAGTTCAGATAACCCTCAGAAGGGTTATCTCCCCTCTTTTATTTTGGACGCTATTAATTCAGTCCTCTATTACTTCAAGCTAAGGTCACTTTTGCCATGTCACAAGTACTATTGAGTTACATTGAGCTTGCAGCCCACAAAAACCCCAGGATCCTTCTTACATGAGCTGCTTTCTTAGTTATTTTTCCCCTATTTTTCATATGGTTTTTTTTTTAAAATTCAAGTATTAGGCTACATTCATACCCATTCAATTTCATCTGAACAGATCTGGGTTACGTTTCTAGCCTGTTGAGGACTTTTCAGATACTAAGCCTGTCATGTAATACATTAGCTGTATCTTTCAATTTTGTGTCCTATGAGCATTTGAGTAGCATGTAAACTATACCTTCATCCAAACAGCTCAGGACCAAAGACAGATCTGTCAGCTACAATACTAAAGACTTCCTTCCAAGTTGACATGGACCTGTTAATCATTATTCTTTGGGTACATTCTTTGAGTCATAACCAGAATCCACTTTGTTACTACTACTTAGCATATATGCTCCATCTTATCCAGGAGGATAGCATGAAGGAGCTTTTTAAAAGCTTTGATGAAATCCAGGTTGGATGGATAATAGATTCAGGGTTTGAAGGAATCGTAGAGACTCTCTAGTCCAATCTATTCACTTTAAAGATGCTTTACTAGGTCTCTGATATTTGGATATACCTATCAGTCTAGTAACTCTTTCAAAAAAGGAAAAAAGGCATCTATTTGTTTAGAATCTTACTCTTTCTCTTTTAAAAAAATTAGGATGCCATTTTCCTGTTTCTATCTATTTGGCACTTATCCTGTCCTCCATGATTTTTTCAGTACCCTAGGCTTGAACCTATTGAGGCCAATTAGGTCCACTCTTACCATCTCTTCACTTAGGGGTGGGTTTCAGTCTTTGCTAACCTTTTTTGTTTTTATTTTTTGTCTAGCCTTCCAAATCCCCAAATCGATATCCTTGGCAGTGAAACAGAAGCAAAATAGAAATTCATTAGCTTTGCTTTTTCTCTCTCTCTTGTCATCCTGTCTGCTAAGCATTCTTACCCAGAGATCTGCTGGGAAATGCTCAACAACCTACCATCTGGCAAGGAAATGTACACACAAGTTGAATTTATATTATTAAAATTTTCTCCATCACTTTCTTAAGACCAGACAATACCAAAACAGCAAACCAAGCACTGATTTGTGGTGTTTGCTGATTTCTGAGGCATAAATGCTCGTACTGAAAATTTAGCAATTGGCTTTTGTGAGCCAGCACACCCCTGATTCTATTCTGTTTTTATCTTCTTCTTGACTCCAACATAGCTTAACAAACTCCTTTTGTCTCTATAGCATTTCATTTTGAGCTTCAGGACACTCTTCCTGTAGGACACTGTCCCAATTTATCCTTAGTTACCTGCCTTTGCTTACATCTTCTCTATGTGACTTTTTTAAAAACTCTAAGGTGTTCGACAACTTCTCTATGCTTCCATGTTGGTCTCTTTAGAATAGTTTCCCCTTTGTGTTCTTCATCAGCATTGCTTGTATTTGTGTCACCAAAATTTCTTTCTTGAGAGCTTCCCTTCCCACTTGGACTAACATCTATAGAGTTTTTGCTCCATTAATCCTTTATTGGAACTCTTTGAAATCTTACATCCAGGGAAATATCAGGCAATGCCCAACTTTCCTTTCCTTCTCTATCATGAACTCTAAGATTGGAACGATCACTTCCTCCCAATGTTCCTAGCATCATTTATACTCTAGCAACTAGTTTCTCCTTATTGCTCTGAATCAGGTCCAGAATAATGGTTTCTCTATTGCTTGGCCATAACAGACTTAAATGAACATTAAGACAAGTCAAGAATTTATTAGTTGCTTTGCTTTTAGCAGAGATCCAACTCCAGAAGATCTCTGATAGTTTCAGCACATATTTCCAATACATCATGCTTTTGTCCCAGGTTTGTGATCTATTTCCTGAACTCATCTATTTCTTCCTTCTGGCCCAATGGTTTATAGTAGACTCTTATTACAATATTGCTTCTGTTTCTTCCTCCATTCTTCCTTATTCAGATGTTCTGTTAAATTTCTTCTTTTTTGGGTCATGAATTTCCTTAAATTAGTTTTTATTTTAAATATTCAGTGCCACTCTATTGCTGTATTTTGTTCTTTTTATGTAAGGAACTCCTTCCTTAGACATATTATAGTCATGAATTCCATCCTACTAAGTGATACTTAGTGATATCTAAGAAATCAAATTTATCCCCTCATCATAAGATTTCTAGTTCACCTTGTTTATTACCTTTACCTTTTATATTTGTGTATAGACATCTAAGGTCATGGGCATATGTGTATATGTATTCACTTGAAAATTTTGGTCATCCTCCCCTGAATGATGTGGAAGTAAACACGATTATCCACATGTAGTCTGAAGAGATTACATCTAGAATTTTCCTTGTCTGAACATTGTACTTTTATTAATGAAGTCTAAGATTTAATTTAGAGTTTTTTGTTGTTGAATTGTTCCATCACGTCCTACTCTTTGTGATCCCATTTGGGGTTTTCTTGGCAAAGATACTGGAATGGTTTACTGTTTCCCTCTTCAGTTCATTTTACAGGTGAGGAAACTGAGACAAACAGGGTTAAGTGACTTGCCCAGGTCACACAGCTAGTAAATGTCTGAGGCTGAATTTGAGCTCAGAAAGATGAATCTTCCTGATTCCAAGCCCAGTTTTTACCCACTGTGCCACCTAGCTGCCCAACTAAGATTTAGCTTTATTGCTGTTATTTTTGTGGGGCCGGGGAGGGTGCTTTCACACTGCTAACTCATATTAAGCCAACAATCCACTAAAATCCCTGGTCTTTTTCATGAAACTTGCTCTCTACTTATGTCTTCCTCATCCTGTACTCCTAAAGTTGCTTTTTTGAACCAAGTGCAGAACTTTACATTTATCCTCATTAAATTTCATCTTATTAGATATAAGTCATCTTTCTGGCCCATCGAGTTCTTTTTGGATTCCTTTTTGGATATTCCTTTGGCTTGCCACCACACCTTTAAAACAAGAAAGAAGGAAAAATGGCAGACATGGAAAGTAAGGTCTAATTTGTCATATAATAAGTGCTCAATGGATTTTTAAAAGTAAATGAATGGCCCCCTAGTGTAGAAGCTCCAAGGGGGAGTAACAAAACTGTTCAAGAGATCTCTGAACTCATTCTTAGTACAACAGATTTGAGTTCTGAATATCTGAAAATTGAAGTGAACCAAAGAAATCCTTGAGTCTTATGATGCCATCATTGACACTGTTAACTACAATCTCTCAGACAGTTGGAGATTTGGCAAGGGTGGTGGGGGGTGGTAGAGAGGGTGGGGGGTAGCATATTTTGGTACATTCCTTTGGCTAGTGGTCTAGTGGCTAAGGAGGAACTCAAATCACAACTACATCTTGGATGGATTTTCAGGGTCTTCCATTACGAATTTGCAAGGGAATCATAAGACTAAACAAAGCATATTTTCTCTTTTAGTTTCCTTTTGGGTGAAGACCTGCAAAGTCATAGAATAAAAGAGCTAGAAGTGATTCTAGAGAGCTTCTGCCTGGTCCAACTACCTCATTTTGAGGGTGGGGACAATGAAGCCCAGGGAGGGAAGTGACTTTACCAAGGTTACACATATAAATAGTTGCAAAGTCAGGCTAAAATGCAAATCCAAAGCTATTTCTATCATACCCTATTGCCTTTCCCATTCCACTCTGGCTAGCTGACTTACAGATCAAAGCATTGGATTGCCAGGTCTGTGTCAGAATGCTATGACAAAGGAAAACAACTTGGAACTGAAATGTGACCAAAAAAAAAAAGAAAAGGAAAAAATAGAATGCCATGGCAGGTTATCTGGGTCTATCTATAGACTGCCAGTATGGCTTCCTAAGTGATATGATTTAAAGTGGGCCTGAGTAAAGGTCCTTATCCTGGAAGTATCCAACACATTGTGTATCATTTAAACACTATTAAATACTTTCTTTGATTCTTAAACCGTTTTGGTCTTCAATGAAAAACAATACAAAATAAAACATGAAGACCTCTGGGGAAAGTCATAGCCCTTATCAGCTAACATTTTATTTGTGACATTTTTTTTAGCAAGGATTAACAAGAAATAGACCTTGGCTGGGTGCTTATGTGAATATTTAGGATATGTAAAGGGGGAAAG
The DNA here is from genome assembly GCF_011100635.1 of Trichosurus vulpecula. Classification (NCBI taxonomy): domain Eukaryota; kingdom Metazoa; phylum Chordata; class Mammalia; order Diprotodontia; family Phalangeridae; genus Trichosurus; species Trichosurus vulpecula. The sequence goes on from NC_050573.1 coordinate 419,723,165, forward strand.
GACAGGAGGGGGAGAATATGGGCAACAAAGGGAAGAAGGTTCTAGACTTGTCCCTGGAACACTGCCACATGAAATCACAAATCCAAGTGTGTAGAAAGTAGAAAGAAAGGTCTTTCACAGTTTGATGAAAGTGCTTAGAGTGGATGAAGGATCTGTTGAAAAGTTTTTTAGAAAGAAGTTTCACAAGAGTTTTCTGACCATGTCGGTGGGTGGGGGCTATTTTGGGGAGAGATAAAGTGAGCATTTTCTTGTATTGGAGCCCACAGAAGGGGCTATTTTCTGGCTATTAGAATAGGCCGTGTTTCTCTCATTCATCTTCTTTAAAAGCATCAGTCAAAGGGAATTATGCTGATATGATTGTATATTCCAACTCATTAAGATAAGTGCCCCGGCCCCCTTCCCCCCTTCCTCAGCCCCTAGTCCACTTTGTCAGTTCTGGGTAACAGTTAAACGGTAGTCATTAAGGCTAACAGTTCTGGGTTGCTGATGTAAGCAAAGTGCAGCAACTGCCAGGAATTCAAGCAGTAACCCAGCCCATCCCCATTATTATCTATTGAAACCAAGGCAGGAGTGGAGAAAATCCAAAAGAAAGTGGTTATCAAAGTTTGTGCCAGTGGGGTAATGGTATTATTTAAATTATCCAATTACTTTACCACAGCAAGTCTTTGCCTCTAATACAGAAATCCTGCTTAGAAAAGGGCTGAAATTTTACTTCCATCATCATAGCTGAAAAGCCGGAAAGGGCTCTATTGGATTTCTTTCCACATTCCTCAGTAGCCTCAATACCAAGACGTCTGATTGGGATAAAAATTACCCATCAGATCCATGTAAGGAGGGGAGAGTAAGAGGTTCTGTGTTAGGGAAGATAATGCAGTTTACCACAAAACTGTATTATGGTTGTCAATCAAGGAGTGCTATGGCTAAATGACAAGATACCCTGTGAGAAATGGTGCATGGTACCAACTTGGAGCGATAAAATGCTTGCTTGAGATAAGCGATGTAAAGGATATGTGGGATTGGAAAGGAAGATGATTGGGCTGTCATGAAGTGAGAATGGAAAAAAAATAGTGAGAGGATTCTGGGAAAATGGCAGAGTAGTCAGAAAACTTTCAGCTCTCTACATTTCCTCCAAAAAAAAGACAGAACATCATCTCAGAGCAGCAGAAATAAATATGGAGTAAAGCAATTGTCCTCCTAAGACAATTTGGGAAGACCCCAAGAGTGACCCAAACTTCCAGTAAAGTGCAAACCCCTCCAGACCAACTCTGCAAAATCAACAGACTACAAGCCCTGGGGGTATCTGGGTTGGGAGGCAGCCTCACCCTTAGAAACTTTCATCTTGGAGACAGTGTAGGGGTCTGATGGCTGAAGAAGAGAAGATTGAAGGACCTTCTACTGTTGAGGGACACCAAGCACAGCTGTGCTGACCAGATGCATCCTGAACTGTGGCTTCAGGGTGGAGGGGAGAGGAAGGAGCTAGCACACACCTGGTGAGTGCAGGGACCCTTTTGGCTGGGGGCACTTGCAGGAGAGCAGAGTCCCTGGTTTCAGTTCTGGGGCAGAGAGGACAGCTGTAGTTTGCAGCCACAAGAGGGACTGCAGGGAGCAAGATCATTTGCAGGACAGGCCTCTGCATAGAAGTGGAGAGGAGAGCCCAAGGTTGGGCCCCAAAACAGACCTCAGAAAATAACAGTAAGAAGGACATGACACTTGGGGCATTGGTCTCTATACCTCAGGACTACAACTTGATTATACTAATAGCTACTAGAAACAAAATAAAAATAAATAATAAATAAAAATGAGTAAGCAAAGGAGAAAGAACCCAACCATAGATAGTTACTATGGGGGTAGAGAAGAGCTGGGTTCATATTCAGAGAAAGATAATGGAGCTAAAAAAACACTCCTTTTTCAATGAGAAATGTTAAATGGTCTCAAGGACAAAAAGAGTTCTTGAGAGAATTTACAAAGAACTTTAAAAATCAAATAAGAGAGATCGAGGAAAAATTTGGAAAAAAATATGAGCAATCAAAAAAAATCAAGAAAATTATGAAAAGAATGTCAACCAACTTGAAATAGTGAAAACAATGGAGTGCCACATAGATGATGAAATGCGAAGGTGGCCTTCAGGGTGTTTATAGGGTAACCATCATTGTCAAGCATTTATAAAAAAACGGACAAAAACTCTACAGGATGGAAATAGATGACATTTGCCTTTTGTTTTAGAGTTTGAAAAGACTTTATATGCATTACCTAATTTGATCATTTTAACAATGTTATGAGGCAAAGATATTTTTATTATTTCATTTTATAGATGAGAAAATTGAAGTCATAAAGATTAAATAATTTGCCCATAGTCACACAGCTAGTGTTAGAGATCAGATTTAAATGTAGATCTCCCTGGTTCTAAGTCTACCACTTTTCCCATAGTATCACATGTGGAAAGATAGAAGGTCTCAAAACTTTACCAGAAGAGGTAGAGTGATTATATCATATAATTATCAAAGTATATAAAAATGTAACACTTTGCAGTCAAGTACAATATCATTGATGGATGACCAATCCCACAACAATGGCTTGAAGATTTGGCAGTGAGGAAGTGGCATTGTCATTTTGCTTGTTACAGGTGTTTAGTCAAAGTAGCCTGGTCAAGTACAAAAATATGGAGCTGGGGCATCAGGAAACCTGATTTTGCTAATAACTAGTTGTATTTTCTTGGGCAAATCACTTCTCTGGGCCTCAGTTTCCTTATTTGTATAATGAGAAGATTGGACTAGACAAAGGCAATAGTCCCTCCCAGCTCTGAGCTCCTATGATTTTGGTGACTGAACACAAGATAGTAAGTTACTTAAAATGTTATCAAATACATCTCCTTTAAGGCTCTCATTTATAGCTTAAGGACTCTTGGGAGGCTTACCTTCTCCTGATTTAGGGCTTGGTTCACATGCCTTTGATGTGGCCACAATTTCCTGTGTAAGACTTCATGGTGCAACCTTCACGTGGACTGCTGGCTCTATTTCAGTCATTTCCAATGTGGTTTTGTGCTACCCCAGCAGATCTCTAATTACTGCAAGTAGTAACCCCTCCTCCCAAATCTCAAAACAAAGTTAGTTTTGATTCACTTTCAGTTAAAAGAAATACATATCTTTTACTAATTTTAGGAGAGCGCATGTGTGTGTGCATGCATGTATGGATGCACACATGTACATATGTGTTTGAGAGTGAGACAGAGTGGATAGTCAAGACAAACTGTAAAAAACTTAGGAATCACTATTCTATCAGATGAGGAATTAAATCTTCATTGGTGCTTGAAACGTGCTATAATCATTCATCAGGAAGCAGAAGCATCAGTAATAATAGATCTGGCCAGGTGAAAAAAGGTTTTCTTGCATACTATAAGAACTGAGGGGTTAAGATAAAATAATTTAATTTCTGAAGAATGCAGAGTGTATCAGTGGATGAATAAAGCCTAAACAAACTATACTTCTCTTCCTCCTTTAAGGAGTTATACGAAGAAGGGAAAACAAACGTTTGATATAGTTTTGGACATGAAAGTAGCAGGCTTAGATAAGTAGAAATAGAGAAAAGTTATGAAGCTGGTTAGGGTAGAACTACCTCCCTAATACAGGTAGGGCTAATTCTTAGAATGACGGCACTTAGTAGAATTTCTACGGGTTATAGGCCTTTGTCGCTCACTCTTCCCTACCCTTTTGGAAAATTTCAGGTTGTTCCATGGTCCATTAGATGAATGCCTTCTGGAGGCAGTGACCCTCAGCCACCAGAAAATAGCCAAAATACATTTCTGTGAACTACTGGGACTATTGTTCTTGTTCTTGTTCAAGTCTGATTGAGAAAGGGATTATTTTGGTCTCTGACATCATCCCCGCCTATGCTCTCTCTTTGTGGTAGGATACTCTGAAGTTTTTTTTTTTTTGAAGGAGTTTGGGATTTCACTTGGAAGAAAAGGAGGTTCTGGAGGCACTCAGAAGGGGTTATATTTCTGCCAGGATTCCATTCCCCTAACATGGTATAACCCCATTCTAATTTTAGTTCCATTACTCTCTTTCCAACCTGCTGATGGGGTATGATCAATACAATGAATTTACCAAGCATAGAAAGTAAAGAAAGATAGTATAAAACTATTACCTGATGTACGATTATGTCGGGGTAGGGGCTGTATGGGTCCTAAGAACTCCACATGGCTTGGTCTTCCAGCCAGCAATCCATCTGGAAGCTTACCTGAAGGAGATACAGTCCAAGCTTTGCAGGAGAAGACTTGATTAGAGTCAGATCGCCAAGGATTATCTACTAATGCCTGGCAGCCAGTCCTGTGATCTAATAGGTCATGTTCACTTCTACTTTTTTGAGATTTACATGCAAAACGATGAGCATTAGAACCTAGGCCACCATGGGAAGTGACCATCTGGGTGGATGTTAGAAAGGAGGTGCCTGGAGTGATGGGTGGCAGACTCTGTGTTCTGATTGGTGGTAGTCCCTTATGTTCTTGCTGCTTCTTTTCTGATGAGAGATACTTTGATGTTTCTGTGGCCCTTTTTTTGAAGTCCACCATTACCACTCTCTGATCTGGTAGCTCTTGGCAGTTGGTTTCCACAATGCAGTCAAAGGTAGTGATGATGTCATCAACTTCCGAAGCATCTTCTCTTATGTCCCTGTCTTGTCTGTGGTCTTTTTCATTGGCTCTCTGTTCTTCTTTCTTCTTCTTACAGAAGATTTGGTTGAGCATGCTGAATGGTTTCTCTTTCTTAAGAAGTCTGCTGTTCAGGGAAGAAAGGGGGTGAATAGGTTCAAGTCTATGGGAGTGTAAAAAAAAAGGAAGCATTGTGAGTGGGGATGAAAAGACAAGGCAAAACTGAACATTCAAAATATTGCATTGTGTTGTTATTTAGGTTGACAAACAGATCTGGAAGGATCTAATCTTAAGGATTATTAGGTAGACTCCAAGATAGTGTAAAATTACCCTAAGCCTTCCTGTTCTTTCTTTTTGTAGGGATTATTCTTCAAGGAACACCTCCCCGCAAAGAAGGAATAAGTTAGTCCTTCCCCCTGAATATTTTACCCTGCCTCAGCAATTAAAAAAATATTTAATATTTTATTTTTCCCAATTAAATATAAAAACAATTTTAGCATTTTTTTTCAAATTTTGAGTTTCATATTCTTTCCCCCTCCCCTTATTGAGAAAGCAAGCAATTTGGCATAAATTATACATGTATAGTCATGTAAAACACATTTCCATGTAAGTCATTCTGTGAAAGAAAACACAGACAAAAAAAAAGAAAAAGTATCTTTGATCTGCATTTGGGCTCTACCAGTTCTTTCTCTGGAGATGGACAGCACCTTTCATCATAAGTCCTACAAAATTGTCTTGGATCATTGTATTGATGAGAATAAATAAATTGTTCATAGTAGATTGTCATACAATATTGCTGTTACTGTGTACAGTTCTGCTCACTTCACTTTGCATCAGTTCATATAAGTCTTTCCATGTTTTTCTGAGGGCATCCTGCTCATCACTTCTTAAAGTACAGTAGTATTCCATCACAATCATATATGACTTGTTCAGCCATTCCCCAATTGATGATCATCTCCTTAATTTCCAATTCTTTGCCACCACTAAAAGAGCTGCTATAAATATCTTTGTACACATAGGTCCTTTTCCTTTTATTTTTTATCTCCTTGGGATTCAGACCTAGTATCATTTGGTCAAAGATTATGCATGGTTTTATAGCCCTTTGGGCATAGTTCCAAATTGCTCTCCAGAATGGTTGAATTAGTGTACAACTTTGCCAATATTATATTAGTGTTTTAATTTTCCCGAATCCCCTCCAACATTTATAATTTTCCTTTTCTGTCATATTAACCAATATGACAGATATGAGGTTTTAGAATTGTTTTGCATTTTGCATTTTTCTCATCAATAGTGATTTAGAGCATTTTTATATGACTATGGATAACTTCTATTACTTTGTCTGAAACATGCCTGTTCATATCCTTTGACCATTTATCAATTGTGGAATGGCTCTTATTTCTATAAATTTAACTCAGTTTTCTATATGTTTGAGAAATGAAATCTTTATTAGAGAAATTCACTGTAAAATTTTTTCATAGTAATGATTACCAACTATGTATTTCCCTCCATCCTATTTCCCCCTGTTTATTTTACTCTCTCTTTTTACTCTGTCCATTCTCAAAAGTGTTTTGCTTCTGACTTTTATCTCCCCCAAACTGCCCTTTCTTCTATCAGATGCTCCCCCCTTCTCTTATCCCCTTCCTTTCCTACTTTCCTGTATGGTAAGATAGATTTCTACATCTAACTGAGTGTGTATATTATTCCTTCTTTGAGCCAATTCCAGTGAGAGTAAGGTTCCTGTGCTTGCTTCCGTGCTTTCCTCATTTCCTCCTCCACTGTAAAATTTCTTTCAGGACTCTTTTATGTCAGATAATTTATCCAATTCTACCTCTTCCTTTCTCCTTCTCCCAGTGCATTCTTCTTTCTCATCCCTTAATTTTTTTTAGATAATCATGCCATCATATTCAATTCACAACTCTGTTTTCTATCTATATATACTCCTTCTAACTGACCTAATAATGAGAAAGTTTTTAGGAGTTATAAATATCACTTTCTCACGTAGGAATGAATGTAAGCAGTTTAACCTTATTGAATCCCTTATGATTTCTCTTTCCTCTTTACCTTTTTATGCTTCTTTTGCATCTTGTATTTGAAAGTCAGATTTTCTATTCATCTTTGGTCTTTTCATCAGGAATACTTGAAAGTCCTCTATTTCATTGAATATCCATTTTTTCCTCTGAAGGAGTATATCCAGTTTTGCTGGGTAGGTGATTCTTGGTTGTAATCCTACCTCTCTTACCCTCTGTAATATCATATTCCAAGCCTTCTCATATTTGAATTGTTTCTTTTTGGTTGCTTCTAGTATTTTCTCCTTGATCTGGGAGGTCTGGAATTTGGCTATAATATTCCTGGGAGTTTTCATTTTGGGATCTCTTTCAGGAAGCGATGGGCAGATTCTTTAAATTTCTAGTTTATCCTCTGGTTCTAGAATATCAGGGAAGTTTTCCTTGATGATTTCTTGAAAGATGGTATCTAAGCTCTTTTTTTGATCATGACTTTCAGCTAGTCCAATAATTCTTAAACTATTTCTCCTGGATCTATTTTCCAGGTCAGTTGTTTCCCAATGAGATATCTCACATTTCCTTCTTTTGTTATTCTTTTGATTTTGTTTGTTTCTTGATGTTTCATAAAATCATTAGCTTCCACTTGCCCAATTCTAACTTTTAAGGAATTATTCTCTTCAGTGAGTTTTTGTATCCACTTTTCCATTTGGCCAATTCTACTTTTTAAGGAGTCTTCCCTTCATTGGATTTTTGTGCCTCTTTTATCATTTGGGCTATTCTGTTTTTAAGGTGTTATTTTTTTCAGTTTTTTTGTGTGTATCTCCTTTATCAAGCTGTTGACTCTTTTTTTCATGGCTTTCTTGCATCAGTCTCATTTCTCTTCCCAAGTTTTTCTTCTACCTCTTTCACTTAATTTTTAAAATTCTTTTTGAGCTCTTCCATGGCCTGAGACCAATTCACATTTTTCTTTGAGGCTTTGGATGCAGGAATTTCGACTTAGATGTCGTCTTCTGAGTGGTGCTTTGATCTTCCTGTTCCCGTAGTAACTTTCTATGGTCAGAACTTTTTTCTGTTATTTGCTCATTTTCCAGCCTATTCCTTGATATTTAACTCTATGCTAAAGTGGGGCTCAGCATCCCAACTGGAGGGGCCATAGTCCCAAGCTTCAGGTTTTTTGTGCACCTGTTTTCAGAGGTGATTCTGAGGACCTGTAAGTTTTTGGCTCTTCCAAGGCTCTTCCAATCTAGGGATAAATGCATTTACTACTTTCCTGTACTGGGCACTGGCTTGTGAGTGACCAAAAGCATTTTTTCATCTCTAGAACTGTGACCAGGGTCCCTGCTCCCCTGTTGCCACAAGCTCTGCTGTGCTAGTGCTCCTCTTTGCCCTGGAACTGCAACCCAAAACTGTGACCAAGTATAGTCAATGCAGCAGAGTCCTGCCCCTGGTGCCAGCAAAGTGACCCCTATAACCTCCTTCTGACCTGTTGTCTGATCCCCTTACCATCTGTTGGCCAAGAAGTTTGGAAGCTGCTGTTGCTGCCACTGATTCAGTCACTCTTAAGGCCTGCTCCTGGTTTGTTGGGGCCTGGTCTGAGCTGGCACAGCCTATGCTGGACTTTGTTCCTCTCTCACCTTGATGTAACAGACCTTTCTTGCCAACATTCTAAGTTGTCTTGGGTTGGAAAATTGTTTCACTTCATCTTCTTGGGGGTTATGCTGCTTTAGAATTTGTTTAGAGTCATTATTTAAAAGTATTTGGAGGGTTTTGGGGGAGAGCTCAGGCGAGTCCCCGCCTTTACTGCACCATCTTGGCTCTGCCTCTCCTCAGCTCTTTTAAAAGCTACTTTTAGGCACTTTAATCACCCTGAGGTATAAATGATAATAGAGCATGGTATCCTGAAGAGAACTGGATCTGGAATCAGAAGACTTGGGTTTAAATTCCAGCTCTGTTACTCATCTTGTGTTACATTCATCAAGTTCCTTTGGCTCTCTTGGCCTCCATTTTCTCATCTGTGAAATGAGGTGGGGTGGACTAGGTGATCTTTAAGGTCTGTCTCAGCTCTGACACTGTGTGATTCTGTATTATTCCTCCTAAGAGAAGAAAAGCTTAAGCTGAAGGAATAAAACTGCAAGGGTAGAATTTCAGGCATTAGTTTGGGGAGTCTTTTGGTAGAGGAGAGGCCAATGCTTTCCTGAGGTTGCTAAAATCACACCTCAAGCAGTTAACACTTTTCTCTATGTTCACAGCTGGCCCTGGATAAGCCACCAGATAGCACTGGAAGGGGGCACGTTTGGGGTGTGTTGTGAGAGAGACTGGGAGTGGATACCAAATGGTCAGCAATGCAGATTCTTACATCAGGAAGTTTTATTCATTCTTTTAACTATGCATGTATATGTATGTATACACACACACATACAAATATGTACATATCCATATATACATGTATATGTATACATATATATGAATTATATGTAGGTGTAATATATGCAAATATGTGCATATGTATACACGTGTATCTATATATTACATATAAACAGATATACATATACTGTGCATGCAGATGTATGTATGCATAGGTATATGTGTATGTACTACACGTATACATACATATACATGCATAGTTAAAAGAGGATGAATAAATCAGAAGATTGATAAATAAAAGAAGATGAATAAAAGAAGATGAAAAAGATAGAAGAATTTGCATTGCTAATCATTTGGTATCCACTCCCAGTAGATGTGTGTATATATGTGTATGTCTATCTAGTCTTGCTATCTTTCTCCCCAGCTCACTCCTCTTCCCTAATCATATCTCTTAGTCACGCAGTTTTCCAACATTGAAGTGATTCTTAACCTCTTCACTCTTCCTAACGTTATATATCCAATCATTTGTCATGTCTTGCCAATTCTATCTCCACACAACCTATAGCATCTGTTGCCTTCTCTCCACTCACACAACCATTGTTCTGGTTCAAGCCCTTATTACCTCTTGCCTGGACTACCGTAATGACCTCCTAATTGGCCTCCCTGCTTCAAGTTCTTCCTTTCTCCAATCCATACTCATAGTTGCCAAAAAGATATTCCTAAAATACTATGTAGGTCTGACCATGGCAAGGCCCTGCTCAAGAAGCTTTGTTGTTGAATCATTTTTCAGTCATGTCCAATTCTTCGTGACCCCATTAGGGGTTTTCTTGGCAGAGATACTGGAGTGGTTGGTTATTTCCTTCCTTTCCTTCAGCTCTTTTGACAAATGAGGAAACTGAGGCAAATAAGGTTAAATGACTTGCCCAGAGTCACACAGCTAGTAAGTGTCTGAGGCCAGCTTTGAACTCAGGAAGATGCATCTTTCTGACACCTGGCCCAATGCTCTATCCACTACACCAGTTCTTTATTTCCTCTAGGATTAAATAGAAACTCCTCTGATTGTCATTTCAAGGTCTTTATAACCTGGTCCCAGCCTTGTCAGGCTTCTTACACATTACTCCCCTATACACTCTTTTCAGTCCAGGCAAACTGGCCACCTGGTTAGTCTGCATACACAACATTCCACCTCCATGTCTTTGCAAGGGCTGTCACCCATACCTGGAGTGCACCCCTCCCTCACCTCTGCTTCTTAGAAACTCTGCCTTCCTCCCAAATTTAGCTCAAGAACCATCTCCCTCAAATTATCTTGTGTTTGTTTATTTTCTAATATATGTGGACCAGCTGTTTCCTCCAATAGAATGTAAAGTCCTAAAGGCAGGGACTGTTTCATTTTGGTCTTTGGATTCCTAGTGCCTAACAGAGTACAGGGCACATAGCAGGCCCTTAACAAATCTGTTTATTAGTTGGCTCACTGATTTGCACTCATACCTCAGTGGCTGATTTCAATGTCTTATCTTAGAGAGACTGAAAACCAGCATCATTCAGGTCTACCTCCTTTCTATTGGAGAGAGAGGTGCCTGATGCGATTTTGGTTGTAATCCTTATTGTCCTCTGATGAATTTTTGCCTTAATATTGGATGAGTAACTTTGTTTTTTTGCTCTAAGTAGGAGGTAGTGAAGCAGCAGAAAGAACCTTGGTCAGGGAGTTGGGAGACTTGCATTTGAGTCCACATTCTGTGACTAAATGGTGCTGTGCCCTTTAACAAGGGACTTCCCATTATGAGGTTTGGTCTTCTCATCTTTAAAATGGGAGGGGGAGTGTTTGAGCTAAATCACCATTCTATATTTATGATTATATTTTATTCTTTTGTACTATACTTCAGCATGTGTTTCAGTCAGGCAATAAACATTCATTAAGTTCCTACATTGTGCCAGGCAGTATGCTAAATGCTAGGGATACAAAGGTAAAAGACTGTCCCTGCTCTTAAGAACCTCATAGTCTAATGGGGGAGAAAAGAAGTAAAAAAACTATGTACAAACAAGTTGCAAGTGGGATAAATCAGAGATGATCAGCAGTGGGAAGGCACTAGCAGTAAGGGGGATCCAGAAAAGCATCATGTAGAAGGTGGGATTTTAGCTGGGACTTGAAGGAAGCCTGGGAAGCCTGGAGGCAGAGATGAGGAGGAAAAGAATTCCATTCATGGGAGACAACCAGTGAAAATGCCCTGAGTTTTGAGATGAAGTGTTTCTTGGGAGAAGCAGGAAAGAGACCAGTATCACTAGATTACAGAGTGCATGGAGAGAGTGGTCCAGAGTGTAAGGTAGAAGAAGACTGGAAAGGTGCCACCCAATATGGTACTTTGCATATAGTAACCATTTAATAAATATTTGTCAGATTATCTTCACACTATGCCCTAAAGCACAAAATATGTCTCTAGTGCCTAACCTATTACTGGGACTAATTCAGGCATGAAAATATGTACATACATGCATGCATGTGTAGATACATGTATGGGGAATAAGAGGGAAGTAATGGGGAGAAAGAAGAAAAAAGACAAGGAAGGAAGTGCATAGAGCTCAATGTATACTGCACCATGTGGGATATGATTTAGTACCATCATTTCTCTCAGCACTTCTTAAACTGTGGGTCATGACCCCATATGAGGTCATGAAAAATTTGGTGATAGTAAAAGGTTTCTGAATGTACAATGACAAAAGAATTAATTCAAAATCAAATGTTTAATTAATCCAAGGTGTTTTTGGCAGTGCTTTCCTGTGTCGCATCACACAACTCCACTGCAGCTTCGGTTCCGAACACACAGCATGCGCACTTTGCACTGCTTATGCCATCATGCCACACAACACCAGTGAATGCTGCCAAAATTCGAAAAGGGGTCATGAGTGGAAAAATGCTCTACGGTAGAGTATTTAATTAACTGTCAATTAAACACTTTAATACCTCAAGGATCTGTGATTTCATTACTATGAGTACTTCTTCCCTGTCACCAATGCAGAATGTGACCCATGGGGTGGTGTGATGGGATGGTACAGTAGATTCAGAGGACCTGGGTTTGAGTCCCAGCTCTGCCCCTCACTGGCCATAGGACTTTGGACAAATGACTGGCCCCCTCTTTGGACCTAAGTTTCTTCCTCAGTAAAACAAGGCAGTTGGATTAGATGACCACTAAAGTCTCCTCCAACTCTAAATCTATGATCTATGTGGCAGATAGTTGCTAGGGAGAAGGACTGGGTCTGTGATTTCACTGATATAAGAAACTTTCTGGTGAAGAAATTCGCTCTATTAATGCAGGTTAATACCTTCTCTGCAATGTACAGTCTTTGGAGAGTTGCCTAGACTCTAGAACGCTGAGAAGTTAAAGACTTGACCAAGGTCACACAGTCAATATATGGCAGAGGTAGGGCTTGAACCCGTGTCTTTCTGGTTCCAAAACCAGCTCTCTGTCTAATACATCCCAATGACTGTCTTGAAAGTTGCTGTGGCCTCCCAAAATTTCCACTTTGTGAACTACCTGGTAATGAGCCTCTGTCTCATCTGTTGAACAGTAAAGTGTAGCTGGTCTTTCATATTATCAAGAGAGGAAAAATCATTTCATCATGTCAGTATACAACAAGAAACATGTTACACAACTATTACATGCAGAAGAATGGGCTAGATTTGAAGAGAGAACTAAAGGGGAAAAATTCTTTCTCTGTGGGAATTACGAAAATACCTCTTAGGTTTACTCACCTGCTGTCTTGGGAGAGCAGATTGATGCAGGCTGTGTGTCCACAGCGCATTGCGTAAGCGAGAGGAGTGTTCTCACTGATGTCCCGAGGGCTGCTGTCCATGCCTAGCTGCAACAGCAATTGGACACAATCAGCCTTTCCTGCTGCTGCTGCCCAGTGGAGAGGTGTCCTTGAAGAAAAAACAGTGAAGATGGAAGTTTTGGAGAATGGCTGATACACAAAGTACTATTTAAGACAATCACTTTTTCAAACTTTTGCCATGTGTTGGCAATATCGATTTGGCAATACAATTGACAATGTATTCATTATTCCTACAGAATGAGGGGGGTGGGATTTGAAATATTCCTTGAGTGACCAGAATCATGGCCATTGCCATAAGAGGACAAGGAATACTGTGGTGGAGATACTCAGGTCTTCCCTTTCTGGTGATAAGACTTGCTAAGATTTGTTCCAAAATCAACCTCCAATGGCAGCATGGACATTTGCGTTGTGAATCAGAGAAAGCTCTTGAAATAAGAGTCAGAAGAAGTGGGTTCAAATAACTTTATCTTTCTGGACCTCAGTTTCCTGATCCATAAAATGAGGATTTAAACTGGATCACTAAAGAATCCCTTCTAGCCCTAAATCTATGATTCTACTTTCTGAGAAAAAAATAAGTGCTTCTAGCAATTGGTTCTTTCTTCCTCATTCCTTTTCATCCCTTATCTGATTTTAACTCCCTCCTCCTTTCACCCTATGCCTTGCTTTTGTTACCACTAACTTTTTATACCTCTCTCTCTCTCTCTCTCTCTCCCACTCTGTCTCTTTGTCTGTCTGTCTCTCCCCCTCTATTTCCCTCTCCTTCTCTGTGTCTCCCTCCTCGTCTACTTTCTTTCTCCTCCTCCTCTTCTTTTTCTTCTACTCCTCCTCCTTTTTCTTTTCTCTCTCTCTCACTCAGAGAAAGTAATTTACAGTGGTATATACAGTAACTGGGACAAAGTAAAATAATTAAATTTATTGACATACAACAAAGGTTATAACTTTTTACATTAAAAAATCTTTTATTGTGCAATATGCTGCCTTTTTGTTACAATAACTTGTTTTTACAAATGTGTCATTGAGTTCTCAAGATTTTAATGCATCTTTAAATTTTTTTTTGTCATGAAGCCACACATTGCATTGGATGTTAATTGATGAGTTAAAAGCATACCTTTGGCAAAATTGTCTATTTTTCCAAGTCTAGCCTTGATTAGAGACCATGAGTTTTCAAAGGAATTTCAATCAAGCCAGTTTCTAAGCTGTTGGCATATTTCTATCTCCATTGCTTGGTTTTCTTAGCCTTTTGTGACACTTGGCATGGTGCCAGGCTGGTTCCATCTCCATTTGGGAATTTCCGTAATTCCAGAACAATTTTGTTTCTCAGAATATCAATGTATTTGTCAGAGGTCATCATTCCTTCAATGCAGATAAGACTTTTAGGCTCCTTGGAAGTAAAAAACAAAAACCCCATGCCATGTTTTATAATCTGATGAAGATACCTAGATCTTATGGCCTTACTTGAACTTCTTTTGACCATAGTTTGGTTATAGACTTTGCTGTAGGCATAACTCTAAAGCCAGCACTCTCTTAGTTCAGGTACAATGTTGGGACAAAATGAGGTCATCGAACAGTAACAAAGGAAGTGACTTTGCCCTAAGACAGCAAGGATATAGTGTTGCTTAGCTCTCTGGATGAGGTCCCCCTCAACTCCATCTGGAAATGGTTCTGGTCATTCAGTCATCAGAGGGTATTAGTAACTCATGCGGTCTAGGGCATCTACCAAGTCTGAGAAGTTGGGACATTTTAATGTCCCAAACCAAAAAGCTGCATCAAAGGAATCTGAGACCAAATCTTTGTGTGAGGGTATGGGGGAAGGAAGCCCTGTCAGGTAAGGGAAGCTGCCTCAGGAAACTTCTATCCTACCTTGAGTGAAAAAGCAAGTTTCATTGGCAAAATCTACCTTTTTCCAATCTTGAGTACTCTGGTCTTTGTATTGTCTTGTTCAGGACTAGTATTTTTTCTTTACAGTGGTGGTTAACATCTGTCTTTTTTTTTAAAAAAAAATTGGTCTCTTCACTATTCTTCTAATTTCAAGACTTACATCGCATTCTTCACAAGGCAATAAAACAACCCTTTCAGCTGCCACATGCCTCTGAAGTCTTGACTTGTTCTCTGAGCATCAGTGAAACTCTTTTGAAGCAATAGTTCAGCCATTCTTGGAATTGGTTTTCTACTGTTGTTTTTTGACCACATTTTGTTTTGGTGGGACTGAAACTGTTACATTGAGGGTTTGAATGATTTCTGAAAAGTGACCTCCCCACACCAAAAGCAATTGTAGTATTTGTAACAATATTGAAGTGTGCTCTCACAGCTACAGCTCTGGCCTGTTTCCTTGGACCAGTGGCCATTCTTAATAAGACAATGAAGGCAAAAGCAACAACAATGAAACGAATGAAAACACAGGTGAAAGGCATGAAATCCAGACTCAAAGGAAACAATTAGGAGGAAAGGAAGAAACTAGCTCAGTCCATTTTCTTCTGGTTAAGATCAGATTTCTCAGTCATCCTAAAGTCTGTAGAAACACAATCGGGCATGACCATTGCTGGCACAAGAGAAAACAATATCAAATTCTTGGCTGTCCCAAGTAATTTGTACACCCACCATAAAAGCTTATTTAAAAAGCTAAGCCCTCAGCGCCACCCCCCCCCCACCTTAGGTGCAGCACAAGTAGGTACAGCAGGGTTTCCAGTATGTTTCTTTATACCTACTTCTACATTCTTCATTGCTTTCAGCAAATATACATGTAAGCAACTTCACATTTGTAGAGGAAACTAACTCAGTCACTTTAACTTGATTCTTTAAAATGAAGTTGTGAATGAGACTAAAACCACAAGTCAATCCCTCTGCAGATCAGTTAGCTTTACCTAGAGACATTCTTGTTGAGGTGCAGTGTGGGGTAGTGGAAAGAACCTTGGGGTATGGAGTCTGAAGATTTGAGTTTGAGATCCAGCTCCATCACTTGCTGGCTCTGTGACCTGGCCTCTCTGAATCTCAGTTTCCCCATTTGTAAATTAGGTGAGTTAGGCTAGGAGGTAAGTCCCTTATTTAGGTCTCTAAATCTGTGATCCTATGAGATGTCAAATGGGAATGATGGTAGTAATACTGTATGTACAGTATTAATACAGTAATAATACTGCTCCCAATTCCTATCTTAGAAAGCTGTTGTGAAGATGAAGGATGGGGATTGAATCAAAGGTATACAGAACTCCTAGGTGAGAACCCCTCCCCTCTCCCCAGTGCAGATCAGCCCCTCCCTTGTCTCTAAGACTTAGAATCTTTTTTTTTTAAATTCAGTCTAATTCAACAAACATTCATTGAGTGGCTACTATGTGTCAGGAACTGCACTAAGTCCTGGAGACACAGAGACAAACGCCAAAACAGTCCCTTTCCCTAGGGAGTTTACATTCTATGGGTAAGCATTCTACATAATTGCCCCCATTTATAGATGCCCTGAATCTGAAAAGAATGGATAATATGATTGATGACAGAATTAAAATTTAAAATTTTCTCAATAGTCTAGATGGCTGGGATTAAAAAATAAAGAAATTTAACTTGGATAAATGCATAGTTTGAAATCTCTATTTAAAAAGGTGGGGGGATGATGGAGTGGAGGACAGATGGGGGTGGAGGTAATCAAAACAAACACTTTGGAAAGGGGACAGGGTCAAGGGAGAAAATTCAATAAAGCGGGATGGGTTGGGAAGGAGCAAAATGTAGTTAGCCTTTCACAACATGAGTATTGTGGAAGGGTTATACATAATAATACATGTGTGGCCTAGGTTGAATTGCTCAACTTCTTAGGGAGGGTGGGTGGGAAGGGAAGAGGGAAGGGAATTTGGAACTCAAAGTTTTAAAATCAGATGTTCAAAAACAAAAAAACTTTTTGTATGCAACTAAAAAATAAGATACACAGGCAATGGGGCGTAGAAATTTATCTTGCCCTACAAGAAAGGAAGGGAAAAGGGGATGAGAGGGGAGGGGGGTGATAGAGGGGAGGGCTGACTGGGGAACAGGGCAACCAGAATATACGCCATCTTGGAGTGGGGGGGGAGGGCAGAAATGGGGAGAAAATTTGTAATTCAAACTGTTGTGAAAATCAATGCTGAAAACCAAATATGTTAAAGAAATAAATTGCATTTAAAAAAAAAAAAAAAAAAAAAAAAGAAATCTCTATTTAAAAGAATTCAGTACCTGGGTGGGCAGGGTTGTGAAAAACACAAAGAGGGGGATTTTAGTTAACCACAAGCTAAATACAGGTGCAGAGTATGAGAGGGCTGCTTTAAAGAGACTGACACATGTAAAACCATCTCACCCTGGAGATTTTTTTCCCGGGGAGTTCATTGATAGCATGCTCAATTTCTTTTTCTGAGATGGGGTTATTTAGGTATTTTACTTCCTTTTCTGTTACTCCGGGCAACATTCATCCATATCCCTAAGGTTGTCAAATTTATGGGCATACAATTGGGCAAAATAATTCCTAACTATTGTTTTAATTTCCTCTTCATTGGAGGTGAATTCACCCTTTTCATTTTTGATACTGGTAATTTGATTTTCTTCTTTCTTTTTTTAAAATCAAATTGACTAAAGGTTTATCAATTTTATTGTTTTTTTTTCATAAAACTAGCTCTTGGCTTTATTTATTAATTTAATAGTTTTCTTGATTTCAATTTTATTAGTCTCTCCTTTGGTCAAAGGATATGAAAGGCAGTTTTCAGAGGAAGAAATTAAAGATATCTATAGGCATATAAAAATGCTCTAAATCACTACTGATTAGAGAAATGCAAATCAAAACAACTCCACATCTCTCCTATCAGATTGGCTAAAATGACAAAACAGGAAAATGATAAATGCTGGAGAGGATGTGGGAAAATTGGAACACTGTTACATTACTGGTAGAGTTGTGAACTGATCCAGCCATTCTGGAGAGCAATTTGGAACTATGCCCAAAGGGCTATAAAAATGTTCATTACCTTTGACCCAGCAATACTACTTCTAGGGTGGTATCCCAAAGAGATCACACAAGTGGGAAAAGGACCCATATGTACAAAAATATTTATAGTGGCTCTTTTTGTAGTAGCAAAGAATTGGAAATCATGGGGATGCCCATCAATTGGGGAATGACTGAACATATATGAATGTAATGGAATACTATTGTGCTATAAGAAATGGGGAAGATATAGACTTCATAATAACCTGGAAAAACCTACATGATATAATGCTGAGTGAGCGGAGCAGAACTAGGAGAACATTATATTCAACCACAGATATACGGATTTTGTGATGAATAACCTTGATAGACTTCACTTTTCTCAGCAATACAAGGTTCAAAGACAACTCCAAAGGACTCATGAGGGAGAGAGCTATCTACATCCAGAGAAAGAACTATGGAGTCTGAATGCAGATTGAGGCAAACTGTTTGCTCTCCTTTTTTTTTTTCCTTTTTTTTCTCTTTTGTTTTTGTTTTATTTTTTGTTTTTGTTTCTTCTTTCCATGATTCATTCTATTGGTCATAATTCTTTACAACTTGACTATTGTGTAAATAAGTTCAATGCAAAGTTATATGTAGAAGATATATTGGAGTCCATGCCATCTTTGGGAGGGAGACGGGGCTGGGGGGAAGAAAATTTGGAACTTGAAATCATGTGGAACTGAGTGTTGTAGACTAAAAATAAAAAATCTTAATTAAAAAAAGAAAAGGAAGTTCCATTCCATGTAAAGTGTCTTAAGATCAATCTACCAAGGCACATAAAAGACTTGTACGTTTTAAATTGCAAAGTTCTATTTCAAGAAATAAACAACAATTTCAATAGCTAAAAAAAAATAAAGAGACTGACACATTTTAGGCTGTTTTGCTGTAAGAGCAACATGTCCAGAACAAGAGGAGTAATCATGGCTTATCTGTACTTTGCTATGGGTCAACTGTCCAGAGAACTGTGCTGATTTCTGGAGCATGACAGTTTAAATGGGACAGGGACAAACTACATCATAGCCAGAGAAGGGTGAGCAGGAGGAATCTAGAACCCACGTCATCTCAAGGAATGGCTGGAGGAACTGGTTCATTTGACTTGTGGAAGTCAAAAGATGGAAGTTGAAAGATAGTGATAGCTTTCTTCCATTGATTAGAGGGTTGTCACAAAGAAGTTGCGGTTGATTCATTTACCATTGTTCAGAGGGCAGAACTAGTTTTTTTTTTTTTTGGTTTTGTTTTTTCTTTCTCATGATTCCTTCCATTGGTCATAATTCTTCTTTACAACTTGAAAGAAAAAAGAAAGCTAATGATGGTGGAGGGTCCCTAAAACTCTTTTGCCCTCTGGGGTCAGGGGTTGGATGGGGGTCTTGCCAGTTTGGGGAAGAATCATAGATGCTAGAACTGAAAAGGGACCTCAGAAATCATTTGGTCCAACTCTTCCATGAAATCTAAGGCCCAGAGAGACGAATCTTCCTCAAAATTGCATTAAATAGCAAGAAACAGAGAATTTGAATTCTGATTCTCTGACTCCAGATCCAGAATTATTTGTTTTATGCCTCTCTTCCCCTCAGTCTACAGTGTCTATTTATTATTGACATACAAGAAAGCTAAGTGGTCCAGTGGATAGAGCCCTGGTCCTGGAGTCAGGAAGATCTGAGTTCAAATCCAACCTCATACACTCACTGGCTGTGTGACTAATGAGAAGTTCTATTTATTTTTCACCATACTGTATTTTAAAAAATCAAATTAAAAAAATCCAAAAGGCAAAAAAGACTTAGAATCTTAGAGTTACCTAGAGCAGAGGTGTCAGTCTCAAGGCCCACTTCTGAATGCTGTCTGAACTAGATTAAAATGTAATGAGGAAATTTTTAATGAAATAAAAATACAATACAACATAGATAATATTCATTTGTGTTTTTCTAAGTCAATGTACAGTCAATCTGAAACCACTGGCTAGAGCAATGAGAGGTTAAGTGACTTGCCCAGAGTCACACAGCTAGTACACGTCAGATGTGGGGTTAAGTCCCAGGTTCTCCTGGCTCCAAGGCCAGTTCCTTCTCTACTGATGCCCTGACACATTGGCTCTCTGTGAGGATCACATGAGATGTCCTTTGTAAGCCTTAAAGCATCATATCAACGCAGGATACTTTGGTTGTTATTATTTCATAACCACAAATTACACTCTGGTCTCCAGCCAGTCATCTTGCAAAGGAACCCCTTGGTAATGAGGGAAGACAATGTGGACAGCTTGGTACACCCAGCACCCTGCTGAAAAAACAAGTTGGCAGTAACATCATATTTACATGGACTTTGTAACTAACTTTCAACTTTAAATACACTGTTATTATTTGACCCACATAATGATCCTGTGTGAGGAAGGTTGCACTTTTTTTTATCCCAACTTGTGATTATATTGGTTTAGGGATCTCCCAGTGTGGGACTCCCCTCCACCAATGCAGATCAACAGCTTGTCTGCAACCAGGGTTCATTGGAGCTAGCTCAAACTGGCTCGACCCTTTTGCTAAATTTTCATTGTGAACATTGACGCCCCAGAAATTGGCAGATACTACAAATCAGTGCTTGACTCATTGTTTGCTGGATTGTCTTGACTTAAAAAGGTGAAGGAAGAATGTTAATAATGCAGCTTAATCTTAAAAACATGGACTGCATTTTCAGAGAGCTGGTTGTTAAACATTTACCAGCAGACCCCTGCCTATAACATAATATTAGAGAGTTGCCTATGACACTGAGAGGTTTAATAGTGCGCTCATATTCATACAACTATCTGTGTCAGAGTTAAGACTTCAACCCAAGGCTTTTCATTTCCGTGACTATAGCCACCATACCATGATAACAGCTAATAATAATAATAATAATGCTAATAATATGAAGTAGCTAATAATAACAGCTAACATTTATATGTTGCTTGCTATGTGCCAGGCACTATGCTAAGCACTTTACAATTATTATTTCATTTGATTCTCACAATCATCCTGGGAAGTGGGTGCTATTATTAGCTCCATTTTACAGATAAGGAAACTGAGGCAAGCAGGGGTTAAGTGACTTGCCCAAGGTCACGCAGCTAGTAAGGTTCTGAGGCTGGGTTTGACCTAAGGTCCTCCTGATTCAAGGCCTGGCACTCTGCCCACTTGCACATAGCCAATGAGTGGTAGAGGTCAGTCTTAAACCTAGGGCTCCAGGGTCCAAATCTGGTCCATTTTTCGCATCAACGTCACCTCTATGTTTGTCTTACACGGACAGAACACAACTAGAGTCATCTTTGTGAAAGCAAATTAAAGGACCATGCAGGAAGCATGAGTTCATTTAATGTCTGATGATCGGGAAATGGCCCGAGACCACTCATATTGTTTGGTCAAAATAGGAAAACCTAGCAATTTCTCTCCACGTTACACCTTTCTCAGAAATAGAACAATTCTTCCCATCACCAGCCTGCGTGTGAATTTTATTGGCACCCAGGATCTAATAAAACACGATCAATCGATAAAAACACTCGTCCCCAGGTTGACATCCTGAGATGTGGGGCACACTTTACAGCCCTTTGGTACGTTGCCATGGATACCTGTCATCCACATCCAGAGCCTGTAGGTTGCAGTCTGGGACTTTTGCCAGCTCGCTAATGATGTCGCTGTAACCGGCTGCAGCAGCAACATGCACACACGTCTTCCCGTTCTCATCATCGTAGTTGATGATGGACTGGCCCTCGTGATGGCTCAGAATGATGGAACACAGAATTTTGTTTCCACTCTGGAAGGAGAGTCAAGAAAACTTATTATTTCAATGATCAAAATATCTTTTCTTTTCTTATGTGTTGCATTTCTGAAGGCAAAAATAGTGATTCTCCCCCATCCACACCATTATACCCGTTCATTCTCTCAAGCCCTTCCCAAGTTAGCTGCTCTTATCTCAGGACTACAACATTCGCAATAATAATTATTGCTGTTCATTCTTTTCAGTTGTGTCTGACTCTCATGACCCTATTTGGGGTTTTCTTAGTAGATGTACTCCAGTGATTTGCCATTTCCTTTTCCAGCTCATTTTACACATTAGAAAACTGAGATAAACTGGGTTAAGTGACTTGCCCAGGGTCACACAGACATAAGAATAGCTGACATTTATATAGAACTCTAAGGTTTATAAAGGAGTTTATATACATTATTGCACTTAGGGAATCACAAAAATCTTGTGAGAAAGGTATGACAGGGATTATCATCCCCATTTCACATATGAGGAAGCTGAGAGGTTAAGTGATATGCCTTTGGTTGTGAAACTGATTTTAATCGAGGTCTCTGTGACTCCAACCCAGCTTTCTATGTATTATCTATGCTTATCTAAACTTAGATGAGGCCACCAAACTGATCCAATCATAGAATAGAATAGAATAGAATAGAATAGAATAGAATAGAATAGAATAGAATAGAATAGAATAGAATAGAATAGAATAGAATAGAATAGAATAGAATGTGGTATCACTGGAGCTGAACACCCATTTTAACTTTTTAAAAATTGTTTATTTTCATTCATTCATTTATTCATCTGTAGCTTTATCTGGGTATCTATCTATTTGATAACCCTATGATTTCATTAGTATAAGGAATTCATGTTAGGAAAACTCCCTTTACCAGTGCAGATTTGTATCTGCGATGTAAATTAGAGTAAGCGTAAGTAAAGTGGATTTTTGTTAAAATTTTTTGGAGTTTGATTTTACAGGATCTGCGGCCATAACAATTTCTTGTTACCAGGTGTTAGATATGAGTTCTGTGGTTCGATATAGCTCCACCAAAATCCATATAGATTGCAAGGGCCTGTTTAGATTGTAAAGGTCAGGACCCTGGAGGGGTGGAGTGTAAGTATAAAGCAGGCGGGTAGTGGTCAGTGAGTGGGGAAACTTTAGGGTTGAAATGCACAAACTGGATGCTGTGTGTGCCTTGACTGGCCCCCATCAAGACTTGGGGGGAATCTGTGTTTGCCACAACCGGCCCCCATTGAGGTCTGAGGGGATTTAGGGGAATGCACAAATTGTGACTGTCTCGACTGACCTCATCGAGACGTTGGGGTAATTGCACCCCCTTCTCGCCGGCCCATGAGAGAAGGATGATTAGGGAATGTTGTAGGAGCTGGTGCTCAGCAAATCTTGTGAGAAGGTTAGGTAGAATAAAGTCTGCATTATTTAATTAAAGTAGGATTGTTAACCCCTTTGAAACTGTCTTTCCTTTGTAAAAGCAGATTAAAGAACCTGGGTTAGCAGGCCATCCTGGGTGTGCCAGGGTGCTTGCTGATACAGTTAGGGTCTTGGAGAGTTAGTTGCCCAGGGTACCGAGAGTTTGAGTTACGTAACTGGTTTATGTATAGAACAATTTAGAGGATTCTTTAACATTCAGGCCATTTCTCAACAGATACACAATTACACTGTATGAGATAAAATACAAGTCACAGGCAGGATGCAGGCCTTGCTAGATGTGTGAGGACTAAGAGATGGGGTGGCAGGTGGAGATAGCACTCCAGAGAGCCAGTGCTAGTTCCGAGTCTGCCTTGGCCACCTCTGTTTCCTCAAGCAGATCTCTGCCCTTTCTGGGCCATCTTTTTCTCCTCTGTAAAATGAGGGAAATGGACTAGCTGATCTCCCAAGGTCCCATTCAGCTCTAATAGTCTATTGAGAGTCTTGCTTTATTTTTTTTATTTTGTATTTTTTTTCTTCTTTCTCAGGAAGAAAAATAACAATACCTGACATTTTATACAAATGAAATTTAGAAGCCACTTAAAACCAGCCATTGTTTTACCCCTTCACTTTTCTCTATGCTAAATAGTTCCGGTTTGCTTAGCTGAGATCATAGGTTATCAGTTATAGCTGGAAAAGACCTTAGAGATACCACAATCCCCTCATTTTACAGAGGAGGAAATCAAGGCCCAAAGAAATGACTTGCCTAAGGCCACACAGTCAGTAAGTAGTTGAGTCAGGTCTCCAAATCCAGAGCTCTTTCTGCTCCATCATGGCCGTTCCATCCCTTCCAAGAGTCCTGGTTTTAAAATTGACTCATCATTTTTATTATTCTTAGCTGAATCATCCTCAATTTATCTGTCTCTAAACATGGAACTCAAAAATAATAAAAAGTACCTGGTCTCATTGGGACTGCTTCCAGACTCCTAAGTATTTTATTCCTATTGGTACTGTGAAACATCTCTTTGTTGAGTAGGTTCAATTCCCCAGCACTAGAGGGCAATCCACCGTGAGTGGCTCCTGCTTCTAGGGCACACGGCTAGGCAGGAGCCCCTCATCTACTGTCAGCACAGTCAGCCTTTTCCTCCTTAGTGGATTATGTTCTGACAGACCTTCACCCTGCTTGGCATGAGAAATTTCTCTAATCTTTATGGTCATTTAAAATTTTGGGGGCATTATGGAAAGCATTCTTGAGCTGGGGAGAGGAGGGATCTGGGTTCAGTTCTGTCCTCTGTTGCTTACTGTGACCATGGACCCCTCACTACTCTGAGTCTCTGTTTTCTCATCTATAAAATAAGTGTGGTCATGTCTCAAATATACCTCCCTGGGCCGTTGTGAAGATCAAAGATTGTAAAGGCACCTAGCAAACCTAAAGGGCTATGTAAGAATCAACTCTGTCTAGTTCTAGCTTGAAGGGTTATTGAAATCTCATCCCCAGGGTCATTTTGTGAGCCATTTAATCTGGTTTTTTTTTAGTTTTCTAGTGGGAGGTAGCTAGGTGGCTGATTGGATAGAGCACTGGGCCTGGAGTTGGGAAGACCTGAGTTCAGATCCTGCCTCAGATACTTACTAGCTGCATAACCCTAGGCAAGTCACTTAACCTCCATTTGCCTTAATCCATGGGAGGTGGCAATGGCAAACTACTTTGCCAAGAAAACCCCAGGGACAACGTTGGTGTGCTATGGTCCATGGGGTCGTGAAAGGTCAAACACAACTGGACAACAAAAAATTTTTGCCTCCCCTGGAAGAGCTGAGAGATTTCTTGTGAAATCTAGGTAGGAGTGAAGCTCATCATATTCTCCCTGATTTTCTGGAGAAGATGGAAGGTAGAGAGAAGGCAGAACTAGAAGGGAAAGCCCATTTCCTGAGTGAGTCGCTCTAATCAGCAATGAAAATTGTTTATTTTTTAGGTAGTGCTTTACAAAGAACTTTACATGCATGATCTCATTTTTTCCTCATAGTAGGTCTACGACATAGATGTAATTCTCATCATTCCCATTTTACAGGTGAGGAAACTCAGAGGGTTTCATTGGAAACTTCTCCGAAGTTCAGAGGGGTTAAGGGATTTGCTTATTGTTAGCTGACAAATATCTTTACAATGGATGCAGGCTCAGTGTGAACGGATGGTCTTCCTGACTCCAGGTTCAACGCTAGCTACTCTCCAATGCTGTCTGCCTCTTTCTGTGGCAGAGCGATCAGAGCAAGAGATGCTTCAGGGTCTCTGCCACCTTGCCCCGTACAGGAGCCTTTGTTGTTTTTGTTGTTCGTCCTTCATTCTCATAGTTAAACACTTAGAAGGGCAATTCCAGACAGCAGTCTCTAGTTCGCAGGTTCTGAAACCCTGTGAGTTCAATGAATATTTTATTCTACAAAGTGTCTGTAATTTCTCACACTCTACTGCCATCTGTGAGCTTAATGAATATTTCATAGTATTATCAAAAGAAGAGGCAAATCAGAGGGCTATCTCTTGCCCCACCAAAGAGGGGAGGGTGGGTGCTGGGGTTCAAAAGGGGCAGAGGGGAGGAAGCTATTTAAATGTTCATGGGTAGCTAGCATAGTTTTTTCAGGAGAGCTCTAAAGGAGGGAACCAGTATCTGACTATAAAGTTTGTATCTGGGTCGTATCTGACCCTTCTTAACCCCATTTGGGGATTTCTTGGAAAAGATACTGGATAGCTGACAAGGAGTAATGAGTTTGTTATTTCCTTCTCCAGCTCATTTTACAGATGAAGAATCTGAGGCAAACAGGGTTAAGTGACTTGCCCAGGGTCACATAGCTAGTAAGTGTCTGAGGTCACATTTGAACTCAGGCTGGCTCTAGGCCTGGCACTCTATGCACCATGGCGCCACCTAGCGGCCCCCCTAGAAAGTTAGACGAGAGGAAAATTTTGAAGTAGGTGAAGTTTTCCATTGATACTTCTAGTATCCCTTTTTGGTAACCCTTTCTCTAATTGGCATTTCTTCCCATCTTTGTGTCCACCCTCTCCGTACCTCTATGCTCTCTGTACCAATAACTTTATTAAAACTTCCCCTCAGAAAATGATCTGAAAACCCAATTCACAAAAATAAGGTTTTATAATTTAGGAGGGCAGCTGGCACCTTGAGCTGTAGCTTTCTCACTAGTCCCACCCTTTCCTCTTATGGAAGTTTCAAAGAATAGGAAAGGATCTCCAGGTAGGGGTGTGTTGGTAAATGTTTAGCAACCCCTTGGGATGGGAAAGGAAAAAAAAAGTGTTCAAGACATGTTTTTAATTTTAATTGTCATTATTAGCATTTTCCTCAGCACTTTCTGAAGTCTAGAGAATAATCAAAACAAAACAACAAATCAAGCCCTCATTGGTAGCATTTGCTGATTTCCCAAATGTAAATGCTCATAGTGAACATGTAACTATCAGCTGTTGTGAATGGTTCAAGCTGGCTCTGTATACCTTTGTCCAAAAGACACTGGGACAAAAGGGGAATAGAAGAGAAACAAAGAGCCCAAATAAACCACTACCTGGTTAATTTGCTTCTGAACCTACCAGGGTTGGTACGGTTATCAGTCAGGGCCAAGACCCATCCTTATACAGGCACAGTAGACCACCAAAAATTTTACTTTGCACATATTTCCATGTACGTTTGTCCATGTTATTTTCCTTCAATAGCAAATAAGCTACTTGAGGGTAGGATCTGTTTAATTTTTGTCTTCCCGGCCCTGGCACCTGGCATCTGGTACACTATAGCCTCAGTAAATAAATACTTTTTGAATTTAATTGAACTGAAGCAGTGAGGCTTGAGGCCTCCTGAAAAGCCTCTTTTGCTTTTCCAAAGGCCTTCCCCACATTCCAAAAGATAACGTGCATTAGGCTGTGCTTTTCTGGGTGTTCCAAGATCAGCGGATAATTTGTTCCAACACTGTATTTAAGTAGACTTCCTTCCGGCATTGAATTCTTAAAAATCGATGGCTAATGGTTTTTCAATAACATCAGCTAATGTCCTGAGCTCTCTAGAAGGCTTGTGTGCTAAGCTGAACCCGTTAACATTTTAAAAGTCACCCTGGTCAATTCTTTGGTTTTTAACTTCACCTTCTTATGTGTCTTACTCTCTGGATATTTGCTCACAGTGTTGTGGGAAAGACTAAAACTTATCAGGAAAAACCAGTTTTTATAATATCAGGGCCCAGTTTTATGGTGGTGGTTTTTGTTTTTAACAATCAATAGTCAAATGGGAGGGGATGGGGAACCAAAATAAAGATAACCAGTACTAGCAAAAATAATTTGGAGGCAATGTGCCTTGTTTCTATTTCTAAGAAGGAGGAGGGAACTCAGAGCTGGCACAACGAATGATTCCCGCAGTTGTCTTAGTCCCGTTTTCATGTGAAAATCAACTTAGCCTGGTTTTTTATGTTAAAGAAGCAGCTAGGTGCTCTGAGGCACAAAGGGCTGAAACCTGGGGACAGAAATCTTCCTTCTTCTCTTCCCTGCTCCTCTCCCTCACTGCTCTGAACCGAGCAACAGCTATGGCTAATGCTCAATGAGTACTGGCTTTTTGCCCAGAAGAAGGTGAGATAAAAAAGTTTAGATAAGACAATATACCTGCCCTCATGGAATCACTGGTAAGATTTAGGTGGAGCCATGTAGTGAAGACACTGTAATGTAACCTATTAGTCTCACCTATCCCCTCCCACCAACTTAATTAATCTAGCAGGGAGGATTTTTGATTTTCATCCAAGAAGCCTGGGCATCAACTCCAAGTATAAAAACAACTGGGATTGCTTTTTCTAGTTCAAATTTATTGCTGCCTTCTCCATGAAAATCTTTCCTGAGGCTCCTAGTAAATCTTAACCTTTTCCCTGTTTGACCTCATATTTAATTTTCCTCGTACCTCCCTAGTGAAATTATTGTATTTTTTTATTATTATGGTCAGTTATACATATGCTGCTCCCTCTAGATTGTATGCTCTATCTGGGCAAGTATTGTGTCCTAGCTAATTTTTTTAATCTCCCCCAGTGCTAAACACAGTGCTCTGCACACGGTAGGTCTTTGAAAAATGTTTGTTAAAGAGAACTTAACCTACTCTATCAGATGGCTAAGTGACTGGAATGATCATGGACCAGTATAAGTCAGTGCGATCTAGGGAACTGTTGACATCCCTTCTGGATAAATGTGCCCTGAAAATCTTTTTCTTAGATATGAAAACACATGTCTAAAATAATCTTTATATAAGGTACATATACACACATACTCACACATATACGTATACTTACATACATACGCATATGTATATATGTATAACTGGGGCAGCTAAGTGACTCAGTGGATAGGGTGCCAGACCTGGAGTCAGGAAGACTCATCTTTGTGAGTTCAAACCTGGCCTCAGACACTTACCAGTTGTGTGACCCTAGGTAAGTCACTTAACCTTGTTTGCTTTAGTTCCTCATCTATAAAATGAGCTGGAGAAGGAAATGACAAATCACACTAGTATCTTTGCAAAGAAAACCCCAAATGGG
This sequence comes from Trichosurus vulpecula, assembly GCF_011100635.1. Classification (NCBI taxonomy): domain Eukaryota; kingdom Metazoa; phylum Chordata; class Mammalia; order Diprotodontia; family Phalangeridae; genus Trichosurus; species Trichosurus vulpecula. Next base: position 419,751,694 of record NC_050573.1, read on the forward strand.
GTCATGAAGAGTTGAACAAAATTATGTAGCAATATTATTATTTAAATGCATTATTTTGTTCTATCCAGTCAAAGAATCTGTACTATCCTCCCTAAGAATCTTACTTGGATCCCTTATCATGGCATGGAGGTGGTCCTGGGCTCTTGAAGGTAGAGAACAGAGGTGGGGTGGGACAGGGGTGGAAAAGTCAGGTTTTGTCCCAGGGCACAGGCATGCACTTTCACACCATTGATGTCCACTCCATTGATTTGTAGTTCAGCCCTGCACCCCCATCTAGGTTCATCTCTAGGATTTCTTTGTTGTATAGGGCAACTAACATGATCTTGCTCTCATCCCTGGGGTTCTGATACTATAGTGCCATTGATCTGGGGGCCCAAAATCCCTCATCCTCAACCTCTCTAGGAGTCCAAGTAGTTCTCTTTGGTGTATGTTCTCCCCTCTCCCCTAGGACAACTCTCCATGGCTGGACTGCCTTGGGTACTGTCTTCACCCCCACTACCCTATGCATCACTGCCAGCTGCCAGTCCTCTCTATGCTTTTCCTCTCTTCACATCTCAGGTGAAAAGAATGTCTCATTAAGAATGAGTTCAGGTTCTGTCTGATTTTTTTCTGCCAACTCAGTGACGGTCTGCCTGTTGTCTGAGAACCAACCTAGCTTAACTCCAAAAGCTTGGCACCTAATAATAATAATGGATAACATTTATACAGCACTCTGTGCCAGGCAACATGCTAAGCCCTTAATAATTATTACCTCATCTGAGCCTTATAACAACCCTGTGAGGTGGGTACTAATATTATCCCCATATTATGGATAAGGCAGGCAGAGGTTGGAGTGACTTGCCCAAGGTCACACAGCTAGTAAGTATCTGATGCAGATTTGAATTCAGGTCTTCCTAACCCCTGAGCTCTATCCACTGAGCCACCTTGCTACCAATTATCTTTTTTCTTTCTTGCAACAGCAGCCTAATGATAAACTGCCTCCTAAGGCCTGGAGGGGTTTGGATCAGGGTGCATGGAGAAAGAGATACAGTCATTCGATGGTATCATTTGATTATTCAAACTTGAAGTGTTGATTCATGGCATGAAACTTCTGTGTACTCTGTGACTCTCTGCCTTTTTAGGCCCAGCCCTATCAGTCAGGTGGAGCTAGCAATCCTGGGAAGACAGCTTCGGACTGTGGAATGAGCGTTGGTAATGGAATTATACAGTGTGGGTACAAAGCCTGCCTTTAATTCTTTACTGCCCATGCGACCTTAATCAAATCACCCACCTTCCCTCAGTTTCCACATCTGTAAAAAATGAGGGGGGAGGTGGGCTGGATGGTCTCTAGGGTCCCTTGTCTATGATCCTATGAGAAAACCCTCCTGAGGAATGTTGGATTGGATCTTACAGTTCGCGTACTGCAGATGGGAGGTGAAAATCTGGTGCTTTGATGTTTAGGCTTAACCCTAATGCCAGTAGGAAGCTCTGGTTGAGGGATTTTTTTTTTTAGAATTAGACACAACAATTCTGCCAAAGCATCTCATAGAAGAGTGCTCAATGGTGACCTCTCAAAAGCTTTGGAAGGAGGTCTGAAATGATAATAATAGCTAACATATATGTAGCACTTTTAGTTGTTCGTCCTTCATTCTCAAAGAGGACCGTGACATTTGGAAGGTGACGTCACAACTTGTAAGTCAATTGCATTTAAGTGAGGCAGGGCTGTGGAAGGCAGTCAATAGAAGTGAAAATGCTGGACCTAGAGAGTTAGATGGTTGTTGGCCCAACAAAACTTTGAAAATGTCTGCTTCTTTACTTGAGCAGGTCTGACCAAAAGCCCTCTAAGACAGATTAGCTTGGAGTTATAAACGGACTAAGGTTTCATACCTCAATCATGATGGTAGACCAAGAGAACTTGGAGAAGGGGCTCAAGACACTTTTTGTATCCAACAAAGAACAAGCATTCTTTTCTTTTCTTTTTTTTTTTTAAATGCAATTTATTTATTTAACATATTTGGTTTTCAGCATTGATTTTCACAACAGTTTGAATTACGAATTTTCTCCCCATTTCTACCCTCCCCCCCACTCCAAGATGGCTTATATTCTGGTTGCCCTGTTCCCCAGTCAGCCCTCTCCTCTATCACCCCCCTTCCCTCTCATCCCCTTTTCCCTTCCTTTCTTGTAGGGCAAGATAAATTTCTACACCCCATTGCCTGTGTATCTTATTTTTTAGTTGCATATAAAAATTTTTTTGTTTTTGAACATCTGATTTTAAAACTTTGAGTTCCAAATTCTCTTCCCTCTTCCCTTCCCACCCACCCTCCCTAAGAAGTTGAGCAATTCAACCTAGGCCACACATGTATTATTATGTATAACCCTTCCACAATACTCATGTTGTGAAAGGCTAACTACATTTTGCTCCTTCCCAACCCATCCCGCTTTATTGAATTTTCTCCCTTGACCCTGTCCCCTTTCCAAAGTGTTTGTTTTGATTACCTCCACCCCCATCTTCCCTCCCCTCCATCATCCCCCCGCCTTTTATTTTTTTTTTATTTTTTTTTTATCTTCCTCCCTCTTCTTTCCTGTGGGGTAAGATACCCAACTGAGTATGTATGGTATTCCCCCTCAGGCCAAATCTGATGAGAGCAAGGTTCACTCACTCCCCCCTCACCTGCCCTCTCCCCTCCTCCCATAGAACTGCTTCCTCTTGCCACCTTTATGCGAGATAATCCACCCCATTCTATCTCTCCCTATCTCCCTCTCTCAGTATGTTACTCTCTCATCCCTTAATTTCATTTTATTTCTTTTAGATATCTTCCCTTCATCTTCAACTCACCCTGTGTCTGCTCTCTCTCTTTTACATATATATATATATAAACATATATATATATACACATACATACACATACATACATATACACATAGATATATACATACATACACATTCACTTATATATATACATAAACATATATATATATATATATATATTTGCATATTCCCTTCAACTACCCTAATACTGAGGTCTCATGAATCATACTCATCATCTTTCCATGTAGGAATGTAAACAAAACAGTTCAACTTTAGTAAGTCCCTTGCAATTTCCGTTTCTTGATTACCTTTTCATGCTTCTCTTGATTCTTGTGTTTGAAAGTCAAATTTTCTATTCAGTTCTGTTCTTTTCACTGAGAAAGCTTGAAAGTCCTCTATTTTATTGAAACTCCATATTTTGCCTTGGAACATGATACTCAGTTTTGCTGGGTAGGTGATTCTAGGTTTTAATCCTAGCTCCATTGACCTCCGGAATATCGCATTCCAAGCCCTTCGATCTCTTAATGTAGAAGCTGCCAGATCTTGGATTATTCTGATTGGGTTTCCACAATACTCAAATTGTTTCTTTCTGGCTGCTTGCAGTATTTTCTCCTTGATCTGGGAGCTCTGGAATTTGGCAACAATATTCCTAGGAGATTTCTTTTTGGGATCTATTTGAGGAGGCGATCGATGGATTCTTTCAATTTCTATTTTGCCCTGTGGCTCTAGAATATCAGGGCAGTTCTCCTTGATAATTTCCTGAAAGATGGTATCTAGGCTCTTTTTTTGATCATGGCTTTCAGGTAGTCCAATAATTTTTAAATTATCTCTCCTGGATCTATTTTCCAGGTCAGTGGTTTTTCCAAGGAGATATTTCACATTGTCTTGCATTTTTTCATTCCTCTGGTTCTGTTTTATAATATCCTGATTTCTCATAAAGTCACTAGCTTCCACTTGCTCCAATCTAATTTTTAAAGTAGTATTTTCTTCAGTGGTCTTTTGGACCTCCTTTTGCATTTGAGTAATTCTGCCTTTCAAGGCATTCTTCTCCTCATTGGCTTTTTGGAGCTCTTTTGCCATTTGAGTTAGTCTGTTTTTTAAGGTGTTGTTTTCTTCAGTGTATTTTTCAGTATTTTTTTGGGTCTCCTTTAGCAAGTCATTGACTTGTTTTTCATGGTTTTCTCGCATCCTTCTCATTTCTCTTCCCAATTTTTCCTCTACTTCTCTGACTTGCTTTTCCAAATCCTTTTTGAGTTCTTCTATGGCCTGGGGCCAGTTCATGTTTTTCTTGGAGGCTTTTGTTGTAGGCTCTATAACTTTGCTGTCTTCTTTAGGCTGTATGTTTTGGTCTTCTTTGTCACCAAAGAAAGAATCCAAAGTCTGAGACTGAATCTGGGCGCGTTTTCGCTGCCTGTCCATATTCCCAACCAACTAATTTGACCCTTGAGTTTTTCAGTGGGGTATGACTGCTTGTAGACTTAGGAGTTCTATGTTCTACGTTTGGGGGGGAGGTGCCAGCTCTGTCAGAGCCGCACTCCTCCTTCCCCAAGGACCCCCAGTCCAGACTGGGCTTAGATCTTCAGCAGGCTGTTGCACTCCTGCTCTGATCCACCACTTAATTCCTCCCACCAGGTGGGCCTGGAGCCGGAAGTAACAACAGCTGTAGCTGCCCCACCTCCGCTGCCCCCGGGCTGGAAGCCGAACTGCGAACTCCTTCCACTCCCGCAGCTTTTCGCACTAACCTTCTCTGCAGTCTTTGGTGTTTGTGGGTCGAGGGGTCTGGTAACCACCGCAGCTCACATATTGAGGGTGCTAGGGCCCCCTCCGCCCGGCTTCTGGTCTGGATCGTCCACGCCGCTCAGGCTGGGCTCTGCTCCACTCAGTTCCCAGCTCCCAGCTCCGTGTGGAATAGACCTCACCCAGAGACCATCCAGGCTGTCCTGGGCTGGAGCCCTGCTTCCCTCTGCTGTTCTGTGGGTTCTGCCGTTCTAGAATTGGTTCAGAGCCATTTTTATAGGTTTTTGGAGGGACTCGGGTACGGAGCTCACTCTAGTCCGTGCTTACCAGCTGCCATCTTGGCTCCGCCCCCTCACAAGCATTCTTTTCTAAAGTTTTGCTCAGGGTCTCATGAATATAGTTTAATTTTAAATCACTGAGTTAATGTATATCTGGGGTAATTATGCCTGATGCAGCCAGCAATGGTTCCTTTCTCATGATGTGTAAAGACAGGGCTAGCTCTCATCTAGCTGGAGTTGAAGGTAGGAAGGGAAAAGTAGGAAAGACCATCTTAGAGACAGCCTGATCAATTTCGGTAAGACCATACTGGAAATCACTCCAAGTGGGTTGCTCCCCAGAAACAGGGCCCTGTTGCTGGGTATTGCAGGCACCCTGGTCAGTGAACTCCACCCCAGAGCTGTCCAATCATTACATGGGAGCCAGTGTCCAAACTGTTTACTAGGTCAAGCAGAGTTCCATCCATCCTCTTCTCTCTTTCTTTCTCTATCACTATTTTCCTTTAAATTTCTGGGCAACCCAGGTTTTTAACTATGAGATGAAAGTAAGAATTCTTTCCTGAGAAATAGACTGGAAGACTAATGTAACTGGAGAAAAAGGAGCTATGGCATTTTGTAAACACAAAAGAAAGGCCAGTTCAAGGAGCCGATAGACTAGGCAGGTGACAGCGTGATTTGAGGGAGAGGGAAAAACTGTTCACTTTCTAAAACCTCTTAAACACAAAGTTGAAAATTGACCAGGGAACTCAGGCATCATGCAAAGGAGAAACATGCAATATGGGATCACAACAGTCCCTGACATGAAGTGTCAGGGAGGTTAGCAAGTTGGGACTCCAGAGCCCCACGTTCTTTCATTTTCTCAACCATTAAATAGGGTGAGTAAACATGAAAAAGGCGCAGAATCATAAAATCATAGATTCCCGGAGTTGGAAGGGTCTCAGAGGTTACCTAGTTCAGCAAACAGTCATCAGACCTCTCCTTGAAGAAAGCTAGTGATACAACATGACTATTATGGATATGTTTTGCATGACTACACATATGTAACCTATATCAAACTGCTTGCCTTTTCAATGGGGGTAAGGAGGGAGGAAGGGAGAGAATTTGGGACTCAAAGTTTTAAAACTGAATGTTAAAATTGTTTTTATATGTAACTGCAGAAATTAAATAAATTTTATCATTTAAAAATAAAATCACATATGTTTATTTTTTAAAAAGTATGATTGTACACGTATAGCCTATATCAGATTGCATGCTGTCTTGGGGAGGGGGGTAAAATTTAGAACTCAAAATCTTATAAAAGTGAATGTCTAAAACTAGGAATAAATAAATAATTTTTAAAAGAAAGCTAGTGATAAGGAGTGCCTTCCCTCCTTCCCAAGACAATCTGTTTCATTTGCGGTCAGTTCTGATTAACAGGAAATTTTCCTTTTAGCTAGTTAAAAATCTGTCTCCCTTCTGCAACTGAGTTTTAATGACTCATTTTTGATTCTTCTTTCTCCCTCATCCTTCACATCTAATTAGTTTCCAAGTTTTGTCAATTCTGCCTCCATATCTCTCACATCCACCCTCTTTTCTTCACTCTCTATGTATTTCAGTCCCTCATCACCTCTTACCTGCACTGTTGCAATAAGCTTTCTTATCGATCCCTGTGCCATCCAGGGCCCTCTGCCCTCTTCCCTCTCTAATCCATCCACCACATAACTGCCAAATTGATTTTCCTTAAGTATAGCTCTGATTATATAGCTTCCTTGCTTAAGAAGCTTAAGTGGCTGCTTTTTGTCTTTCCTCTGTTTGGCATTTAAAGACTTCCACAATCACAACCAACTTTCAAGTTGATTTCATATAAATCTCTTCTTGACATTCCTCCCCCAAACTGTTAGCACTTCCCAGCCTGTGTTATGTCTCTGCTTCTCTACACAGACCTTACCTCTTTCTCGTCTGGGCTGGTCACTTGGACTCTGCACAAGTCCCTTTTTTCGATCTTGCCTAGCCCAGGTCTACCCACCACTTCCCAGCCTGCTTCACTCCCCACTCTGCGAATCCCCAACCCTTTCCAGTTTTCCTTTATGTGTTGCCTTTCCCCATTAGCACATAACCCTGCTTGTATTTGTATCTTCAAAGCTTAGCACAGTGCCTGGTACCTAGTAAGTGCTTAATAAAGGTACTATTTATCTCCTTATTCTACATACCTCTTGTTGTTGTTTAGTTGGCAAAGATACTGGAGTGGTTTGCCATTTCCTTCTCCAGATCATTTTACAGATGAGGAAACTGAGGCAAACAGGGTTAAGTGACTAGTGTATGGTCACACAGCTAGTAAGTGTCTGAGGCTGGATTTGAACTCAGGAAGATGAGTCTTCCTGATTCTAGTCCCAGCTTTCTGTGCACTATGGTACCTCCTCACTGACTTCTACATTCATGACAATCCCCTCCTTTAAATTACATTATATTTATTTTGCATATATATTGCTTATGCTTATTTTGTATAGACTTGTATGTATCTATGTCATCCATAGTGTGTCTCCTTGAAGGGTAGAGGCTCCATGGGGGTGGGCACTGTTTCATTTTAGGCTATTTTTTTTCTTACCTGGGCAGCCCAGTGGAGGGCTGTTCTGAAGTCTTTGTCCACTAGGGTTGGGTCTGCCCCCCTTTCCAGCAGGATTTGTGCGTGTTGTGGCCGGTTATGAAAAGCAGCCCAGTGAAGAGGTGTCATTCCCTACAATACAATAGTGCAAGAAATTGGGGTGAGAAAGAAGGAGGAGGAGGTTTTCTTTGTTTCAAGAGCTACCAAGGAGTGAGGATAAGGGAAAGACTTGGATACCAAAAATCAAAGTTGGAATTATTTAGAGGGGTCGGAAAGGTAGCAATTGTCCTTTACTCCCTGCCTTTCCCACCTTCTTCCAGTCATGTGCAGGGTTTGTAACTTACTTCAGATGTGGGATAGCTGGGGGTTCAAGTGGAGAGATCGCTGGACCTAATGTTAGGGAGACCTGGTTTCAAATCCCACCTTAGACACTTAGCTGGGTGACTACGGACAAGTCATTGAATGCTTCTGTGCCTCAGTTTCCATATTTCTAAAATGAGACTCCATTACAATGACCACTGAGTTCCAACTCTAAATCTATAATCCCGTCAGATCAATAAAAATAGTTCATTGTGGTGGCTGGTTGTATTGAATGACCACAGAGGACATTGCTCTTCTTCTTCCTCATCTTAAATCACTTAATTGTACTGACATCAATAACGCGGAAATAGGAATTGGGCAGAGAGATAGAGCGATCAGACTCAAGTCCATGCTATAGAACATCCATATTGGGATATCCTCACAACAGGCACGTGAAGTTAGTAATACAAGTGTTATTATCGCAACATCATAGAATGTAAGAGTTATAAAGAACCTCTGTGTCCATCTAATCTGGCAGATGCCTGAATAAAACCCACATTCTCATCTGTGAGATGAAGAAACTGAATTTCACTGGGATGGTGACTCACCCGTAGCTATACAACTGGTAAGTCAAAGCCAGAATTCTGACCCAAATCTTTTCTCATTTCAAGCCTATAACTATCTACTCTGCTACACTGTATCGACATTTACTCACCCAAAGCAAGGTCTTCCAAAAGGAAATGGCCCTATGGAATAACCCCTACCCCAGCATACTCAAAGTCACCATTCCTGCTTTTCAGCATCCAAGTTTTTGGGGGTCCTTCTTCTGGTCACATGTGACTCATCACTGAGAGATGATGAAGAGTTTCTCCTATTGGCTGCAGGGCCAATGGGACTGATGACTCAGTGGGTGTACAAAAGGGAGCAGCCCAATCCCTTACCACTCTCTCTTCTTTTCTGGCTGTGATTCATGTAGGACTCTTTCCTGATGCTTCCCCAGAATTGGGTGGAGAGACACAGCTGAACCCATTCACCTACTCTGGCCTCCATGTGGCCATGGACACATTATCTAAAACACATGGCCTGCCTTAGGAAGCCAGAGCTTTCCTCCCCACCATTATTTTAGGTGAACAAGTATTCTGGGGTAGATATGTCCAGGATTGGAAGCCATTGTAGATTCAAGAGCTGCAGAGATCCTGGGTCCATCTGACTGGCTATAGCATCTATGAAACTGCCCTATGGACAGGAGAAACTTTAGCATCAGAGAGAGTAAGAAGCCTGGCTCAAGCCTGGTCATTTTACCAACGGGCATATATTGGGAGTTGCTTGGATAGTGCCAAGCCAAAGTGGTTTTAAAAAATGTATAATTAGCAGTCCTGCAAACCGCTTTATGTTCTGATGCCTTCCAGCAGATTGTAACATTAGCTGTATACATTGTTATTGAATCCTGTTCTGTTGATATACATTTGTGAGTCTCTTATATTGAGTATTTCTTATGCCTATAGGAATAAATTGCTCCTCTTATACACGATTCATGTTATATTCTAAGTACCTTTTTTCATTCCTCCCTTTTTCGGGGGAGGTCATAGTTGTGGACCATACGTGAAGTTGTCCGTGGCATGCTAGTCTAGGGGATTTGCCAGGGTGAGGAGCCCATGTCTGCTCATTAGAGGCAGGCTCCTCCCAGGCTGCACCCTGGTCCAGACCATGGTATCTAGGTACAAAGCAGGGGAGCTAGCTGGTGCAGCACTTTCTGGCCCTCAGCAACAGTCCTTTAAGGTTAGACATAGTTAGATGAAAAACAACTCCATTTTTTCCTCTTTAGTCCTTTCTGAGGAGAACTTGCTAGGTTGACCTAGGGCATCTCTAAGATCTTGTATTGCTCTAAATCTTATGATTCTATAACTGTTACAATAACACTAGCATTCTGCCTTCTATCCAAGCATTGGGCCTGAATGGAGGAGAGAACATAGGTTGGGGAGCTCTGAACATTTTAGCATGGGGATATGACTCTGTTAGTGAGTTAATGAGAAATTATTAAGTGCTTACTAGGTGCCAGGCACTGTGCTAAGTGCTTAGATTACAAATAATGGCCAAAAAAACCCCAAACAGTCCCTGCCTTCAAAATACTTACATTCTAATGAGGGAGAAAAAATGCAAACTTGTACAAACAATAGACATACTGAATAAACTGGAGTCAATCTCAGAGGTTAGGTGACAGCACTGTAAGGGACTGGGGAAAGCTTCCTGCAGAAGGTAGGATTTTAGCTGAGTATTGAAGGAAGCCAGGGAAGCCAGGAAGCAGAAGGAGAGCATTCTGGGCATGAGGGACAACCAGGGAAATGCCATGTCTTGTAGGAGATACCACAAGAAGGCCAGTGTCATTGTATTGTAGTGGGTGTGGAGGGGAGCAAAGTGTAAGAAACGAGGCTGGAACTGGAATTTAGCGTTCCTGATTTCAGTTTTTTTAAGCATGGGACTCCTTGTAGGAATAAACTCCAATGACCAAATGTTAGATTTCACTAAATCTTGGAGAGAAATTCTTGAAGGCACTTTGAGAAATCAGTCACAGATGGGATGGCCTTATTCTATCTCAACTTTTCATTGAGTTGTTCAGTCTTGTCATACTCTTTGTGGCCTTATTTGGGGTTTTCTTGGCAAAAATACTGGAGTGGTTTGCCATTTCCTTCTCTAGCTCATTTTACAGATGAGGAAACTGAGACAAACAGAGGTTAAATGACTTTAATGCCCAAGGTCACACAGCTAGAAAATGTCTGAGGATGGATTTGAACTCATAAAGATGAGGTCTCCCTGACTCCAGGCATTGCACTCTACCCACTGAGTCACCTAGCTACCCCATTTGTTACTTTACACATAGCCTTACATAAACTTCAATAGGACTTGAGAATTTTGTGTCTCAGGCCTTCCCTGTCCATGCCCCCCCACCAAGGTCTATATGGAAAAAAATTTTTTTAGGTAAAGTGAATATGTTTCTCAGCTTTTTACCCTCTCCACCAGAATTTGTGATTTTGTGCCATTTACCCAGGGGTTCACATATCTCTAGGAGCTAACAACCTAAAAATATCAAGAAAAACTTCCTTTCTATTTTTGGTAGCCATTTTGTTTCCCCTAGGCTGGATGAGAAAAAGAAACAAGTCCTCTATAGTTAGAAATATAGGAAGAGAAAGAAGCTCTCTGAGTCAGTTGAAATGCCAATACTAGATATTGGACAATTCATTCAAGAACTTTGCCCTACAAAGACCTTTATTTTTTTCTTCTCTCCAGCTGCTATTCATTATCTAGGCAGTAGGGTGTAGGGGAAAGCATACTTCATCAGAAGTCAGAAGGCTTGCCATTTTAATCACAGTTTTGTCACAAAAGAGGTATGTGGTCTTGGGCAAAATCAGGTCACGTCTCTGGGCTTTAACTTCCTCTTCTGTAAAATGAGGAACCTGGACTCTGAGCTCTTGATCTATGGTCCTTTGATTTCTCTGATCTCTTCCACTTCTAAAATGTTTTAATTCTGGTAAATGTTTAAGGGGACAATCTTTAGGTGAGATAAATACAGTTTCTTACAGTAAGCAAAAGTCAATTGGAGAAGGACCGCACAAGTTGTGATACATAATCGTGATGGAACACATGAGTTCGGAGATCTTAGAAAAACATGGAAAGACTTGCACAAAATAATGAAGAGTAAAATGAGCAGAACCAAGAGAATGTTGTATATGTTAACAGCAATATTGTTTTAAGAATGACTTTGAGCAATTAAGTCATTTTGACTGTAATAAATACCCAAATTAATTACAAAGGATTGTGAAGGAAGAGACTATTTGCATTCAGAGAAAGAACTGACAACTAGTATGTATAAGAATGATTTTACATATTTATGTAAATATATGTCATATATACACACATATTTATGTCTAATGGTAGCCATCTCTAGGGTGGAAGGAGAGAGAAAAAAAGAAAAAAATTTACATGATAATTTTATTATATATTTTAAAAGAATAGCAAGTTGTGCATAATAGATTTGTAGTTTCATGTACCATCATCTTTTTTTAGTCTATTATGTTATAGGAATGATTATTTTATTTCATAAATTAAAAATAAAGTTAAATGAAAAGTTAGAATAAAATTTAAATAAATTTTAAAATTAAAAAAATTTAAATAAAACTAGAAATAAATACAATTAAAAAAATTGGTAATAGCAAGGGATGGTTGAAAGAGAACTAGCTGTAGAGTCAGAGGTCCTGAATTCAAATCCTACCTCTGACAGTACCCTTGTGGGACCTCAGTTTCTTTATTTGTAAAATGAAGGGATTTGATTAGGTGACCACTGAAGTCCTTTCCAGCTCTAAATCTATGATCAAATCTCTCAGATTTGTGAGCTCCTTCAGGGCTGAGATTGTGTTTTGCCTCTTTTGTATCCCTAGCACTTAGCACAGTGGCTCGCACATAGTAGGTGCTTAATAAATGTTTATTGACTGACATCCTTTAATAATAAGACATTAATGAAAGCTGGCAAAATGCTAATTATTCCTGCATATAACTGAACAAAAAGGGTGACATTGTCACTGGATGCTAGGAGGATGATTTGGAGAGAACCCATCAAAAAAAATTTCCCTTAGAGGTGGTGGTGGTTTTTCAAACAAAATGCCCGAAGTTAGGGTACAGTGGAAAGGGAACTGAATTTGGAACCACAAGATCTGAGTTGGCGTCCCAGCTCTACCACTTACTACCTGTCTGACTTTGGCAAGTGCCTTTCCCCGATTTGTGTTTCAGTTTCCTCATCTGAGGAAAGGGGGTTGGACTAGATGACCTTTAGGGTATCCCCAACTCCCAAATCCTATGAACTAAGTAGGTGTTTCTGACTAAGATAAATGGTTGCTGAGGTTTTGGTGACTTTCTCGGGGACTCTCCCATGCACTCAGAGTCAGAAGCTTTTGGAGTCACTTGTGCAAATGCCAGTACACAGAGAGATTTACATCATTGAATAGATTTTGCCCAAAGAGTCAAGGGTAAAGATGCATTTAATCAGGAAGACAACTTCCACAGGAGTAGGAGGTTTGGGAGGGGAATTGTAGATCATAAATTGAGGACTAAAAAGGACCTCTCAGGCATTCTAGTTCAACCCCCTCTTTAGTAGCTCTTGTTCAGTTTTGTTTGATTCTCTGTGACCCTATTTGGAGTTTTGTTGGCAAGGATACTGGAGTGGTTTGCCATTTCCTTCTCTAGCTCATTTTGCAGATGAGGAAACTAAGGCAAACATGGTTTAAGTGACTTGTCATACAGGTAGTAAATGTTTGAGACCAGATTTGAACTCAGGAAGAGGAATCTTCCTGACTTCAGTCCAGGCATGCTATCCAGTGCATCATCTAGCTGCCCATCTTGTTTGTACATAGTTGTTTTCATGTTGTCTACCCCATTATACTATGAACTTCCTGAGGGCAGGAAATGCCATTTGCCTATTTTTGTATCTCTAATGCTTAGTTGTATCTCCAAGACTTAGCACAGTAACTGGCACATAGCAGGTGTTTGATAAGTGTTTATTGATTAACTGACAAAGGGATTTGCCAAGAGTTACACAGGTGATAAGTAGAAAAGTCTAAATTGGACCCCAGGCCCTCTGACTCCAAATCCACCCTCTCCTCTTTTCCCCACTGTACCAAACTCCCTCATTTAATCCCAAACCATTTTCTGGTTTGATGCAGTCCAAGTGATGGCCTCAACCCAGAATCCTGCTACATTTGTTTTTCTTTCTTTCTTTCTTCCTTTCTTTCTTCCTTTCTTTCTTTCTTTCTTTCTTTCTTTCTTTCTCTCTCTCTCTCTCTCTCTCTCTCTCTCTCTCTCTCTCTCTCTCTCTCTCTCTCCCTCTCCCTCTCTCTCTCTCTCTCTCTCTCTCTCTCTCTCTCTCTCTCTCTCTCTCTCTCTCTCTTTCTCTTTCTTTTCTTTCTTTTTTGCATAAGAAGAAAGGGTCAAGTGGTCTTTCTGAAATTAAGCAATTTAACACTCTGAGCCTATGTTTTCAGCTGAAACTTCAGCCTCCTGAAGAGGCCCATTTCCCTCAATAAGTTCTCAGAATTTTTTTTTAATTCAAGTCAGCAGTAAGTCCATGTTTGAAACTGAAACCTGATTAAGTGCTCATGCGTTTTAAATTTCAGACAGCATTTTCTTGCACGAGGAGGAAGAATGTGTGATGTGGGAAGTCGCTGGGTGCATCACATCTTTGCAAACGCTGGGGCTGCGGTTGAGAGAGGAACAAAACAATCAGAGAATAGTGGTTCAGCTTGCACCCTCTTCCTGTCACACTTTCTTTCACAGAAAAGTAATCCTGGGGAAGCACTCTTGGAATAAAGGCTGGATCCAATGTAGCAGTCTCTCTAGTAGTAACTCTTTTTATACAGTTGGAGGAAACGCAATTCTCCAATTTTTGATGCACAGAGTATTAGAGAATATTGGTTTTCAACCTGCCAAATGGCAACAATGATGTACCAGGAAAAGTGTTGAATTCATTTGTTCTTTTTGATTTGTGTTGGTGATTCTCCACTATGTTCAAGAATAGTATATGCCCCAAAGACTAACAGGGACTAGAAACAGACTTTTAGTTAGAAGAATATAGAAATGGCCATTAATAGCCATCATATAAAAATAAAACAAAACACAAAAGTCTCCTATTTTACTACTTCCTCAATGAATAAATAACATGCTTAGTGTAAGAATTCATATTATATATATATATATATTTCTAGAACTTAGAACTATATATATTTATAGAACTTAGAAATACACACATACATAGCTCTACCAAAAGGCATATATATTAATGAAACTTAGTAGAACTATACATAGTTCTCGTAGTTCTACCAAAAGGCATATATAGAACTTAGTAGAACTATATCTATATCTATGTCTGTATCTATATATAGTTCTCATAGTTCTATTAAAAGGCACATATATTTATAGAATTTAGTAGAATTCATATATATATGTATATATATATATACACAACACATATGTAATATACATATCCATAGTTCTGTGAAAAGGCAATTCATCTCTAATTATGTGCAGCAAACAGTTTTACTTTCAGCAGACAGATGAGGAAGCCACTTTCTTCCTCATAAAGAGAGGGGTAAGGGGATTGTGGCTGCAGAACACTGCACGTATTGCTAGACATGTCGCACACTATGGTGTGTCAGTTCTGTTTGTCTTAGTTACAAGGGAGGGTTTTATGGAGGGAGTGTGTGTGTGTGTGTGTGTGTGTGTGTGTATAGTCAGTAAATGTCTGTAAAACAAAAAGTATCAGTTATATAATGTACATACATGCACATATAATGTACATACATGTACGTATAATGTACATGCATATAATACACACATGTGTGCATATAATGTAGTGCATATCTTTGTAATATACATACATATACACCTAGTGTATACATACATATACATACATAATTATATATAATATAATGTATTTCTTAGGACAGAAGTGAGCATAATTTAATTGAGATATCACGAAAGAGAGGAAAAAGCCTCAAAGAGAAGTTGAACCTTATCACTTAGATGTGTAATAGCAAACTCCATGTAAACACGATCAGGTTGGTGAAACAGAATTAAAAAAAAACCCTCAGGACTGGACTGCAGATTGACAAAAAGGTTTCACTATTATGAAGTATGACTTTATTCATTGCTTGATACACCAGTGTTCATACATCCCTAGTGTGTATTCTTCTAATTATTCTCCTTGGAAGGATCTTTCCTTACTCTGGTGGGTGTTACCTTTGCTAAAAACTTTGGGGATTCTTCTTTTAGGAAGGAAACAAGCATTTATTAAGTGCCCAATATGTCTCATGCATGATACTAATTATAAATATTATCTCATTTCATCCTCACAGTAACACCGGGAGACAGGTGCTGTTGTTATCCTCACTTTACAGTTGAGGAAATTGAGGCAGAGACTTGCCCAGGGTCACAGAACTAGTAAGTATCTGAGGTCAGATTTGAACTCAGGTCTTCTTAACTCCAGGACTGAGTCACCTGGCTGCCTTTTAGACTTGCCTTTAGATGCAGCATTTAAATATCTTTAATAGTGGGACATCTTTGGCTTTTAAAGAAGAGTTTAGAAACAGCTAAAAGTCATCCTGAAGCTAGTTTGGTGAATAAGGTGAATGGTCTAGAAGATAATAACATTTTTCTTTCTTACTTTTCCTTTTTAAGTGCTTTTCTTATCAGACTAATAGTCTGACTCTGAGAACTTCCCCAAAATATTTTGAGCAATGGAAACATCACTGGCACAACTACAAGGGAATGACTTTTTTTTTTTTGATGAACAAGTTTGGATAGGTTTGTTTAAGTACAATCTTTTTGCTTTAGAGCTTGCATGTGTGTGTGTGTGTGTGTGTGTGTGTGTGTGTGTGTGTGTGTGTGTTAGCTTGTTGAAGCGTATATGTCTACACGCAGGTCTAAGTGCACACCCACTCAATGGATGTCGGTCCATGCAGACACTTTCATAGCATTAAGTGGGAAGCTACTCTAGGGCAGAAATGGCTCCTGAAAGTCTTTAAGTGAGCCATCTCTAGGTGTTCTAAATTGGGGAGCTCAAAGGGCAGATGTCTCCCTGGAAGGGATGGACATAGCCAACTTCGATTTCCCCGCCAATGCACATGTTAGAACTGTTTGAAAGTTCAGAGTACTTAAGCCAGGGAATCACTGTACAATGACTCCTCTCTTCTCTGAAAAGAAATAAAGGCTTACCTAGAAAATTTGGCACTTGGGGAAAGCTTTAAAAATGTTCTCTAATCAACTTTTTAACACAAATTAGGTTGTGGGAATATAAGACCCTGTGAGGGGAGAGGCCCCCAAACAATGAAAGGTCATTGATGGGTAGGGAAGGACGGGTGAGAGCAGATCAGGAAGGAGTTCACCTGGGGCCTATCCAATGCAGGGGAAAAAGTGGGCCATTTAGTAATTTCCTCTTATATACTCAAATGATTTCCTTAATCACATCAGTTTGAGGGATCACAACCTACTTCTGTTTGTTTATGCATTGAGACTTTAGTTCATGTTTTCCCAAAAGCTTACCACAGTGGGTCTGCCTCATATTCTATAAGCCTTCCTCACTTTTTATTAGTGGGATTTTGGTTGTCCATCTGTCACCTATCATTCTTCCCAAATGAACAGCCCGTAGAATTCCTTGATTATGCCCTCCAGTACCATTTTTGGGGGTTCCTCCTTGGTTATATGTGGCAAGTTGGTCACGCCCAACATGAGCCTTTCTGTTGGCCTCTACATGTAACTTTTTATTTCGACTAATGATTCTTAATGAGTAGGTTCTAATTTTAGTTGTTTTTATGCTTTTGGGTGGCATAGTGGATAGAGTGCCAAGCCTAGAGTCACGAAGACCTGAGTTCAAATCTGGCCTCAGATACTCACTAGCTGTGCAAACCCGGACAAGTTACTTAACCCTCTTGGCCTCAGTTTCCTCATCTGTAAAATGAGCTGGAGAAGGAAATGGCATACCACCTGGCTATCTTTGCCAAGAGAACCCCAAATAGGGTCACAAAGAGATGGACATGACTGAAACGACTGAACAATAACAACAAAATATGGGAATTTGTAGCCTGGGGCAATATCCCAGTAGACCTTCACAAAAGATTACTTTATTAGAGGGTGAGAGATATGTTAAAGCATACCCCTCTTTTCCTCCCCTCCACAAATTTTTTGTCCGATATGATTTTTAATCAAGTTACACATGTGCTACTTGTCCCTTCACTTCTTGGAGGCAGGGTGATGTCGTGGAAAGAATATTGGATTTAGAGTCAAAGAATCTGGATTAAAATCTCAGTTATGCCACTACTTGTATGATTTTGACCAGGTTACTTCCTTCTTGGCCTCAGTTTCCTTATTTGTGATATGAACATCTCCATAGGATTATAGATTTAAATCAAGAAGAGACCCTACAGGTAAACTAAGTCTAACCCTCTCATTTTACAGAGAGGAAACTGAGACACAAAGAGGTTAAATGACTTGCCTATGGTCACAGAGGTAGGAAAAGTGAGGTCTGGGGTTCAAATCAAAGTCCTTTGACTCCAAATCCAGGGTTGTTCTCACTGTACCAGGC
This sequence comes from Trichosurus vulpecula, assembly GCF_011100635.1. Lineage (NCBI taxonomy): Eukaryota > Metazoa > Chordata > Mammalia > Diprotodontia > Phalangeridae > Trichosurus > Trichosurus vulpecula. The sequence continues at coordinate 419,769,498 of NC_050573.1, forward strand.
TGCCTTGGACTGAATGGTTTTTAAGTTCCCTTCCATCCCTAAATCTAGGCTTGACTGATGCTGCCATATGTGTCTGCTATCATATGATAGGGTGAAAGAACCACATATAAGGGAATCAGCAGACCTTGGCTCTAGATTTGATTCTTCAATTAACTAGCTGTACATTGGACAGCAATGATGATGATGATAGTTCCAAGTCCCTTTACCCCAGAGGGTCTTATACGCCAAATGAGAGGTGGCCTAGATACTCTTGGTTCCCTTCCAGCTCTCCAGTTCAGTGATACAATGTAGGTCAGCTCTCCTAGTTAAATTGATATCTGAAAATAATTTGTAGCTTAGATGTGTGTTTTCCTTTCCCCAGTGATAATAATAACAAAACACACCAGTGTCATCCTTTCTTTTCCTTTCTCTAATTTCCCTCAGCTTAGCTTCATTTGCTCTTTGTCATTTTGGAAGCATGAAACAGATATGATTTGTGTCTGCAAGCAGTGTGCACTGTTCTTGTGTAAAGGAGGCCACCCTTGCTTAGAACAGACAGAGGAAATGAGCTGAGGGGGGATGGAGATGGGGGAAGTTAGAACTGGTGAGGGAGGAAGAATTGTTTGTTCAGAATACTGAGAAGCCAAGCAGGAAATGGATCAGTGTAATGTGGGAAATCAAATGCTGGGTGTGTCCTTTCTGAGGCAGAATTGTCTTTATTTCCAGATGGCAAGAGGACTTCCATGAATTCCTGAACCTAGTAATTTTCTCCTAATTATCTCACATTAGCAATGACGAGATCTAAAAGAACAGACCAAGGGAAGAGAAGAGCATAGCTATGGTCAAATGGACAAAGTCCTTGGCCATACTTAGGAAATGCTGCAGAACCTAATGAAGAGGAAGCAGAAGGAATGTTAGGTTTCTCTAAGCCTAGGGAAATAAGCTGCATGTTTTGAAAGTTTCTTGAAGTGCTGAGTATGCTCATGGAGCAGTTAGAATGTTTCAATCAGCACAATGAATCTTTGCAGAAAAGGTCTGTGCCTGAGAAAGGCAGTGAACCTGGGAGCCTCTCTCCTGTTGGCCCTAGTGTGATACAATGGAAAAAGTACTGGGTTTGGAGTCTGGGGATATAGGCTCAAATCCCAGCTCTGCTATTTATTACCTGTGTGACCTTAGACAAGCTGGGCCTCAGTTTCCCCATTGGTCAAATGAAGTGGCTGGACTAGACATCCTTTCTAGATCTATAATCCTATCATCTGACGTTTTAGTGTCCTGATCCCCACCATTTGAAAAGGTAGGCTGGCTAGGCAGCCTCTGACTGGATGAGTGTCCTTATCAAATAATGATGAGAGAGGTGGGAGAGAGAGAGAGAGAGAGAGAGAGAGAGAATCATCATCTTGGTATGGCAGGAAAACTGCTGCATATATTCTTATATGTATTGTACTTGTCTCCCCCAGGGGGTTATTTCATTCTTTGTATTTTTGCCTTCAGAGGCAGCTAGGTACCAGAGCCTTGTATATAACATACCCCTAATAAATACTTGATTCATTGACTGAAACCATTTGAGTGGCTGATGGATTTTACAAGCAGTCATTCAGTCAATAAACATTTATTAAGTGCCTACTACATGCTAGGAACTGTGCTGAACAGTGGAGATTCAAAGAAAGGAAAAAGGCAGGGCCTGTTCTTAAGGATTTAACAGTTGAATAGGGGAGAAAACAACTATGCAAACATATACAAACAAGCTCTGTTGGAAATAACAGAGAGGAGTCACTAGAATTAAGGGGGAATCAGGAAGAGATTCTTCTAAGCAGAATTTTAGCTGGAACTTGGAGGAAGCCTGGGCAGCCAGGAGAGAGAGAGAAGGTGAGAAAGAGTTCCAGACACAGGAGACAGTTTGTGAAAATGTCCAGAGCATGGGGTTGGAATGCCTTGTGGGAGGACCAGCAAGGAGATCAATGTCACTGGATTTCAGAGTATGTGAAGGGCAGGGGCTTGGGCTAGGTAAGGTATGAGAAGACTGGAAAGGTGAGGGGCGAGGATGTTATGAAGGACTTTTTAACACGAAACAGGATTTTATATCTGATCCTGGAGGTGATAGGGAGCCACTGGAGTTTATTGAATGTGAGAGTGGGGTGGGGTGACATGGTAAGATCTATGATTTAGGAAGATTACTGCCAATTGAGTGGAGGGAGGGGGAATAACTGAGTTTGTGTGTGAAGATCTGAGACTCAGAGGGTTGATGGGAATCATCCCAGGTTATGGAGCTGACTCAAAAATGTTGGAGCTCGATTTGAACCCATCTCTGAATCTAGTTTCTATGGTTCTTTCCCCTTCACCATGTAGTCTTTGGCATTTAATACCAGCAAGGACACAACCTTAAGGGCAAAGCCACAAACGAAAGTGAAATTGCTCACTAGCCTTTTAATCCGAAGAGGGCTGGCTCACCTCATTGTCCTGGTGATTTATTTCATTGAGATTTGATTGCTGTAGCAGCACTGTTAGGAGTCTGTGAGGGAAAAACACAACAAAACAGAAAATCGTAAGTCAACACACTGAAGAAAAAACTCGGTAATGTGCTTTCAGAATCTGTGTACTAAGGTGGCACTGAGGACATAATTGAGTTAAAAGCAAACCTAGGGAATGTTTCTGTTTCCTGATAGGAGATCAGGTCCCTATCTGTGTACTTAGAAGCAAGGGTGTGGGCAGTGGAGGCCAGGGTGAGGACAAGGTTAGGCTGTGAATTGTATGGCAGGAAAACCAGTGGCCTGGTGTATGTGGATGATCTAGCCATAGAGGCTGAACTGTCAGACTCTCGTTTTATAGCAAATTTTATGTAATAGATTTGCAGTTTTATGTGTAATCATCTTTTAAAAAATTATATTATGTTATAGAAGTGCTTGTTTTAGTCCATAAATAAAAATAAAATTAATAAAAAATTAAAAAAAAATTAAAATGGTGACCTTGAATTCTTTCTTGATTCTTCTCTCTGACATTCAATCAGTTTTTTGTCAAGTGTTGTGATTCTGCCTCTGTATCTTTCATATCTATCCCTTTCTCTTCACTGAAAAGGCCATTATTCAAGTATCACAGGATCATTGGTTTATTTGGCCTCTTAAGGCTTGGGTTAAAGCAAATGCCTATGTTTGAAAATTTCTAGAAAATTTGGTACTCAAGGAAATGATAAATCATGAGCTTTATTGTTAAGTTGTATTGCAAGCAGGCAAACACCCACTACATGGCAATATAAACTGATAGCTTTGTCTCTACATTCAAGAAACTCGCCTCACCCTGAGAGGAAAAAATATATGTTGGGGAGGAAACATACTCAGAGTTGGGGTTTACGTACCCAAAGAACGGGCTTGGTTGAGAATAGGTGATGGGTGCAAGATGTAGGAGGGGGCATTCCCTATCAGATCCAGATGAGGTATAGAAGATCTTGGGGTCCCTTATTAATATACCAGACTTGGGGGAAACTCAGGTAGGGGGAGTTTCTTTAATGGAACCACAAACTGGTGGGAGGATCCAACGTTAACTAAAGACAACAGAAGGACTCAAGGCCCCTGTAGTAGGTCAAGAGTTCATCTAATAAAAAAAGCTGCAGGGCTTATCCACCTGCTACGGAGTTAACAGTGAAAAAATCCAAGTCTTTTTTACCTCAATGTTTCTGTGGGCATTAGGATCACTTAGTCTAAGTGACTCCATATTGGAGTCCTATCATTGTAAATATATTTTCAAACAATGACATCAAACAAGTTTATAATTATCACAATCATGGAGTTAGAAATGATCATAGAGGTAACTTTAGTCTAACTTTTTCATTTTACAGATGTTGTTTGTTTTTCATCTCAGAGTGGACCAGTGACATCAAGAAGGTGATGTCTTCACTTGTATGTGAATTGCATTTAAATGAGGCAGGACTGTGCAAAGTCATCAGCCTCACTCTCTCTTGCAGAGTCATTGGAGCTCAGTGGGCAAGACATTGGTCAAGATGACCGGTGATGGCTCCAGAAGCAGGGGATGACCTTGGAGGAAACTGAGGGGCCAGAAAGGATAAAGGCCTTGCTCAAAGTCACTCAGGTAGCAAGGGGCAGAGCTGGGATTTGGACTCAGGTCTTCTGACTACAAATTCAGGTTTCTTTCCACTGTTCCGCTCCATTTAATAACACTGGGGAAATACAGGCATTGTTCTTGTTACTTCATGCATGCTTCAATTCATTCCTCTTGACTCTGCAGAACTATTGTAATAGCTTATCACATGTCTCCCTGGTTCTCATCTCTCCCATCTCTAAACCATCTTTCACAAAGCTGTCAAGATAATCATCCTAAGACAAAGTTCTAGCCATATCAGTCCCCTACTCAGAAGCCTCTAGTGGCTGTTCCTATGGCCTTTGAGATAAAACAGACATTTCTCTTCCTGGCATTTAGGACCCTCCACCATCTGTGGCCCAGCCACAATCTGGCTCCAATCTACTTTTCTGCCTTACTTCATATTACTCCTCTACGAACAGCATTTGCCAAACTTGACTGCTAGCTGTTCCCTAAGCTCAGCATCCCATCTCCTGATTCTGGGCATTCAGACAAGTGGTCCCTCATGCTTGGAATGACCCCTTCTTCACTTCTGCCTCTTAGAATTGTGGGAGTCCTCTTAGGCTCAATAGTAGCAGGAGCTAACATTTATATAGCGTTTTCAGTTTGCAAGGTGCTTTACAAGTTTTATTTGATCCTCACAACAACTCTGCTCGAACACTACCTTCTCTGTGACGTCTTCCCCTATCTGCCACATTAAAGCACAGTTAATGAAACATTACAACTGCCAGTTCATGGATTCTAGGTCAACGATTGCTGCTTCAGCTCCTTGGGTTTGAATGTGGGAGGGAGTTTATGAGGCCATGTTCTTTCCTAATCATCACCCAATGTTGAATCTCTAGCTTTGGTCTAGGTTAGTGGCATCCTGGGAACCTAGAGAAGTGGTGATGGGGAAAAGGAGGGGTTTGCCGATGGTTCAGTCTGGCTCCCGCTTTGGTGGAAATGAGGGATACAGTCTGTTCTTCAAAGATGATCAGCGAGGCTCTTTGGGGCAGCCCCAGGGCAAAGCAGACTGTTCTGAAGGAAGTCCTAGCAAAAATAGATGTGTCCTAGAAAGCCGATGCATAACCTTTTTCATATAGGCTGGACTTAACTTTGGAAGAACTCATGGGGTTCACGTGCCTCCATGGCTTACTGTGTATGTAGCCTGCATTCAGGAGGAACAGCCTTATTCAGCAATTTAATGCCCACATGAGTAAAGTGCCCTGTAGTTCTCCAGGTGTCATGGATTTTATGCTAGTATGGCCCAAGAGTATATTTTTTTATACCTCAGCGCCAACCCTCAGTACCAAGTCATGGCACTTCTCAAACTCTGTTCAGTTTCCAGACCTAAAACATGATAGGCAGCAAATAAACCCCACATCACTGCAATTTTTAGGACACCAGGTATAGAGTCAGTGATGGGGCTTTGCTAGCCAAGTCCTTACTCTCTGTTTTCAGTATAAGGATGTGATCACAAGATTAGGTAGCTACAAGCACCACAGCTATAGGCATCCTGGCAGCAGACCATTTCTACTACTGTGCTACCCTCTTTTTCAGGGTCCTGTGGCCACTGACTCTAAGGATCCCTCAATCTTTTGACACAGACACTCCTGAGAAAACAGATGTCATGAAAGGTCCAGCTGTCAATGATTTCATGAAAAGGGGTCAACATTCAGGTACCCTTTGCTTTTTCTGTTCAGGAGAGCCCTATGCATGACTTCCCCAGGGAATAAATACAAACAGCCGATTCACCAAAAAATGCCACCTAGGTAACCAGTCTCCTTAGAACTATAGTGAAGTTTGCCGTGTTTAGTGTCATGTGACTTTCCTGTTCTTCCTTCTTCCAATAAAATTAGCTTTACGACGACAGTATATTGGTTACTTTAGAAACACCAGCTCAGAAACTGGGTTCTTCTTGTTTTTTTTTTTAATACATTATCCATGGGAGGCTTAAAGTGGGAGAAAGTCTGATGCCCTCATTGAGGATATTAGCAATAATTCTTGCCTTTGGCTCCCAAAACTCAACTTCCTGTTCTTCCTGGTGTTGCTAATATTTGGCCTCATAGTCATAATTGACCAGATTTATTCCACATTAAAAAACAAAACAAACAAACAGACAAAAAAGTCCCTAAATCTGTTGTCTCATCCTAGCTCTCCCTGGCAGTTACTCATATCAGGCAGGCAGTTCAAGAATAAATTTTAACGAAAATACTGCTAAAAGATACAGAACTCTATCCACATCTTCTGCTAATTGAGTACTCAATCCCAAAGAATTGATTTTCTTTCCCTTTAGGTCTGATAAGACAGATGCAAAAGGAATAGAACTTTTGGCACACTGGAAGGAAAGACTGGCCTTGTATCCATAGGGTCCCTAAAAAACCCCTCACAGAGTCCCTCGGGCTTCTGTTAAAGAGAATCACTTGTGCCTTTCCAGTATCAGCAGTGTTGTACGATACATCCTTAGTCTCTCTGCAGTCTTTATTTCATGACATTGTACCCTCTCTTTTACTGTTGCCTTTTGAATCTACCCCCTAATGAGCCAGAGAAGCAAGGGTGAGACTGAACTATGGAAGGGCTCTAAGAACTATGACTATGAACTATGGAAGGGCTCACAGCCTGAAGTCTATGTAGAGGCCTCAAAGAACAGAGCTTTGCTCCTTTGATTCGCAAACCCTTTCTTACATTTCCATAATTCATTTTTCTCCGCATCTCTTACATCATGCATTGATTTGCAGCTTACCCAAGTGCTTGCATTAGAATTGAAAGGCTCTGATAGGCAGCAGCAACTGGATCCAGTGAATAAAAATGATGCCTGAAGCAAAGAGCTCCTTTGGGGCACCTCCCTGCGTTCTGGTTTACAAGTTCTTTCTCTTTGTGCCTCTTTGTAATTCTCTCCAAGTCACTGCAGTGGCTGCTTAAGGGATAACTAATTTAAAAGTGGGTCTGAAATTCCTAGCCTGAGAAGGCAAGAAGATCTGAATTTCAGCACAGTCTCCTTATCAGTATCAATTCAAGGAGAATTGCGTTTTCAGGGAACTATTTGGCAATGTGGTTTTTACAGTAAATATTAATCTGGATTTGTGTATATATCTGTTCGCCCCAAAGGAAGCCTGAGAGCTGGTGTGATGTCAATGATCTTCCACTATGGGAAACTGAAGTTTCAGGTTCAATCTTTTGCACATTTTACCTATGTGACACCTCTAAGCAGGGATCAGTGGTATTGCAATAATCCTACTAAGACTACCTATTGCGCATAGCCCAATGCAGGGGTTCTTTACCTGGGATAGATTGCTGGAGGGTCATGAACTTGGACAGGAAAAACATTGCATTTTTATTTCAATATCGTTGATTTCCTTTATAATTCTATGGGTTTCATTTTATTCATTTGAAAACCTTATTCTGAGGAGTCCATAGTTTTCACCAGACTGCCAAAAGGTTCCAAGACACAAAAAAAGTTAAGAGCCCCTGGGCTAAAGGGAAAAGTAGATTTCAATATGATTCCTCTGTGTAGAGGGAGGACACTGTGGAATGATGTGTATTAATTAGCTAATGGCTGACTTTGAGTCCTAGTTCTAACTGTACCAGGCCAGCCTTCTACTGTGGTCACTCTTCTAAGTTTATATTGAATTGTATTGTTGGTGACAAGACTACTCAGTCTTTGTACGCAGCTGTTCCCCAAGTCAAATGTAAACTCCTTGAGGGCAGGGGCTTCTTTCAGTTTCTAGAAAGTGCTTAACACAATGTAGGCATCTGATAAATGCTTGTTGAATAAACTAATGAATAAAAATAGGTAGAGAGCTACCTACTAAATCTAGTAAGTCAGTAAGTCTAGTAAGTACAGGCCCAAATGGCACAGTTGAAACTTATCTGCTTGAGATCATTTCTGGGAAAGAGACTGGTTTTGCAATTATATTTTTATGTATTGTTGGGAAAAGCTGTTTTTTTAAAATTCACTCATCAGGAAGGAGTCAGACCCTAACCGTGTTTTCTCATAGAGAACTGTTTGTAGTTTTAACCTATTTTCTAAGCTTTCTCATTTTGGTGAGCTTTGGTGAAATCCTATCTTCCTGTTATTTCTGTGTGTGATCCAATGATAACAACTGGCCAACCCTGGGAATAGTCCTGGAATCCCCCCTAGTCCATTCATTTCTTTGTAAGAGAGATGAAGGAAAAAAGGGAAATCTTTTGATCTCTTTTCCAGGGGACCCAGCCAAATACGTATCTTGCTTTCTCCCATTCCCAGACTCTGGTCTGATTCTGTCCTGTCTTTAAGGTTTGGGTCTGAATTGAAGTGGTCATTCTATATTTTTTTTTGTGGGGGAGAGTCTAGTGCTACTGGGAAGTGATACACCATAGGACAAAACAAGGAAAAAGATGGGGAGCAGGCAGATGGAAAGTGAAGCTGTAATACAAGGAAAATTAGGAACCCCTGAGAAACCCCTAGCTACTGACAAGCACCCCCAGAAAGAATTGACTCAGATATCTTTGGCATTTAGCAAACCCCCTGGGACTCCCTGGCTCCTCCAAGGAATGTCAATAGATAGGACCATCCCACTGAGAGAGAACTTGACAGACCCTTCCTGGGAGATATCCCTGGGACTCCGTGACTCCACCAAGGAATGTAAATGAGATTATCCCACTAGTACGATAACCTGACTGAATCTTTTGATCAGCCAGGACCTTTGTTCCTGTTTTTCTCCCCCACTCTGTACCCTCATATCCTATATAAGCCAAGCCATCACCCCAACACATTGGCCATTGATTTGTGGTGCCGTACCCCGATGGCCGCCGGCTAATAAATTCTCCACTTAAAACTTACACTCTGTGGTGTGTCTCGCTCGCTTCTGGTACAACAAAGGAAACAGACTTATTAAAGGGAGATATCTGCCTGCTTGCTGTTCTTTCTAACAAAACATTCCCTATCCCAAATCTGAGCATTTTTAAAAATTTTGTTATTTTTAGTTTACAAAACTTGGTTCTACATAATTTTGAGTTCCAGAGTTTCTTTCTTCCCTTCCCCCTTCCCTCCCCAAGACGGCATGGAATCTGATATATCTTCTATGTATAACTTTGCATTGAACTAATTTACACACTAGTCAAGTTGTGGAGAAGAATTAGGTCATTCTATATTTTTACCACTGTGTTATCTCATGGTTAGAGATCAGAGAAGACAGGTAACAGGCCAGGGTGTGTTCTTGGGGAGAACATAGGTTTTAGAGCTGGAAAGGACCATAAAGGTCCTGGTCATTTAGACTCATTACTTTACTTTGTAGGTGAGGACATTCCCAGAGAGGAATTTATTTCCCCCAAAACACACCAGTAGTCATGGAACAGAAGCAGAGCTTGAGTCTGGGGCTTCTAATTTCAAATCCAAGGCTTTTCCATGTAGACATTTGACTGTATGTCATCCTTCTACAGTAGGAACTAGGGGGGATGCCTGTAAAGACTGGCTGATCCAATGAGTTACTGTCATACTGGGTCTTGAGGGAGTTCTCTAAGATCAGGGCTAGATAATGAGTGGAGGGGCCTAGGACATAAGGGATGAGGTATGGGGATGGTCAGGTAATAATGGAGATGTGTTTGATTTGATAACAATAATTTTTTTTTTGCCCAGGGTAGTCTCCAAGTAGGTTCATTCATGCTTTCTAACACAAAACCCCATCTATTTTTTAACACTAGTATTCTTCAAGTGATGCCAATTAACTGAGAACTAGAATGTAACAACTGCCAAAGAAGAAGGCGATGGAGACATGTTGAGTTTAAGTAGGTGGCAGCATATTAGCTATTATGTCTTCTGCAAGTTAGATTATTACCAAGGAAATATATGAATAGAAAAGGAGGTGGGTTGGTCAGCTAACAAGGATGAATGACTAGAGGTGGACAATCTGGGTGAGTATGCATAGAATATGAAAAAGAAATAAGCAAAAGCATGAGGATCCTCTCCCAAGGATTTGTTGGAGGACATGGACAGAATGAGAAGGAAGTGTGGCATCGTGGGTAGAAGGCTCACCTTGGAGTTAGGGAGACCTGAGTTTGACTACTGCTGCTGACAAGCTGGCTGTGTGACCCTGGATAAGTCACTTAGCTTCTTAGTGACTCAGGTAACTCCCTCATATTATAAATAACAGATGGGTTGCTGATCATTGATGAAGGGAGTTTCTATATGTAGAGGTACCCATACTGATGAAACAAAGCTCTAGACCTCCTCGTGGATCCCCCCTCCTACCCCATACAAGAATGACATAGGGTGAGATGGTAGAGATGAGTGCTGGTCTTCACCACTAGAAGGAATACCTAAATCGATGATTCATTGGAGGACGTGTTTCCCACAAAAGATATCACTTTTGATTGCCCTACATTTGGGGTGGGGGGATGATCTCTTTTTACTAAGGGCAGGACAAAGGGGAAAGAGGCACTTAGGTCAGATATTTGGCAGGGTAGACCTTGGGGATAAGGAAAGATCTTAGAGTATGGCTTCTATTCTCTGGGTGGGCAACTCTCTTGAATGGGTTGGAATTTTCTAGTGGTATAAGAATGAATTAGGTGACCTCATGGGGATCCTGTCAACAATTCCATCTAAACGTGTGTACCTACTTCACATCTGATTCAGCAGTTGCAGCATGTAGTGGCAGGCGCCCATTTTTATCTGGAATATTCTGCTTGGCACCATTTCTGAGCAGGCTCACACAGCCTTCTAACCATCCCTGGAAGATAGAGCACAAGGTTAAAGAACAAACCAATGACCACAAAGCACCATAATATGCCTTATATATTCCTCTCTGTTTGTCTACGTCTCTGTCTGTCTCTTCCTCTGTCTCTCTCATTCCTTTGCTCAGGATTTTTGTCTGTAAATATGCCCCATCTGGTTGCAAAATGCCGTATTCAAAGGCAATTAATTAGTCATAAGCACTTACTATATGCCAGGCACCGTGCTAAGTGGTGGGGATACAAAAAAAAGGCAAAAAATAGTCCCTGTCCTCAAGAGGCTCACAATCTAATGGTACCTCTGCTCCAAGTCTGGATACTTCAGCTGAGATAGCAAACCCCTGAGTTGGGTTTACTCCTTAGTAATATACCTTCTTGCCCTTTAGAATGATGCCATTCATCTAGAGTAATTCTTGTTACATTTGTCTGAAAGGACAAATAAAGGTTACTAACCAAGTTATCAACAGATGGAAAGGAACAGATATGAGGTAAAATTTAACTTTTAGAAAGAAAGATAACAAAAGGTCTCTGTTCTGTTCCAAGTCAGGTTTCCCACCTTCTTTCATTCTAGTATAGAGAAGAAGGTAGAAAAATATCAAAAGTTTCATAGTTGCATCAGAAAAATGAGTGAAAAGATATGTTTTCTGAATAGTAAAAATGGCAGCAATAAAAATATAGATCTCCTGTGAGTCAGGCCAACATGTCTGCAAAGCAATTTGAAATTATGATAATAAAGTACCTAAAATGTCCCTGCTCTTTGGACCAGAGATCCCTCTGCTAGTAGTACTGTACCAAGGAGGCAAATGACAGAAAAAAGATCCCATAGACATAAAAATATTAATAAATAACATCAATTTTTGTAATAGCAAAGAACTGGCAAAAAACTAGATGTCCATTGATTAGGGCAACAAACAAATAGTGATATAAGAATGTAATGAAATACGTTAAGGAATGATTAACGTTAAGAATTCATGTTAAGAATGTTAAGAAGCCTAGGAAGATGTATGACCTACTGCAGATGGAAGTAAGCAAAATCAGAAAAATAATATACGTAATATTATGACAGGGTAAATGGAAAGAGCAACAACAATGAAACTGAATACTATTTAATTATAATGACAAAGCTCAGGTCCCCAAAAGAGGGAAAATGTATCCGCTCATCTTTGCAGACATGAAGAATTTGGAGTGCAGAACATTGCATATATATATATATATTGTCATTAATTTTTGCTGAATTCCTTTTTTTATTCTTTATTATTGAATGGGATATATTTAGAAATGAAGGTGACATAAAAATAAAAGATGTACATGTATTAAAAAATGAATATTCACCAAGGTGGGGGAGATTGATAGAGATAGATAGATAGATAGAGACAGAGAGAAAAGAGGGAGAGAGAAAAAGAGAGAGAGAGAGAGAGACAGAGAGAGAGAGAGAGAGAGAGAGAGAGAGAGAGAGAGAGAGAGAGAGAGAGAAATAGATCACATTAAGATATTTTGGGTCTAGTTTTGTGGAACTTGGAAAAATATATTTGAAAATGGTAGCTAGTGTTAAGGTCTTTTCTGGTCCTCTTAATAATATGTGGAACAGTATACTGCTTTGGGTTGCCATTCACCAAGCACCAAATTACTTTGTCAAACAAATGACCCCATAAATTGAGTGAGATCTTATATAAGATCTTATAAAAGCCTTTTATTTTATTTGGAATAAGCTTCAAATGTCAGAAGTTTTATAGCATTTGAACAAATACAGATCTTGCATATACATTTTATAGTTCAGAATATTTTTTGAAATTTTGTAAGAGTTACTGAAATTCAGTATTTTTTTCCTTAAAATCAGAAGCACATTTGATTTATTTATCTACATAATATGTAAGAGTCCAATCCAAACTTGTCATATACAAATTATTTGCATCGATGCTATCTGGGATGATTTTAAAATCCTCAACTTATTCAGTTTTCTCTGGCCAGTTAGCATGCTCCTAAACTTTCTCCCTCTCTCACTTCTGTCCTTTTTCTTCCCTCTTACTTTTTTTTCCCATCCAGCTCCTGCAAAATTAATTTCATTCTTTGAATTGGTTTAAATCAACTATGACTGAGGAGATAAATCTAGGCATAAAGGGTAGGGGAGACCAATAAGTGAGGGGCTGGGCTTTAGAGCATGCATGGATATAACCTTTTTGCTGGGTTATACAGAGCATGTGCAATAGTCTCTCCTGCCAATTCAATATGCAGAGCTTTGGGGATCTAGTTTCTAGCCATGCATAGCTGAGGGTCAAGAGTGTCAAGATGATGATGAAAAGTCTCCTGGCTTGCCAAGAAGAGAGAGGCATAATGACACCGTAGAAATTGAGCCAGAATTGAATGTGTTTACAAAGGCTTTGGGTAGACACTCCCTCACTCTTTTCCCTGACAGCTTTTCAGTGAGGGGGATTGGTTGGTGAGGGTGAGCAGATCCTATTAGATATCTGGTTGCCATGTGGCCATGAACACATGGCACCTCTTTTTTTTCTTTTTCATTTTTTATTTTTTGTGTTTATTCTGCACTGATCATAGGTGACTGAGTATCCAGAGACGAACTGCATCAGGTTACAGCCCCATGAGCTTTGAAAGTTCAGAAGAGCCATCAGAGATTCAGGAACTGGAGTCAGAAAGAGAGGTCACTTGAGCCAATGTTACCAGTAGCTGAATCTGGAGAGGAACCAACCCTGAGGAGCACCCTGCTTGACTCAGCCCAGTAGTAACTCAATCTGGTAGCCAAGAAACTATATCCTGTAAGTAAGGGAGCAACTTTTTTCATGAATGATGTCACATTTAGAAAAGAACTTGGTGGAGACTTTGAAAAGAAAACAAGAGTTTCAGGCCAGGGGATACCTCTCAGCCATGCATCTTCTCCATATGACTGCTCTAAGACCTCTGTACTTCAAGTTTGACCCCACTTAATGTCCCAGTGGACATTACATGTGTGTCTGTGTGGGATGGGAGAGTGTGCCTGTTCATATGAAGGGATATTTCTTTAATCACTGTCTTCGATATACCTGCTTAGTAGATACCCCTTTATAAAGGCTAACCGACTCTGGGTAATTGATATTAACTGGCTAATCCATAAAGGGAGGAGCACACAAGTAGGGGATAATGAGCAATGGTACTAAAAATCCAGTCCCTCAGAAGGATTTCCCTTGAGTGGAAAAGTAGTCAGCTACTGTCTTGGGTCCTAGTCTGCCACTGTCTGTGAGAGTTTGGCTAAGTGAACCCAGAGGGGGTGCTACATATGCCAAGAATCGTATTGCATACTCCAATGTCAAACCAAAAAAAATGGCATCTGTGTCAATACTTTCCATTAATGGGAGTAACTGAGGCATTGACCATTTTCATTTTCTGTTGCTGTAACATGTTCTATTACTCTGCTGGTTTGAAGCTGTGAGTTCTCAAAGAACCGTAGACTTGAATTCATATCTGGTCTCACACTTAACAGCTGTGTCACACTGTAACCTCTGCCTCAGTTTCACAAGCTATTAAAACAGGGATAGCAATAGTACCTACCTCAAAAGTTTGTTGTGAGGGTCAGATGAGATAATCTTTGTCAAGTGCTTAGTTAGCACAATGCCTGACACATAGTAGATGCTTAATAAGTGTGTTTTCTCTTCCTTCCCTGATGGGTTGAGTCATAGTATGACTTAGTTTGAAAGGCTAATGAATCTGAAATAACACTAGTATGGCTATTACTGACACTAGTGCAGCTCACAGCCCTTCCCAGCTCTCTCATCTTGTGGGATTCTTGTCTCTGTCTTTCTATAGACCATCTATGGAATATTCTCTTGAAGAGCGGGACCCCTTCCTCTGGTTATTTGTCTATTTTGGGGGGGGGGGCGGGGAGGGGAGTCAGTACAATCTACAAGCTGCTCATCTGTTGGTCTTTCATTCATGTACATGATTAGTTCACAACCTTCTCTTTTAGTTACACGTCCTTGAAAATATCATTTAATCTACTGTAGTTCTTGTGCACAAATCATTGTTGGTAATAGACTGCAGTTTCCTTACACTGGCCATGTGGCCAGTCTCTGCCTTGCCCTTTGGGTTGTCTGCAATTTGAGGCTGCTGGGCTTTATCTTATATAGTGCTTTAAGGTTAGCAAAGCACTTTACAATTATCTTACCCTCACAACAACCCTGAGAGGTAGATGCTATTATTATCCCCATTTTACAGACGAGGAAATTGAGGCAGACAAGGTTAAATGACTTGCCCAATATTGCAGAGCTAGTAAGTGTCTGAGGCAAGATTTGCATTCAGGTCTTCCTGACTCCAGGGCCAGCAGTCTATGTTTCTTTAGCCTGCAACAATCTGCTCTTTTTTTTCTCATTGGATGCTGGTTTTTCATATTTAAATGTTTCCCTTGGTTTCTGTAGAGGTCCAGCCCTTTATCCACTTAGCTACCCACGAACATTAGGAAAAAACTTAAAATTTTCTCCATTTGCTGCTCGTATAAATAAAGAAGACTTTCTTATTGCCTCAAACCATCATATCTTTAATTCTTTTCCCCTGTCCTGCCCCCAGACTTCTCTTTTCCTGTGACAGACATAAAGTTATACCTCGTAAGCTGCCAGTGATAAGCTGGTACGCCCACAGGAATCTTGAGTATTAATATTGGCTCCCATCTTCAGTAATAGCTTCACTGTGTCAACCTGACGACCAGAGACAGCATGTATCAAGGGGGTACAACCTGGGAGAAAATATTTACATGTCTCTTAAAAATGCTGCATTTGTTAAGATTCATAAGCAATAATTTATTTTATGACATCGATTCCCCTGGAGACAAATGAATAGTAATAAAAACCCAGCTGTTCAACATCTGTATCAAGCTTATAAAAGATTTTGGCAAAAGAAAATTGCTGCTGTATCCTGTATAAATGAATTCCCTATCCAGCCTCATTTCAGCATATTTTGGGAAGAAAAGTCCCATTAATTAATCAGATTTAGAAATTTGACTAAAAATTCCACATGACAGTCTCATAATAGTTTATGCAAGCACTAATTATACAATAATGAAAATGGGAAAAGATATTAAGCAACATTTTGTAGGTGTTTTTCTACAACCAACCACAGAGTCATGGTCATATGGTTACACTGAGAAATGAAGAGATGCCAAGAACCCTGTATGTGCTTAACTTGCTATAGCAAAATGTAGAATTGAAGCTCTCCTCAACATGGCCCCTCCCATACATATGACGATGTCATCCAAGATTCTATGAAAGATGTGAATACACAGATGATTCACTGAGTATCGACAACATCAAGGGAGGTATAGACAGGAAGGCGTCTTTCAATGGCTCAACAAGCATTTATTAATCACTCACTATGTGATATGTTGAAGATAACAAAGACAAACACGAAATAGTCTCTACCCCCAAGTTGCTTATGTTGTATTGAGTCAGATGCAAAATAAACACAAGATAATTTTGGGAAGGGCGTTATAAGACATGGGGATAGGCTTCAGGTAGAAGGTGGTCTGTGAACTAAGCTTTGAAAGAAATAAGAGCTTCTAAGGGGCAGAGGTGAGAAAGCTGTGGCTTCTGGTATGGGTTTGGGAAGGGGGACTGTCAGGGATAAGGAACAGCCAATTTGTCTGGCTCACAGAATGTGGGGAGGGAAGTAATGTATAATAAGATGAGGAAGTTAGATTGGGGCAGGCCATGAAGGACTTTGAGTGTCACATGAAGGAGCTTCCATTTGATCCCTAAGGAGATGTTTGAGTGTATTAGTGAAATGTCACACCTGTGCTTTAGGAAAATCATTGTAGCAGCCAGGCTATATGGAGGATGAACTGGGGAGGAAAGAGCCTTGAGGAAGGGAGGCTAACCAGGAAACCATTGCAATAGTCTAGGCAAGAGGTGATGAAGGCCTGAACAGGGTTTAGGGAGGGTGGTTATGTGATTGGAGCAAAGGGAGTGGATGTGAGAGATTTTGTAGAGGGAGAATGTCAAGATTTAATAACTGAATGGATCTATGGGGTGAGTGCATGAGGAGTTGAGGATAGCACTAAGGTTGTGAACCTAGGAAGCCCAAAGAATGGTGGTGACTTTGAAAGAAATAGGCAAGTTTGGACAAGAGTTGGTTTTTTGGAAAAAGGTGAATGCTTTTGGGGGCATGTTGAGTGTTGAGATGCCTGCAGGATAAATAGTTCGAAATGTATAATGGGAAGTTGGTGATGAAGGTATGGAGCTCAAGAGAATGACTGGCAGTGGGGAGGTTGATTGGAGTCACCAGCAATAGAATTGATATTAAACCCCTGGGAGCTGATTAGCTTGCCAAATAAGAAAGCATAGAAAGAGAAGAGGACCCATAACAGCTTTGGGGTACACACACAGTTAGGGAGAAGAATGTGGATAAAAATCTAGCAAAGGAGACTGAGAAGGAGCCTTCAGGTAGACAGAGGAAGAACCAGGAGAAAAGAGTGTTACAAAAACCCGGAAAAGAGAGTTTCCCAGAAGATAGAGTCAAATGTCAATAGAGTCAAATGTTGTAGAAAGAGAAAAAAAGATGAAGACTGAGAAAAGGCCACCAGCTCTGGAGACAACAACTTCAGTTGAGTTATGAGGTCAGAAGTTTCAAAGAATTGAGAACAAAGTGAAAGGAAAGGAATGGGAGGAGATGAATATAGACAGTTTTTTTTTGAAGAGTTTTGCAGACACAGCAGAACTAACATATCTTTGGGGCATAGTAGATACGAGAGACTTCAGGGTATTTGTAAGCTGCAAGCAAGAAACCAGTAGTTAGTGACTGAATTTTAGAGAGTAATATAGTGGGGATAATTTTAGGGGCAATTGCTGGAGAAGGCAATGATTTAAAATGTTATTTATGTTATAGATAATTAATAAGTATCCAAAATTTATCAGTTTATAGATAAAGCACACATATGGCAAATGCTTTTTGGGGATCCTCAACAATGTTTTTAAAATGAAAAATAACTGTGTTTTCAAAACAAAAATAATTAGTGAGAAAAGTGGCAATGTTTTGCATATTTTTGCAAATATCTTTAATGTCTGTTCTGATAGAAGACAGCTGGGTCCTCATTTCTGTTTCCACATTAACTCTATTGTGATATGTTGTTTTGGTTGAAGTATTTGAAGAAAATCTAGCCTTGCATAGACATGTAGCTGGAAAAGAGAGGAGTAGTTTAATAAGCCAAGCTCCAGTTAAACAGAGGGACAGCTTGCAGGTTCTCTTTGGACAGAGCAAACAAAGAAATTGGCAGTTGCAAGAAATATCATGTCATAGGATCCTTGGCCATCATACCTTGAGGTGCTCACAGTGAGGACAAGAATAGACCTGCTATAAGGCTAGTGGGGAGCGATAGGGCCTTGAGAGCCAGGCAAGGTTCCAAACCAGTTGAGCATTATCTCTCCAGAGAGTGGGTTTTCTCATCTCTAAATAACCACTTTGTTCTATTTTTCAATGTTTCTTCTAATTTTCTACCATTGGGCTTTTTATTTTCACAGATCAGATAACATATGCAAATTTAAAAAAAATGAAGCTGAAACTGAGGCATGTTAGTGATATAAATCTAGCACATTTTTCTCTGAGAGGCAGCACGATGTATTGGACAGAGAGTTGGCATCAGAATCTGAGTTTGAGACCTATGTATTGCTTACTTCTTTTTTACTTTTCAATAGAGTTTTATTTCATCTTTTAAAACAAAAAAAATTTCATTGCTATCTTTTTTTTTGCATCAACTGCATTTCCTATTATATCTCTCCCCCCATCCATCCCAGAGGACCTTCCCTTATAATAAAGAATAAGAAAAAGAAACAACAACCAAAGAGGTCTGCAAAACCATTTAAAAAGTTTGATGCTATGTGCAGTATTCTTGTTTGTAATTCTAGCTCCTTTGCCTTCCAGAATATCATATTCCAAGACCTCTGCTTCTTTAAAGTGGTAGCTGCTAAATCTTGTGTGATCATGACTGTGACTCCACAGTATTTGAATTATTTCTTTCTGGCTGCTTGTGTTATTTTCTCCCTGACCTGAGAGTTTTCAATTTTGGCTATAATATTCCTGGGAGTTTTCATTTTGAGATTTCTTTCAAGAGTTAATTGGTAGATTCTTTCAATTTCTATTTCACTTTGCCCTTTGGTTCTCAGATATCTGGGCAGTTTTCCTTTAGCATTTCTTGAAATATAATGTCTAGACTGTTTTTTTATCATGGTTTTCAGCTAGTCTAATAATTCTTTAATTATCTCTCCATCTATTTTTCAGGTCGTATGAGAGATTTAAGATTTTCTTTTATTTTTGCAGTCTTCTGATTTTTATTGTTTATTAATAGCTCATGGAGTTATTAGCTTCCACTTCTGCTTTTTAAGGAGTTCTTTTCTTCAGTGAGGTTTTGTACCTCTATTACCATTTGGCAATTCTGGTTTTTAAAGAGCTATTTTCTTTAGTATTTTTTGTGCCTCTTTTTTAAAACCAAGCTGTTAATTATCTTTTCATAATTTTCTTGCATAGTTCTCATTTCTTTCCCCAATTTTTTCCTCTACTACTCTTACTTGATTTTTAAAATCACTTTTTGCTCTTTTAAAAAAATCACTCTTTAGTTTCCCCATGAATTATTTTTGGGCTTGTGGATAATTTGAATTTTTCTTTGTAGCATTGCTTGTAGATGTTTTCATGTCATTGTCTTCTTCTGAGTTTGTGTCTTGAGCATCCCTATCACCATTGCAGTTTTTATGGCAACTTCTCTTTTGAAAAAAATTTGTTCATTTTCCCAGCTTACTTCTTAATTTTGGACTTTGTTAGAGTTGGGCTCTACTGTCCTTTGGGAGGTGGGGTTGGGGAATTACCAGCCTAAGCTTCTGTCTTTTATGTTTTTCTTCTACTTTTACAACTTGGTTTGGCGGCCTGCAAGGTTTTAGTGCTTCCAATATGATGAAACCCACAGAGAAGTCTGATCACTAACCTCCTAGTCTTCATTCTGGCCCTTACCCAAGTAGGGACCCATGGTCCCTCATGACTATGACTGCTCTTTTCTATCCAGGAAATGTGACTTGGAACTGAGTAATGGGCAACAAAGGCTGCCAAACGGCACCCAATCTTGCTTCCAGTGCTAGTACAGGCATCCTCTGGGATCTCTCTCTGACTAGGTGTTTGTTCAGTCCCTTTTCTGTCCCTGGGTGCTGCTGTTGACCCACAGCCCCACAGAAGTGCCACTTCTACCATGCTGCACTCCCAGCCAGCCCCCATCCCAGGGTATATAGACCTTTCTTTCTGTCTTCCTATGCTTCCCTAGGCTGGAACAATGACTCGCTATGATTTTTTTCTTGGCTTTCCAATTCAAAATTCTGTTTGGTATTTTCTGTGGTCATTTTATAGAAGAGATTTTTGGGAGAGATTTGGCAATTTTGACCTTTCATTCCACCATCTTAATTCTGCCCTTTCTGATCACTTTTTTCTGAATGGCGAAAAGTGGTCCCCATGTTTTATATTCAAGACTTGATTTCCTTTTGACTGCCAATCGAACATACATAGCATACAGCAAAGAAACGTATTTATTGAAGCTGATTGCAAAAAAAATCCCCAGAAAGCAGATAAAGTATACATATGAGAGAATATATACCAGATAATACACAGAGTAAATGAACTCTCCTTCTGGGAATGAAATAATTAATCTCAGCTGAGAGACAGTCCCAGACCTCACTCAAAGGGGAAATTTTTTTGAAGTGTTTAGTTTAGCAAGCTGTAGATAGAGACATAATAGAGACTGCCAATTCCTATCACGTTAGCTTATTCTCAGAGTCTTTCTCTCCTTTTAGTGACCTCAAGAGAGGTAGGCATTGAGGATGTTCTCTGTCAAATCCAGAAGCTAGAAGAAGCCCACAATCTCTTTTCTCTCTCACTTTCATCAACTCTACCACCCCTTGCTGTAGATGCAGGACATTAGTCCAAACTAATGAGGAGAGAGTCCCATATAATTGCCTTTTGAGCCAAAAATTATGCATTGATTAAATACTGGGCACTGTGCTATGTGCTGGGAATACAAAGGAAAAAAGGCAAAAAGTTCTTGACCTCAAGGAGCTTATATTCTAATGGGGGTAGGCAACACATACAGATAAACATTTAAATACACACATGTGACACATCCAAAGTAGATAGAAGGTAATCTCATAGGGGAAGGCACTAGAAGCTAGGGAGAGGGTGGTGAGATTGATGGGAACTGGAAGGGCCCCTGTAAAAGGTGATACCGGAGACTCAGATCTGAAAGAAGCCAGGGAATTTGAGAGGCAGAGGTGAAGAGAGAGAGCACTGTAGGCACAGAGAAAAGCCAGTGCTAAGTCTTGGAATCAGAAGTTGGAGCAGTGTGTGTGAGGAACAACAAGGAGGCCAGTATGACTAGACTGTAGAGAACATGTAGGTTAGCAATGTATAAGAATATTTTGCAGCAATTAAAAATGTCAAGAGACAAAATTTCTGGGTAATTTAATCATTTTATTAATAATGCCAGCATTTTAATAAAAGGATGGTTATTTGGCTGTCTCTCTCTTAGACCAAAGACAATCATGGTAGCAGGCTCATGGATTATATGCTCATTGGAAGAGGGGTGTTCCTGAGGGTGGCAATCAACTTTGATTGTTTAAACAATTAATGAGAGAATGAATATTACAATGAGGGGCTGAACCTATTCAAATGAACTCAGATTATGTCATTTACTTCTAAGTTACTTCCAGCCTTGAGCAATCTATTGAAATAATTTATCCCCACTCAAACCTGAGTAGAGCACAATAGCTTCCCTACCTGAATGGGGTCTGAACAATCTCATTATCAGCAATGTCTTTCAAGAGAATGAACTTTTGAAATCAAGACTTTAGAAAAAAGGGGGAACTCTGGATCTCCCCAAATTGCTGGTTAATAATAATCATTTCTCTCAATTGGAAAAACAGGAAAATTTTATATTTGCTCCTAGGTGTAGTGGGTAACAAACTGGAGTTTATTGAGCTGAGGAGTGACATAGTCAGATCCGGTGCTTTAAGAAAATCACTTGGGCAGCTACATGGAGGATGGATTGGAATGGGGAACAATTTGGCAAAGAAGCTAATTAGGAGGCTATCGCAATATTACAGGTGAGAGGTAATGAAGTTATGAACTAGCATGGTGACTGTGTGAATGGAGAGCAGGTGATGCATATGATGAATGTTGTAGGGACAAAAATGAGAAGATTTAACATCTGGTTGAATAAGTGTAGTGAATGAAAATAAGGGATTAATGATGATGTTGAGTTTGTGAACCTAGGTGACTATAAGAATGGTGGTGCCCTTAATAGCAAGGGCAAAGATAAAGAGTTATATTCTGAACCTTTTGGCTTTGAGATGCTTCTGGGAAATCCAGTTCAAAATATCCAACAGGCAGAGGAAAGAATAGGGCTGCCCTTAGACAGATCTAAGAGTCAACTGTCTAGAGATGATAATCAAACCCATGGGAGTTGATGAGGTGACTAAATGAGAGAGTATAGAGAGAAAAGAGGACCTAGGGGAGAGTTTTGGGGTATGACCAATACTATAGGTCCCTTTCCCCCCATGCTGTACTTGCAGTCAGGCTGGCTATGGCCTTCCACATCTATTTTACAAATAAGGGAACTATCTACTTTCAGGCATGATATGAAAGTTGTAGAAGACCTGGATATAGTCTAGTGGCCTACAGAAAGTCCAAAGCGAGCAGGACAATCCTTGTTTCTTCCTTGTAGAACAGTTTTTCAGATACCATTTCATTAGTATGGCTTATCTTGGAAGGCTGTCCCAAAAGGGCAAAATTAAAGTTTCTTAGGACTATGACGAATAGACATCTTACCTTCACTGTCACAGCATTCTAGAATTGAAGGGTCTTCCCGAATCACAGCGGTCAGTGTGTTGACATCTCCATTTTCTGCTGCCTGGTAAACCAGGGTCAGGTCAGTTTCCTCAGCTGAGTCACCTTAATAAATTAGAGAGAATGGCTAGATACTTCCCTGTGACAAATTACACACATAAAGAAATAATGGCTCTTTTTGAAGTACTGAAGACTCAGAAAGTTCTGTATTGATACAGTGTAGTATACTAATCATGAGTTTCATAGTCTCTAACATTGCCTTGCATAATCTATGTTGATCACCAAGTTAGGGCTGAAGAATAAGTAACTCTTTTGCAGTTTCTAGTGGCAATGGCCCAGTTCTGAGTTGCCATTATAAACTGTTCCATTTTCCACAAACACATCTCTCTGACTTGGTCATTTATTTGACACTTCATTGTTGACATAGTGTTGGCTGAGTTTATGTGGATTTCATCCATGGGGGGATCTTTTGTTTCCAGTCTTGGATCTTTGCTCTTAAATGGGTAACATCTTCAGGTAAGTAATTTTTGGTTACAAGAGATAAATTAAATAGTATCTACCTATTACCAGCCTTTCCTGTTGCTCAGCGAAGGAATGTCAGCTTTCCCTAGAAATATTCTGTGAATTTTAATCTGTTTATTTTCTATTCTAAAAATCTTTATCAATCTTTTTGCCAAAAGAGAAACAGTTACTATTTACTATTTACATTCACTCTGAGCCAGGAGGGCCCAAAATATAGCCATTGGTGCTTGGGCAGGGGCCTGTTGTTGAGGGTCTTCCCCTCCCAGTTTGATTTTTTTTGTATATTAAAGGGGCCATCCCTTGACTCATTTCTTTTTTTATAATAAATTTACTTTTTATTTTTAGTTTATAACACTCAGTTCCACAAGTTTTTGGGTTCCAAATGTTTTCTCCCTCCCTCTCCTCCCCCCTCTCCCCGAAGATGGCATGTATTCCAGTGCAGGTTCTACATATACCTTCACACTAAACTTATTTACATAATAATTCAGTTGTAAGGAAGAATTATAACCAATGGAATGACTCACTTCTTAAAGAGGCCTAGTCACTGAATGGGCATTACCTCACTCTAAGTGAGTACATGAAAAGGCCTAAGCCTAAAAGGGCGAGGGTCTCCCATTGCATCCTGGGCCATCTCCAGTCATCCTGATGAATATCTGGTCATTGGACCCAGAAGGCTCTGGAGGAGAAAATGAGGCTGGTGACCTTGCACAGCCCTCCCTCACTTAAATCAAGGTCAACTGCAAGTCATGTCATCATCTTCCTGATGTCATGGTCCTCTTCAAAAATGAAGGACAAACACAAATCAATCTTCTTCCTTTTCTTTTTTTTTTTTTGACAAGTAAGTGTTAATCTTTCTACAAGTGCCTGAATATGATGGTTTAAATATTTTGTTAATATCAAAAGGGTTTTTGTTAGGATACTTTCCAAAACTCTATTTTACAGTATGGAAAATATACCTTAAGACTGGTATTGCATAGGACTCAAGGGTGAGGAACTTGTGACCTCAAGGCCACATGTGACCCCCTAGGTCCTCAAGTGTGGTCCTTTGACTGAATCCAAACTTTGTAGAACAAATCCTCTTAATAAAAGCATTTGTTCTGTAACACTTGAACTCAGTCAAAAGGCGGCAATTGTGGCCTCAAGGCTGAAGGTTCCCCACCCTTGGCATAAATGTTGATTACTTTAATGGTGTTATTCTTATTCAGTTTTTAATTCAAGATGCCAAAAAACATTTTGGCATTCAGTCACAACCTTCTCTGGAATATTGTTGTACTTGAGGTATTTTGTTTGAGGAAGACCAAGGTATTTGTAGATTTCACCTTCATCCATTGGTTCAGTGTTATCTCTAGGTTCAAGCTTGAAGCTTTGAGTTTTTATCTTTCCTTGGTGTATGATAAGAATTTTGCACTTATCTAGTTCAAATGACTTTTATGTCATTAGAGAAAGATTCCATGAGTTGAATTATCAGTTTACTTTGTTTCTCAGTGTAGACAGATAGCATAAGGTCATCTACATACATTGAATGGTTAATTAGAGATTTTAATTCAATTCTTCCTTGAGAGCCATACTTAGTCCTGGTTAGGAAAAGTGATGATATATTTATCACTATTCCCTTCAAAATGTCAATATGAAATTGATTTTTAAATAAATTTTTCTTCACACAACTGTGTTGGTGATGCATTTTAAATAGAGAATCCATGTGGACATCAAACACTTTGTGGTCTCAATATACTTAGTTCTACTTACATATTTGCAGTACATGAATAAATCATGAGTTTAGAAATCAATCAAAGGTTTTGCAATAATAAACAAAGGCAATATAAATATTCAGACACTTTCAGGAAACTTATTCAATAATTTCTAAATCAATGAGCTTCTTTTTAAGTCCTGGAGACTTTTTAGTCCAGCCTTTTTACTCCTCAGTCAATATATTGTTTTCTTATGAATTTTATAAGTTTTTTTTTTCAAAAATGAAACAGTGTGAATTGTTTCTGGGCTCTGTGTTTTGTTTCTGTGAATGATGCGTATGAAATACATAAGCATTTAATTGTTCTATATTTGAAAGAGTCACTCTTGTTCTCATTTCTTCTGAAAGGAACCTAGGAGAGTGCCTTGCTAGAGTCACTATGTGTCACTGCGAAGTGATTGAACTAATTATGGATTATGTCCAGCTCTACTGATTTCCAGGTTTTTAAGAGAAGCATTTTAGTCACTTCCTTTGACATAACTGTTCTAGAATCCATCATACTAACGATGTCTAAGCTTTCTGTTTCTTGTTTTGTCCGACTAGGGTTTTCACTATGTTGGACTGCATGCAATCATGTTGTTGACCAAAAGTTTTTCACATCCTCCTTATTTGAGGATTCTCTTTTGTTCTTTTTTTTTATTTAAAAAAAATTCCCGGCGGGGGGGGCGGAGCCAAGATGGCTGCTGGTAAGCACGGACTAGAGTGAGCTCCGTACCCGAGTCCCTCCAAAAACCTATAAAAATGGCTCTGAACCAATTCTAGAACGGCAGAACCCACAGAACAGCAGAGGGAAGCAGGGCTCCAGCCCAGGACAGCCCGGATAGTCTCTGGGTGAGCTATATTCCACACGGAGCTGGGAGCTGGGAGCTGGGAACGGAGTGGAGCAGAGCCCAGCCTGAGCGGCGTGGACGATCCAGTCCAGAAGCCGGGCGGAGGGGGCCCTAGCCCCCTGAATACGTGAGCAGTTACCAGACCCCTCGACCCACAAACACCAAAGACTGCGGAGAAGGTTAGTGGGAAAAGCTGCGGGAGTGGAAGGAGTTCGCGGTTCGGCTTCCAGCCCCGGGGGCAGCGGAGGTGGGGCAGCTACAGCTGTTGTTACTTCCGGCTCCAGGCCCACCTGGTGGGGGGGAATTAAGTGGCGGATCACAGCAGGGGTGCACAGCCTGCCGAAGATCTGAGCCCAGTCTGGACTGGGGGTCCTTGGGGACGGAGGAGTGCGGCTCTGACAGAGCTGGCACCTCCCCCCCAAACGTAGAACATAGAACTCTGTAATCTACAAGCAGTCATACCCCACTGAAAAACTCAAGGGTCAAGTTAGTTGGTTGGGAATATGGCCAGGACGCGAAAACAAGCCCAGATTCAGTCTTAGACTTTGGATTCTTTCTTTGGTGACAAAGAAGACCAAAACATACAGCCTAAAGAAGACAGCAAAGTCATAGAGCCTACAACCAAAGCCTCCAAGAAAAACATGAACTGGCCCCAGACCATAGAAGAACTCAAAAAGGATTTGGAAAAGCAAGTTAGAGAAGTAGAGGAAAAATTGGGAAGAGAAATAAGAAGGATGCGAGAAAACCATGAAAAACAAGTCAATGACTTGCTAAAGGAGACCCAAAAAAATACTGAAAAATACACTGAAGAAAACAACACCTTACAAAATAGACTAACTCAAATGGCAAAAGAGCTCCAAAAAGCCAATGAGGAGAAGAATTCCTTGAAAGGCAGAATTAGCCAAATGGAAAAGGAGGTCCAAAAGACCACTGAAGAAAATACTACTTTAAAAATTAGATTGGAGCAAGTGGAAGCTAGTGACTTTATGAGAAATCAGGATATTATAAAACAGAACCAGAGGAATGAAAAAATGGAAGACAATGTGAAATATCTCCTTGGAAAAACCACTGACCTGGAAAATAGATCCAGGAGAGATAATTTAAAAATTATTGGACTACCTGAAAGCCATGATCAAAAAAAGAGCCTAGATACCATCTTTCAGGAAATTATCAAGGAGAACTGCCCTGATATTCTAGAGCCACAGGGCAAAATAGAAATTGAAAGAATTCATCGATCGCCTCCGCAAATAGATCCCAAAAAGAAATCTCCTAGGAATATTGTTGCCAAATTCCAGAGCTCCCAAATCAAGGAGAAAATACTGCAAGCAGCCAGAAAGAAACAATTTGAATATTGTGGAAACCCAATCAGAATAACCCAAGATCTGGCAGCTTCTACATTAAGAGATCGAAGGGCTTGGAATGCGATATTCCGGAGGTCAATGGAGCTAGGATTAAAACCTAGAATCACCTACCCAGCAAAACTAAGTATCATGTTCCAAGGCAAAATATGGACTTTCAATAAAATGGAGGACTTTCAAGCTTTCTCAGTGAAAAGACCAGAACTGAATAGAAAATTTGACTTTCAAACACAAGAATCAAGAGAAGCATGAAAAGGTAATCAAGAAACGGAAATTGCAAGGGACTTACTAAAGTTGAACTGTTTTGTTTACATTCCTACATGGAAAGATGATGAGTATGATTCATGAGACCTCAGTATTAGGGTAGTTGAAGGGAATATGCATATATATATATATATATGCATATATATATGTTTATGTATATATATAAGTGAATGTGTATGTATGCATGTATCTATGTGTATATGTATGTATGTGTATGTATGTGTATATATATATATATGTAAAAGAGAGAGAGCAGACACAGGGTGAGTTGAGGATGAAGGGAAGATAGCTAAAAGAAATAAAATGAAATTAAGGGATGAGAGAGTAACTTACTGAGAGAGGGAGATAGGGAGAGATAGAATGGGGTGGATTATCTCCCATAAAGGTGGCAAGAGGAAGCAGTTCTAGGAGAGGAGGGGAGTGGGCAGGTGAGGGGGGAATGAGTGAACCTTGCTCTCATCAGATTTGGCCTGAGGGGGAATACCATACATACTCAGTTGGGTATCTTACCCCACAGGAAAGAAGAGGGAGGAAGATAAAAAAAAAAAATAAAAGGCAGGGGGATGATGGAGTGGAGGGCAGATGGGGGTGGAGGTAATCAAAACAAACACTTTGGAAAGGGGACAGGGTCAAGGAAGAAAATTCAATAAAGCGGGATGGGTTGGGAAGGAGCAAAATGTAGTTAGCCTTTCACAACATGAATATTGTGGAAGGGTTATACATAATAATACATGTGTGGCCTAGGTTGAATTGCTCAACTTCTTAGGGAGGGTGGGTGGGAAGGGAAGAGGGAAGGGAATTTGGAACTCAAAGTTTTAAAATCAGATGTTCAAAAACAAAAAAACTTTTTGTATGCAACTAAAAAATAAGATACACAGGCAATGGGGCGTAGAAATTTATCTTGCCCTACAAGAAAGGAAGGGAAAAGGGGATGAGAGGGGAGGGGGGTGATAGAGGGGAGGGCTGACTGGGGAACAGGGCAACCAGAATATACGCCATCTTGGAGTGGGGGGGAGGGCAGAAATGGGGAGAAAATTTGTAATCCAAACTGTTGTGAAAATCAATGCTGAAAACCAAATATGTTAAATAAATAAATTGCATTAAAAAAAAAAATAAAAACCAATCTTCAGAGGAAAAAAAAAAATTCCCAAGCCTCTGTAGTAAAGTTTTTTTTAACTAATATTGAACCTTTAATTTTGTTCTTTGCTTTGCTTTGACTCTGTATTTTCTTGACTCTTATTTTTAGCCACTAATTAAGGGGATTTAGATTTTTTAGGATTTTTGCTTCATGATTCTTTTTTATTGCATCAATTGGGCACCATGGACAATTTTGTACTGTGAAAACCAACTTGGTATCAATGTAATTTTCCCTTGTCTTCCTGAAGATATTCAGAAAGTTTCTCAAGTCACTTTCTGCCATGATGGTGTTTGACACTTCCCTTTATGGGGAATTGCCTGATAGCTCCACCTTTCCTTTATCGTTCCTGCCATGGCAACAGCCACCACATACACTACTGTATTCAGAGGTCCCTCAATGGTTTTATACTTTTTATCAAAAACTATGGGAGAAGGTATTCATTCGTGATGGTTATAGCAGACAAGCTTTTTTGAATTACTCTGTTTTGGTATAATTGGTCTCCTTGTTGGGTTCATGTTGTGAATTTCAAAAAGAGTTTTTTAAAAAAATTCCACTCTAAGCATACCTATCCTCCTTTCAAAATTATTTGATCCTTGTGCTAATTTTGTTACCTGTTTGATTTAATAATCAAGCAATAATAATTAGGTAGATAATAATCTACCTAATGGTAGAATTTTTGTAGTTTGAATTGAGAGATCTTTGGTGACTTCAAGTTCTTTAACTTTTCTGTCTTCTAGATTTTTAGTAGCTTCTTAATTTCATCTCTTATTTTGCTAATCTAGGCTTAGATTTTTTTTAAAACTAATTTATTTATTTTTAGTTTTCAACATTCATTTCCATAAGTTTTAAATTTTCTCCCCTTCCCTCCCCAAGATGGCATGCAATCTGCTATGGGCTCTATACATATATTCTTATTAAACACATTTTCACATTAATCATGTTGCCTAGAAAAATTATAACGAATGTGAGTAACCATGAGAAAGAAAAACAAAACAAAACAAAAAAGAAAATAGTCTGCTTCACTCTGCTTTCAGACTCCATAGTTCTCTGGATGTGGATTACATTTTCCAACATGAGTCCTTTGGAATTGTTTTAGGTCCTTGCATTGCTGAAAAGGACCGAGTCTATCAAAATCAGTCATCACACACTGTGGCTGTTACTGTGTACAATGTTCTCCTGGCTCTGCTCACTTCACTCACCATCAGTTCATATAAGTCTTTCCAGTTTTTCTGAAGTCTGCCTGTTCATCATTTCTTATAGCGCAATAGTGTTCCATTATATTCATATACCACAAGTTGTTTGGCCATTCCCCAGTTGATGGGCATCCCTCAATTTCTAGTTCTTGGCTGCCACAAAAAGAGTTGCTATAAATATTTTTGTACATCTGGATCCTTTTCCCATTTTCTGATCTCTTTGGGATACAGCCTTAGAAGCAGGCTTAGGTTATTTTAAAAAAAATTATTTTTAAAATGTGATTTAGTTATTATAAAAATGTTTGTCCTGTGCTGGTCATCAATGTTTTGTTGTTATGAAGCATTTCCTGAGGTAACCTGGCTTTGGTGCATGCTCAAATCACCTAAATGGAGACAAATACGGGAGATAGTAGGAACTTACTCTTAGGAGAAGATATTCTTCATTTCCCCGCCACATGAATGGGAACAGCTTCTTTCCATTAGCTGTGTAGCTGGAATGGGTGGAGTCTTTAAAATGATCAGACTGGATATTCTCTCTCTCTCTCTCTCTCTCTTTCTCTCTCGCCATCCAGAGGTGAAGGTTCTATTCACTTCAAACATGGGCATCGTGAAATAAACTAGGTGGAAGGAAGTATTACCTTCTCCCTCCCTTTAGGCCCTGTGACCCCAAGTAATGGGCTAGCAGCTTGAAATTTTAGTCTGTTTTGTTTTTTTTTTCAATTCTAAGTATACATACACATATGCACACACACACATACACATATATATACACATTTAAACACACACACATATATATACATATACACATATATGCAGACACATATATACATACATGTCTGTGTGTGTTTATGTGTTGTGTGTAGTGGAGTCCTGGACCCAGGAGATTGAGCCATGATGATTTTGGAGCCAGGATCCCAAGTAGCATATTGCTACCAGGTCAGTAGAGAATCCCTGAGTACTGGAACCTGAGCCCAGGTGCTGGGACTCCACCTCCTCACATAGAACTCTAAAGGACAAATGAAATAGACCTCAATCTCAAGCCCATTTATTGAGACCATATAGACTAAGTGGAAGGGGACCCAGCTTAGGTGTCCCTGTTGTGGTGAACAGGACTTTATCTGTGGATGCTGAGACCATCCCATTCTGATATTTTTAAAGATGCAGTCTGGTCAGTGGAAAGAGGCTGCTTCTCCCCTCACAGGAACACAGAATGTCTTCTCTCAGAAGCAGGTCTCTGCCATCTCCCACGTGAGTGCCTCTATCTTAGGTGATTTGGACATGAAGGAGTTAAATTAGTAACTGATGAGATATTCTGTTTCCAGTTTTGTTATGAGCCAGTCTTGACACATAATGAAGATATTTCTATGTTCAGTCCATTTCATGGGCAATCACGGTTTGCTCACTTTATCATCAGTGCCATCTGCACTAAAACATTTCCAGCAAAGGGGAGGCAGGGGTGGTAGAATTGATATTTCTGATTTGTTCCAGTATTCTTCCCCTCTCGTGTTACCAGAACATGAGGAGTTGTCACTTGTTGCTCTGATCCCTGTGTCAAGCTGATCACAAGTTCTCTAAGCTAGCTGTCTATTTCTTAGACTTTTCGAAGCAGTTGCATCACACTGACTGGGGGGCTAATCTAATTGATGGTGTTGCCAGGCCCAGTGTTTTAGGGTCTCTATCAGACCTTCACAACCACCAGAATGGTCCCAGGTCAGAGTAAGTTCCTAACGTACATCGCCCTCAATGGCATTTCCCTGCTTTTCCCATTCCAACCCCTTTACCCTCATAGCATAGATGATGGATTGAACTTTGAGGGGGTTATTGTTATTATTGCTGAAGTTATTCCTCCCAAGGACATTTGCCTTTTGACTTTGGACTCTAGAAGACCCAAATGTCCCTCGAAATCCAAGGAGTCTCTCTCCAATGATGGAGCTGTATTTAGTGACAAGTGGTGGGAGAGATACTTTTGGGCGGGAGAGATACTTTTTGCCAAGATAACCTTCAAATCTCGCTATGGGGGCAGACACTGACTCTACCTCCTCGTTTAAAATTTTCCCCCTTTTTTAACTTAACAGTTGTCATTAATCAAGGAAAACAAAAATGAATATTGTATGAGAAACTATAAATTTCTGTTGCACAAGCTTATTTTTTTAAGTAAATAGAAAATGAACGCAATAGTAACAGAATTGCCCTGTTTGTGGTCCCTTATCAACTTCTTTTCATTTTCTTCAGCATACTTTTAAAATGTTTTATGCATAACTGTTTCTTTTTTTTCTGCATCTCCACCACTACACAGTAATTCACCACTTCTTGTTCCCACCTTTGTAGATGCCCTCCCTTTTGACACATAAGCCCAATCGGCTGTGTTTGAAAGTGCATGTCTCATTCTGCACATCTAGTCCATCATGTCTTTGCCAAAGAGATGTGGAGTGCTTCCTCGTTTATCCTCTGAAGTCATAGTTGGTCATTGAATCGATGAGACTTCTATACTACCCTGCCTTTTCATTAGGCTGGGCCTGATGCTTAGATCACACTAAAGAAACTGTTTAATAAGCTGAAGATATTTAACTTGGTAATTGGGATATGATCCTTGCTCTATAGACCTTTGGATTGATTTTGGCCTTGAAGATAGCTATATTGAGCCTTGTTCTTCCAGGTGGTCTCCGAAAGGATAGGCTGACCTTTGGAACCCAGTTTTCTGCCTTGGTCTCAGAAGACCGTTTTCAGGCTAGCTCTTGGTCTGGGTCGTCTGCAGATTGATTGTAGGTCCTTAAAGCTGTGCTAACTCTCTAAAATTTCTGTGTGTGCTCTTCAGGCAGTCATTGCAACACCACTGCCAACTGAGTATCTCAGGGATTTCTAATGACATTTCTAGTCAGATGGGCTGCAAAGTTCTCCCAGGGGATTGGAAGTATAATAAAATTGATGCTAAGCAGGGGAATCCCTAATATCACTAGAGGCATCATGGAGAGGTGGTTTGTGTTCTAGTCTTGGTTTGGTGACCATCTAGCTATATGACCTTAAGCAAGACATTTCACTTTTCTAGATCTCAGTTTCTTTTTTTTTAATTTATTTTTTTAATTTCAGTTTATAACACTCAGTTCCACAAGTTTTTGAGTTCCAAATTTTCTCCCCCCCTTCCTCCCCAAAATACCATGTAATCCACTATAGATTCTACATATACCTTTGCATTAAACTTATTTAAACAATTGTCAAGTTGTAAAGAAGAATTATAACCAATGGAATGAATCATGAGAAAAAAGAAACAAAACCAAAAAAAAGGGGGAAAAGAAGAGAGCAAATAGCTTGCCTCAATCTGCATTCAGACTCCGTAATTCTTTCTCTGGATGTGCATAGCTGTCTTTGAACCTCGCATTGATGAGAAGAGCCAAGGCTATCAAAGTTAGTCCTTACAGATACCGTGTGTCTGTAATCATATGTGACATTCTCCTGATCCTGCTCCCCTCAGCATCAGATCACGTAAGTCTTTCCAGGTTATAATGAAGTCCGTCTGCTCCTCATTTCTTATAGCACAACGATATTCCATTACATTCATATACCATGACTTGTTTAGCCATTCCCCAATTAATGGGTATCCCCCTTGGTTTCCAATTCTTTGCCACCACAAAAAGAGCTGCTACAAATATTTTTGAGCATACGAGTCCCTTTCCCATTTGTGTGATCTCTTTGGAACACAGCCCTCTCTGGGACACAGAAGTGGTATTGCTGGGTCAAAAGGTATGCACGTTTTTATAGCCCTTTGGGCATAGTTCCATATTGCTCTGCAGAATAGCTGGATCAGTTCACAACTCCACCAACAATGTAACAGTGTTCCTATTTTCCCACATCTTCTCCAGCATTTATCATTTTCCTGCTTTGTCATGTTAGCCAATCTGACAGGAGAGATGTGGTACCTAAGAGTTGTTTTGATTTGCATTTCTCTAATCAATAGTGATTAGATCTCAGTTTCTTAATCCAAAAAATGAGGCAGTTGGGTCAAGATGATTGCTAAGGTCCTTTTGTTTCTAAAAACTTGATGACTCTATGATTCTAGTTCTCCTTCATTTCAATTACAGCCTTAAGATTCAAATGTCCTATAATAACTTAAAAAACTATTTATTTCTATATGTTCTCTCTCTATAAATTTATATTATATATAATATGAAAACTATATATTTCTGTATATGTCCAGTAATGATAATTGACATTTAAGTTTTGCAAATATAATTTTAAGTAATGCAAATATGCATTATCTGATTTGATTCTCACAAGAGCCCTGTGAGGCAAGGACTAAAAGCATTATTAAAATAGCAATAGTAAGCATTTATGTAGCGGTTTGAGATTTGTTAAGCACTTTACAAATATATGATATCCCAAAATCTTGCTGTAGTAAACTTCTACCAAGACTTTTGGGACATCCTGTATTGTCTCATTTGTTCCTCACAACAACTCAGGGAGATACGTGCTATTATTATCATTCCTGTTTTACAGATGAGGAAGCAAAGGTAGACGGGTTAAGTGACTTGCCCAGAGTCAGACAGCCAGTAAGTGTCTGAGGTAGAATTTGAATTCAGGTCTTCCTAACTTCAACATTCTATGCATAGATGAATAAACTGATGATCAGAGAGATTAAATAATTTGTTCATGGTGACTCAACTAGCAAGTATTGACAGTAGGATTAAAATCCAATCTCTTCTGACCAATGTTCTTTCCACTAAACTAGGCTACCCCTTCCTTGGTATACAAAGAAAACGCCCATCTGCTATGAAACCTAAACAAAACAAAAAAACCCTCCCCTGTTACATCTTTTAAGAAAATACATGATCAGGAGAAAAATGAAAATAAAAACCAATCTTGATGTATTCCTAGTTCCAATCATTAAAGTGAGACTTGGCAGGCTGTGTCTTGTTATGATGACCTGAAATAAATGTTCTATAAGGCAAAAATAATGAAAATCTGAAGAAGACATGCCAGAGGAAGGCCAAGGTCAGAGTAACCCCTCTTTCTGCTAGTCTCCTGTGTGTTGCTATAGGTGTATTGTATCTGAAAAATTGGGTACCAAAAAAAAAAGAAGAAGAAAGCAATTGTTTCCAAAGACTGTCTCTTTTAGCTATCCAGGCTAACAGAAACACTAGCTTCCTACCACACTGAATAATGACAGCTGTTCTCGGAGAACAACCTGTTTTCTGAAGCTTCTGAAAGGGAGCCCAGCCCACCAGACCTCCTAATATTTGTTTGCATTAGCTCCTCAACACAATTTATAATTCAGTATCACTCCCTATATTTGTCTTCCTTTTCCTAGGATTCAAAGATCATAGTTTGCTCTAAAGCCAGGATACCATGGAGACTAGATCAACTCCCATCCTGAAAAAGGTTAGTCTGTCACACTTTGAGATGTGATGGTTTGATAATTCCTGACAACAGATGATTGCAGAGTTCTTTTTGATCTCCCTTCTACATAAAAGACCATTTGCATTCCATCCTGTTAAAAGAAGCATTGTACCTCTTGGTTCATACATGTGTAGCATTTGACCAATATTTCCTTTACTTTACAAAAAAATCAATTTATTCATATTTGTATAGTGCCAAGCATGGTGGGGGCTACAAAAACAAAAAATGAGACTGTCCTTGCCTTCAAAGAGTCTACACAGGCAAGAAAATGCAAAGTGGATACAAAAGACACTTTGATAGGAGAGGTAGGAGCTCTGAGCTAAAAGAGAAGGTGAGAGGGAGAGTATAGAGTATTGTATGTATCCAGAGGTGAGAAATGTTTCTGCAAATGTATGGAGATGGAATACTGAATGTCATGAACAGGGAAGAGTGAGTAGGCCTGGTTACCTGGAATTTGGTATGAGAAAAGAAGAGTAATGTTCAATAAGCCTGGAAAGGCAAGCTAAAGCCAGATTATAAAGCATTTTAAATGCCAGAGGGGTTTAGATTTTATCCTAGAGGAAACAGGGAGCCATCAAAGCTTCTTGAGCAGAAGAATGACATGGTCAGACTTGCGTTTTAGGAATATCAATATGGCAGCTTGTGTGGATGATGAATTGGAGGAGGAAGAGAAGAGAAGCGAAAAGAAGAGAAGAGAAGAGGAAAGAGGAGAAGAGGAAAGAGGAGAAGAGAAAAGAGGAGAAGAGAGAGAGAGACACAGAGAGAGAGAGAGAGAGAGAGAGAGAGAGAGAGAGAGAGAGAGAGAGAGAGAGAGAGAGAAAGTTTAGGAAGAAAAGTTTATAGACGGAAATAGGTGTTGAAGAAACCTTTGAATCTGAGTCCTAACTTTATCACTAAATCATAGTTACCCTTTCTAAACAAGTTACTCAGCATTGCTGGAGCTACTAATAACTTGTTTACAATTTCAAGTAGTTTCTGCTTAGCATACCAGCACACTGCTCCTCAAGATGGCAGGCCAACTCTCATGGACCTCCCAGTTTGGCTAGAGTAAACTCTGAAAGTAATGAGAGTCTAACTATTGTTCAGATATTCTGAAGAGAACCTGGGGATGGTGGGATGTGTGGAGAAAACTTCTATTGACTCTGTAGTGCCTAATGTTAGATTTTCAGAGTGAGCATTTACACTGCAAATATTTACAAATACTACAAATCAGGGCTTGGTTTATTGTTTTGTTGATTGCCTAGACTTAAGAAAGTGATGGAGAAAATGTTAATAAAGAAGATCAAACATGAAAGTGTGGCAGGATTTTCGGAGAGCTGGCTGTTAAACATTTACCAGCATATCCCCAGGGTAAGCTGCTTAATCACCCAGTGCTTAACTAAAAATCTATCAGAAATCAAGTCAAATAAAGTCAAGTTAACAAATATTTAAATGCCCACTGTGTGCAAAGTACTGTGATGGGCATTGTGAGACAACCAAATTTGAGACAAGGAATGGTTGTTGCTCTCGTGGAGCCCAGTGGAGGAAAACAACACTTACACAAAAAACTCCAAATTATAATAATACATAAATGCATCTGATGTTCCTCTAAAAAGACTTCTTCTGATTCCTCATTGTGGACCAATGATGAGCCTCAGTTCTGAATGGCTAAGGTAAAAAGAACCCTCTGTGGTAATATGGGAAACACATTCTCACTGAGTTCTTGAGGTAGGTAATTGCTGCTGAATAGCATTATTACCACGTAGAACTCTATTTATTATTTTATTACTTATTTCTTTGTTATAATAAACTAGTATTTATAAGGAATATATGTGTATGCAATGTTTATATTCATTTA
Source organism: Trichosurus vulpecula (assembly GCF_011100635.1). Classification (NCBI taxonomy): domain Eukaryota; kingdom Metazoa; phylum Chordata; class Mammalia; order Diprotodontia; family Phalangeridae; genus Trichosurus; species Trichosurus vulpecula. Next base: position 419,806,380 of record NC_050573.1, read on the forward strand.
TTATAGTATATTATTATGTTTACATGTAATATTTATGTTTATATGTAATATACTATATTACACTATATGTAACATACACTATGTATAATATAAACATAAAGTCTATGATATATTTATTTGTTATAATTAAGATTAATAAAACAATATAAGAAAGAGAATATATGAATATATTTAATAATACAACATAAACATTTTATTATGTTAATATAAACTAATGTAAAATATGAAACCATGTAAAATAAAATAAACATATGATAAAAGGAAATAAAAACTTCTTACGACAATGGTAATTTTTATTGAGTTGGAAAGGACCAGTCACAGACTTTGTGTCAGTTGTCTAACGATCAGCATTGCTAATTTTGGAGAGTCTCACTTTTGGAACTGGCCAATGAACATTTTTAGTTATGCTAACTCATGAAGATTACCTGCTGAGGTAGTAGAAGATGGGATGGGTCATTGAAGGCACAAATGACCCTGCAACGGGTTTAAATGTCCGCAACAAATCAAGAGAACAAGCATTTATTGAGCATCTACTATGTGTTCACGCTACACTAAGTGCTGGAGATACAAAGAAAGGCAAAAACAATTCCTGCCCTCAAGGAGCTCACAGTCTAATGGAGGAAACAACTACGTACAAACCAGCTCTATGCCGGATAAACTGGAGATAATCTCAGGAAGTACTAGAATTAAGGCTTCTTGTAGAAGGTGGGAAAGGGGCTTTAGGTGATACTTGAAGAAAGCCAGGAAAGCTGGGAGGTGGGGATGAGGAAGAAAAGAATTCCAGGCATGGAAGACAACCAGTGAAAACGTTTGTGGTTAGGAAATGGTGTATTTTGTGCAAGCAACAGCAAGGGAGGACACTGTCACAGATCATGGATTATGGTCGGGGATAAAGTATAAGAAGACTAGAAAGGTAGGAAGGGCTTTAAAAGTCAGATAGAATTTTATATTTGGTCCTGGAGGTAATAGGGACCCACAGAGAGGTTTTTGAATAGGGGAATGATCTGGGCCTTAGGAAGATCACTTTTGACAACTGATAGCAGGATGTCCTAGAGTGGGGAGAGAGGTGGTAGACAGATGAATCAGTAGGCAATTGCAGCAGTCAAAAAGCGAGGGGTTAAGGGCCTACACTGGTGAAGTGACGGTGTCAGAGGAGAGAAGGGGGCGTAGATGAGATACATGGCAAAGTTAGAAATAACAGGCTCTTCTGCTATCTTTTGATCATAGATTTCATAGCTGGAAAGGGCCTTGGAAATTAATTAGGTCAGCACTTTCATTTAACACATGAAGAAACACAGAGATAGAGACCAGAAGTGACTTGTCCAAGATTACGCAACAAATAATCATTCAAGCCAGGATTTGAACCCAGACTCCAAGCCCAGTGTTCTTTCCAATGCATCATAAATAGCTAGGTGTATTAAAAATGTGTATTAAAATTGATTGGAGGGACTGGGGATGCTTAGTTTGGAGAAGATTTGGAGATACCAGATAGTGATTGTCCAATATTTGAAGGACTGTGACGTGGAAGAGGATTAGCTTTGTCCTACTTGGTCATAGTAGGAGGAACTTGAAGGACCTAGTGTTATTTCAATGAGGCAGAATTAGGCTTAATTAAGGAAACACTTCATAACAATTAGAACTGTCCAAAAGTGGACTTTCTGTAGGGGCAGTGAATTTTCCCCCACTGGAGTGGGGTTGGAGCAAAGATGGGCCATGTAGAAGAGGCAACTTTTTGCCAAGTACTGCTTAGATTACAACCCTGATCCATTAAATCAGGACTGTCCAACCTTAGGTTTTTATTGAAACAATAGACAATATATTTTGATTTACCATTTTAGTGAGAGCTCTATGATAGCTTGGCTTAGTTTACTAAAGCATTTATGTAAATTTCTATGCTTGTAGGCAGGCTGCATAAATCACACAGCCTGGGCCCTATGTGGCCTGCAGGCCTCATTTTGGACAGCCCTGCATTAAATGAAGAAGCCCTGGGACCCCCCCCCCCCCAGGAAGCTGAGTTCCTGTTAGAGTAAAACCAAGCCAGTAACAGCCCAGAGGCCCCTTTTCACAGGTAAAGTCTGAATAGCCTTCAGATCCCCAGGACTCTTCCCTTTCCCCATTAGCATGAATCAGCCCCAGTCCACAGGTCCAGGCTCCTTACTTCCTTCCCACAATGCCTGGTCCTTCTAGACCTTAGAGAAGAACCCTATCAAAACCCAGATTTTACTGGTAAGGGAGAGGAAGTTCTATTTCCTCTAGGTACCCACCAGGTGCCCAGTTTCACTCCATCATTCTGTTAAACCTGAAAGTCTGATTGAAGGAGGCAAACAAGCTAGGTGATAGAAAAATCCGTGTTGTTTATTATTTTCCCTTAAAGCATAGCTAAGCTAGCTTACTTGTACGTACAAGGAGTCAGAGCATAAGCTCTGGCTGTCTGAACAAAAGAATGAGAAAACTTATATGTTATTTTAGCAGACCCAGCAAGCCTGTGTTACCTCACTTTTATGACCCCCATGTATGTTTAACCATGATACAAGAAGAGGATTTTCCTTAATGGAATAGGTTTGTAAAGACAAGAGTGTTGACAAAGGTCAGTTAAAGTATATACCCATAGAATATTAAGTGAGGTGGTCTTCTGGGGATTAGGGTCTCATCCCTTAATGGCTAACAGAGGAAAGAATGTCCTTAGGTCAGTCTGATCTGGCCTTGTTGACAGAGGTAGGGGTATTCCTGAGCAAACTTTAGGGAACAAAGAAGCCCAGGTCCTGGATCTTCTTCCAGTTATTCATTGATTCAGACTCTGGGTCTGGTTGAAATAAAAAATGATATAAAATGGTATAAAATGTTCCACAATTCTCTCTGATTGCCTTTTGTTTTATGAATGTCTTCCTTCGATAAACCTGGCTCAACCTTACTGTCTTGTGAGTTCCATGTTTCCTTTTCCTTAACTACTGGTATTCCAAACCTTCCTGAGTCTGTATTAAGACATGTGATCTCTCTTTTAGAGGAACCCAACAATGTCCTTCCAAATATGGAATGTTTCTGAATATGCCAGCTGGTGTTCTAGTTGCCAGGCTTAGAATTTCAAAATTAATTGCAAAATTCTCCAAATCTCTCACGGGTTATATTCCAGGAACAGGAACACAGATCTGGTTACACATTGTAGTACGGGTCTGCTCCAAATTAATTATCCTTTTTTTTTAACCTCCTCTGCCTGCTCTCCCTCAAGCTCCTTCCTTCCTCCTGAAACTCCACTTGCATTTCATTTACTTGCCTTTCAATGGGCATCTGGTGATCATAGCAGATTCATAATATTTGCCTTTTAGCAAAGAATAAATCTGGATGCTTCGAATACATTCTTGGATTAACTTTTCCATCTGGATAAAGAGTTGAAATGCAAAGCCAGCACATCTATGAGTGGGAGCTTTTAAAAAACCAGGATGGGGACATCAGCTTGATTTTTAAAATGTACATGCCTCATTCATTCAGCTTTAATCAGCTTTTCTTAAGCACTAACTATGAACCTGTTCTCGGTGTTGGGATACAAAGACAAAGGAATGGAACACTTTCTACTCTTGAGGGGTTAACAATCTAATAGGGAAGACAAAAATAACATATATACTCTGTAAATGTATACAGAATAAATATAAAGAGAATAAATTAAAATAAATGTGAAGTAGTTAAAATCTACTTTGGGAGGGAGGGTATTAGACCTTGGGGGGAATCTGGAAAAGATTTCATGTAGAAGGTAGAACTTGAGTCTCATCTTAAAGGAAGAGAAGAACTTCATGACAGTAAGGAGGGAGTACATGCCAGGCACAGAGGACTCAGCCAGTGCAAAGGCAAGGAGATGGGAAATGGGGTGTCATTGTTGGGAAACAAAGGTCAATTTGTCAATATCAAAGATTGTGTGCATGGGAATAAAATCCAATGAAGCTGGAAAGGTTTGTTGGAGTCAGGTTATGAATGGCTTTAAAAACTAAACAGAGAACTTTGTATTTTATCCTCAAGGCAATAGGGAGCCACTGAGCTTTATTGAATGAAGGAGTCACATGGAAGGGAGACCAATGAAGTGATTGCAATAATCCAGTTGAAAGGTGTTGAGGGTCTGAACAAAGATGGCAGCTGTGTGAATGCAGAGAAGGAGATAGATGGAAGAGAGGTTGTGAGGAATGCCTTTTGTTTTCTGACTGAAAGTCTGAATGAATTTTATTGATGAAAAGAAGTCAAGATATGTGAAGCTTAACAGTGTGGGACATAGGATTGCTGCTTACCCTGGCATCTTCACTTTTCTCCTTTCCTCCCTGGTTCTTACCCTGGCACTGGAAGGTAGAAACACCTCCTCAACATCCCTCAGCTCATCTACTGAGGCAGCATGGTGACCCCAGTTTCCACTGCACCCCGTGATGAGAGGTTCGTTCTGACTCCAAAAGATTCTGTAATAAACCTGGGGCTGATGGGACCAGCCTCGTGGCTATCTGATTTCAGGGCTACTACATGGCCAATCTTTGCTTCAACCCCATTCCAGTGAGGGAGAATTCACTGCCCCTACCAGAAGTCCTCTTTTGGACAGTTTTAATTGTTATGAAGTATTTCCTTAATCAAGCCTAATTCTGCCTCTCTGAAATGATACTAGATGCTCCAAGTTCCTCCTTCTATGGCCAAGTAGGACAAGGCTAACCCTCTTCCACCTCATAGTCATTCAAATATTGGACAATCACTATCTGGTCTCTCCAAATCTTCTTCAAACTAAGCCTTGTTTCTCCACTTACTCCTTGATGCCTAAGATCCCTTCTCTGGAGGACAAGTGCATTGTTTTTTGACAGTGAGAGAAGTTAAGATAAAAAACCCAAGTTAACTTAATTCACACTAAGATGTAAAATACTAATATCAGATTCTTTCTTGGGAGCAAAATAAGTAAGGGGGGCAGAGGAAAAATGTTACTATTGAAAGGACAAAAGTATTCAAAAAGAGAGGAAGCTGAGAAGACTGAAAGACAAACGCTGTCTATTTCACAATATTTTAAGCAACTGAATATAAATGTCCTGGCATATTCAGCCAATAATTCACATTTACATAGCACTTAGAGATTTGCGAGGCACTTTCCAAAGGACCCCACCCTGTGAACTAGTTAGATGAATTATTATCATCCCTTTTTACAGATAAGGAAACTGAGCATCAGAGATGGAACATCATACAGACATGAAATACAAATCAAGTCTCCTGACTTCAAAGCCAGGGCCTTCTCTTCTAGGCTGACTTCTAAGGTGTTCTGACTCACTGAATAGTTTCTCCTGCACAATATGTCTTGATGTAAGGTCCCTCAAAGGCCAACCTAGATAAAAACCAGTAGTTTTAGAAAAAAGAGACTGATAATAACTGACATTTATGTAGTACTTTACAGACACTATATGATGAGTTCCTCGACTCAACCTTATGTAATCAATATTAACCCCATTTTGCAGATGAGGCAGCAGACTCTCAGAAGAGCATTTGTCCTAGGTCACATATCTGTCTAGTCTTTGCTAGGATTCAAACCTTGGGCTTTTGACCCCAAGTTCAGTTGTTTTGCTGCTTCCTCAATCTACCTCCCATTGAGAAGATGATTTTTCTGGTTGTCTCTCCTGAGCGTCATTGAAGAAGAGGCTATTTTGGTAGCAGAAAATGGAGGGAGAAATAAAAAAGAATTCAGGTTATAATGAAAACCTCTTTGCCTTTGGTGAAATACAATATGAGTCAGGGTTTTCCCAGTAGAGGATGCCAACAGTCTTTGGAGTCACCCCCACTCCACCAAAGTCGCCTGGAGCCCTGAGAAAGAATAGCTGCCAATGGGATTCTCGATTTGTTCCCTTGGACTTACTCAACCTCTCTCCACATGGTTTGGGGGGAAAGGAGGGAGAAGGGTGTTTCAACAATCCGGCTAGCAGCTGTTGTGGGGGTGAAAAACCAACACAAGCCCAACAACAAGAATGCTGTCAAAGCCCAGGTTCTTTTGATCTGCTTTACTAAGGAAAGCAACGTTAAGGGGTTAACAAGCTTATTTTAATCCCGCATACAAATATCACTCACTTAGTTCAGGGGAAAAAGCCAGCACCCTGAACTTCAGAATAAAATACAAACAAAGTACAAACATTGACAGACAGACCTTGTCTGATTCAAAACCCAATACATAGTTACCAGAGTTTAACAAAGTCCCAACATCTGGGTTACGAGCTGGAGGGCTCTTAGCTACAGCTGTGTGTGCCACCAAGAGTGAGAGCCCTGAGCAAATAGCTCTGTCTTCTCTTCTTATACCATTTCAGATGTCATCAAGCGTCATCTGAATGATCAGAACTTAGGCTCCTATGATTGGCTCTTGAGTTAGCACCTCCTCTTAGGACCCTGGGAGCTTCATACCCACATAGGCTTAGCACCTAATAGGGGTTTGGGCCCGGGACTTAGCACCTAGTAAGACTCAATGAAATACAACGAATTAATCAAAGGAAACAAAAGCCAAACTCTTCAAGGGCACTTGGTTGAACTGAGTACTGAGAGCCCATTTTGCTTATCAATACAAAGGGCTGGACTAGGAGTGAGGAGACCTAGTTACTAGCCTTGGCTCTGCTAATTTTTAGTTGTATCCCTTGAGGCAAGCCACTTCATCTCTCCGCCCTGCAATTGGTTCAAAAGTATTTATTAAGTGTTGACAAAGTTCTAGGGCCACAAGTTCCCAAAGCGGGTGTAACTGCCCCGGTGGGGGGGGGAGGGTCAGGGGGGAGGGGGGAGGAGTGGTGCTGGAAGGATGAGGGGTGGGGGAAGGCAGTAGTAGCCTCGAGCACAATTGAGCAGCATTGAATAAAAATAAGAGGCTGGTGGAAGCATAAGGAAAGAAGAGAAGAAAGCTTTGAAAAACCATTCCTGCATGTTTTATCTGTTGTGTAACAGAGTTAAAGTCATAGTGATTACATTATTTTCCAAATAAACACACAAAATGCCAATATAACCAATCAGGTCTTAACAAGCAAGTGTGTCGCCCATTGTCAGGAAGTCCAGCATGCATCAACAGGAATACATGTGATGTGGATGCAAACAGTGCCCTAAGGGCTAAGTTGCCTTTTCCCTGGTTTGTCCTCTAACTTGGAGACGCCTTAAAGTCTCTTGATACAAAGGTGCCCTAAGGGATGAGTTTCTCTCTCCCTAGTGCCCTAAAGTCTCCTTCACTTATCTTGAAATACCACCAAACTTCCTGTTACCCTGTGCCATGGAATTCTTTCTCTCCCCCATCCGAGGCCATAACAATTTCAGTCTCCCTTATCTTGTGTCATTCCTTGCCCTCTACCTGTGTCCTTATCTTATAAGACTATGTCTCCAGCCCCCATAAGAAACCCTAAAATCATCCTACAGTCTGTATAGCTTTTTGTCTATATAAGTCTGGTTTCTTCCCTACATCAGTGCTTTTGTTTAGCTCCTTGCTAAATCCCGGGCCTGCTGCTTTTGCATCAATAAAACTCCCAATGGCTACAGAGAAGGTCTAAGTGATGAGCCAGCTCTCCCAACTCTGACCTCATCAATATGTGTGTAATGACTTGTTTACAGTATGATACTATGCAGTTACATGATGCAATATTCCATCATCAAAATTTCAATGAAGGAAAAAATCCACAAATTTAGAATAAATTATTAAATTTAAGATGCATCATTTAAAAACATGTTATATCTTTTTGAAGTGACACAAATTAGAACATTAAAAAAACATTAAAAGGTTAAAGAAAGTAGATTTCCAGGGGAGCACTGAGTATTTTTCTTTCAAAGGGGGTAGTAGGCCAAACAAGTTTGGGAACCTCTATTCTGGGCACTGTGCTTGGTGCTGGGATACAAAGAAAAAACCCGCTTTATGTAGGGGAAAGGACATGTACACAGTGGCAGGTCATTGAGGACCTATATCCCCCTGATTCCCTAGGGTTTGAGTAGCTCCCCTGGATAGCCAAGCATTGATAACTGAAAAGCTCGTCTCCATCACATTTTAAGAATTGGAGAAGTCCAGGGAGATGAATGAGTTGTGAGGGAGAAGAGCTGTAGCAAGGGTGACTTCCTCTGAGGAAGTGAGGACAAGATAGGATGGGCAGTCTGGTGAACTTCACATGGGTTATCCTACAACCACCACCATTGCTTCTGCCATTGGGGTCATAATCACAAGGGTCTGGGCAGTGGAGTGAATTTTGAGACACTAAAACACTAAATTTTTAAGTTATATGAAAGCCAAATGGAACAGCTACACAGTGGTTGAAACTGTTTCTGCCACTACTGAGAACAGAATCCACACTTGCATATTCTTTCACTTGCACTCCTGTTGTCTCCCTTTCTTAGGAAAGAAATGAACTTATTTCCTTATTCATGTATCTGAAAAGTTTGTTTTACTCTCTGTTTTGCTATTCTATGAGATACAGTGGTTAACCACTGAGTCACTGATCTGAATCTGTGTCTTTGCATGGTGGTAACAGAGGGAGATGCAACAGATGGCAACTAGTACTAATAGCTAGCATTCATGTACTAGCTTTTAGGCTTGCAAAGCACTTTATAAATATTATCTCAGGTTATCATCATAGTGATAATGCTGGTCTTGCTAAAGCATCACCAGTGCAGATGAGCTGCCTGTGTGTTTCTGCTCCCTGGGGTCCAGAGGCAGTGTGGGCCTCATGGTGGTGCTGCTGGAAGTGCTGCTGCTGGAGACCACTTTGGGAGATGTTGTTGATTTGTGTACAGAGTAGTGGCTGCAGGCTTGCTTGAATTTTTTGAAGTTGTGCAAAATAAATTGTGTCATTCATAATGTCCAGAGAGATTTTATTATACAAATTGGTGATCATATGGGTTGTTGCTGTGTTTGTCCTTCATTCTCAAAGAGGACCATGACACCAGGGAAATGATGACATGACTTGAACTTGACTTTGATTTGAGTGAGGGAGGGCTGGATCCTATGGGTACGGGGCCATGGAAGGGAGTCAGTTTTTGTGCAACTGTATGGTGATCAAGCAAGGCTTATTTGAGGCAGAAAAAATGCCAAGAATTAGGGCACCATATCTATAGTGAAGAATGGCAATGATCATCATGGATCTCCATTTCTTATTACCACAGGAGACAATCTAGATGACCTTGATCTGTTGTGTGTACAGTGTTTGGTGAAATAACAAAAGGAATGGATGTATCCAAGAAAATGAATGAGACTTTTGTTGACAAAGACTTTGTAACTTATTAAGATGTCAGGATATATCATACAGTGATTTTAGAGGATCTATTTGATGACTCAGCTGATGTACCAATTCCTAACTGATCAGTAGAGCCAACCAAGGAACAACTAGACAGTGGCTGAATAGAAGCAGATGAAGAAATAGATGATTTCAAAGGGAGATCAGCTGAAGAAACCAAAGAAGTAATGGCCAAGAAGGAGGGGAGAAAACCTCAGGTTATTCTTTTAGAAATGGTGAGAGATTTACCTGATGCAGATATCAAACCTCCAGAAAATGTCCTGATTGCGTGCAAATTGAATCCAGTGACCACAGATGAAGATCCGGAAATAATAATCTCAAGATTTGGGCCCATAAAAAGCTGTGAGGTTATTCGTGACTGGAAGATGGGAGAAACCCTTTTGTTATACGTAACTTTGGCCCATCAAAAAATTAAATAAATATCTCATTTTATCCTCATAAAAAGGTAGGTGCTCTTATTATGACTAATTAATAGTAGGTAACATGTATGTAGTGCTTACTATGTGCCAGGCACCTTATACATATTATCTCATTTGATCATCACAACAACCCTGGGACGTACATGCTATTCTTCTCTTCATTTTACAGATGAGCAAATTCAGGCCAACAGAGATTAAATGACTTGGCTAGGATTCTGAGGCTAGATTTGTACTGAGATCTTCCAGACTCCAGGCCAGGCCCTCTAACCATTGTGTCACCAAGCTGCCCCAAAATGTTCAGTGGGAATAGATAATGAGAGATTTTTTTATCACTGTTGGGACTATCCCAACACGGAGGCTCAGCCTTGTGTAGAAGAGAGAATGGTTGATTCATTATTTCATAGCATTCCCAAAGAGGAGGTAGATCTGGACCAGTGCTAGGCAGAAAAGGCAAAACAGCTTCTGCTGGAGGAAAGTTTGTAAGTGAACTAGAATGAGTCTTTCCTAGGTGATTGACTCAAGTACTTCCCCTTTCCTGTGATACCACTCACAAGAGGATGAGGACAAGAAAGAGAGAGTAACTCGACCCCTGCTCAAGACCCAAGTACTTACCTTCTATTCCACAGAGCTGTTTCTCATATATATGTCTATGTCTATGTCTATGTCTATGTCTATGTCTATGTCTATGTCTATGTCTATGTCTATGTGTATGTATAATATATGTGTATGTATATATGTGCATATGTGCATGTATATTTACATATATGTATGCATATACACATACACATGTATATACACATGCATATACATATCAGTGTATGTATATCTGTATGTATGTACATATTGTATATCTATGTACACATATGTATATACTATGATCTCTAAGGTCCCTATTTGAATCATATGGCTCCCAGAGTATAAATGCTTTGAACATACTCAGAAAATGAAGAATGGCACGATGCATGCATTGCCAGATCTAGCTCAGTGTTTGGGAGGCTCTGAAGGAAAGTATGGGAAAGAAGAGGTATTAGACTGATTCCCAAACTGAGGGTCTACAGAGCCATGGTGTATGCCTACGAAACCTGGACAGTCTACCAGCACCATGCTAGGAAACTGAATAGCTTCCATTTGAATTGTCTTAGGAAGAATCTGAAGATCACCTGGCAGGATAAGATACCAGACACTGAGGTCCTTACTTGAACTAAATGGAGCAAGCATTCATATGGTGGTCAGAAGAAGCAATACAAGGACACTCTCAAGATCTCTCTCAAGAACTTTGCAATTCATAGTGTGACATGGGAGACACTGGCACAGGATCACTCAGCATGGCGTGCTCACATCAGAGAAGGTGCTGTGCTCTATGAGCAAAGCAGAATCGAAACAGCTCATGAAAACTGGAAACTTCAAGGAAACGCAGGATGTGCAAATTTAGAGTAACCACCCCAAATGTTCACATGGATTATTTGTGCCCGACCTGTGGTAGAACATTCTGAGCTCCTATTGACCTGATCAGCCACGGTTGGACACATTGAAACTTGACTCTAGCGTAGTGATGTCATTTTGGTCCTCTTTGAGAATGAAGGACAACAATCTATCTTTCCAGAGCACTAAACCCTGGAAGTCTGGAAAAGGCTAATCCATTAGCACAAGGGGGAGCAATTTGTAACAGCTAAGGATTAAGAAAGGGCTATGGTTTTCTCAACTGGAAGATCTGAATAATAGAACATCACGTCTGGAAGGGACCTATTCTAGACCAGTGCTCTCATTTCATGGATGAAGAAATGGAAGCTCAGAGGAGTAAAGTTACTTGTCCAAGGACACACAGCAGGTTAGTGGTAGAAAAGGGTCTAGAACTCAGGTCTCCTGATTCTCAGTCCACAGCTTTTTTCTATTGCATCCCAGTGCTGGAAGAAAATAAGGGGAGAAATGGTTTTTTTTTTAATTTTTATTTATTTATTTTTTTTTTTGTGCAATGATGCTTGAAGTTTTCAGTTTTCATGACGTCAGGAACAATTCCCTAAATTAATGCAAAAAAGAAATCCATGAAATTCCTCATTGGATTGTATAGTTCTCCAATCTAATTTCTGCTGCCAGAAGAAGTTTTTTTTATTTTGTTAAGTTTAAGCAGATTTTCCCTTCTGCTACTTTCTGATAGCAATGATATGGCTCTTGCTGAGATGAACTAGCAGCTGTATGAATGTCGTGGAAAAATTCTGAATGCATAGTTTAAAGACCAGGTGAAGTTGTGGCTCTGCTACTTGACTGATAAATGACCCGGTATAATAATAATAATAATAATAATAATAATAATAATGAAATAATAATAATAATAATGTTGTTGACGATGATGATGATGGTGATGATGGTGATGATAATGGTGACTTTTGGGCGTCAGATGTATGATTTCCTTGGTACAAGGAACTCCTAGTATGGAAACTCCCTCTACTCCAGGAGATCTGCTGCTACTTTGCATGTGATAGTCTCTTTGCCTCGGGACATGGAGAAGTTAAGTGACTTGCAGAGAGTCACAAAACTAGGATAAAGACAGGACTTGAACCCAGGTCTTCATGACTCAGAGGCTTTCTATCTATCCACGACATCATGATTCCTCTCACCTAATATTTGTAGCATACTTTAAAGTTTTCGGAGCTCTTTATATATATTTATATGTTGTCAGTTCACCCCTCTGGGTCTCAGTTTCCTCATCTGTAAAATAGTGATCTCTGAGGTCTCTTCCACTGCTGACAGTATGTGATTCTCTCATCTCTACTATGGACACCTCCCACAGGGTAATAAGCCACACTAAAGTATTAATGTTCAATGGTTGATGGTGTGAGAGTCAATCACAAACCCCCAAACCTACCCCCTTGGGAAAGAAAACAAATGTTAACGTGGGGGAAGAAACCATGTTATTAATATAGTTGCATTTAGCTATTTAAATAAGAATTGCACTGGAAAAAGCCACTCATTAAATCTTATGGTGCTGCTACCTCATAGGAGTTTGTTGGGTCATCATGCCATGGGCTGGGAGGGTGGTGGTGGGAGGCTCAAAGAGAAGGGGAGAAAGGGAAGCAGAAGTGCCACGTATTCTTAATGATTGTTTACAAATCCAGTCATTTTCCTGGTCCTCTGAAGCCTCATCAAGTAAATCTCAATGACCAAAAAGACCGTGGGGCCTTGGAGGTACATACTGCAAAATACCCAATAAGCTATGAAAGGTCTTAGACATCAGACATAAAAAAGTCTGCCTAAGGGGATTATATTCATATTTACAGAGTGGAAATTTCCTGCCCCATGCACAGATAAAGGGTGCATTGGAATTAGAAGAGGATAATAAGCATATGCTACTCATCTATACCAAATGTACATGTATATGCATATATATATAAATTAATGTATGATATATAAACATAATACTATGTATATGAAACATAAACAGTATTCTGAAATATATAGACACCAAATTTAGAAAATGTATAGATGTGTAACATATACTATATACATGCGTAAAATATATATAATCCATAGAGATGCTATATATGTGTACTCTATAATTAAATGTGTATTATAAGGGTAATAATAACTATGTATCTGTATTTCCATAACAACCCCTTCATATAGAAAATGTCTCCTTTATGTGTAAGAGGGATCAACTCTATGACAGTAAAAGAAATAATGATCTTGGTGTAACAGATAGTGTAGCCCCCAGGGGAAAGTTTCTTTTGACAGTACACCATTGGATGACAACCATTCCCAAAGGAAACTAAAAATTAACAACATAGCCAACAAGTTAAAATCTCGGTTTCATAGGATGCAAAATGACACAGCATGATTAGTCCTGTTTCCATTCCTTGTTCTAATCGCTTTTTTTCTTTTTCTTTCCTTTCTATTTTTTTAGTAGTAATAAACTCCAATGGGAATAAAAATAATGTTACCTGAAGTGTGTTGCTACCTTGCAATCCCAGTTCTTAAAACTGGTAGAGAGACTGCTGTTGGTGTAGCAAGCACAATCAGACCATGATAGACTTTGTTTTTCTTCCTTGAATAATTGTCAGGCAAAAAGCTGACCTTTGGGACATATCTATTCCCTACTATGTTAAGTGCGTATGTTACCTTCCCTTCTGTACCCAACATGCACACACACTCTCATTCTCATCTTACAACTATACACCCTTCTAGCTGTATCAGGGATGCTGAGGACCAGTAGGTTTTGTTTTGTTTTTTTTTAAAAGGAAGAAAAAGGAGAAACAAGCTTACCCTTATGCTGATCAAACATAGACGAGGTGCTAAAATCCATGGTGTCGTAGATCACACTGGCTTACCATTCGGACTGGACAAAAATCATCTTCCAGGTCTCTAGAGTGGAAAAAAACCACACTGCACCATCGCACACGTTTGAGCCCATAGAACACTCACTGATAGCTGTGGTCAAATCCTCTCATGTGAAAATTAAACATGTGTTTCAGCTTCAGGTTGTTGTCAAGGCAAATCAAAGGGACTATGTATAAGCTGCCAAGGAAATACTGGGCTAGGGATAGAATCTCTTTCAATGGCCTCACTGGATAGCTATATTAGCATGAATGTGTGTGTGATTGTGTGTGAGTGTGTGTGTGTGTGTGTGTGTGTGTGTGTGTGTGATGGGGAGAACCATCCCCAAACCCCACAATGTTATATGTGGGGGGACAATCTGCCTTTTCTCCAGGCTGGGAAAGGTGCTGCAGGTCACCCTGAATCAGCAGCATGAAGGCTGTTTTAAACAAACAGAAATCTCAATTGGTGAGTGAGGACTCACAGTGCCACACGGAGCATGTGCAAAACTGCCAATGCAGTTCAGATACTGATTTACTCCTTGTTGGATGCAAACAGCATTCAGAGTGCAGCGTGCTCAGAGAGCGCTCTCTCAATGGACTACAATGTAAATAGTGTAGCATCTGGGAAGGCCGTGTGTGAATTTATTGACCGTCATCTATTAACCTCCTCTTTACCTTTAGCAGCGATCTTTGAATTTTGGGAGAAATTGAATAGGAAAGGAGGTGGCTTTTATAAAGATTACATTCCAGGGTTCAGAGATGAAGAATTAAAGGGATACCCTCAAAGGCAGGGGATGGATCTGACACGTTACAAACAGCCCTACCATATTGTGACAATGATGGTGATCACCCCCAGCTGTAACAATTCAAGAAGCAAGTAATTCACTTTGAGACCATAAGGAATAATAAGGCAATGTGATACTTTAACAGTAACATCCGGGCTGAATTCAATGCTCTGCCAGTCCACTCTCCCACTGCGGTTCCCAATCCTAGGACTCACTGGTTTTCACAAAATTACATCCCTCCTAACCAAGAGTATATATACATACATAACATACATATATATACATATATATATGTATATATACATACACACACATACACACATACATATACATACACACACACATATATATACATATATACACATATACATATATGTATGTGAATATATATTAATTTAATATTTTGTTTGTCCCCAATTACATGTAAAAACAATTTTCATCATTTGTTTTAAACTGCTGAGTTCCAAATTCTTTCCTTCCCTCCACTACCTTTCACCCCGCACTGACAAGGCAAGCAAGTTGATATAGGTGGTACACACGCAGTCATGCGAAACGTATTTCCGTGTTAGTCATGTTGTGAAAGAAAACACAGACAAAAGAAAATCCCAAGAAAAACAAGGAAAATAAAGACAAAATATGCTATTGAAAAATGTTTAACTACCATCTAAGAAAAAAAAAGCTTGCACAACACACTTTTAAGTTTAATCTGCTTTATTAACATTTTCTCCATCACTTAAGTCTAGACCATCAACAAAACAATATATTGCATCAAGCCCTGATTTGCAGCTTTGCTGACTTCTGAGATGTATAAATGCTTACGCTGAAAATTTGACAGTCTGTTCTCCTGAGCCAGTCAGTCTTGGCTGCAGTATGTTCTTGACTTAAAATCATAAGAACTGGGCTTTAGTGACTGTTCCTGAGCCTTCTATCATCTGGTCTAAACATCTCATGGCCATTTCTAGTTGTCCTGATCCATATCTGGCCACTGGACCCACATGGCTCGGGGAGTGAGAGTGAGACTGGTGACATTGCACAGCCCTCCCTCACCTAAATCCAATTCACTTGCAAGTCATGGAGTCACCTTCCTGATGTCACAGTCCTCTTTGAGAATGAAGGACATGCAACTAAACATCACGGTTCCTTCAAGTGATCTTCATGATTTTTGAGAACCTTCACTGATCCTAATTGCCGCAGTGGATAAAGTCTTGAACTTGGAGTTAGGAAGACCCAAATTTGTATCCTGCCTCAGACACTTACTCAGATCCAGGACAAGCCACTTAAGATCTCAGCCTCAGTTTCTTAATCTGTAAAATGTGCATTGTAGGTGCTTAATAAATATCGATTGACTTTGTGATGGACCTGGCTCTAGTCCCAGCTCCACCAATTCACAGCCATGGGGCCACAGCTAAGTCAGGTCAGCTCTTGGAGTCTCTGTTTCCATATGTAATGAAAGTGAAGAGTCAAAGCACTTTACAAGAAGTGACAATGGGGAATGGGCCACAGGAGGACATCAGAGACAAATGTCCCATTTCCCAGATGAGTGGACCCCACCCCACTGCTTTCAGCTGTGGCCTGTGCTTGCAACTTTGTTCGTTCTCCCAACTGGGGCTCCTAGAGCCTCTTCTCTTTTGTCCTTCTCTTTTGCAGTTCTGTATTTTCCCCATGGAAATATGCATGCTTAGCACAGTTGGGGAGGAAATAAGAGGAAAGGAATAAGCATCTATTAGGTAACTACCATGTACCTGGCACTGTGCTAAATGCTTTACAATTATCATCTCATTTAAATCTCCCAACAACCCTGGGAGGTCAGTACTATAATGATTACCATTTTACATTTGAGGAAACCTACCCAGGGTCACACACTAGTAAATGTTTTAGGTTGGATTCAAACTCAGCTCTCCCTGATTCCAGGCCCAGAGCTCTATCTAATGCACTGCCTAGCTGCCTCTGAAACTACTACTATGTGCCTGGTGCATAATAATTATAAGAAAGAGCATTTATATAGTGCTTACTGTGTTCCAGGCACTTTACAAATATTACCTCATTTGATCCTTACAACATCCCTAGGAGGTAGGTGCTGTCATGATCACCATTTTATGGTTGAGGAAACTGAGGCAGGTAAAGGGTCAGTCCCCCAGGGTCACTACAACTAGTAAGTGGTCTGAGGCCAAATTTGAATACAGGTTTTCCTGACTTCAGGCCCACACTCTATCTGCGGCACCATCTAGCTACTTCAGCAGGCACATAGTAGGTGCTTAATAACTTTCACTATGAGAACTAATATTGCCATCTTAGCTGTTTTTACTGTTAGATACCTTGACCAGACCACTTCCCTTCTCAGGGCCTCAGAGTGGCTTCTTGCCCTTTGTCCTATGGATTGGCTTCAAAACTTTACTTTCTTAGATGCTCCCGTGAAACCTATCTAACTTTCCATGTCTTCTACCTCCTGCTCCCATGGCTAACACACAGGGTACTTTCAGACCCCCAGAACAAGCATGTAAAAGAGAGCTGTCTCTCTCAGCCCATGCAGCTGTCCTCCATTGTTCACCTAAAGGTGTGAGAGGCCACTTACCTGAAGGCTTTCTTGTGGCCCACAATGTCCAGTGGCCCATCTAGGTCATAGCAGGACCTCTCTGTTCTGGTTTTCGGTTCAGTGGTTTTGAAGCAGCTACACTTCCTTCCTCTATTACCTACTGACCCTTCAAATAATGGCACAGTCGTTGAGCCAAATTCATAGGAATACAAGTCATTCCCCAATTGGGAAATGGTCAAAAGATGTAACTGGCAGTTTTCAGAGGAAGAAATTAAAGATATCTACAGTAACATGAAAAAATGCTCTAGATCACTATTGATTAGAGAAATGTGAATCAAAACAACTCTTAGGTACCATATCTCTCCTGTCAGATTGGCTAACGTGACAAAACAGGAAAATGGTAAATGTTGGAGAGAATGTGGGAAAATTGGAACATTGTTACATTGTTGGTGGAGTTGTGAACTGATTAAGCTGTTCTGGAGAGCAATGTGGAACTATGCCCAAAGCGCTATAAAAATATGCATACCCTTTGACCCAGCAATACCACTTCTAGGGCTGTATCCCAAAGAGTTCACACAAGTGGGAAATGGACCCTTGTGTACAAAAATATTTGTAGCAGCTCTTTTTATAGTCACAAAGAATTGGAAATCAAGGGGATGCCCATCAATTGGGGAATGGCTAAACGAATTATGGTAAATGAATATGACAGAATACTATTGTGCTATAAGAAATGAAGAGTAGACAGACTTCATTATAACCTGTAATGATCTATATGAACTGATACTGAGTGAGAGGAACAGAAGCAAGTGAACATTATACACAATTACAGACACGCTATATCTGTAAGGACCAACTTTGATAGACTTGACTCCTTTCATCAATGCAAGGTTCAAAGACAGCTCCAAAGGACTCATGACGGAAAAAGCTATGCACATTCAGAGAAAGAATTATGGAGTCTGAATGCAGATGGAGGCAAACCATTTGCTCTCTTTTTTTTCCTTCTTTTTTGGTCTTGTTTCTTCTTTCTCATGATTCATTCCATTGGTTATAATTCTTCTTTACAACCAGACTATTACTTAAATAAGTTCAATGTGAAGGTATATGTAGAACCTACATTGGATTACATGCCGTCTTGTGGGGTAGGGGGCAGGATAGGAATGGAGAGGAAATTTGGAACCCAAAAACTTGTGGAACTGAGTGATGTAAACTAAAAATAAAAAATAAATGTATGAAAAAAACTAATGGCACAGGCTTGATGTGGGGCTGGCGAGGGTGAGGTGGGAGACTGGCAGTGTAGTAGATACAACAGGAATCGGGGAGCTAGATGACTTTGTAATCTTTAAAGTCTTCTTAAAATTTTGAGCTGAGTGAGGTAGCCTGGGACAGTGGATCAAGAACTGTTTTCACAGTCAGGAACATGTAGACTTAAGTTCCCCCTCACACATATACTGTTTGTGGAACCCTAGCCAAATCACTTAAACTTCCAATGTCCCAGGCAACTCTCTAAGACTGTTAAGTTGCAGAAAAGTTATCAGTATGCATTGCTTTGCCATTTCTCTATAGAGAAATCACTGTTTTTACCAAAAAAAGTGAGCTATTATTATTTCATATTGTTGTTGTTTAGTGGTGTTTGAGTCTTTGTGACCCCATTTGGGGTTTTCTTGATAAAGATGCTGCAGTGGTTTGGCATTTCCTTCTTCAGCTCATTTTACAGATGAGGAAACTGAGGCAAACAATGATTTGCCCAGGATCACACAACTAGTAAGTGTCTGAAGGCAGATTTGAACTAAGGAAAGTGAGTTTTCCTGATTCCTAGACCAATGTTCTATAACACCTAGCTGCCTAGTAGGCTCTTTATAATTTTTTTTTAAATCAAAATTTATGGATCTCAGTTTCCTCATCTATAAGATGGGGATTCGATTCTATTTTTCCTCCCAACCTCCAAAGGTTGTTGGGATGGAAGTGCTCTAAGAGCTATAGGAATATGAATTGTTACCTTTGCTGTTAAATACTCGACAGATACTGGAGAAGGAAGTGACAAACCACTTCAATACCTTTGTCAAGAAAACCCTAAATGGGTCACGAAGAGTTGGACTCGACTGAAAAAGACTGACCAACAACAACTTGACAGATATCGAGCTATGGCAGGGAAGATTTCCTTTGCCTCTTATATTCTATCATAATAGCTGACATTTACATGGCACATGCTCTGTGCCAGGAACTTACGCTAAATGCTTTACAAATATTGTCTCATTTGTTCCTCACAACACCTTTGTTCCTGAGCGGTAGGTGCTGTTATTATCCCCATTTTACTAATGAGGAAACTGAGGCAGACAAAAGCTTTGCTATTTGCCCAGGATCACACAGCTAGGCAGTATTGGAGGTTGGATTTGAACTCAGGTCTTCCTGATTCCAAATGTGGCTTTCTATCTACTGTACCATGTAGCTGCCTATCAGTCACCATTCCCCCCACATAGCTTGAATTGTGCCCTCCTGCTACCACCCCAGCCTAGGATCTTTTTACCACTCCTCCCGAATTACAGTGGGCCAGTGGAATAAACACAAGGTTGTGTGTTCAGAAGACCTGAGTTCAAATCCCATTTTCACTAGTCATTTGTATGACATTATGCAAGTCACTTATTCTGGACAAATTTTCATTTCTTCGTTTGTAGAATGAAGGAATGAACTGAACTTCTAAGGCCCCTTCTAGTTCTCAATCTATGACCCTATTATGGTTTCCTTAAAGATCTTCCTGTCCAACTCTCCCAATTCCATCCTGTGTATTAGTACCAGTCTAATCTTTCTTATCTATAGCTCTAGCCGTGTTATTTTTTTCTGTGCAAAAGAGATGTCATTGACTCTCTGTTGACCATAGCATAAAAGTTAAATCGATTCTGCTTAGTATTCAAGGCCCTCCATAGTATGGCACCACTGTAAATTTTTAGCGACAATATCTCTATTTCCTATTACTCCCTTCCACATGCTTTATATGATATGAAAATTAGACTGTTCTCTGGTCCCCTACACACGGGCTGTGCTCTCACATATGTATCTTCTTACTCTGTTCCTCCACCTGGGATGCCGCTCTTTGCCCCTTTTTATATGCTCAATTCTCACCCTTGGACTAAAGGCAACTAAAATGTAATAAAATGTAGGAAATGTTCCCTAATAATCTCCCTCTCCCTCATTGGTAATGACCTTCAAATTCACATGGAATTTCATTTTGCAACTCTCTAGAAAGTAAGGAAAGAAAGAAGAAAGGAAGGAAGAAAAGGAGGGAGGAAGGGAGGAAATCAAGAATTTATTAAGGGCATGCCAACTAAGTGCTAGAGATACAAATATAAGCAAAAAATAATAATAATAATAATAATAATAATATAAAGACAGTACCTGCCCTCAAGGAGGCTACATTCTAACGGAGGAAGACAATATACAAAAAGGAGGTGAAACATGGGGTGGAAGGGAGGAGAAGTTATTTGGCTGGGGATGGGGGCGATATTGTTTTGAAGTCTGACAGCCCTCGTAGGAACCCTTCTAGTGCCTTCATAGGAAGAATGAGGTTTTGTTTTAGCCAAAACATAGCACAAAAGCCAGTTTTATCTTATTTTGTTTTTATTGGCAGAAATGCAAAACAAGGTTGGGAATGGGACCAGGGGGGTGAAAGTAGACTTTGCTTCTTTCTTTAGCTTTTATTTTTATTTAGGGTGATTTGCATAAGAATCAGGAGAGAAACCTTAAAGTGAGCTGGATTTAACAATCTCTACTTCAACACAGCTTGTTTGTGTGTGTGTGTGTGTGTGTGTGTGTGTGTGTGTGTATTTTTTACAGTGTCTGAGAGCACAGTATCCCCAATAAGTGTTAAATGGGAATTACAAGGAATTTTATAATTCTAAGTCAGGTTGTTGTCTGCAGAAAAAGAACTTTGAGTTAATACCAGAAAAAGGCGGTAAAAAGCATAGACTCAGTCTTAGCTCAGGGACTCTCTACCTGGCTTTTATTTATCTTCTTGGTTAGGTGTGATGACTCATCATGCATATTATTGTGCACTAAAAGAACCCAGCTTGCTCAGACGACTTTTTCCCCAGCTGGCCTGCTGGGGAAAAGCTAAGCAAAGATGGCTCATTGCTCATCAACTCATTGCTTTCCTCATCCCTGCCTTTATTATGTGTATTGGCTGGTAACAAAACCTTCTGGTTTTCATGCTGCCTTTTGCCCATTGATGTCTTTCCATACACTTACCACATAATATTGTGTATAATAGTTATTTGTGTTTGTGTTGTGTTTATTTTCTAGACTATAAGCTCCTTGAGTGCAAGGGTTGTCTGTGTCTTATCTTCACCAGAGCCTAACACAGTGAACTATATACAGAAGATGATTAAAGAATGTTTGTTATGATGTCCTTAGTGGATTATGTTGTGCTGGACTATGCTGTATTGAATTATATTATATTCTGTTCTGTTCTATTCTATGGAATATTCCTCCTAAGAGAGAACAGCAGCCCTGAAAATCTAAAAGGTATCCCAGTGCTCTGCTATTTCACTCTAAGTTTCTTAATTGGGTCAGTGTCTATCATCAAGGCTGGATGCAACTCGGTATAATTTTGGTCCGTATTTAAATAACAGGGATGGACAATACTGGAGGCTTTTCTTGGCTTTCTGTGCACTGCTCATATCTCAACTGTATTGTTTCCATGTTAGGAAACTTTGGGGAATCCAATTCAATTGCGTTCAGCCCAAGGCCATTTCCTCAGAAGTAAAATAATTTAGAGGACAAAAGGAATGACTTTAAATCCTAAATGGGTTGGAGATTCTTTGAGCATTTCAAAGGTATTTTTTTAAAACTCCTGACTTTAGCCACATGCCCTTTTCTCCCGTTTTCCAAGTCATATATGAATCCCCAAGAGAAACCAACTCCTAATGGTTCTAATCAGCATCTGCCTTGCACATCAGGGAGGCTTGGGTTCCCCAGCTTGACCTCTTTTCAGACTTTGGGGCTTTTGGAAAATGTTTTTCTCTTGCATCATTCTGTTTCTGAGAAACAGGCCTTATGCCAGATGTAATTGGACTTGGATATCCAAAGTTTCTTGTACAGTGAGAAAAAGAAAAATGTAGGTTAAAATGAGGTTAAGGGAAGAAAGTCTGAAGTATCTTAGTTCAGCTGGCCAGTGTGCCAACTGATGAGATGAAGGTCACGGGTTCGGGTCCCAAACAGGCCAGTAAGCTTCACTCTTTTCCAAGAACACAAACTGCAGTCGGCCGTTTGCCAGACATCTTCCACTGGTCAGAATGAGGACAAGGAGAAAATAGCTACATCAGTGGAAATTTATTACAGATTCCATTACTGGTGGAAAAGAAACCCAAAGTAGACATTTTGTAATTTTTTATACGGTGTCCAGGTCTGATGATGGCACATATGTACAAAAAACTTTCAAAGGAGTCTCAGGGCCTATAAGACAAAATGGAAGCTTCTTGGTCCAGCATTTGAGGTCCTCCACAATCTAGCTCCACCCTACTTTTCTAGCCTTAGTTATCACTTTCTCTTTCATGTGCTTCAAATTCTGTTCAGACCAGACTACCAGCTATTCCTTGGATGAGAAACCTGAGGCTTGGAGTGGGCATTTGAGCCCAGATTCTCTGAGTCCAAATCTAGGGCTCTTTCTACTGCACCACACGACCTTTTCCTTTCTTCACCTGTGCCAGTTTACTTTAATTTGTTTAACTAGACCCTACCATCCCCTAGCTATTGTCCTTCATCTCCCCACCATCTGTCAGCCAAACACTCAGAAAAAGCCTTCTGTCCTCACTGGTCCCAATTCTCTTTTCACTTATTTTTTTAACCCTTTGCCACTTGGCTTCTAATCATCACTCACCTGCATTTTCAGTCTTAATTCTCCACAATTTATCTGCTGAATTTGACCCTGTTGTCCACCCTTTCTTCCTAAATACCATCTTTTTCCTGGTTTTTCAAAACATTATTTCCTCCTGCTTTGCATTTTAGCTGTCTGGCCACTCCTCAGTCTCCTTTGCTAAATCATGATCTGTATCACACGCTCTTACTTTGGGTCTTCCTCAGGTCCTCTCTAGGGCTCCTTCTTTTTCCCATCTACATTTTCTCGCTCAGAGACCTCATCTGCTCCTGTGGGTTAATTATCACCTCTACACAGGATCTATGCAGCCATCATCCTCAGTTTTACTCTTGAGCTCTACTCCCACATCACAAATTGCCTATTATACTTTTCAAACTGGATGCCTCATAGACATCCCAAGCTCAACATGTCTAAAACAGAACTTGTTATCATTCCCCCCAAACTTATCCCTCACT
Organism: Trichosurus vulpecula; assembly: GCF_011100635.1. Lineage (NCBI taxonomy): Eukaryota > Metazoa > Chordata > Mammalia > Diprotodontia > Phalangeridae > Trichosurus > Trichosurus vulpecula. Next base: position 419,829,987 of record NC_050573.1, read on the forward strand.
CAAAATTCTCTACTTGAGTTGAGGGTACTACTATCTTTCTAATCTCTCTCATTTGCAACCTCAGCATCATTGTCGCTTGCCCCAAATATTCAATTGGTTTCCAAATCTTGTTGGCTCAAACTCCACAAAATCTCTGATGTCTGCCTCTTTTTCACTAACGACACAGCCACTACATTAGTTCATACCATCATCACTCCTTCCTAGAACAGTGAAATGCTCTGCTTACGGGTGTCCCTCTCTCAACTCCGATTTATTGTCCACACAACTGCTGAAATGATTTTCGCTAAGGACATGTCTGGTCATGTCCCTCCTCTACTCAATAAACTCTTGTAGCTTTTTGTTGTCTATAAATAAAATATAAACTCCTCTGTTTAGGTTTTAAAGCCCTATACAACCAGGCTCCCTTTTACCTTTTCAGCCTCATTAAACATTATTTTCCTTCAACAATTCTACTGGTGTCAAGCCAAGCAGGCCCTCTCTCTCCCTTCTCACATGGTGCTCCATCACTGTCTTTGCACTGAAAATGAACTATCCTCATGTCCTCATTGTAGAATTCCTTACTTCCTTCAAGATTCAGCTCAAATTCCACTTTCTACAGGAATCTTCTGTTCATTCTCTCAGCTGCTAGTGCCTTCCCTCCCTAGACTGCCACGTGCATTTCGTATTTATTCTGTCTATATCCTGCATCTGATTTTATATGTACCTGTTGTCTCTTCTAAAAAAATGTAACCTCCTTGAGATCAGGGACAATTTCATTAAAAAAAATTCCAGCACCTTAATGACATAATAATACTACAGTAATAATAGTACAAGACCTTTGAATGAATGATTAAATGAAAGTTGACGACCTGGTTGTATGATTGATATGGAGAAATTTTCAGATATAGTTCTAGCACATTATCACTTTGTCTCCGGGAACCAGGTCATGCCAAAAGTCTCAGGATGAAAAGTGAGCTCTTGCATCTCTCTCTCTCTCTCTCTCTCTCTCTCTCTCTCTCTCTCTCTCTTTCTCTCTCTCTCTCCTTCTGTCTCTGTCTCTCCCTCCCCCAACCTCCCTCCCTCCCACCCTCTCTCCTAATGTAGATTTTAATCAATCAGTTTTGCCACAAGGGAAAATGCAAAATGACTTAGTGAAAAATCTCCAAAGATTTGGACCTGAGGAAGTTAGATAAGGCAGTTCTTCAGAAGTGCAATATTTCAAAGCTTATAGGCATAGATCAAACAGCAGAAACCTTCCAGATCTTATCACTGACTGACAGGGAAAGTGAAGCTCTTGGAGAAGTGGGTCAATTTCACTATGAGTCATGTAGACCAAGTATATGACAGCTAATTTTCATGAAGAAAAGAAAGGAACCTGATGTTTTTATTTATTTATTTTTATTTTATTTCTTTATATTATTTATTCATATTTTTAAAGAGTCTCAATCCCCTTTTCCTAACAACTTTCCAGTGGGTGGGGGTGGGGAATAGATTTTATGAACAAGGGTAGGACTTGAATGAGGAGTGTGAAAGTAACAACAGAAAAATTAAAAACTTTGAAGACTTTGTCAGTTATTCAAAGACATTAACTGGCATTTTCATTCTTAAAAGAAGATTTTAAATCTCCCATCACTTGGTTTCATTAAATATCTGATATACTTTTAATGTGCACTGGATTAATAACTTGGCAGCTAGGTAGTGCAGTGATAGAGCATCAGGCCTGGAGATCAGGAGACCTGAGTTCAAATCTGCCTTCAGATACTTATTGGTGTGTGACCCTGAGCAAGTCACTTGACCCTGTTTGCCTCAGTTTCCTCATCTGTAAAATGAGCTGGAGAAGGAAATGGCAATCTTCTCCAAAGTGGGTCATGAAGAATCAGATATGACTGAAATGATTGAATAACAAAAGCCAAGTCCTCATTCCAGTGCCTTTTCTTATCCTCCTGATCACAACCAAAAACCTCGTCTCTCATTTGTCACCAGTCTCATGATCCTGTCATGTCACTAAATAATAATAGACATTCATATTGTATGTTGTTTTGTTAAATACTTTATGTTATCTCATTTGAACCCACAGAAACCACAAAGGTAAGTGTTATACATGTTATTATCTCTATTTTACAGCTGAGGAAACTGAGATTCAGAGAAGTTAAGTGATTTGCCTGCTGATGGACAGTCCATGCTGTTCAGCATGGCACAACTTGCCACTTTGTAAGGAGCAACCATCTTTGCAAGGCAAAGCTCATCACCAGTGGTCTAGCCCCTTAGTGATATTGTTTTTGGACATGACAACCCATGGAACAAAGGAAAACACAAAATGGCCCCAAGTCTTGTAGAGTCTTTTTCTGCTTCTGCAGTAACAAAGAATGCTAGAGAAAGATTGTAGGGCCATACATTTAGAGCTGGATAGAATCTCAGAGACCAAGTAGCTAAACACATTCAAGTTACATGCACTCCCTTTCCCCCACTCCTGGGCTCAATTTTCCAATTCACATCACCACCGGCAGTAACCTAATGGTCCCTAGAGGGGTGTCTGTTACTGCTCCCGTGGTTATAAGAGTAACACTGGGGGTGGCATACCAAATAGGTATACTACTGGAAAAAAACTGAATTGTATCGATCTTGACATTCTCAGTATAAATGAAGCAGAAGAAAAGAGTAACAGCTAAATAGAGGGATAGACCATGGATTCTCCTTTGGGAGGCAAAAAAAGGAATTGGATTTTTTTTTTTTGCAATATGTGTTTTATTGTGCACCCAAAGGCAACAAGAAACATCATTTCATTGGATATTTGTTCATCTTATATTATCGTGCTCATGGCAAACATTTACCAAAAGACCACAAAGAAGAAAATTGTAGCCTATGACCCAACATCTGAAATAAAGGATGAAGAGGTAAAGAATTTAGTGAAAAACTTGATCAGGCACTCCTAATTAAATCAACATATTCTTTAATGTCTAGTGACCTCAATGCAAATGTACAAAAGGACAGCAAAAAAAAAAAACATTAAAAATTTGATTCAGGAGTAAGAAATGAGAGAGATTAAAAAGTTTATAGACTAAATAGAAGCCTAATGCCTATGTAGCATGAATATTTTCTTTTACAACATTTTAAAAATTTTATTCTTTTTGTTTTTATACCATAGTCATTTTCTGATATACTCTTCTTATCCCCCTTTAAACCCTACCTTATACCAAATAAAAGCAGTTAGGCAACACCAATAGCCATCGATACCACCTCTGACAGTTTATGCAATATACATTCTACACCTTGTAGTTTCCTACCTCCCTACTGAAAAGAGCGAAGTTCATTTCATCCCCTGTTCTCTGAGACTAAGGGCTGTCATTATAATTCACCAGGGTCCTACTGTCTGTTAACATTACTTTTATCCACATTCTTGTAATCACTGTGCATGGCACTCTTGGTTCTGCTTACTTCACTCTGTATCAATTCCTTCATATAAGTTTCCCCACCTTTTCCCGAATTCTTCATATTTGTTTTTCTTTATAACATAATTACATTTGAACACCTCCGTCTGTTCAGCCATCCCCCCGAGAATGCACAGACACCTATTTTGTTTCCAATTTCTCTCTCTTTTTGCTACCACAAGATGAATGTGCTATGAATATTATGGCATGAATGGGGTCTTTCTGTCTATGACATACTTGTGGTATATACCCAGTAGTTAGATTATTGGATCATAGGATAAAAATAGTTTAGAGACTTTTTTTTGGTAGAATTCTGAATTGTTTTCCGGAAGGGTTGGACTAATAATATACAATTTTACCAACAGTGATTGGTGGTCTTGTCTTCCCTCAGTCATTTCAACATTAATGTTTTCTGTCTTTTATCATCTTTGCCATTTTGAGGGGCATGAGGTGGTGAAATCTTAGAACTATTTTACTGAATTTTTCTTCTTAGGGATTTGGAGAAATTCTTCATATGGTTGGAAATTTGAAATTCTTTTGAAAACTCCTTAGATCTTTTGACTCCTTAAGTATCAGGGAATGGTTTTTGGTCTCATCTAGTTGGGTTAATTCCTTATATATCTTAGTTATCAGATTTTCATCAGAATTATTTGATGCAAAGATTTTTCCTAATAGTTTCTCTTCTTATTTTAATTGCAGTGATTCTGTTCTTGCAAAACTTTTAAATTTTATGTAGTCAAAATATTTGTTTTTTCTTTTCTGATAATCTCTATGCCTTGTTTGTTTAAAAAGTTTTTCCTCTACTCATACATGTGGAAGTTACCCCTTTCCATTGTTTTCTATTTTCTAAAATTATGTAATCATTTATGATCAGGTCATGTAGCTAACGCAATCCTAGAATGTAGCTTTTTGTGTTGGTTTTGAGGCTGGTCTAAACAATTTCTGCTTTTCAATTTCTTTTGGAGAGAGAATTCCTATCCACTAGTTTATATTTTTGGTGTTATCCAACACCAGACTATTATGCCCAATGACTTCCAGGTCTCCAGTTCGTATTTGGTTTTCTCCATTTTGTACTATTGATGAACTTTTTCTATTTTTTACCTGTACCAAACAGTTTGATGATCCTTGCTTTACAATAGAGATTGAAATTTAATGATTCCAAGCTTCCCTTATTCCTCTTTAACAACAAAAAAATTGCCTAGAACTTCTTGACTACAAATAATTTGTTACTAAAAATAATTAAAAATTTTAAAAAATAATATAACCCTTTAGAAAATTTGATTGGTATAGCACTAAATCTAAAAATTATTTTAAGTGGCATCATTATGTTTACTATGCTGGTACAGCTCAACCATGAACAATGGATACCTCCCCAATTATTTAAGTGTTTCTTTATGTCTATAGAAAGAGTTTTGTAGTTTCATTTAAATAAATACTTTCTAAGTCCTGGCAGGTTACCTCCCAGGTAGTTTATATATTACAAAATTATTTTGCATGAAATCTCTCCACCTATTTTGTGTTAGTACTGTATGAAATTCTAATGACATTTGTGGATTTGTTTTACAGATAGCTATTTTATTAAAAAAAACATTTTCAATAGTCTCTTCACTGATACACTTGGGTTTTTGAAGTAAACCAGTTATCTGCAAATTGGGTAAATTTTGTCTCACTCTTCCTGATGTTTATACTTTTCATTTATTTCTCTTGATTTATTGCTGTAGTTAAACATTTCTGCAACTATGCAAATAGTAATGGATGGAGGGGAGAACTTTTGCCTTGTCCTTGTCCTAATTGGAAAAGCTTCCTGTTTTTCCATTACAAATAGTACTTGCTCTTAGTTTTAGATGTATACTTTTTAATCATGAGAATGAAGGGCTCTATCATGTTTATGATTTTTAAGTTTTTAAAAATTTAAATCATAAGTGAGTGCTAATTTTTGCCAAAAATTCTCTCTGGTCTATTTCATCATGTATTTTTGTTTTTTATAGGATTAATTATAATATTTTTTCTTAATGTTGCACCATCCTTACATCCCTTGTATAAATCTAGCTTAGTCATAGTAGATAACTTTTGGATATGTTGCTGTAGTTTATTTGCTAATATTTTACATAATTTATGCATCAATATTTAATGCTGAAATTAGATGATGTAAGCCTTTTTTAAAGAAAAGAGTTGATTAAAACTAATCATGGTGAGCACCAAATAATACAACAAAAAACCAAATTCTATTCTAAGACAGGAAAGGACTAGTTACTGAGATGGGAGTCCTTTCTGAATTTTGTATAATCAGATAGTCAACATATTAGAGTTCAATACAGAGTCTTGGAGTACACCAACAGTTGAGACTCATGGACATAAGTGCCAAGATTTGACAATTGATTAGATATATAGGATGAGGGGGAACAAAGAGTTGAGAATAATGCTAAAATTGGATACCTGGGTGATTGAAAAGAAAGGAGTGCCATTGGCAGAATTAGGGAAATTTAGGAGAAGGATAGGTTTGCAAATAGGGGTAGAGAAAACATGAGTTCTATTTTGAACATGTTGAACTTGAGATACCTATGTGACATCCAATGCCCAATAGGCACATATAGATTGCATAACTGGTAGTCAGGAGGGAGATTAAAGATGGACATACAGATTTGGTAGTCATCTGAATAGAGATGATAATGAACTCCCTGGGAGCTGATGAGGCCACCAAGGGAGAGGGTATAAAGTGAAAAGAGGAGAGCTCAGATCAGAGTCTTGTGGTATATGAACAATTAAAAGGTATAATGAGGATGATGAACCGGCAAAAGAGACAAAGGAGCATTCTGATGGGGAGAAAGAGAGCCAAGGGAGAATAGTATAACAAAAACCCAAGAGAGAAGACAAATGAGATTTTTACCAAGATGAGCAGAAGGTAATCAACAGTGTCTAGGGGTCAGAGATGTCAAGAAGGATGAGGACTAAGCAAAGGTCATCAGTCTTGACAACTAAATGATTATTGATAACTTTGGAGGAAGTAGGTTTACTGGAGTGATGAGGTTGGAAGCCACATTGCAAAGAGTTGAGAACTGACTGAGAGGAGAGACAGAATCAAGGAGTATGACTACTTTTTTCTTAGCATTTGGCTGAAACAGAGAGGACAGCAGAAGGATGATAGCTTGAGTGGTTGGTAGTATCTAGTGGACGTTTTTGAATTTGAGGGAGACTCATTATATTTTCAGGAAGCAGGAAAGAAGCCAATACCTAAAAAGAGACTAAAGATGAGAGAGAGTGAGAGAGAGAAAGAGAGAGAGGGAGGGAGAGAGGGAGAGAGGGAGAGAGGGGGGGGGGAGGGAGAGGGAGAGTGGCAGAGGGAGAGTGGGAGAGGGAGAGAAGGAGGGAGGGAGAGAGAGAGAGAGAGGGAGAGAGCAAGAGAGAGAGAGAGAGAGAGAGAGAGAGAGAGAGGGAGAGAGAGGATAATTATGGGAGCTGTAGTCAAGAAAGGGTATGGGAAAGGACATGATCAAGGGTTCGTATAATGGGATTGGCCTTGGTAAGGACCACTTCTCATCAGAAAATGGTTTGAAGGAGGAAAGGTTAGGAAATGATGTCAAGCGGTTTCAAGATATGTTGTTGTTGTTCAGTCATTTTTCAATCATGCCCGACTCTTCATGTTGACCCCATTTGGAGTTTTCTTGGCAAAGATCTTGGATTAGTTTGCCATTTCCTTCTCCAGATCATTTTACAGATGAGGAACTGAGGCAAACTGGGATAAGTGACTTGCCCTGGGTCACATAGCTAGGAAGTGTCTGAGGCCAGATTTGAATTCAGTAAGAGAAGTCTTCCTGACTCTATCCACTATGCCACTTAGCTATAGAAAAGGAGCAAAGAGAGATGTCACAGTGAATAGCCTCTTTTTTTCCTAGAAAGGTTTGAAATGAAGTCCCTAGATGAGAGAGTAGAATGAGGGGTGGTATAGAAAGCTTAGGGATAGAAGAGAAAATTTATAACCTCTGTGCTAAGTGGGATAAAGAATCAATTGGTTCGTTTCTGTGAGGGACCAATTGAGATTAAATAAAATGAATTTTAATGTAGTGGCTGTATTGGCAACCAAAAATGGGCTCCTTAGCACTTAGTCAACAAGTGCCCTTGACTAGTTTGGCTTTTTCCCCTGAACTGAATGCTGTTTGTATCTTGGACTGGAGTAAGCTTGTCGGCCCCTTCACCTTGCTTCCCTTGCTTAAGCTGATGGAAAGAACCTGTGCTTTTCTGGTCAACCCCTTCACCTTGCTTAAGCAGATTGAAAGAACCTGTGCTTTCCCCGGCGTACCTTACACCCCCCCGCAGAAGCTGGATGGTTAAAAGCAGCTCCCGTTGGAGCCAGAGGCAGTTACAGCTACAGTTACAGCTACAGTTACAGTTACAGTTACAGTTACAGACACAGCCACAGCCACAGCTGAAGCAGGAGCTGCCAGTAGCAGAGCTGACCTACGGGAGGAAGCTGAACAAAGACTTCAGGCCAGTGGGTAATCTTATTACCATAGAGGGGGAAGCATGATTTTGCTTTACGCAATCATGCTTCTCTGTAGCCTCCTGGTTACTCTTTCAAGGCGTACTTATTGGGCCTGGAAGCCTTTGATCAATATATCAAAATGGGGTTGCTGGTTCATGGGTTGGTTACTGTGGAGCCTAAATATATGTTTTGATTCTTTTGCCTTCTACTTTGAGAGTTTCTTATATCCGGCGGTTCCGAACGTTTCAGACATGTTTATGATCCTCTTTGAGATTATAAACTCTGCCCTCCTAATACAGTGGCTCAGTGATTTTCTCTAACTCTGTTCAGTAGCACATGAGTAGAAGAGGAGGAAGCAGATGGAATAAGAAATACAGAGATGGGGTTTGGAAAGGCATGAGCATCAATAAATAATAGGAGAAGGGATTAAAAAATAAATGGCAATATAATTTTAAACTGGTTACCAATAGGAGAGAAGAAAGTGAAGCCACAGTGGGAATAATAGCCCTAAAAACACCAAGGCAGGGAAAGGATTGGAGGTCATGGTGAAGGGGAAGATTAGGGTTAGGAGAGGCAAGGCATCGGAAGAGATTGAATGGTAGGAAGTTCTGATCAGATGAAATTTCAGAATTTTCAGTCATGGAAACGAAACACTTGTGGGTGATAACAAGGTCAAGGGTATATCCAAAACTGTAGGAGGCTAAGGTAGAATGGAGGTCATGGGAGTTGAGGAGATTAAAGAACTGGAAAATTAGGGTGTCTGAGAGACCTAAACATGTAGGTTAAAGTTCCTGGAAAGAGGCAGAAATTGGGACAAAGGGAAAGACTTAGCTAGGTACTGGAATGTCTGTGAGTTTTCTTGTAAAGCAGAGATACAAGGGCTATGGGCAACACAGTTTAAAATACAGTGTAATGAATAGGCAAATATGTTTTAGAGTCAGAAAGACTTGAGTTCAAATCGAAACTCAGACACTATGAGACCCTGGGCAAGTGACTTATTTCTTTGTGTCTCAATTTCCTCATCTGTAAAATGAGGGAGGTTGGACATTTTGACCTCTAATATCTCTTCTTGTTCTAAATCTATGATAACCTTGTTTGCAGAATCCTACACAGGGGATGATAGAAGATTGCCAGCAACATCGCCTCATGAAATAGCTATATTCTAAGTTTGTGGGTCTAATTCCAAGGGTTGGAGAAGTGATCAGTCTCTCCTTCCCATTCCATAACATTTAGGGATATTCTCTATATGAATAATTATAGTCTCTAAATGAACAATTATATACCTCACACCACTAAGAGTGAAAGCAAAACCGAAGGCACAACTCAAGTACGTTCTGTTGCAATTTATTGAAGGAGGAAATGGGCTGCTTTAGAGATGAATTACAGTCGGCCAGATCTCAGATTACAAGTACCTAAAGTGTGGATGCTGCTCTTGGCCCAGTTGGAGACTTTCAGATGCAGAGCACATTACCTTGGGACTGTAAAGTTTCTTCTTCTGGTCATGAGCTACCCTTCTCCATGCTGGAAGAGTCCCCGGATCTATGTGAAGGTTGCAGAATGTCTTTGGCAACAATGAGATTTGTGGCTTCAAATTTCTGGTTTGATTTCAGTCCTTATCAGTGAGGTGCTTTGATCTTCAAGTGTTCTTAAAGATTTATGAGTATGAGCCAGGTAGCTCATGCCTGAGCTCTCAAGACAGTCTGTCCTGATTGTTAATTGGTCAGAACACATGAACTTAGCTTCTGGACAATCCTTTTTATACCTACAAGTGGCTTTTGACACCACCTGGCCTCAGATGTAGATGCTTGTTGTCTGGTGAGATACCTAGGAAGAACTGGTTTCCATAATTAATCTAAAGATAATATAGTAGCTGCCCCACTGGGGACCCAACTGGCTAGTTCCAGTTGGGCAATGCAATTCTCTCCCTCCTTCCTTCCTTGTTCGTTCATTGTTCCCTCCTCTCCCTCCCTCCTCTCCTCTGTCTACATAGGGTATCATACCCTTACCTGCAGGTGCTCTGCCCAAAGGAATATAAATTTTAATTGCTGAAACTTCGCAAGATATCCTGAGGTCTACAGGCTAGATTTCTTTCTTAAGGACCATGCCTTAAACCCCATTCACTCTTATCGATTGGCCAATGATAGGTCCCAGCCCAAGCCTCACTTGGTCATTGCTTGGGTCCTGATGGCTCAGAGCGAATGTAAATAGTAATTGTTTAATATTTTGGTCAAAAACCCTAAGGGTCTTCTCCTCACAGATAGATTTTTTTAGCTAGGTAAAAGAGACCACTCTTGGCCTCCTTTTAAATTCAGCTAATCACTGAATGGGCATTGCCTCAGTCAAACTGAGACCTAGGAAAGACCTTAACTTTAAAAGGCCAAGGTCTACCACTGCATCCAGGGCCATCTCCAGTCATCCTGATCTATATCTTAACACTGGACCCAGATGGCTCTGGAGGAGAGAGTGAGGCTGGCGACTTTGCATAGCCCTGCCTCACTTAAATCCAGTTCACTTGCAAGTCATGGCATCACCTCTCTGATATCTCTTTGAGAATGGAGGACAAACAATGACAAAAAAGATAATATAAGGTTAGTGACACTGGGAGATGGTGGTTGTTTAAGGATTGAATCTATTCAACTTAGATACTAGTTTGTATCTTGAGAATGACAATGACCAGAGGTATTATTATCTTAGAGTGGGAAGGATAAAACCTTTTTCAGAAGTTCAAGAAAAAAAGAGGAAAACCCCCTACATGCTGTACTTTTGACAATCAAATTTATAAGGCTGTAAGTATTAATGCTTCAAAAAATCCCTACTAACACAATATGTAAGCAAAAAGAATTATAGTATACCATACTTTAAAATTTCTTCTATTTTGCAAAGGAGCCTACCTTTCTTAGGCACTTAGGTGGCACAGTGGATAGAGTGGCAGACCTTGAGTAGGGAAGATGAGTTCAATTTAGCCTTAGCCACTTATTAGCTGAGTAATTCTTATCAAGTCACTTAACTTCTGTCTGCCTCAGTTTCCTCATTGATAAAATGGGGATAATAATAACCTCTCTCCCCAGGTTCTTGTGAGGATCAAATGAGGTATTTATAAAGCACTTGGCACATACTCTAGTTGGTGCTTAATAAGTGCATGTTTCCTTCCTTCCAAAATTGGGGTTACGCTTGCAATTAGAATTGACGATAAGAATGACAATAAAGTAACAAAAAAATAGAGGCTTGATCCATCACCTGTCTCCCTTCCACACAAACTGTGAGGTGGGTTGTGAGAGTCCAAATAAAACATTAGCTAAAGAAAGGCCACCCAGGACAAGGGAGAAATGTAGGAGGGAAAACAAGAAATCGAATCAAGGAAATCCTCCAGATATCATATAGAGGTAGAAGTAGAAGGAGTATTGCAAACAAACTTTTTAAAATGGAGATCTGTCAACCTTTCTACATAAAATCATTTCTCCGTTAATGTCAGGGGAGTCTTCCTTTTTGGACTGTAACATAATAATTACCAGTGTGCTTATGAGGAAATAGAGTGACATCAAAGAAAACAAAGATGGGAAGAACATCTGGATTGGACCAAACACAAACTGAGGAGGCCCATGCCAAAAGCAACACATTGTGTGGGACATTGAGGGAATTCATTCCTGAGATAGCTGAAAGAGGCAAGCAAACTAAATGCTTTGTGTAACTTAGCACTGTCTTGACATTGCTAAGGAGGCTCCATCTCTAATGCGTATTTCAAAATTATACAAGATTCTTTGAAAAATGTAATAACATAGATAACTTTGTTCAATGACATTATTACTAACAAGTAAGGCAAAAATCAAGGAAACATATACTCAAAGACCATATTTGCCACTTTTTTGGAGGATGTCTAATCCAAAGTCCAAATAGAAGAGGGTTTCCCCATAGAGGGTGAGGCCTTTCAGATGCTCTTGTTTATGGGTAACATAGTGCTTGTTGCATCAAGTTTTCCCAAACTATTGAATTTCCTAGATGAGATTCAAAATCATTCCAAAAAGTTTGGCCTAATTATCTACACATATGTAACAGCAACCACACTGGCATACCCAGGATGGCTGCTAGTGCAGGTTATTTTATCTGCTTTACTAGGAAAGCAACTTAAAAGGGGTCAATGATCTTTAATTAAACAGAAAAAATAGAAGAGAAATAAAGACCAACGGACAGGGCTTTACTGCCTGAGTCAAAACTTTATATCCACCACTGAATCGAGAGAGCCTTTACCTCTCAGGAGTTGGGGAGCTCTGAACATATGGCCACTCAGAGTCTTGACCAGAGAATCACAATAGTTTTCTCATAAGCAAGCTCCCAAAGCAAAACCCCACCTCTTAGAATATATACTCTTTCAGCTAATAGGCTCAGTGTCTAGTTAGAAATTAATAAAAGGTGGGTAAGCCTTCCTACAAGCAAGTGAGCTTCCCTTAATGGGCTCCACATGAGGCCTTCTGATGGGTTTATCTTACAACATGAAAGAAGGAAGGATGGAAGGGAAAAAGGAGAGAAGAAAGGAAGGAAGAAAAGAAGGAAAGGAGGGAGGAAAGGAAAAAAAAGGAAGAAAGAGAAAGAAAGAAGGGAGGAAGACAGGAAAGGAAGGAGGGAACAAGGAAGGAAGGGATAAAAAAGGAAGGGAGAAGAGAAAGAAAGAAGAGAGAAAGGAAGGGAGAAAATGAGAAAAGAAGGAAAGAAGAGGGAACAAGGAAGGAAGGGATAGAAAAGGAGGGAGAGTAAAGAAGGAAGAAAGAAGAAGGGAAGGAAAGGAGATAGAAAGGAAAGAAGAGAGAAAGGAAGAAAAGGGAAGAAAGGAAGAGAGAAAGTAAGGTAAGAAGAGAGAAAGTAAAGAAGGAAAGAAAAGAGAAAGGAAGAAAATTAGGAAGGAAGGAAATAAGGATTTATTAAACTTATACTACGTGCCAGGAGAAGCCAAGTGGATTGTCAAGAAAGAATACACTGGGATGGACAGTGCATAGAGTACAAACAGATAATTATCTGGGCCCAGAATTGAACAGAAAAATGGGCTGGATTGAATTTGGGACCTAGTGTCATACTTGGAATGGCCCTAAACTCCCAGAAATGATGAGCTCCTCTTAAGGATCAAAGCTCTTCTGGTGGTGCAGTATAGCTATAAGTCCTAGAATACCATGTTCTCCAAAGAATTAAAGCTCCAAGGTCAATAAAAAGGTGCATGCTGGGTGTGAGGAAACTGGAACTTATTACTAACAGAGAATTGTACCCAAGGAACAGAGGAGAAGATATTTTCAAAGGAGACATAAAAGGAAGTAGATTGGTTGTATGGCAAGGGATAACTGATTTGCAGCTCCTGAGCTCCACTGGCCTTCATGCAACATCAAGAGATGTTGAAAAAAGCTTCTAATATCTTGGGTGAACCTGTTGTAAAGGATTTACAGGTACACACAGACAAGTCACACAAGATGGATGGGAAGGTGTGGATGGACTGGTACCTGTATCATTGGAAGGAGTACTTACACCCTTTGAAAGGCAATATAGCCTGCTGCTTAGAACATTGGTCTTACAGTTGAAAGACATAAGTTCAAATTCTGCCTCTGGCATTAATTATCCATGTGACCATGGGAAAGTCATTTATACCTCAGTTTCCTCATCTGTACACAGGAGGTAGTAATATCTGTTAACCTCACTCATTGAGACTCAAATGAAAAAAATACCCTTTGGTAACTATAGAAATGTTAATTCTTATTAATTATGGCAAGGAAATCACAGATCTCTTGATGTATATAAAGCAACACAATCTGAAGTACAGCAATTTGCCTTTTCTGAGACCATGGGATAGAAGAGAGGAGGCTCAGTACTACTAACAGGGCAATGGAAGGTTGAGTTAGCATGAAAGAAGGAATAGGTAGGAGGCACTGATCTGCTCTTCATACAAGGTGTCCCCAAAGCAGACTTTGGAGACACCTGGTATGAAGACCAATCTGCACTAAGACTTTTGGGACACCTTATGTAAGATGGTGTTGTTCCTAGGTGACATTTTTGGGAGTTGTGGTGGTGGATCTTTCAAATTCCCAGTTCTCAACTGAGAATGAAATTTAAATATTTTTATGGCAAATATTAAAAACCACCACTAAATTGTGTGTTCTAATAAATCCTTGTTTATCTTTGGAATTTCCTTTCTTCTCTTATAGGAACTTTCAAGAACTTGCCAATTCTGGTCTTTCCAATTCCAGTCTTCAGCGTAGGACTTGCCTTAGACAAATGTCTTTAATGCCACCTTCTGCTCATATCCTTTCTTGTAACACCCCTTAAAACAATATTTCCATTCCTATTGGAAGTAAAAACCCCAACAACGCTAAGATACTTTTTAGGGGATAGATCTTTGCAGTCTGATAAACATATATAGGCTCATTTGTAGTTCTTCCGACAGTGGTTTTGGATATAGTCTTGAAAGGAAAAGTAAGTTTCATCAGTGAAACTTAACTTTTCTTCAGTATTCCAGGCTTCATATTATCTTTCCAATGACAAGTAAATATTTCTTGAGAATAAGTTAGCAGCCATTTCTAGTGGTCTTCCTGTTGTTTTTTCAACTTCAAGAAATTTTTACCACACTGTAAATGTACCTATAACAGTCACATCAACTGTCAAGTCCCTCTAAAGATCTTTGTTTTATGAGGATGAATTAGACTGTGTTGCAGTAATTGTTTATCAATTCTTGGCACTGATTTTTGGTTTTGACCTCATTTTCCCTTATACTTTAGTACGACTGATCCTGTTTCGACATGGGTTTGAATGATCCTTGATGAACTTAATTTCCCAAACCATCAGCTTCTGCAATATGCATGCTCTTTAAGAGTTCCAACTTCGAACGTTTCCTTGCATATAGATAGATATTGATAGACATTCTTTAAAACCACAGAATTAAAAACATGACAAAAGAAAGTAAAGAAACACGTGTATGATATGAAATCTAGCCTTCAACTGACAGATAATTAACTAAAGACAGGGAATCCAGTCTAGTCTGGTTTCATCTTGTCAGGGTCAGATATTTTGAGCCAACAATGAAAGTAAAAGCTCACTTATTGCCACTGTTGTCACTAAATGAAATCATATGAAAATTATTGCTTCTCCCAAGTAATTCATACAACACTGTAAATCTTGAATGTGCCATGGTAGATTAATTCCCAGATACTTTATGTATTTTGTAGGTTATTTTGAATGGCATTTCAATGGCATATGGTAGAAAACAATATCCTCCTGGATTTTGTTACTGTTACATAGAAATGCTGATTATTTTTGCGCTTTTATTCTTAATTATAAATATTTTCTTGATTCTTAATTATTTTATTATTTATTTAATCTTTTAGTTTTCAACATTAATTTCCACAAGATTTTGAGTTACAAATTTTCTCCCCATTTCTACCCTCCCCCTACTCCAAGATGGCATATATTTCTGATTGCCCCATTTCCCAGTCAGCCCTCTCTTCTATTACCCCACTCCCCATCTCCATTCCCTTTCCCCTTACTTTCTTGCAGGGCAGCATAGATTCTATGCCCTATTTCGTATATATCTTATTTCTCAGTTGCATGCAAAAACAACTTTTCTTTTGAGCATCTGATTTTAAAACTTTGAGTTCCAAATTCTCTCTTCTGTTCCCACCCACCCTCCCTAAGAAGGCAAGCAATTCAACATAGGCCACACATGTATCATTATGTAAAACACTTCCACAATACTCATGTTGTGAAAGATTAACTGTATTTCCCTCCATCCTATCCTGTCCCCCTTTATTCGATTTTCTTCCTTGATCCTGTCCCTTTTCAAAAATGTTTGCTTTTGATTACCTCCTCCCCCTCCCTATCTGCCCTCCCTTCTGTCATCCACCCTTTTTTTATCCCCTTCACCCTACTTTCCTGTGGGGTAAGATACTCAATTGAGTGTGTATGTTATTCCCTCCTCAAGTCAAATCTGATGAGAGCAAGATTCACTCATTCCCCCTCACCTGCCCCCTCTTCACTTGCAACAGAACTGCTTTTTCTTGCCACTTTTACGTGAGATAATTTACCTCATTCTATCTATCCCTTTCTCCCTCTCTCAATATATTTCTCTCTCAACCTTTAATTTTATTTTTTTTAGATATCATCCCTTCATATTCAACTCACCCTGTGCCCTCTGTCTATATATATGTATATTCCCTTCAACTACCCTAATACTGAGAAAGGTCTCATGAATTACACACATCATCTTTCCATGTAGGAATGTAAACAAAACAGTTCAACTTTAGTAAGTCCCTTATGATTTCTCTTTCTTGTTTACCTTTTCACGCTTCTCTTCATTCTTGTGTTCAAAAGTCAAATTTTCTATTCAGCTCTGGTCATTTCACTGAGAAAGTTTGAAAGTCCTCTATTTTATTGAAAACCCATATTTTTCCTTGGAGTATGATACTCAGTTTTGCTGGGTAGGTGATTCTTCATTTTAATCCTAGCTCCTGTGATCTCCGGAATATCATATTCCAAGCCCTTTGATCCCTTAATGTACAAGCTGCTAGATCTTGTATTATCTTGATTATGTTTCCACAATACTCAAATTGTTTCTTTCTGGCTGCTTACAGTATTTTCTCCTTGATCTGGGAGCTGTGGAATTTGGCGACAATATTCCTAGGAGTTTTATTTTTGGGATCTTTTTCAAGAGGTGATTGGTGGGTTCTTTCAATTTCTGTTTTACCCTCTGGATCTAGAATATCAGGGCAGTTCTCCTTGATAATTTCTTGAAAGATGATGTCTAGGCTCATTTTTTGATCTTGGCTTTCAGGTAGTCCAATCATTTTAAAATTACCTCTCCTGGATCTATTCTCCAGATCAGTGTTTTTTCCAATGAGATATTTCAGATTGTCTTCCATTTTTTCATTCCTTTGGTTCTGTTTTATAATATCTTGATTTCTCTTAAAGTCACTAGCTTCCACTTGCCCCAATCTAATTTTTAAGATGGTATTTTCTTCAGTGGTCTTTTGGACCTTCTATTCCATTTGGCTAATTCTGCCTTTCAAGGCATTCTTCTTCTTCTCATTGGCTTTTTGGAGCTTGTTTGCTATTTGGGTTAGTCTATTTTTTAAGGTGTTATTTTCTTCAATATTTTTTTGGGTCTTCTTTTTTTTTCATTAGCAAGTCATTGACTTGTTTTTCATGGTTTTCTTGCATCTCTCTCATTTCTCTTCCCAATTTTTCCTCTACTTCTCTTACTTACTTTTCCAAATCCTTTTTGAGCTCTTCCATGGCCTGGGGCCAGTTCATGTTTTTCTTGGAGGCTTTTGATGTAGGCTCTTGGACTTTGTTGACTTCTTCTGACTGTATGTTTTTATCTTCTTTGTCACCAAAAAAAGATTCTAGAGTCTGAGTTTGAGTCTGAGTCTGTGTCCTTTTTCTGCTGCCTGGCCATGTTCCCAGCCAACTATTTGACCTTTGAGCTTTTTGTCAGGGTATGACTGCTTGTAGAGTAGAGAGTGCTTTGTCCCAAGCTTTAGGGGTTGCACTACTGTTTTCAGAGCTACTTCTACTCCACTGTCAACGCAAGCTCTGCCACAGCAGTGCTCCTCTTCCCCCAAGAACTGCCAACCAGGTTTGTGACCTAGATCCCAGCAGGGCAAAGCAAACCCTGCACTCCTGCTCTGGTCTGCTGCTTGATTCCTCCCACCATGGGATCCTGGGACTCCAGAAGCAGCTAATGCTACGCATCTGGAAGTAGCTGCAGGAGCTTCCTGTTGCTGCTGCCACCACTGCATACCACCTTTGCCAGCCCCAGGGCTGGGGCTGGACCACTTTCTAACCCAATCTAGCAGTTTTCCCACTAATCTGCTCCTTGGTCTTTGGCATTTGTGGGTTGAGAAGTCTGGTAACTGCCACAGCAAAATGATTCATGGCCCTAAGGCCTGCTCTGGGCCAACTCCTGGTTTGGTCTGTCCTGGCACAGCCCACGCTGGGCTGTGCTCTGCTCCCAGAACTATGTGATAGACCCTTCCCAGTGACCATCCAGGCTATCCTGGCCTGGAGACCTGCTTCCCTCTGCTATTTCATGGGTTCTGCAGCTTCTAGAATTTGTTCAGAACCATTTTTTTACAGGCATTTGGAGGGATTTGGGGGAGAGCTTAAGCAAGTCCCTGCTTTCCAGCTGCCATCTTGGCTCTGCCCCCCTTAATTATATTTTAATTGCATCTTGTTGACCCCACTAGATGATGTTCTCTATTAGGGACTGTTTTTTGTAGCCCCCATAAAATATCCCTAAACGAGTCTCTTAATAATAATTGGAGGACTGAATATTTATTGACTGATGAAATGAAAAGAGATTTTGAGGATGCTGAGGCTTACACTCGAGTTGGATTTATTCCAGTAAGGAAAAATAAAAACTTATCAATGAAATATTCAATGCCAGGTATATTCAGTGCCACATTCCAATGAGTTCTCAATTTTTCTCTGGAAGTCCACTGTCTGCCTTTTTCCCTAGGCACCCTGAGGGTTGATATTCACCTAGAATACTGAAGGTATACTTCAGATCTCACACTGATTTGAGAAACAGGTCTGGGCATAGTGTCTGGTAAGAAAGAGCTGGTTTATTTTTCTTCAGAGGAAGTTACCATTCCTCTGCTTATGTCTCTCTTCCCCTCCTTCTCTACCCCTTCATTGGCTTTAACATGGCTGAGGAATGTTGGGCTAATAAGTAATTTTTTTTTCAGTACATCTACCCACTCTGATATTTTCACTATTTCTCAACAATTCTTATTGTTAGTGAGTCACTTCTTGAGAACCACAATTGTTTCCCTTATGCAGACTGTGGTTGGGCCATCTGCTTTGCTGTTGGCTGCTATACTTACTAAACCATTGCACCTAGTCACCACTTTCCTCCTCCTCATTACCCTCTGATTTCCAGTTCTTGAACTGTAATCAAATCAATATTGACACTGTTTTTGGAAAGGATTTGTCAATCAATTGTCTTATGGCCCTACTCACCATCCCTGTGACTTTCTAAACAAAATCTCTTTCCCTGGCCTATTCTTGGTATAGGTTATCAGAAGCTCCTTGAGGGCTTTTGTATTTATATCCCCAACACTTAGCATGATGCTTAGCTTTTTCATTCATTCATCTGTAGCCAAGGTAGTGCCATCTTGGGATGAGCACTAAACTCTTAGTTATTCTCCCTCTCTCTTTTTCAGTCCATCCTAATCTGCTGTCTCTCTTCCTTCAGCCTACAAACCTTTCTAGATCCTCTCGTCTATTTTTGAGAAAACCCAAACCAAAATCTTTTCTTGACAATCTCTTCAAGCTAGTATCCTCTATCTCCCCTTCCTTTCTAAGCCAACATTCTAGAAAAAGCTATATGCATTCATTGTCTCTGCTTTCATTCCTCTCATTCATTTCTCAGTTCCTTACAGTATGGCTTCTATGCCTTCTGTTAGACTGAAATAGCTTTCTTCAATGTTATCACTGATCTCTTTATTGCTAAACGTATGGCTTTTCCCTAGTCTTCATCTTTCTAGATTATCAGCTACATTTGACACTGTTGACTAAACCCTTTTTTGAGATGCTTTAGCTTCCCTTTGATCTTGTGACACTGTTCTATTCTGGTTCTCCTCCTATCTGGTTATCCTTCTTAGTCTCCTTCACACCACCATCATGACCCTCCTGTCTTTTATGTGCAGATATTCCTATAGGGCAGATAGGTGGTATAGAGTGCCAGGCCTGGAGTAAGGAAGATGAGTCTTCCTGAATTCATTTCTGGCCTCAGACATGTACTAGCTGTGTGACTCTGGGCAAGTCACTTAACCCTGTTTGCCTCAGTTTCCTCATCTGTAAAATGAGCCGGAAAAGGAAATGGCAAACCACTCCAGTATCTTTGCCAAGAAAACCCCAAGTGGGGTCATGAAGAGTCAGAAGTGACTGAAAAATAACTAAAGAAGTACCCTGGGAATCTCTCATGGACCTGTTTTCTTTATCAACTGTTGTGCTTAGTATCTTCATAGCTCCTATGGGTTCAACTAATATTTCTCTGCAAATAGCCCACAAGTCTATATATTTAGCCCCCATCTCCCTCCTGAGTTCTGGTCTCACTTCTTCAGTTACCTACCAGATATCTCCACCTGAATACTTGGCAAGTATCTTAAACTCAACATGACTAATTATCCTTTTTCCTAAACCCAACAGTTCTTCTCATTTTCCTATTTTAGGTAAGGGCACCGCCATTCTTCCAGTCTTCCAGGTTTGAAATCTATGAGTCGTCCTTAACCCTTCATTGTCACTCGCTTGACACATCTAATCAGTTGCCAAGTCTTGTGGATTCCACCTCTACAACGTCACTTGCATCCATGCCATTCTTTACACTCACATAGACACCACCATTATTTAGATCTTTACTATCTCTTGCCTAAACAGTTGCAATGACCTCCTGATGAGTTTACCTCGCCTCAAGACTCTCCTGGCTCAAATCCATCCTCAAAACAACTACTAAATTGATATTCCTTAAACCCAGTTTTTACAATGTTATTCTTCTCCTCGAGAAATGATTCCTTACTATCTCTTGGATAAAAATATATGATTTTCTGTTCAATATTTACACCCCTTCATAATTTACCTTTGACCTTTTTCCATGCTGATTAGACTTTACTCCATAACCCTACTCCCCTCCCCCCCACAGTTAATTGCAGCCAAATTGCTCTATTTACTCCTTCCTATACAAGACATTCCATTTCCAGTCTCTATGCTTTTGTGCCATCTGTCCTCATGTGTATTAAAAGGCTTCTCCTCGCATCTTTGCTGCTTGGAGCCTCTACCTTTGTGAGGCCTTTCCTGATTGCCTCATTTGTTAGTTCCCCTTCTAAAATTACACTGCTTTTATTTTATATGGTCAGTTAGGTGGTGCAGTGGATAGAGAGCTTGGCTTGGAGTCAGGGAGATTCATCTTCATGAGTTTGTATCTGGCCTCATACATTTCCTAGCTGTGTGACCCTGGGCAAATCACTTAACCCTGTTTTACTTTAGTTTCTTCCTTTGTAAAATCAGTGGGAGAAGGAAATGGCAAACCACTTTCAGTATCTTTGCCAAGGAAACCCCAAATGGGGTCATGGAGACTTGGATATGACTGAAATGAATATATAACGATAGTTTATTTTGTATATATCTTTTATTTACTTGTCTGCATAGAGGTCAACTTTCCTATGTAGAACTTAAACTTCTTGTGTACAGAGTATTTCATTTTCTCCTTTATATCCTCAGGACTGAACACTGTGCCTAGTACATTGTAGATGCTCACTAAATGCCTGATGAATCATTACTGCCTCAATTTCACACTTGCCATTGAGATCATGACAGGATGTTATGGCTGAATGCAAGGTTGCTGAATATTTATGATCTCTAACACTCCAAGCTGCCTCCTTTATAGAGTTTGGTGATGGAATTTGGAAGACATATGGGAGAAAATAAAGACTAGAAAATAGGTTCCCAAAGTAGGCACCTGAGAGGTGCTGAAATGATCCAAGAGGGTAATAGTAACCTCAGGGGCAATTAGGGTCATTGGATAAAAATAAGGGGGTGGTTGAAGCATAAGGAAAGAAGAGAAGATAAGAAAATTTTGAAAAGCTGTTCATACATGTTTCAACTATTGTATAACAGAGTTAAAGTTATAGGGATTACATTCTTTTCCAAATAAATACACAAAATGCAAGTTGTAACTGATCTGTGGTCAAGTCCACCAACAGGTCTTAACAATCAAGTGTTGGCAGGCAATTGTGTCTCACATTTCGGGGAAGTCCAGCATGCATAGGCAGGAATATGTGCATGTAATGACTTGTTTGCAATACAATACTATGCAGCTACATGACACAATATTGTGTCATCAAAATTCGGTGCAGGAAAAAGCCACAAATTTACAGTAAATTATTAAATTTAAGATGTGCCGTTTAAAAAAAATATTCAATATGCAAATTAAAAAAAAACCATTAAAGGGTTAAAGAAAGTAGATTTCCAGGGGGTGACTGAGTAATTTTTTTTTTAAATGGGGCAGTAGGCCAGTAAGTTTGGGAACCACTGGACTAGAGTACTAGGTAGGTACCAACTGAAGAACTTGGAACTAATAATGGCACAATCAAGAAAAGAAGTTGCAACAGAAGAGATTGGAAGATGTGACAAAGGAAGTGGGTGACTGATCTCATCTGAGGGAGGGTAAATCTGTCAGAAAAGAAGAAAAATTGATTACCAAAGGGTTGTCTTGTCAGCAAAGTTGTTTCTTTTTAAAGGAAGGAGTGTGGGGAATGGTTAGATGAATAATACAATTATCGAGAAAAGCTCAGGGCAGAGCTACAGCTAGGATGTGGAAAATGAGGCTTTTCTCGAGGGCACCAAATTTGGAGGGTGCTGACAGCACTTCAGAAGAGTGCTGTTAATTCCTAGTTAGTAGGAATACAAAGTTCTAACAGAAGTTTCCAGGGCTCCTGAGGGCTTTGGCACTCAGAACAACTCCTCTGTTGCCCTATTTGCCCAGCAACAGCCTTAAATGTTCTCTGAAGGCATGGTCCATGTGGTTGCAAATACTTTTCATTATGGCTCTGGCTTACATATCCTTTTTGTCTTTGGAAAACACTTTTATGAGATGTATAAGACTAAGGTAACATTTTCAAAATCTGGACTCAGGCTCCCTCTAGTGGCACCTAGAATAGTTTCTACAAGAGTAGTCAACTTTTCTCTCTCACAATCCTAATGAGTGCCAAGTGGCAGGGAAGAGAAGATTGAAGAATAGATTGGAATAGTGAAATTAGCTGTGAGGAACTGGATATTTCTGGAAAAAGATAACAGGGGAAGGAGGAAGAAAAATGGAATTCTTCCCTACCACAATTATATCTCTGGACCACATGCGCATGAGCTAGCATTGCCTCTAGGCTTTGTAGACCTAAGCTTATCTCACAGGTGGATCCTAAGCCAGGTTTTGTTAGGAAATTAATGTTCACAGTCGAAACCTTGATCAAAAGCGGCTAAACAGAGACAGAATCACAGGGTCCTTGATTTTGAACATTAAGGGACTTGAGAGACCATCTAGTCCAACACCCTCATTTTACACATGACAAAACAGAGGTCTGTAGAGGTTAAGTGACTTGCCCTGGGTCACACAGCTAGTAAGTACATGAGGCAAAGTTGAAACCCAAGTTCAAGTTACTGCTTTTGCACCAGACATGCCAGTGGTTCTGGCGGGGAGTGGTCATTACCCTTCTAGTAATCAATACCCTCATTTAAGCAACCTGCTCACTCTTTCATGAAGCTTATAGGCTGTTTATTTTAATCATTTTTCAGCTGGGTCCTTTTCTTTGTGAGACCAGTTGGGGTTTGACTGGCAAGGATATTGGAGTGGTTTGCCATTTTCTTCTCCAACTCATTTTACAGATGAGGAAAGTAAGGCAAACAGGGTCAAGGGACTTGCCCAGGGTCACCCAGCTAGTAAGTATCTGAGGCCAGATTTGAACTCAGGAAGAGGAGTCTTTCTGACTCTAGGGCCCACTCTATCCACCGGGTCACCTAGCTGCCTTGACTCCATTTCAAACCACAAAGACCATGGTGTGATAGGAAGGAGGTTTTGTAGATAAACCAGCTCTTAATATAAGTAACTCCTCTACCAAAGTCCATTGGTATGGAATCTCTCCTTATTAATGGAAATGTGTGAGGGGTGGGGCAGAGTTGGCAAGAGGCAAGAGGGCTCCAGCCTTCTCCAGTCCCTCTTTAAGGATTCTTCAAGCAGAAGTACCCTTTCGGGACTCTCTAAGCGAGAGTCTTCTAACTTTGAATTGGCTTCTAGTTTCTAAAGAGGAGATGGAGGAGGCCAACCTCACTTCAGTTGCTGAAGGAAAAAGACTCTAGGAAGACATGAGAGAATCCAGTCCAATCCAATCAACATTTAAGTGCCTACTGTATGCCAGGCTGTGCTAAGTGTTGGGGATACAATTAATAAAGACAGTCCCTGCCTTCAAGGAATCTAATGGGGAGGGGGAAGAGGAGAACTACAAAGAAACAGGAGGCAGGAAACAGGAAAGACCAGAGGTACCCAGCATGGAGATGTTTTGTTCCACAGAGTTGAAACCAGACAGAGCAGCAGACATAGAGTAGAGTGAGCCAAAAATTCCAGCTTCTGTCCTGTATAAAACAAGACACCAAGAGAAGTTTGGTACTCTACCTTCAGGGCCTCCAATCAGAGAGAAGAGCAGGTGAGGGGGCAGGTGATGAGTTAGCAGCATTGTGATGAGATTAGAGGTGAGTGCACTTAACCTGGGATGGGCATCTTGTTCTGTGGAGCTGAAACCAGGCAGTGCAGCAGATGTAAGTGGATGACATCTAGATTGTGATCCTTGGTGACTGAGGGGATGGTGGTGCCCTCTACAGTTATAAGGAAGTCAGAGGAGGAGAGGGCTTGGGGGAGAATAATGAGTTCGGTTTTGGACATGTTGAGTTCAAGATGTCCGTGGGACATCCAGTTTGAGATATCTAGAAGGCAGTTGGAGATTTCAGACTAGAGGATGTGGGGAGGTTAGTGCTAGATAAGTGGATTTGAGAATCTTTAGCGTAGGATTGATAAGTGAATCCATAGGAAATGATGAACTACCAAGTGAAATAGGATAGGGGAAGAATGGAAGGGGGCCCAGGACAGAGCCTCGTGAGACACTTATAATTAGTTGGCATAATCTGGATAAATATCTAGCAAAGGAGGCTGACAAGGAGAGGTCAGATAGGTAGGAGAGGGACTAGGTGAAAATAGTGTCATGAAAACCTAGAGAGAAGAGAAAATCAAGGAGAAGAGTGATTAGCAGGACTAAAGACTACAGAGAGGTCAAGAAGGATAAAGATTGGGAAAAGACCACTATATTGGGCAATATGGAGAATATTAGCAACTTTGGAGAGAACAGTTTTGGTTGAATGATGAGGTTGGAAGCCAGACTGTGGAGAGTTAAGAAGAGAGAATAAAGGTAGCAGAGGTCTTATTGAAGAAGATCTTTCAAGAGACTTTAGCTGGAAGGAATTTTAGGAAGGAGAGAGATTTGGGACGATAGCTAGCAGGGATCAATGAATCAAGTGAGAATTTTTGGAGGATTGGCAAGGCATAGGCACATTTGTAGGCAGTAGGGAAGCAGACAGTAGACAAGGAGATAGTGAGGATAAGTGGAAGAATGGGGATGATGGAGAAGTCAATCTGCTAGAGAAAATGGTATGGTATGGAATCACTTGTGCATGTAGAGGTGTTTGCCTTGGTAAGGAGAAGGGCCAGTTCTTTATGTAAGGCAGACGTGAAGGAGTAGATACTGACAGGAGGCATCTGGGTGATGTGAGATGTGAAGGAGGGGAAAAGAGAGAACTCTCAGCAAAAGGTCTGTATTTTTTCGGTTAATCATGTTGCAAGGTTCTTAGTTGAGAGGGTGTGGGCATGGGGAGCTAGGGGAGATATGAAGAGATATGAAAAGTTTTGCAAAAGCTGCTGTGGTGAGTTTGATAGTGAGTTATTGAAAGAAGTATGAAAGGATTGTCTTGCAGCAGTGA
This sequence comes from Trichosurus vulpecula, assembly GCF_011100635.1. Classification (NCBI taxonomy): domain Eukaryota; kingdom Metazoa; phylum Chordata; class Mammalia; order Diprotodontia; family Phalangeridae; genus Trichosurus; species Trichosurus vulpecula. Next base: position 419,855,415 of record NC_050573.1, read on the forward strand.
GGGCTCAGTTGAGGTTATATAACATAAAACTGTAGTGGACCCAGTCAGTATAGTTTCATGATTTTCTCCAGTTTCATTCAGCACGTTTTTAGGACTAAAGGATGATTGCTGCCACTTGCCGCCAGTGGCCGGGGCCACCAGAGAGTGAAAGGGATGCCGCAGAGAGTGAAAAGAAAACATGGGCCAGGTCAGAGAGTAAAGGACAGCTCCATTTATTAAACTGAGGGACAGGGCTTATATACCTTTTTAGGCAAGCAGAATTGACAAGTTCACATGCGAAAACATTTGCATTGCATGACTTCCTAGTGCTTTGTTCCCTTTTGCCGTAAACAATATTGTGTTAATAGCCCACAGGTGGTGTTTAGCACATGTGTGCCATGTGGGTTTTGGAGAGAACACATGTACACTGAGGAGGCTTGGAGAGCCTTCATCCTGAGAAGCATGTGTATGCCAAGGGGGTGGGGTGGGGGGGTGGGGCATGGAGAGCCCACGTGCCAAGTTATCAGCCCAAGGGCAAAAACAGGCTTCAGGGAAAACCTGGCCTGTATCTTATCCCAGAATGGACTTTCTCAGAGCTGGCCCTCTACAGATGATGGGAAGGATTTGAGTCTGAGACTTGGTAGTACAAATCTGGCAATATTATAAGAGGGAAAGAAAAACAAGAAAAGAGGACAGTGTAGTGTTAAACTAGTTCACCAAGGGATCAAGATGGGAAAAGAGGAAGAGTATGGTTAATGCTGGAATGATGGCCTGGGAAAGAGCTTGGGGATTGAGGGATTGAAACTCATAGTATGGATGAAGAAAAAATTTTGGGGTTGCCAGGTGGAGGGAGAGGTGGAATAACACTAGACCTTGATCAGGTAAGCCATTTTTGTGTGTGCTGAGGTGGGAGAAGGAGGAGGTTATAGGAGGTGAGTAGATTAAGAACTGGGAGGTTAGATTGTTTGAGGGAGTATCTATACATGTTAAAGTCCTTTAGTAGGTGGGCAGAAATTGAGGAGGAGAGAAAGACTGTGAACCAGACACTGAACTCATTGAAGAAAGAAGGAAAGTATTCTAGAAAGTGGTAGACAACAGCTACCAAGATTTTGATTAGGTGGTAGATATAGATTGAATGACCCTCAAAGAAGGAGAGATTGCTGAGTAATGATAAGAGAGCCTGGAAGTGGGGATGGGAAGTGGCTGAGGGGGAGGAATGAGTCTAAGTGCAGCCAGTGATGGAGGAGGAGGAGGCCAGAGAGGCTGTATCATCAGGAGGGAGCTGGGTCTCAGTGAGAGGAGTGGGAAAGGAAAAAAAAATTAAGAAGAAAGAAAATTTGTTACCTGTGGAACAGGCATTCTAGAGATCACAGTGGATGAGATGCATAGCTTTAGAGTGGGACATTGATGGGGCTGGGTTGAGAGGAATGAGAATAAAAGATTGGACAGCAGGGGGACAGAGAACAGCATTTGAATAATGACAAGGGGGATTCAAAATTATGGGATGGGGAGAGTATGACAAAGGAGGAGTTTGCTAATCATTGAGGAATGAGTAGGTTGTTGTTGTCCATGAAGGTTTGGCCTCAGGGTTGAGTTCTCTCAGTGCTATAGGAAATTCAGGAGACAGGATAAATGCTGGGAGCTGAAGGAATGGTATTACTACCCCTTACCCAAGGCAGCACACTGGGACAGAGACTTGGTATAATGGCCATTCTCTTCTTCCATGAAGGAGAAGAGACTGGTACTTAACAGAATGATGTTTCTCTTCTTTTTGAGGGAGACAGGAGACGTGGCATGATGGAATGGCATTTTCTCCTCTTGGTTAGTTGGTTATTGTCCTTTGTTGTCTAAGGGGACCAAAATAGTATTGTGTTGGGGTCAAGGTACAGCATATCTGATTGTGGCTGATCAGACCAATATGAGCTTGGAAGGCCCTACCACAGGTCTAGCAAGAATAGTCCATATGAACATTTGGAATGGAAATGACTATACATTTGCACATCCCATGTTTCTTTTTGAGCTACTGCAATTCTGCTTTGGTCTAGAGTACAAGGCATTCTTTGATGAAGGCACACTATGCTAGGCAGTTCTGTGCAGTATTTCTCATGCTTCAAAATTCATTCCAAAATTCTTCAGAGACCTCGAGAGTGTCCTTGTATTACTTCTTCTGACGTCCATGTGAGCACTTGACTTGTGTGAGCTCTCCATAACATAGTCTTTTAGGCAAACATATCTTTGACATTTGAACAATGTGGTCAGCCCATCGGAGTTGTGTTCTCTGCAATAGAGTTTGAATGTTTGGCAGTTTAGCTTGAGAAAGAACCTCAGCGTCTGGTACCTTATCTTGCCAGATGATCTTCAGAATCTTCCTAAGAGAATTCAAATGGAAGTGATTCAGTTTCCTGGCATGGTGCTGGCCAGGTTTCACAGGCATACAACAATGAGGTCAGCACAATGGCTCTGTAGACCTTCAGTTTGGTAGGCTTCTCTCCCACACTTTCCTTTGGAGCTTCCCAAACCCTGACCTAGCTCTGGCAATGTGTGCATCAACCTCATCATCTATGTGTACATGCTTGGAAAGAGTACTCAGAAGGTAAGTGAACTTATCCACAGCCTTTAAATTTCTCTATTTGTTGTAACTGATGGTTCCACATATGGAAGGTGTGGTGCTGGCTGGTGGGAAACCTTTATTTCCTTAGTGTTCATTGTTGGGCCAAAATCATCACAAGCAGCAGAGAATCAGTCCATACTTTGTTGCATCTCAGCTTCAGAGGCTTCACTGAATGATCTGCAAACAAAAAATTATATACCAACTCTCCCTCTACTTTAGTCTTGACTTGTAGCCTTTTCAAGTTAAATAATTTACCACCAGTACAGTAGCTGCCCTTGATGCTGTTTTCCTTCTCATTGAAGCCAAGACTAAGGTAGAGGGAGAGCTGGTTGCTTCACCCCACTGGTGACTGGGAAAGCTCAAGAGCATCTTTCATTATCCAGAACGTGGGCAAGCATGCCATCATAAAACTGATGCACAACACTGACAAACTTTTCTGGGGCAACCAGATTTTGTAATCATTTTCCACAAGCCCTCATGACTCACAGTATCAAAGGTCTTGGTTAGACTGATGAATGTTTAGACCTGTTCTGTTCTTGACATTTCTCCTGGAGTTGTCGGGCAGCAAACATTGTATCAACCGTTCTTCACCTCTTTCTGAAGCCACACTGGCTCTCAGGTAGATGACCATCTTCTAGGTGAAGGATAAGCTTATTAAGGAGGACTCTGGCAAGAATCTTGCCAGCAATGACTAAGAGGGAAATCCTGCTGTGATTGTTGCAGGACAGCCTATTTTCTTTTCCCTTATAGAGATGAACAAAGGAGGCATCTTTGAACTCCTGAGGGATAACGTCCTCTTGCCATATAACCTGGAAAATTTCAATTATCCTTTGTATGAGCAGTGGACCCCCTACCTTGTAAATCTCAGCTGGAATAGGATCAGCACCAACTGCTTTGTCACATGAGAGAAGCCTAATGACATTCAGAACCTCTTATTCAGTTAGAAGTTTGGCTAGAGATGGACTGACTTCAACTGAGGTATATGGTCAGTGACTTCGGCACTGATTGATGATGGTCTGTTGAAAACACTATGGAAGTGTTCAGCCCATCTTTCCAAGATCATGTCCTTATCACTAATCATTGTGGCTCCAACAGCACTGAAGAGTTGAAACACACTATAGGACTTTGGTCCATAAATAGCCTTCAGGGCATCATAAAAGTGCTTTGGATTGTTACTATCAGCATAAAACTGAATTTAATCTGTCTTGTCACTGAGCCAAGAATCCTACACCTCTATGCTTTGCTTGCTTTTGATGGAGTTAAATGCTATCCTCTTAGAGGCAAATGATCTATCCTGCTGGTAAACGTTGTAGAGTTCTCGTTTTTCCTTTAGCAGTTTCTTAATTTCTCCATCGTTTTCATCAAACCAATTTTGATGTTTCCGAGTATTCTGGCCCAGATGAATAAATGTGAAGGTGTATGTCAAATCTCTGAAAGCTGTCCACTCCTTTTCTGCTCCACTGTTGCCAACCACAAGTTGGCTCAGCTTTTCCTCCAAGTTAGCAATGAAGTATTCCCTCTTGGAGAAGCACTCTAATCTATTGATATTAAGTATTTTGGTAATCGTCTTGCTTGGGGCTGCTGCTTTTGTTGAATGTGAATGTTTAAATTGGAGAGGATGAGTCTGTGATCAGTTGATCAGTCTAGCACTGATGTACCATACACCCTCACCACTCTCACATCTTGTCTATAGCTTCCCCTTACAATCACATAGTCTATTTAATGCCAGTGTTTGCTGTGAGGATGCATGCAATGAAGTTTTATTGCATTTAGATAAATGGAAGACAATGTTGTTGATGAGAAGGTCATGAGATGCACAAGTCTGTTTTCAGTAGTAACTGACCATTGCTGCTGCTGTTTCTGACTGCATTCCTCCCAAGCATTCTCTACTATATCTGATAGTCTATGCCTAGTCTGACATTAAAGTCACCCAGAATTATATACTTGTCTTATTTTGATATGTTGATGATGAGTATCTCCAGGTCTTCATAAAATTCTTCTTTGACCTCATCAGGGTTCTTCAAGGTGCACTGATGATGATGGAGGCATGGTACTTTCCTGCAAGTGGCAATCACATTGTCATGAGTCTGTTGTTCATTCCTTTTGGTAGGCATACAGGATTCTTGACTAGATTAGTTTTAATTGCAAAACCTACTCCAGCTTCACAGAACTCCCCTATCACTGCAGCCACTCCAGAAAAAAACATGTATCCAGCTCGGACTTTGGTAAGCTGGCTTTCATTTGCCAGCTTTGTTTCACTCAGGGCTGCTATTTGGATGTGATGCCTGCTGAGTTCTCTTGCAACAAGAACTGTTCATCTTTCATGCTATCCATGAGCATGTGTGCATTGAATGTACTGATGGTGAGTGAAATCATCTTTAAGTTTTTGTACCTTTTTGTGTTTCAACCACAGGCAGGATCTCTACCTGATGCAGCAAGCAGGCCAGGGTTGGATGAAGCAGAGAATTTTTAGGGTACCTTTTCTAGCCCCTTCCTCATGCCAGGAGGTGAACAGTGTGGGCCTTCAAAAAAGCTGCTCAGACACCCAGGGGACTGCCAAATCCTACTGCTGCCTCAAACCAGTGAGATGACAACCCTATGGCCTAGACCACCTGTGTTCAGGATTGTGACTACAGCTCTCAGTTTTTCTGCACCTGCTGCTTCATCTCTTGCATGTCGCCACATGACTTTGAGGTAAGTAAAAATGGTAAAGTGGTATGACTTTGACTCATACATAAATTGGACTTAAGTGAGACAGAATTGCATGAAATCATTGCCTCACTCTCTTTTCCAGAGTCATTGAAGTCCAGTGGCAAGACAAAAGTCAAGAAGATGATGGCTGGGGATGCAGTGGATAACCTTGGCTTCTTTGATGTCTGACCAAGCAGGCACTCCTCAGTGACTGCTACAGCTATCTTCACAGTTGTTGGAACAAACTCTTCTCATTTGTCCCTTATGCTGGGGGAAGCCTTCACATGCTTACATTAGACACCTCCCTAACTCACCAACAGGTCTGAGACCCCTCAGTTACTTTCAACCCAGTTTAGCCCATATGTGGAAGTAGTTTCCTGAGTTGTGGCCACTGTGCCTGCTACAGCTTCTTGGAGCCATAGGTGAGAGTTGGGTGAATCAGGTGGACACCAAAGGTGAAAAGCAGCCTGAAAAGGGCTAGGCAGCCCTCACACCAGAGTAGTAGTCTATCCTGAACACCCCTGTACACCCCAGGGCTCCCATTCTACAAACTAGACAAACTGTTAAGCATTATAGATTTCTGTGTAGATAACCCCCAGCTTATCTTAGGTAATTAGAAAAGCAGCCTCATCACTTAGCTTAGATATGGTACTTAATAAGACAATCTACTTACCTCTGAGGGGCAGGATTTCTGCTTCTGGGAACAGTTAGGTCTGGTCATTGAATGATGCATTAAGCTATTGCTTTGATGTTGGTACTCATTTTTTTTTTTACCACATTGATTAAATGCTTTTCTAGAGTATTGACATTGATGGGGATGACCTAACGGTATAAGGAAGTAGGAATATATAACTGAGCAAATGCACTGAGTCGTATGATTGGAGGAGATGCACCCCTGTGAAGGGACCATCCATAAAGAGAGCAGAGCTAAGGAATGATTGGCAATCACTACCCTGAGTTTCTGAGATGAAGGGCAATGTGGTATGGCTAACATCCACAGTGCCCTCTGGTGTTGCATGTTGCTCATTACAATAACATTATAATGCTACTACATTACCACAGTAATGTATTCTCCCTATGGTTTCATCTATGTTACAGGTGTACTTAGAACATTTGTACCAAACATGCTTTGAAAGGCATCAGTAAAGATCAGTCAGTATGCCATAAAACATTTGTTAAGTACTTACTTTATGCCAAGCACTGAAACAAAACCAGTGCCTACCCTCAAGGGGCTCACATTCTGATGGGAGAGATGACACATCAATCATTAAACACTGAAAAGATAAATATAAAGTAGGTGGAAGGTAATTTGAAATGGGAAGGTACTGGGAAGAGGGGCAGGGCCTGGGAAAAGCCTCCTGCAGAAGGGGGCAACTTAAGCTGAGTGTTAAAGGAAGCTGGGGAACTAAGAGGTGGAGGGAGGAAGGGGCATAAGCGAGAGTTGTAAGCGAGAGAGAGGCCTTATTTTTACCATTTGCTGGTTTCCAAGGCTGAGAATTGACTAGTCCTAGGCAGTAGGAATGGTGCCAGCAGACTGCTGATTCCAGGCATGGGGGATAGCTATTCAGAGGCATGGGAGAGAAAATGGAATGTAGGGTTTAGAAAAATAGAAAGTGAAACAGTTTGGCTAGAATGTCTAATGTATGAAGGGGAATAATAAATAAATATGGAAAGGTATGTGGGAGCTGGGTTGGGAGGGCTCTAAGTGCCCAGCTGAGCAGCTCCCATCTTACCCTACAAGCAATAGAGAACCATTGAAGACTCTTTTTTTAAGCAGGGGAGTAAGATATTGTAATAGTAATTAAAGTGGGACTTTTTGCTGTTGACCTTTAATGATTCTGGCCTTAGTTTGAATGGGGCAGATAAGGGTGGGATGTTTTTGTATTTCTCAGCACTGAGACAATTGGGAGCCATTGATTTATATCTGATGTGATATTGGGGGTGTGGAACTTCACTCCTGGCTTCGGTGAGGATTGGCTCTGAACAGGATATATAAGCACAGAGGTTAGCATTCTCTCTCGGAGCTCTGCACCACAGCAGGAGTGGCGTGTGACTCTGGGCCAGCCATTGTGAGCTCCCTGGCTGAAGCCCCAGATGTTGATAACTATGAATTATATTTGGTCTGTAATTCAGGGTGCTGGTTTTTTTTCCCCTGAACTAAGTAAATGATATTTTTATGCTGGATTAAAGTAAGATTGTTAACCCCTTAACGTTGCTTTCCTAAATAAAGCAGATCAAAAGGACCTGGGCTTGCAGTGTTCCGTGAGCTGGTTGTTGTTGGTTTTACACCCCCACAGGAGCTGCTAGCCAGATTGTTGAAACAGATGTATGCCTTACAAATATTATTTTGGAAGCCATGTGGATAAAGTATTGGAGAAGGGAGAGAATAAAAGCAGAGAGAAGAATTAGGAAGATTTTTAATAGTTCAACCAAGAGTTTTTTCTTATACCTTTGAGTTTAGTCCGCATTGTTAACATTTCCCTATCACTTTCTTTGTAAAAATAGTATTTTATTTTTTCCAATTACAGGTAAAGACAATTTTTAACATTCATTTTTAAAAAACTTTGAATTCCAGATTTTTTACCTCCCTCCCTCACCTCCCTCCTCCCTAATACAGCAAACAATTTGATATAGATATGTGCAATCATGTAAAACATGTTTCCTTATGTTGTGAAAGAAGAAACAGATCAAAAGAAAAAATCATGGGAAAAATAAAGAAAGTGAGAATAGTATGCTTTGATCTGCTTTCAGACTCCATTTTTCATCATGAGTCCTTTGGAATTGTCCTGGATCATTGTAGTGCTGAGAAGAGCTAAGTCATTCATAGTTGATCATTGTTACAATATTATTGTTACTACGTACAAGTTTTTCTCAGCTCTGCTTACTTCACTTTGCATCAGTTCCTTTAAGTCTTTCCAGGTTTTTCTGAAATCATTCTGCTCATTATTTCTTATAGCACAATAGTATTCTGTTACACTGATATACCACAACTTGTTCAGCCATTCCCCAGTTGATGGGGAGAGGTGATGAAGTTCTAAAGTAAGATAATGGTTTTATCAATGAAGAGGAGACAGAGATGAGAAATATGATGGAGGTAGAGCTGATTATATTTGGCAACTAATTATGTATGCCTGTGTTATAGCACAGTGAGAAATAGAGGATGAATAAATGAATAGGAGGATGAATGAATAAATAAATAATAAATAATAAATAATGAATGTAATGACTTAATGAATGAATGAATGACTCTAAACAAGCTCTACATTAGGAGTTAGGTGAAGGACTTCCTGAACTCAAGTCTTGGCTCTGCCATTTATTCAGTGTGACCATAAAACAAGTCAATTTACATATCTGTGCCTTGATTTCTTTATCTTTAAAACTTTCTTGATGGACTAGATAAGGTATAAGGGCCCTTCCAGTTCTAAAATTCTAAATCGATTAAATCAAGCTACCAGCTGCCCTGCCTCCTGGTTTAAATCTGTGCTCTGATAATATGGCTCTAGCATTGTCTATTTTATAGCATGGACCTCTACTAGTAGAAATCCTCTTTGTTTTTCCTGGATCTTTTGTTTGGGGTCTCAAGTCCTGGGTCTCATCATTTGTTCAGTTGTTTCAGTCATATCTGACTCTTCATGACTACATTTGGGGTTTTCTTGGCAATGATACTGGAGTGGTTTGCTATTTCCTCCTCCAGCTCATTTTACAGATGAGGAAACTGAGGCAAACAGGGTAAAGTGATTTGCCTAGGGTTACACAGCTAGCAAGTGTCTGAAGCTAGGTTTGAACTCATGAGGATGAGTCTTCCTGATTCCAAGCCCAGAACTCTATCCGTTGTGCCACTCAGCTGCCCATGGGTCTCATCATAGTCCATAGTTGTCATCATCCAAGGTCCTATTGTACCTTTTGACCCAGAGAGACAGCATGGGATAGTAGAAAGAGTATTGGCTTCGGAGCCAGGTGAACATGCAGGCTTAAATCCTGCTCTGATATTTGCCAGCTTTGTGATGGTGGGGTAGTGATACTCATGCTAACTACCTCATAGGCTTGCCACAAGGCTTAAATAACAGTGTAATTAAATGTGCTTTGCAATATATTTCCATTAACACAGCTTTTACTCTTCAGATTGCCCTACCCTTTGCACTACTACCCATGTTTCTCCATTCACACCATGTGGTAGTGACCTTTCCAGCCCAGTGCCTACCTTTTACACTAAATTTCCATTACGAGGAAAATGCTCAAATTCTTTTCCTGAGCCAGCGCCATCATTTATTTGTCCCTAATTGGGCCAACCAAAGCACTAGCTCCAATTATAGTCCTCTTGTCTTGATGCAAAGTAGTGGACAACCCTTTTGCTGTTTGGCCCACTGACTTGCAATGATATACTAAATTCTTCCTCAAGTAGGGCAACCCAAGGCTCACCATGCCCAGGTGTTCTTTCACCACTTGTAGAATGTCATCTTTTTCTTCAAGGAACTCATACAGAAATGCCCATGTCTATGATTTCCCAGAGTATTTCCATCAAGCACTGGTAGGGAATGGAACACATGACTGTGAATCAGGGAATTCTCTAGTCTCCAGGGAATTAAAAGTGAGTATTTCTCAGAGTGCGAGGGAGAAGCATGTAGTAGACAACAGGTTGTAACTCATGGCAAATAAAGAATCACAAAGAAGAGTGAAACCAGAGGTTCTTCACCTTTTTTGGGTCATAGACCCCTCTGGCAATCTGGTGAAGCCTATGGACCCCTTCTCAGAATCTGACTTTAAATGCATAAAATAAAATACAGAGAATTATGTAGAAAAGCAAATATGTTAAAATACAGTTATCAAAATATTTTTTAAAAGAAGTTCGTGGACCCCAGGTTAAGAGCCTCTAAGTTAGAGGAAAGGAAGCTAGCAAAGAAATCTCAGCTCTGCCACTGAATACCTATGTGCTGTTGGGTAAGTTGGCTCTCTAGGCCTCAGTTTCTTTCTCTGTAAAATGAAGGCATTGCACTATAAGTCACTTCCTGCTCTAAATTTATGATCCCATGAGCCTCTTTATAATAAAAAAGAACAACAGTCAAGGTGGTGAAAGCAAGGGATAACCTGGCAGCCCTGAGCTCCTTTGGAACTCTTGAAATGTCAAGAGAAATTAGGGAAGGCTCCTAGTACTTTTGTTGACTGTAGCATGCAAGTAGGCTAAAGAGTCTTAAATTTTTTTCTCCTTGGTCTATTTTCTTGGTCAGTTGTTTTTTGCTATGAGATTGTTTTCATCTATATTTTCAGTCTTTTGACTTTGTTTTAATATTTCTTGTTGTCTCATGGAGTCATTAGCTTCTATTTAGTCTATTCAAATTTTTGGGGAGTTTGTACCTCTTGTGCCAAGCTATCGATTTCCTCTCCAATTCTTTATTCCATTGCTCTAATTTCTTTTTCAATTTTCCCCTTCTAGCTCTTTGATTTCATTGACAAAAACCTTTTTCTTTTGAATTCTTGCTTCATCTTTTCCAGTAATTCTAGTTGAATTTGTGCCCAAATTATGTTTTTCTCTGAGCCTTTGCTTGTAGATGTTTTAGAGTCATTGTCTTCTGGGTTTGTGTCTTAAATATCCCTGTCACCATACTGCCTTTTTATAGCAGTATTCTTTTTCATTTTCTAATTCTTTAACCTACTTTGTTATTTTGGACCTGATGAACTCTGTGTACTCCCAGAGGGAATGTTTAGGCTGGTTCTGTTACTGCTTTCTTAAGAGACTGAGTGTTATATTCCAAGATCTCAGAAACTGCTCAGGCTGGGGACCTGCAAGCTTTCAGTGTCCCCAAAGTGGTCTGAGTGTGTCCTCCTAGTCTGAGCTCTGCAAGTTTCCAACTTGGGCTTGAGTCTGAGCAGCATAGATGCTGCTGAACTCAGTCACTATTAGCTAACTGGGAAACTCTACTGGTTGAGTGACAGAGAACTGCTGGCTCCCCTTTGTTCTGCAATTTCTGCTCTGGTTATTACTTTGTGGGCTTAAGACTGGGCTAGAAGCTGGAACTGAGACCCTGCTCTGCTTCTGGGATCTGGGAATTTGCTACTTGCTTCTGAACATACTCCCTGCAGGGGATGGTGGTGGTGTGTAAGCACAGGTTCCCCTCAGTACACCCGGGATCTGTGATCTGGAAATAGGTAGAGGGCAAAAAAGCTGCCGGTTTATCCCTGTATTTATTGTGGTGCCCCTATGTAGGTCTAGGGGTTGCCTCAGCAGGGGTCTGGGACCTCTGCTTGCCCTCATACATAGCATCTCCTTGCTCCCACAACATGCATCTGGCCAGATCCTGTCTCCAGTGTCCTCAGACTTCTCTGTATCCCTGTGATGAACCTAGAAAATGACTCACTGTGACTTGTACTTGAATTTCCCCATAAGGATTTGGTTTGGTACCTTTTCTTGGTCTGTTTGGAGGTATTTTATAGAGGAGCTCACTATGTTTTTTTTCCTGATTCTGCTTCTCCACCACCTTAATTCCACATCTTCAAGTCAGACAAGTCTTCCTAGTAGCCCTCCAGACCATTAAGTTGTCCACCTCCTTTGCTTATGCACTGACCCGATCATGACCATAAACATGTCCTTGGGTTGGGATCTTATTATGAGATCTTAGTCAAAGAGTCATTTAAAGCTCCCTTTTTCTCAAAACGGAAAGAGTAGAATCACCGAATTTTAGAGCTGGAAAGGCCTCTACTAGTCATTCTTCATGTTCTCTGACTCAAAGTTCTTCACAAACAACACTTCTCCCAGAAGTTCAAAAGAATAGATAAGTAGCATCCCACTCAAATCACACACTTGCCCTGCCCTTTCCCTAATACACACTGATTTAACAGCCAAATACAGATACCTATGCACAGAGAAGGCAGTCATTCAAGCACAGCTATACCTTCCCACTATCTCTCATGCATTTTAGCCTCCATATAGGACCTTAAGTTTGTCTTGGGAGAAGCCTAGAAACAATAAGAATGTTTATGACCTAATCTGGTGTAAGAAATATGTCCTATCCTTCTCTTTTCCCCTTTCTTATTCTACTCACTACAATGATATTACTTCTGGAGCCATCACTAAGACAATGCTGAAGCCTCCTAGACTTCTTGCTTTGGCTATGGGTTCAGAAGATCACAGATTCAGAGGAGGAAGGGATCCCAGAGATCATCTACTCCATTTTTCTCCTTTTATAGATGAGGAAGAGAGATTAAGGGACTTGTCCCAAGGTCACATAGGTAGGAATGGGCAGGGCAGGGATGACAGTACCGGTCCATATTCAGCACTCTTTTATTGCACCATGCTCCTGGAGGGCCCCTTTGGGCATCTCTGCAGCTGAGTAGAGCTCTACAGCTGATATGTTATATCTCTGTTCTTGGGCCTCACAAAGTACTCACACTATATGTTGTATTAAAACTATTTACATACTGGACATCTTCCCTAGTGGACTGTAAGCTCTCTGAGGGCAAAGACAGGTTTTGTTTTTATCTGTGTCTCCTCTAATGGTTAGCACAGTGCTCTGCTTGGTAAATACTGTATAACCTGTCTTTGAATATGCTAAATTCGCATAATATGGAGTCTACTGCATACTCTTCCACATGGGTGGCATAGCCTTCTTTGATTGACTGTCTGTGTGGCTTTCTCTAGCCACCATTTTTTTCTAGCTATACTACTACCTTCTGCACCCAGTGTGGAAGCCATGAACTGAACCAATAAGAGGTGGAAGGCATTTGCCCTTCCCTTACTCTTTTTTCTTTTATCCCAGCTCTAAGAAGCAGCCTTGGGGTGTTTGTTTCTGTTCTATGTTGTTTGTCCTCTGTTTCAGATGTTGGAAGTGATTGGGGGTTTGAGCCATAGTAACATTGGAGCCAGGGTTGCAGGTGGGCTGGTGTAGCTGCCAGACAGGCCAGGATGGAAACTGTGAGAAGGCAGGGTGCCTGGGACTCGAGCCCGAGGTGGGCAGGAGGATTTGGACTTGGAACTGGGCTGTGCTCTATGGGCCAGCTAATCTATAAACCTAATCTCCTTCCCCTTCCCCAGAGACCAGTTCGGTTCAGGGTGGAAGGGGGATCATTCTTCCCATGTGTTGAGGAGATTATGTTTATATATTTATGATGATACCTTTGGAAATAAATATATTTCTTCTGTAAAAGCTTCCCTGTGTTCCAGTTGATTGAGTTGAACTGAGTGTAGATGGCATAACTGTGTAAAATAATAGAAAAGAGCTCTGAACTTGAGGGAGAAGACTTGGATTTGAATCCTATTTGCTTACTTATTAGTTTTGTACCCTTTAGTAACTTACTTAATTATGTACCTCAGATCCCTCATCTCCAAAATGGGGATGGTAATTATATATGCATTATCTACCTCACCAATTTGTTTTGAGGAACAACTGAGACTACATATGTATATGAAAGTGGCATGGATATTATTGCTGCCTAAGCAGCCCCCTCATTTTGAGAAGGGACAAGTAGGAGAGAAGCTGCCTTCTCTCCACTGGGGACCTGTTGAGCTTTCAATTTATCAAGGACTTAGAATACATATCTTATATGCTGTCTATCTATGTCTATGGGTTTCTGTAAGCCTATATCTAACTAGTGTGTGTGTGTGTTTGTGTATGTGTGTATTGCTGGGAGCAATGTAGCATTTATATTTTGGAAACACCCACCATGCCCAGTTGAATAGCCTTACTCTGTGTCCTTAAAATACCGCTGAAGGTCAATGTCTCAGCCCATCTGGAGAGGTCTGTGGGCAGAGGAAGTGGGGCGAGTGGCACTGGGAGGTGTGACAGCTAAGAATGGCTCGGTGATTATGGAAAGATGGTGGGGGTGGCAGGAGGGCACAGAACCATGACCTTCATGAGGTCTAAACCCAGCTGACACTCTCCAAGCCTGAACCCAAATTCTGCTAGTTTAATGTAGGGCTGTGTGAGAGAGATAGAAGGGGGCAGAAGAAGGCTCAAATCTTCCCTTAATTGGAAGGAAAGTGAGAGGAAACTGAAGCTCCAATAGGCCAGTTCTATGCCATTTACCTTTGTTTTCTTTGTTTTCGTAACTATACTTTGGTCTAGAAGTTTTGAATAGAAGTTATTTTTAAAGATTTGACTATTATTATTTAAATGATAGGACAAGGGTATGTGTGTGAAAGGAGTCAGGGAGGAAGACAATGGTGTAAGCAAAGCCCTTTCAGGAAGGGTAGAAAGAAGAGATTTCAGAGCCTATGACATGAGCTCAACTCATTTGGACTCCATTGTCTCTATGGCCCAAGACGTATTCTCTGACTCACTAACCATTATTTAACAAGCCATTTAAAGTGTCTAATATGTGTCAGGCACTATGATAGGCCTGGAAATACAAACACAGAAATGAGAATTCATAGAAGGAGGGTACTAGCAATTGGGGGGATCAGGCTAGGCCTCATGTAGGAGACGACATTTGAACTAAACAGTTGTTTAGCTTGTCATTACCTTGAAGTAACCATAGGATCACAGAGCTTGAGCTAGAAGGGACCTTAGAGGTCAGCTAATCCCACCCCCCCCCTTCTTTTACAAATGAGGAAATTAAAGCTCAGAGAGTTTCAGTGATTTGGCCAAGATTACCCAGGTAGTTGGCATCAGAACCAGGATTTGAACTGAATAGGCTATGTGCTTTCTCCTATGTCATGCTGCCTAAGTGATGCAGGGTGGCAACTCTTCAGTCAGTCTACCAATAAACATATATGCTGTGCTAAGTGTTGGGGATACAAATAAGAAAAAAGAAAGACAGACCCTGCCCTCAAGGAGCTTATAATCTAACAAGGGAAGATAACAAGGAAAAGAAATTTGAAAAGGATGGGGGCCTAGTGGGGTTCTGTCCAAGGGGTAGAAATGGTGGACAATAAAGAGACAGCTGGCTTGTGAGCACATTGAAATAGAGGCTTAGGGAAGAGTGCTTTGCTTCATCCTGCAGTCCTCTAATCAGAGGGGCCGAGAGAGTACCCAAGCTGGCGCAGTCTCCAAGGATGATGAGTTTCTTGGTGAAGAGTTTTCCAGGGATTATGACACTGGTGGAGTCCACTCCAAAGAGTTCAGCTAGTAGGAAAAGAAGAGTAACTTCTATGTAGTCTTAGAGTTTTCTGAGGCCACTGAGAATTTAGGAGACTTCTCCAAAGTATCATAGACAGAACTTGAATCAGCTTTCCTGACTCTGTTTCTAATTTTCTTTCTATCATATCCCACTGCTGAGACCTGCATTGTACCACTTCCCCTTCAATCAAGGTGGGCTTTTCAGGGGCTGAGGCTATATCCTGGACTGGAAGGGAGAAGAAAGTCCATTAGTAGAAAGCCCTCTTGTAAGAAGTTCACTATCATTGCTTCCTTGTTGAAGGCCAAATGTTTCAATAAAGGATGAGTGCAATATTGATTCTCTCCAGCAGATGGAAGATATGTGCCAGCCTTCTGTGCCAGCCAGCTGGTGATACAGTGGAGGTCAACTGTGGTGGTCTTTGTAACCTAGGATAGCCACCCTATTGCCCCGAGTCACAATGTGCTGTTAACAACATTGATCATACTTCCCCTGGCAAGGAGAAAGACTGGCCATTAATAGGAAGAACAATCAGAAATGACATGCATTTGAAGGAGGGGAGAAGGACATTTGAAAAACTACAAAGCATTTTCCTGTGCATCATTTCATCCCCACAACTAACTTTTCAGGCACCTGGCATTATTCCTTTGTTCTAAATATCGGGCAATGGGCACAGAGCACTCAGGTGATTTGTCAAAGGTCATTCGTGCATTAAATTAATGACCAAGTAGAGACTAGAACCTACCTTTCTGTTAGACTTGGAGACATCTGATTTCGATTCACTGACAAAATTCAACAAACATTTATTAGGCATATTTTATGTTTCAGGAACCATGCTATGAACTGTGGAACTTATATTTTACTTGAGGAGTGTGTGTGGGAGGGGGATATCACATATACAGAAATAAATAAAAAGATAAGTACCTGGGCAGCTAGGTAGTACAGTGGATAGAGTGCTGGGCATGGAGGAGGCAGAAAGACCTGAGTTCAAATCCAGCCTCAGACAATTATTAGCAGTGTGACCCTGGGCAAGTCACTTAACCCTGTTTGCCTCAGTTTCCTCATCTGTAAAATGGGCCGGAGAAGAAAATGGCAAACCACTCCAGTATTTTTGCCAAGAAAATCCCCAAAAAAGGGATCATGAAGAGACAATCACAAGTGGAAAAAAAACCTAAACAACAACAAAGAGTATGACAGGTGCAAAGAGAGATCCAGATAAAAGACTCTGGGAAGACCAAAAGAAAGGGAGAAGACATGGCTAGTGATGCCCAGGGAAGATTTTATGAAGAAGGTGGTACCTGAGAAGTAGCATTTTGAAAGGATAAAAAGGGGGCAGCTAGTTGGTGGTGTGGATAGAACATCGGCCCTGGAGTCAGGAGGACCTGAGTTCAAATTCAGCCTCAGACACTAACTAGCTATATGACCCTGGACAAGTCACTCAATCCTGATTGCCTCAAAAAGAAAAGTAAAAGAAAGAAAGAAAGAAAGAAAGAAACAAAGAAAGAAAAAAAGGAGAAAAGGACTCTGGAAGTAAGAGGTAAGGAAACAGGCAAACATGTAGACACAAGGCATGACATAATGAGTTCAAAGAACAGTTGGTGGGGCTAGAATAAAGAATATGTATAGTATTGGGAAATAAGGCTGCTAAAGAAAGTTGGAACTATAGCATCACAAATTTAGAGTCAGAAGGAAACTTCAGGGTCATAGAGTCTAATCTCATCCTTTTGTAGGTAAGTTAACTGAGGACCAAAAAGTTAAAGGGACTTGCCCGGTATTATACAGCCATTAAGTGTCAGAGGGAAAGTTCAAACACCAGCCTTCCAGGCGCCATGTTGAGTGCTTTACCTTACTGTACTTCCTCTGGTCCTCAATGCCTGGGTAAATGTTTGTGTTTTATCCTATAGGCAATAGAGAACCATTACAGGTTTTAGACAGGAAAATACATGGTCAAACTTATGTTTTGGCATGATTATTTTTGTAGCCTTGTGAAGGCAGGATGAGAGAAGGAAGAAAAAAGAGATAGTGAGACTACTATAATAGGTCAATTAAGTTTCTATAATAGGTCAATTAAGAAGTGATGAGGACCTGAACTTAGACTGTAACTAAAGAGACTGAGAGTGCAGACTAGGCTTGTCAGAACTTGGCAGCAGATTGCATTGGGTGGTGGGTACGGGAAACTGAAGAGTCAAAGATGGTGCCTGGATTTTGAGCCTGGGTGACTGACTGGGAAGCATAAGTAGAAATATGGAAGTTAGGAAGAAGGGCAGTAAGAGAAGGTGGGGAAATGAATTCCATTTGGAATGTGCTGAGTTTGAGATATTTGCAAGATGTCACGAATTGATATTTCAGCAAACATTTAGAGATGCAGAGCTGGAGTTTAGAGAATGACTAGAGCTGGATAGATGTACATTTGTTATTTATTTGTGCAGGGTTGATAATGGGACCATTGGGAACTGATGAGATCACCAAGAAAGAGCTCAGCAGTCAGTTAGACGATGCTCAATCAGCTGAAGAGATTGAGAAGCAGCGGTCTGACAGGTACAGGGAAAACCAGGATAAAGCATTGATATGGAAATCAAATAATGTGACGGTATCCAGGGAGACCAGGTTATCAATAGTACAGTTTTGCAAGAAAGTTCAAGGAAGGTTATGAGTGAGAAAAGGCTATTTGATTGTGCAATTTATAGGTTATCTGTGCCTTTGAGTGAGTACTCTCAGTAGAGTGGTGTGGGTGGAAGCCAGATTTCAAATAGGGGAAAATGAATGGGTGGTGAGAAAGCTGAGGCAGCTAGTATAGATAACTCTAAGTTCAGCGATGAATAGGAGGAGAGATGTATAAGAAGACAGCATACATAAGAAGATACGATAGGATCAAGAAAAAATTTTTAAGAGAAAAACTTGAGCATGTTTGTAGCATCAGAGAAGAAGCCAATTGATAAGGAGAAATTAAAGATGAGAGAGAGAAAAAGAATGTTTGCGGGACCAAGCTCCCGAAGGAGGAGAGAGGGAATTGAATCAAGGGAACAAGTGGAGAGATTGGTGGAGAGTTGGATGGAGATAAAGAGACATTTTAGGGTACTGAGGGGATAAAGTGAAGGAGCTGATGATAGATGGGTGCAATCTCCCTAATAAATTATGTTATTTGCTAAGGGAGGGAATGTTGGGAGTGCAGTCTGAGGTTTGAGTAAAGGACAAAATTTGGAGCATCATTTGTGGAGGATGTAAATTGGTAAAATTGGTGAAAAAATGGATTTGAAGTGCCATGATGAGGACTCAGTTGAGGTTGGATAACAAGAAGTTTTCACAGTCAGCATGGTTGTATTCAATGACTTCAGAGTAAAAAATGAGATGGTTGAGTGACTGAATGAAGTTTGAGGATCAATGAGGCATTAGCAATGGGAAAACAAGTGAATGAGGAATTCAGACAAGAGTGGAGGGCAGTATAGCTGTCAAGGAGCTCTGTAAACTTAGATAAGCCCTATGTTTGTTTTTTTTTCTGGGATTTGAAACCAGGTTTTATGACTCTAAATCTTTCCATCATACCATGCCATCTCACCTAAGCTAAAATGCACATTCAAGTGGAAGTAGTATATATTTTCCATAATTGTATTTTATAAACTGGCAGATTACTTATGGATTAATAATTGGTGCTAACATAGTATAGACATTGTATTTTATCCTCACAACAATCTTTATAAGTAGAAAGCAAAGGTATTATTATTGTCATTTTACAGATGCAGTAGAAAGAGCTCCTAGTTTGGAGTTGGAAGACTTGAGTTCAAATCCTGCTTTTAATACTTGCTACTTGGGTGACTTTGGTCAAGCTCTTTAATATCTCCGGGACTCAGTTTCCTCAACTCTAAAATGGAGGGGCTGGGGGGCAGAGCCAAGATGGCGGCTGGTAAGCAGGGACTAGTGTGAGCTCCATACCGAGTCCCTCCAAAAACCTATAAAAAATGGCTCTGGACCAATTCTAGAATGGCAGGACCCACAGAACAGCAGAGGGAAGCAGGGCTCCAGCCCAGGACAACCTGGATGGTCTCTGGGTGAGGTCTATCCCACATGGATCTGGGAGCTGGGAGCTGGGAACGGAGTGGAGCAGAGCCCAGCCTGAGCGGCGTGGAACAACCAAACTTGGAGTCGGGCGGATGGGGCCCCTAGTGCCCTGAATATGTGAGCTGTGGCAGTTACCAGACTCCTCAACCCACAAACACCAAAGACTGTGGAGAAGGTTAGTGGGAAAAGCTGCGGGAGTGGAAGGAGTTTGAGGTTTGGCTTCCAGCCCCGGGGGCAGCGGAGGTGGGGCAGCTACAGCTGCTGCTGCTTCTGGCCCCAGGCCCACCTGGTGGGAGGAATTAAGTGGCGGATCAGAGCAGGAGTGCACAGCCTGCCGAAGATCTAAGCCCAGCCCGGGCTGGGGGTTCTTGGGGAAGGAGTAGTGCTGGTGTGACAGAGCTGGCACCTCCCCCCCAAACGTGGAACACAGAACTCGTTAGTCTACAAGCAGTCATACCCCACTGAAAAACTCAAGGGTCAAGTTAGTTGGTTGGGAATATGGCCAGGCAGCGAAAGCACACCCAGATTCAGTCTCAGACTTTGGATTCTTTCTTTGGTGACAAAGAAGACCAAAACATACAGCCTAAAGAAGACAACAAAGTCATAGAGCCTACAACAAAAGCCTCCAAGAAAAACATGAACTGGTCCCAGGCCATGGAAGAGCTCAAAAAGGATTTGGAAAAGCAAGTTAGAGAAGTAGAGGAAAAATTGGGAAGAGAAATGAGAAGGATGCAAGAAAACCATGAAAAACAAGTCAATGACTTGCTAAAGGAGACCCAAAAAAATACTGAAAAATACACTGAGGAAAACAACACCTTAAAAAATAGATTAACTCAAATGGCAAAAGAGCTCCAAAAAGCCAATGAGGAGAAGAATGCCTTGAAAGGCAGAATTAGCCAAATGGAAAAGGAGGTCCAAAAGACCACTGAAGAAAATACTACTTTAAAAATTAGATTGGAGCAAGTGGAAGCTAGTGACTTTATGAGAAATCAGGATATTATAAAACAGAACCAAAGGAATGAAAAAATGGAAGACAATGTGAAATATCTCCTTGGAAAAACCACTGACCTGGAAAATAGATCCAGGAGAGATAATTTAAAAATTATTGGACTACCTGAAAGCCATGATCAAAAAAAGAGCCTAGATACCATCTTTCAAGAAATTATCAAGAAGAACTGCCCTGATATTCTAGAGCCACAGGGCAAAATAGAAATTGAAAGAATCCATCGATCGCCTCCTCAAATAGATGCCAAAAAGAAATCTCCTAGGAATATTGTCGCCAAATTCCAGAGCTCCCAGATCAAGGAGAAAATACTGCAAGCAGCCAGAAAGAAACAATTTGAGTATTGTGGAAACATAATCAGAATAACCAAAGATCTGGCAGCTTCTACATTAAGAGATCGAAGGGCTTGGAATGCGATATTCCGGAGGTCAATGGAGCTAGGATTAAAACCTAGAATCACCTACCCAGCAAAACTGAGTATCATGCTCCAAGGCAAAATATGGATTTTCAATAAAATAGAGGACTTTCAAGTTTTCTCAGTGAAAAGACCAGAACTGAATAGAAAATTTGACTCTCAAACACAAGAATCAAGAGAAGCATGAAAAGGTAATCAAGAAACAGAAATTGCAAGGGACTTACTAAAGTTGAACTGTTTTGTTTACATTCCTACATGGAAAGATGACGTGTATGATTCATGAGACCCCAGTATTAGGGTAGCTGAAGGGAATATGCATATATATGTTTATGTATATATATATAAGTGAATGTGTATGTATGTATATATCTATGTGTATATGTATGTATGTGTATGTATGTATATATATGTGTGTGTATATATA
This sequence comes from Trichosurus vulpecula, assembly GCF_011100635.1. NCBI lineage: Eukaryota > Metazoa > Chordata > Mammalia > Diprotodontia > Phalangeridae > Trichosurus > Trichosurus vulpecula. The sequence goes on from NC_050573.1 coordinate 419,876,641, forward strand.
TATGTATGTATGTATGTAAAAGAGAGAGAGCAGACACAGGGTGAGTTGAAGATGAAGGGAAGGTATCTAAAAGAAATAAAAGGAAATTAAGGGATGAGAGGGCAACGTACTGAGAGAGGGAGATAGGGAGAGATAGAATGGGGTGGATTATCTCGCATAAAGGTGGCAAGAGGAAGCAGTTCTGTGGGAGGAGGGGAGAGGGCAGGTGAGGGAAGAATGAGTGAACCTTGCTCTCATCAGATTTGGCCTGAGGAGGGAATACCATACATACTCAGTTGGGTATCTTACCCCACAGGAAAGAAGAGGGAGGAAGATAAAAAAAAATAAAATAAAAGGGGGGGATGATGGAGGCGAGGGCAGATGGGGGTGGAGGTAATCAAAACAAGCACTTTGGAAAGGGGACAGGGTCAAGGGAGAAAATTCAATAAAGCGGGATGGGTTGGGAAGGAGCAAAATGTAGTTAGTCTTACACAACATGAGTATTGTGGAAGGGTTATACATAATGATATACATGTGGCCTAGGTTGAATTGCTCAACTTCTTAGGGAGGGTGGGTGGGAAGGGAAGAGGGGAGAGAATTTGGAACTCAAAGTTTTAAAAACAGATGTTCAAAAACAAAAAAAAAAGTTCTTGGATGCAACCAAAAAATAAGATACACAGGCAATGGGGCCTAGAAATTTATCTTGCCCTACAAGAAAGGAAGGGAAAAGGGGATGAGAGGGGAGGGCGGCGATAGAGGGGAGGGCTGACTGGGGAACAGGGCAACCAGAATATATGCCATCTTGGAGTGGGGGGGGAGGGTAGAAATGGGGAGAAAATTTGTAATTCAAACTGTTGTGAAAATCAATGCTGAAAACTAAATATGTTAAATAAATAAATTTAAATTAAAAAAAATAAAATGGAGGGGCTGAACTAGATGACCTCTGAAGTCCTTTCTAGCCCTAAATATGACGAAACTATAGCCAACGGGAGCTAAGTGAGCTAGAAAGTGTCAGAGCCAGGATTTGAGGTCAAATATTCTCTACTAGAATGCATTTGGAGTCAGAAAAAAAGGAGAAAAGCGACCCACCAAAACACCTGGGAGGTTCTGGATTTGAGGTCAGAGCACCTGAGTTTGAGTTCTGGTCCTGCCATGTTTTAATTGTGTGACTTTGGACAAATCATTAAACGTCATCATCACTCAACTTCGTCATCAGCAAAAGGATGGGGAGTGGTCTAGGTCACTGTTGTCAAACTCAAACAGAAAGAGATCCCTGTGGGTAGCAAATTATTTTAGAAAACCATAAATTACCATTATCTATGTCATGTTGTACTTTTGTTATTTATTAAACACTTGCCTAAATATACTTCAATGTGGTTGGTCTCAAAGGAGGGACCACAGACACCTATGGCCTAGGTGACATCTAATGTCTTTTCCAGTTCTAAATCAATGATTCTATGAAGAATAACAATATAAAGAATAAGAATGTAGGGGAAAAAGAGACCCATGATTTATTAGGTAGCAAATAACATCCTACCAAACTCTGAACTCCAGGTGGAATGTGAGGAATGATGCAGAGACAAATGACACATAATATTGCCTGTGGCTGAGTCATTGGATGACAGAGCCTTCCAGAAGGAAATCCAGGACCTGCACAGATTCAAGATCCTGCTGCCTTCATTTTCTGGTGCTGAGCTCCAAGCACTTCTTAAAGGAAAAGCAAAAATGAGACACTAACTTTTTTTTTCTCTTAGTGGATGCTGTTCCACAACTTTTTTCTGTTCAGACTAAGCCATATTGTACCTGAGGTCCTGGGAGACTTGGCCTCATTTAAACCCTTCCTCTGCTTCTGCATTTTCTAAAGCCTTTTTGTACATGCTGGGAAACCCCAGAGTTAAATGTCCCATCTCCGAAGTCAGGGACTGTTCCATCCAAATAAAATCCCTGATGAAAAGCCTCTTCTGACAGTTACCTCAGGGTCCCTCTGGTGGCTGTGAGTACCCAGAGCCAAAAGCTTCTCTTTCATGTAGAATATAAGGACGGAGTTTATATGCATAGGGGCTGAAGGACAGGGTACTCAGAAGACAGAAGATATTTCCCTTCTAAAACTATAAGTACAGACCAGGAAATCTGCCACTGTAAGGAAGAGCCAGTTAAAGGGTGAAAACAAGGACATGAACCCCCTCGACCATGGTAACCAATGGATTCAGATCTGAATCCCCAATCAAAGAGTGCGGAACACAGTACTGAAACACCCCTGAGCGCTCACATTTCTGGAACAGTTACAAAAATGCAACAGCCTTTGTGAGTAGAGAAAGGTTAAGATCCCTGTGGATTGTTAAGTAGGTTAGTGCAAACCAAGTGGGAGCTGTGATCCTCACTCAGGAGCACCCCCTCCCTTCTCCTCCCTGGCTTTCTTTTAGCCTAATTCACGAGTCAGATTACCAAGGTGCCATGGCGAGAGGGACCATAGAAATACAGAAATGAATGGATGGAATCAGACACTAGAGTGTCCCAAATAGATGGAGGATCTGATTAGAGACTTGGGCTTTGTGGCACACACATTGGCCTGAGGTTTCATTAACCGCTCTGACACTCTGTGGAAATGAGAATGGCTGCATAACTGTGAAATGAGGTGCTTTTGGTGATGGTTTTTTGTGGCAGTGCAGAGGACATAAGAAAACATAAGGCTCTGGGGTGGGCACAGAATCCAACAGCCATGGGGCTTAAAAAAGCATGGTGTCATGATTTTCCATGAAAAGAGCTGGGGAGAGACAGAGAAGAGAGGAGAGGAGAAGGAGGAGAGGGATATAAAGAGAGGAGAAGAAAAGAGAAGAGAGGAAAAGAGGAGGTGAGGAGGAGAGAGGAGAGGAGGAGAAGAGGGGAGAGGAAAAGAGATGAGAGGGATATAAAGGAAGGAGAATAAAAGAGAAGAGAGAGGAGAAGAGGAGGTGAGGAGGAGAGAGGAGTGGAGGAGAAGAGGGATATAAAGAGAGGAGAAGAAAAAAGAGGAGAGAGGAGAAAAGGAGGAGAGGGGAGAGGAGGAAAAGAGGAGAGAAGAGAAGAGAGGAGAGAAGAGAAGGGAAGAAGAAAGGAGATGAGAAAGGAGAGGAGGAGAAGAGAAGGGAGGAGAAGAAAGGAAAGGAGAGAAGAGAGGAGGGAGGAGAGGAAAAAAGAAGAGAGAAGAGGAGAGGGGAAGGGAGGAGAGAAGAGGTCCAAACAAAAATCTCTCCCCACCAGAGTGACAGTGAAAACTACAACTCGTAAGAAATAAAGAGTTACAAAAAAGTAGTGAGTTTCCAACCCCGGGGGAATAGCACAGGCAGGCAGTGTTCTCTGTTCTGGGGAAACAGGCAGAAGAAGCAAACTGGTCAGACAACTTCTGCCAGTGGAAGGAATGGTGATTAGGACAAATTTTTAAAAAGCCACTTCACCCCTTGGGCTTCAGCGTCCTTATCTGCAAAACAAAGGTGGAGGGGGGAGAGGCGGCGAATTAGGGGAGAGGGAGAAAGGAAGTTGAGTTCTTAGGTCGTTTCCAGCTCATGTATTATTCTAAGCACCAGCCTCCGGGCAGTCTGCAAAAATTCATGAGCTGCAATACATGGAAGTAGCCAGCAGAGGTCAGACATGCTCTTTGTTTTAGAATATCAAAAGGCATGATTCCATACATTGCAGGCATCCTTAATGCCAGTCTTTTCGAATGTGGCTAAACAGCAAAGTGTCTGTAAATTCTCTTGGAGCATTTAAGCTTTATTTTTAAAAGGTGATTAAATCAGTGGACACAGAAAAGGCTCCCTATCTGCTTAGCTTCAGTACTGTCAATTGATTTTTACTCCAAAACAGCATACTTTTTTTCCTTTTCCTCCCTCCCTCCCTTTCTTCCTCCCTGCTTGTATTCCTTCCTTCCTCCCTTCCTCCCTTCCTTCCTTCCTCCCTCCCTCCCTTCCTCCCTTCCTTCCTCCCTCCCTCCCTCCCTCCCTTCCTCCCTCCCTCCCTTCCTTCCTCCCTCCCTCCCTCCCTTTCTTCCTCCCTACTTGTATTCCTTCCTTCCTTCCTCCCTCCCTCCCTTCCTCCCTCCCTCCCTTCCTCCCTCCCTCCCTTCCTCCCTCCCTTCCTTCCTTCCTTCTTTCCTTCTTTCCTTCCTTCCTCCCTCCCTCCCTTCCTTCCTCCCTCCCTCCCTCCCTTTCTTCCTCCCTGCTTGTATCCCTTCCTTCCTCCCTCCCTTTCTTCCTCCCTGCTTGTATCCCTTTCTTCCTCCCTTCCTCCCTCCCTCCCTCCCTTCCTCCCTCCCTTCCTTCCTTCCTTCCTTCCTCCCTCCCTCCCTCCCTTTCTTCCTCCCTGCTTGTATTCCTTCCTTCCTCCCTTCCTCCCTCCCTTCCTTCCTCCCTTCCTTCCTTCCTTCCTTCCTTCCTTCCTTCCTTCCTCCCTTCCTTCCTCCCTCCCTCCCTTTCTTCCTCCCTGCTTGTATTTCTTCCTTCCTTCCTTCCTTCTTTCCTTCCTTCCTCCCTCCCTCCCTTCCTCCCTTCCTTCCTTCCTCCTTTCCTCCCTCCCTCCCTTTCTTCCTCCCTGCTTGTATTCCTTCCTCCCTCCCTTCTTTCCTTCCTTCCTTCTTTCCTTCCTTCCTTCTTTCCTTCCTTCCTACTTTCCTTCCTTCCTTCCTTCCTTCCTTCCTTCCTTCCTTCCTTCCTTCCTACTTTCCTTCCTTCCTTCCTTCCTTCCTTCCTTCCTTCCTTCCTTCCTTCCTTCCTTCCTTCCTTCTTTCCTTCCTTCCTCCCTCCCTCCCTTCCTCCTTCCTTCCTTCCTCCTTTCCTCCCTCCCTCCCTTTCTTCCTCCCTGCTTGTATTCCTTCCTCCCTCCCTTCTTTCCTTCCTTCCTTCCTTCCTTCCTTCCTTCCTTCCTTCCTTCCTTCCTTCCTTCTTTCCTTCCTCCCTCCCTCCCTCCCTCCCTTCCTTCCTTCCTTCCTTCCTTCCTTCCTTCCTTCCTTCCTCCCTCCCTCCCTTTCTTCCTCCCTGCTTGTATTCCTTCCTCCCTCCCTCCCTCCCTTCCTCCCTTCTTTCCTTCCTTCCTTCTTTCCTTCCTTCCTTCCTTCCTTCCTTCCTTCCTTCCTTCCTTCCTTCCTTCCTTCCTTCCTTCCTTCCTTCCTTCCTCCCTCTCTCCCTTCCTCCCTCCCTTCCTTCCTTCCTTCCTTCCTTCCTTCCTTCCTTCCTTCATTCCTTCTTTCTTTCCTTCCTTCCTTCACTCCTTCCTGACCATCCTGTTTACCCTTTGCTGGATGCTTTCTACCTTACCCATGTCTTTCCTATAATTGATAATAATGACTAACGAACATATCATTATAAGGTTTGCAAGCCATTGTGATCTCATTTGGTCCTCACAACAAATCTCTGAGGTAGGTAATATTATTAGCCTCATTTTACAGATTAAGAAACTGCAGCTAGGAGGAGTTAAGTCACTTGCCCAGGGTCACACAGCTGACAAGTGTGGTCCTTAGAACTGAGCCTAATTCTCTAGATGGGCTGTGACCAAATCAGAATACAGTGGGACTTAGTCCTAGCTGCCTCCCTAGTCCTCGACACCTAGGCCTCTCACTGCAGCACAAGAGTCCATTAGGTTTCTTTTTCTTCCTTCTGTGTCACATTTTTTAACTCATTGAGCTTCGGTTCACTAAAACCCAATTCTCTTTTTGTTTCAGATGAACAACATCTAGCCATGTTTATCCCATCTTGTACTTGGAAGTAGGTAGTCATTTATGTGCCTGAGAAAGGAGCTATGAGACTATGGGGATAGAAGGGAGTGGGCACAATCTCTAGTCCTTATAATCCTGGGCCTCACATGTCCATGGGTGGGCATTGTAGAATCATGACAGCTAGTTCTCATGGGATGTGTTCAGTTTGTTAAATTATGGTCCTATGAACAAAGACTTTAACTGATGGGAATATAACCACTGTCTGATTTTTATCTGTCAGGGTACTGGGTGGGTGTGAGGAATTGGAGAGCTTTTTTGGGAAACTATTTTGTAAGGTTTTCAGATATTTTATCTGTACGTCATTGCAGTCCCATTCTTCTTCTATTCTCCAGATAATATGTAACACTGCTTTATTGAAAAGCTTATTAGGGCTGGGTTGATTTAAAAGTCACCTTTAGCATGGTAGAATTTCAGTCTTGTTCCTATGTTCTTGGTGATCCATCATTGCCAAAACCCTTGGGTATTCTCCATGCCTAAGACCTCCGGCAGCACACAGCTCAGCCCAGCACACAACCCTTACTCATGGAAACATAATACTGAGGGGAACACAGACTCAAAGCACCAGACATCCACATCCACATTGCTCTGCCATAAGATCTTTGGCTCTTGCCCCTTCCAAGCTCTGTGACTACAACATATTGGGCCAACAAATGCCGGCCCAGGGACTCTAGCTCTTTTGTCTTTTAGCTGCTGCCTGTAGGTGATCTTAGAGGGCGAGAGATGCTAGTGGTAATGCTGGTGTCCTTACTTATCTTTTTCTGCCCTTTATCACTTGATTGACCTGTCTCCTCAGTGGTGGCAACATTTTCCAAATAATTTGGAGGCTACATGCCTCAGACTTATTCGACAATAGTTACTGGGGTCCTATTTATTGCCCTTTTAAATGTTAAGACAATAATTTGCTCACAAAATTACTTGGAAATTGCCTCATCAATCAACTAGTTAGTGATACATATTTAAAAGACTTTATAATTAGTAGAGTTCTTCTAATGGGCATAGATTGGCCTCCAGCTTCAAGGGAAATCTTTCAGTACACAGTGATTGGCACTTTTCTAGAGAAGCTTAGAGTGTTTGGACATGTCGCATGAGATTCTTCCTCCAGTTTCAAGAATGAAGCTACTGGCAAAACTCTGGCCCATTTCAGTGACAGCTTTAGCTAGATGTAAAACAAATGAGGCGTGTGGTTTGGATTTGTAAAGGATTTAGCACAGTGCCTGGCACATAGTAGGTGCTTAATATATGCTTATTCCCTTCCCTTCCATCTTGAATAGCATTCCCTCCTGTCTGACTGTGACCATTAGAGATGTTTCTTTCATTTGTAAAGGGCCCCTGAAAAACTGGAAAGACTTCTATTGGTATGTGCGAATATACAGTTATCTCTGCTACATCACAGAGTTTAGGGGCGCAATGCCCCTGCAATCTGGAAAATCCACGTAAATTTTTTTTGGCCCTCCCTTTGTACAAGAGCAGGTCTGAGTTTTTTCTTTTTCTTTTAAGGGGTGTTTACAGTACCTTATTGCAAAATTTAGGTCAAGTATTTGGACTTAGCCTCAGGGTCATCTGCTGATCTTCATGGGTCATCTGCTGATCTTCACGTGTTATCTGCGGTTTTTGCAAGACTACCCCCCCCCCCCCCGCCCCTGCCAAATTCCCGTTTAATTTCTTATGACAACCTGTGATTTAGACATATTAAAACCGTGACGGAGAAAGTTGTGAAGTGAAATGGATAAGTATGTTTGAATATACAGGGAATCTTTGGTGACAGGGTGAGGATAGGACGCTAAATTCAGGTGTGGTGTATTTCTTCCTCAAAAATGAAAATGATACTTTTAATTGCTTTGCATTTTTAGCAGCCTGGAAGTTACCAGAATGTAACCTTTTCAGAAGAAAAATTTGTTGAACAAGACTTAAAAAAACTTCGTTCAAGAGAGGAGAGTGTCTGGAGCAGTATCCCACAGCCTACTGATGAAATTGTTATATGGTTACCAGAGAGGCAGCCTGGTATGGCAGCTGTTCTTAGATGGAAGAAACCTAGGTTCAAGCTCTGCCCCTGACATATGCTGGTGTGGGACAAGTCACCTAAGCTTTCTGGGCTTCCAGACAACCCTTGGATGTGCCTCATACAAATGAAATCAAAGGTCCATCCTCCTCTTATGTCCTACCCCTTAATCTCCCTTCCCTACCTCCCATGCCCAATGGTCATGGAAACATAGTGATTACATTGCTAGACTCAGAGTCAGAAAAATCTGAATCCTGCCTCAGTCCCTTATGAACTGCACCACACTGGGCGAGTCACTTAAAGTTTCTGAACCTCAGTTTTCTCATCTGTAGAATGAGATGGTTGGATTTGACGGCCTCCAAGGCTCCCCCAGCTCAGAAGCTCTGATTCCAGGATCTTATGATTCTACAGAAGAATGTAGAAGTACTGATGTTCTAGGAGGAAAAAGGTGGACTAGGCTAGCTCCAGTGTCATCTTAAGAGCTAGGAGTCTATGATTCTAATTCATCCATGGGTGCACATGCATTGAGTGCTGCAAAAAAGTTCTGGTTCTGGAGTTTAGAGAACCTGAGTTCAAATCCCTGCTCTGCCACTACCAGAGGCATCAGATTTGTAGCTTGCAAGGGTGGGGGTGAGGGGGTGGGAGGAGATTCCAAAATTATCAGATTAAAATGTAATTGGGAAATGTTTGAGGAAACAAAAGTACAATACAACATAGATCGTGTTAATTTGTGGTTTTCTAAGTCAATGAGGGATCCCTTTCTACTTGAGTTTGATAGTACTGCCATTAACTACTGGTATGGGGAGTGAGGATGCTCAGTGTATACAGAGCTGGATGGACCTGGAGTCAGGAAGACCTAAGTTCAAATCCAGCCTTAGACACTAATTATCTCTGTGACCCAGTGCTTAACTTCTGTCTACCTCAGTTTCCTCATCTGTAAAATGGAGATAATAGCACCTACTTCCCAGGGTTGTTGGGGGGATCAGTTGAGATAATGTTTGTAAAGTGCTTTGTGAACTTTAAAGCTATAAATGGTAGCTATTATCATTACTTGTGGTACCTTGGGCAGAGGTGTATCGGATCTCTCTGGAGCTCAATTTCCTCGTCTATAAAATAAAAGTGTGTTGCGCTAGATGAACGCTGAGGTTCTTTCCTTATTAAGTAAGTCTGTGATCCTTATATATCATACACACATGGTGAGGCTTATTTAAAACAGGTGTCCTTTGGATGGGGGTGACTTTGAGCTCCCTAGATGAAAGACATTTTGGTTACCTCTTCATCATCAGAGCGAATGCAAGCCAAGGAGAATGTGGCAGTGAGAGACAGCCCCAGACATTTCAGATGCAACAACTGAGCTGACACTTTGAGCGTATTCTTTTGAAACAGCTGCTAACAAGCAGCGTATTGGACTGACTTATGTTTCTATTTTTTTAATTCCCCTGTGGCCAAGTGATGAAATGGTTTAAGGGCAGATTATACTAAAGAGAAAGAAAAAAATCAAAAGGGATTGGATAATCCACAAATGGAAGAGTCAGCCCCTGAGTCACCTGAAAACTGGCTTCGTGCGAATCCAAGATAGTCTTACTTATTATTACAAATCTGGCCTATCATGGATCACCCTGTATTTACTTAGGTCAATGGTGTCAAATTCAAATGGTAGTGGGGGCCACTAATTTGTACATAAGATTAACTGCAGGCCATATATTGACTTAGTTTTTAAATGTAATGTTATTGCTCTTCAGTCCTTTACAATCCTGTCTAACTCTTTGTGACTCCATTTGGGGTTTTCTTGGCAAAGATCCTGGAGTGGTTTGCTGTTTCCTTCTCCAGCTCATTTTATAGATGAGAATACTGAGGCAAACATGGTTAAGTGACTTGCCCAGGGTCACACAGGTAGTAAGTATCTGAGGTCACATTTGAACTCAGAAGATGAGTCTTCCTGACTCCATGCCTAATCTTCTATTCACTGTGCCACCTACCTATTTATTCTGTAATTACACACACACACACACACACATACACACACACACACATACACACATATATACATACATACATACATATATATATTGACTGTAAGCCTTTTAAGGGCAAGGACTGTTTTATTTTCTTGTCCTTGTATTCCTAGTGTCTAGTATAGTGCCTAGTACATAGTAGGTGTTTAGTAAATGCTTATTAATTGATTTATGGCAGACCTTTAATATTTATAGATGGCTAGTGTACTCTGGTGGCTCCAACAAATCTACTTCCTTCAACGGTTCAATAATGTTGAGTACTCTCCAAGTATTGATCAAGCCTGACACACTTTGACAAGTCCAGATTCTCTGACCATTTATTAATGTAACTGGAGTCCCAAAGACCATTAGGATGATACTTCCTCCTCATTGATAAGAATAATGCCCCATGCCTGTGTGAGGGCATTGCTGGAGTAGGGCAAAGTTGATCAGAGTAGGAGAGAGGAAAACTCTTGTGGTCTCTTTAAATTCTCTTTGAGTCTCTCTCTCTCTCTCTCTCTCTCTCTCTCTCCTCTCTCTCTCTCTCTCTGTCTCTCTGTCTCTCTCTCTCTCTCTGTCTCTCTGTCTCTCTCTCTCTCTCTGCCTCTCCGTCTCTCTGTCTCTCTTTCTCTGTCTCTCTCTTTGTTTCTCTCCCTATCTCTCTGTCTCTCTATCTCTCTCCCTTCTTTCTCTTCTCTTATTTTCTCTTCTCTCTCTCTGTCTCAGGACTCTTCAGCTTTGTCAGGCTATATTGGCTTCCAGCTCTGAGAAAGAAGATAGATGGTGCCAACCCTACTTCAGATTGCTGGACAGAGAATATGACTCTGGGAAGAAGCCAATGTGAGAGGAGCTAGTAGTCTCCACCATGGTGCTATCCCCAGCTTACCGCATTAGAGCCTTTGGGGGAATTTCCCCTTAGGTGAGATCTGGAACTCTCTCTTGCTTGAGTTGAGTTATCTCACTCCTAATGGGAGAGCTCCTTCACCCTTTATTATCTGGTATATATTCTCCTATACATATTTCTCTGATTTCTGTTTTGCTATTAACTTGGATAAATGGTATTCTTTGCTGACTGCTATGTGTTTCTGCATTGTAGGCCTGGTCTTTGGTGGGAAGGAAGTCAAACTGTGGATCTAGACATTGAGATCCTCCTTTCCCTCTTAATGAACCACAACCAGAAGTTTAGCTTGAACCTGAAAACCACATCCCTGGACTAATAATATTGAAGAGGACAGACAGATATAATTCTAGCTTGGAACCCCCTCTCTCTGTGGGGAGCAGAATGTCCAAGTTTCTGGTCCCAACCTCCTGCTCCTCCTCCTGGCAGGAAATAAGATCTTCCTTGGAGAAAGATGGCAGAAGAAGGGTCTAGAGATGACTATTCTGCTTCCATTTGAACCACACAAGGACACCCCCATGTGACGTGTGGGGGACAGTCCTTGCTATATTAAGTTTGCTATTAAATCATCTGCTCTATGCTGGCCACAGAGAGAAATAAAAGGCTTAGATAAGACATCTCAAGGTTTTCTGCTCTTCATCACCAGACTCAGTCACAGAAAACACCCACTAAGCCTTTGACTAATTATCCAGATGAAACTTGTCCATTAAAAACCAAAACAAAACCCAAAACTGTCTCGGAAGAAAGAAACCAGGAGAGGGGCTCTTCCTAACTCTAAATGGTCCCAATCTCAACTTTTGCTGAACATTAATCATCCAATCAAAAAAAAAATTTCTTGAGCACCTCTTAGATGCAAGATACAGCATAAGATATTGTGTGGAATGTAAGACTCCAAAGATGGGATCTACTCCCCCAAAGACCTTACAACCTAATTCATAAGATAAGATACATAAATTTAAAAGGGGCTGATGATCCAAGGCAGAATTGCTCAGTACAAGTAGCTGAACTAACTGCACTTCCTTTTCTGTCAGGGTTACTAGACCGTTCAGAGAGCAGAAAGCCATAGACAAACTTAGATTTCAGTAAGGCGTTGTTGTAGACTCAGCTCTAAAGCTAAGCTCCCCCTTAGTTCAGATTTGAAATTGGGACATAATGAAGCACATTTAATGGAGGAGGAGGTTTGCTTTGCCCTAACTCAAGGAAGGATACAATGGCACTTAGTTTTTCTGCCTGTGACTCCCTTCATCTTCATCTATAAACGCATCTGATCAATAACATCATCAGGGTATGGAGACTCCTGTGATCTCGGGCACCCAATGCCTATGAGAACCCAGAACTCCATGTAACTTGGACCTTTTATGTCCCTAGACAAGGAAATTTCATCATGTAAGGTGAGGACAAGTGGATTGCTTGGGAGAAGGAAGCTGTATCAGGAAACTGCTGGTTCTATCATAAGCATCTTAGCAAAGTCTCATAATGGGGCAGCTATGGGTGGATAAAGCACTGGCCCTGGAATCAGGAAGATCTGAATTCAAATCTGGCCTCAGATATGACTCAGGGCAAGTCACCTAATGCTTATTGCCTCCCCATTCCCCCAAAAAGTCTCATAATAATAATAGTATGCATTTCTATAGAGTTTTAAGATTTGCTAAATGCTATCTCATTTGACCCTCACAACAGGTCTGGGAGGGAGGTGTTATTATTATCATCCCCATTATTATCCCCTGAGGCAAACAGAGGTTAGGTGACTTACTCAGGGTCACACAGTTAGTATCTGTGGCAGAATTTAAATTCAAGTGCTTCTGACTTTAAGTCAAGTGCTACCCAGTAAACCATCTAGCTGCCTCATGCTATACTTGTAGGCAAGATGGAAAGACATGACCTAGGTGAGCATATAATTAGATCTGGAACTGGTTGACTGATTGGACCCATGAAGTTGTCATTAATGAGTTGTGGTAAAACTTGAAAAAAAGTTGTGCTTTACAGATGTGAAGTGTACTCTCATTAAGACAATGGTCCAAGACGATTCTAAAGGACCCAAGATGAAAGGGAACTGACGAACCCTGAACGCAGATTGAAGCATGCTTTTAAATTTTTCTTTATTTTTGTTTGGTTTTTGGTGTGTGCATTTTTTTGCAACATGACTAATATGGAAATACATTTTGGATGACTCCACATGGGTCACTGATGTCATATTGCTTGCCTTCTCAAGAGTGAGGGATATTTAGAAAGGAGGGAGTGAGGGAGGGGGAGAATTTGGAACTCAAAATGTTAAAATAATGTTAAATATAATAGGGAAATATTTAATGAGATAAATAAAATATATTCAGACAAACAAACAAGTATAGTGAAATGTACCAAGATCTGTCTTTGGCTCTGTGTTAGTCAACATTTCTAGAATAATTCCAGACACTCTATGGTCTAACCGCATTAGTCCACATGCTGTTCTGCACACACAACACTCCATCTTCTGACTTTGTGCCTTTACATTGGGTGCCTCCTCCTTCCCTCTGCCTCTGGACTTCCTTGGCTTCCTATAAGACTCACATCAAGTCCCACCTTCTGCATATGGACTTTCTGGGTCTCCACTGCTGCTAGTATCTTCTTTCTGAGATTGCCTTCTGTCTACACTATTTATAGATTGTACGTACATGGTGATTTGTCTTCTCCATCACAATGTGCACTCCTTGGGAGCAGGAATCACTTTTGGCTTTCTTTGTATGCCCGGCACTGACTGATCTGAACACAATGCCTAGCGCAGAGTCAAAACTTAATAAATAACTGTTGATTGACTGTGATAGTATGGTTATTAAATTAGCAGATAATCTGAAACTGGCAGGGATAGTGAATACATTGGATGATAGAATTGGTATCTAAAAACTTCTTGAGCTGTAATGGTGGACCACATCTAATAAGGTGAAATTTAATTGGGATTAATGTGAGGTTCTACATTTTGGTTCATAGAAATTGTCTATATAGATGGTTATAGGATAAAGAAAGTAATTCTCAAAACACTAGATAAAGATGAACTGGTTTTTTTGGGAAATTTAAGAAAAAACTTTCTTTTCCTTTTAATATCCATTTAAAAAAATTTTGAGTTCCAAATTCTCTTCCTCCATCTTGCTCCTCTCCTATCCCTTGAGAAGGAAAGCAATATGATATCAATTATGTATGTGAAGTCATGCAGAACATATTTTCATATTAGCCATGTTGGAAAAAAGTATAAAAATAAGTAAGAAAAATAAAGAAAATGAAAAAAAGTATGCTTTATTCTCCACTAAAGTTCACCACTTCTTTCTCTGGAGGTGGATACCATTTTTCATCATGGAATTATGTTTGGAATTATCTTGGATTATTGTATTAATCAGAACAGTTAAGTCTTTCACAGTTGATCATCATACAATGTTGCTGTTACTGTATACAATGTTCTCCTGGTTCTGCTCATTTCAGTTTGCATCAGTTCATGTAAGTCTTTCCAGGTTTTTCTGAAAGCATCCTGCTTGTCATTTCTTAAGGCACAATAATATTATATCACATCCACATAACATGATTTGTTCATCCATTCCCCAATCGATGGGTATCCCCTTAGTTTCAATTCTTTGCTACCACTAAAAGGGCTGCTATAAATATGAACTGTTATTACTCATTGCTTGCTCCCATGCAAGATTATGATGCTGATGAGCTATGTGGAACATGCTATCTTTTTGACCCTGATTTTCATTATAATAGTAGATAGCATGCATACAACATTTTAGTGTTTACACAACACTGTACAGATCTCATTTGATTTTTGCAACAGCCCTGGGTGATAGGTGCTATCATTATCTCCCCATTTTGCAGATGAAGGAACTGAGGCAGACAAAGGTTAAGTGACCTGCCCAGGGTCACATGGCTAGTATGTGTGTTTAGCATTATTTGAATTTCCATTTTCCTGACTCCAGATCTGTTCCTCCATCCACTGTACAACCTAGCTGCCGATGCTTCTGTGTGGCAAACATACTATAAGCGTTCAACTCCGTTCCACAAACACTTGTGGTAGCTGCAGGTTGGTGTGCCAGTGATTTCTTTTGTAATCTGGCTCATCGTAGCTATGAAGGCATCTGCAGGCCGTTACCAGTCACTGGAATGTGATCATCTGGTGGGTCTCTCTTTTTGGGGTGGAGCAAAGGGAAACAGGGGTGACAGACAAGAGAGACCATGATGACTGATAACAAAGGAAATGACAGGGCATTAGTCTGACAGCAGAACCCAGGCAACAATCAGTCCTTGGAACACAGTGCTTTTTAATGAGGGAAGGTTTCCTCAGAGAGGGTGATTTAAAGCAGGCTAGGGAGCCCTGTGAAAAGCAACAGCTCTGTAAATCAGTAGCTCCTGATGACATACATGGGGGGCTCAGGGGAACCCTGATATGGGCGGCTTCCAGAATGTAGCCAGGGAGAGATTAGAGCTGGGGAGTGGGGGATGGGGAGGGGGATGGGCGATTGACTAAGGTAGGGAAGAGGCACTGGGAAGGGTGGAGCAGCAGGAGAATTTACAGATAAACGACTAAAGCAGAAACACATACAGGTCTAAGACCAGAACGAGAACCAAAGGGTACTGTTGTTTGCACACATGCTGCCATGCTCAGAGCTGGGGTATGGCTGCCACAGAGAGGTGGGCTAATTTTCAGGATGAGAGGCCACTGGGAAGAATTTCCAAGAAAGCATTGGATCAAGACTGCTCTCCCTATGCACTGGAAAATGGAGGTTACCCTGTAGGTCCAAATGCTGATTACCCTGTAGACTGCCTTGGCAAATACCTGCTCATCTTCTGGGGCAGTGGCGTTCCAGAAAGAGGGTGTCTGCCCCCTACAACAAGTAACTTTGGGTATAGAAAGACTTTGCAGGCCTGGAGTCTATGGAGAAGTGGGACAGTCCCT
Source organism: Trichosurus vulpecula (assembly GCF_011100635.1). Lineage (NCBI taxonomy): Eukaryota > Metazoa > Chordata > Mammalia > Diprotodontia > Phalangeridae > Trichosurus > Trichosurus vulpecula. The sequence goes on from NC_050573.1 coordinate 419,892,175, forward strand.
TCCTTCTCTGAGTAGCCTTGACATGGCTCCCATAGAACCTGGATCAGATAGACAGTGCCTGAATCCATTGGGGAAGGGGGTGTCTGGGAAGAACAGCACTTCGGTTCTCACACTTGGTCAATTGGCATTTATTAAACACTTACTACATGTCAGGCACTGTGCTCAGTCCTGGAGATACAAATACAAATGAGATAATATTTGCAAAGCACTGACTTATGGTGCCTGGCATACAGTAGGCACTTAATAAATGCTTCTTCCCTTCCCCTCCCCTTCCCCATTGTAATCCTACGCATTTAAAAACATAGTTCTGAGAAGGGGCCCATAGGCTTTACCAGACTGTCAGAGGTGCCAATGACAACAAAAAATGGCTAAGAACTCATTCATGAGACCCACAGCTACCAAACCAATTTAACTATGGGGCATTTGAGGGCTTGTAATATGTAGACAGAGCCTATAAATAATGATCTGGGAATGAAGGAAGCCTGGGGATGTGGGATACTTTCAGGATAAAGGAGAGGGTGGGAGGAATCTGGGATATTCTGGATGAATTGAAGAGTATTAAAAATAGACAAACCCCCTCTATTTTGTATTATGTATGCTTATCTAACAGGCATTTTTTGGATTTGTGCATAAATTCCTGTTTAATATTTTAGAGGGAAGAATGTCATGAGACTTGAAATTTTCTTGTGAATGCAGTGTTCACATTGCCCAGAACACCAGGGGTCTGCAGAATGTTGTTTGAAAAATGCTGCCCTGGACTGACAGCCCATCTAATATTGAACCTCACTGCTGCTGGAGATAGTTCATTTTCTCCAGTGCCATTCCCATGGTCCTTTTCCTCCTTGTTTCCTTCCCTTTCAACAGCCTGGCACACCTGAGTTAAATAGGGTGCCTCATTCTTCTTAGTTTATCCTGTGACCCTTAGCCTGACCTTGCTTTTTCCTCTATTTCTGGAGCATTATCTCAGGCATCTCTTCATGCATGTTATTGCTTTATTTTCCATCTTTTTTTGGCTTTTTTCTCTGGGCCTCCATGATCTCTCTTTTTCCAACTCTCCAATAGTAAGAGATAGATGGCTCCCTCCCTTTTGAATGGTCTTGAGCTGGTTCAGCTTTCTTCTCCCAAGCCTTCTTAACCTCTTCCTTTTGACTCCAGATCTTTGAACTGGGCTACAAGAGTATCCTCCCTAAAAATGGCCAAAGATACTCTTCCTCCTCCTCCCCTTCTTTTTCTCCTCCTCTTCCTCCTCCTTCTTTTCCTCTTCCTCCTTTTTCTCCTCTTCCTCCTCCTTTTTCTCCTCTTCCTCCTCCTTCTTTTCCTCCTCCTCCTTTTTCTCCTCTTCCTCCTCCTCATCTCCTTTTCTCCTCCTCCTCTTCCTCTTTCTTCTCTTCTTCCTCCTCCTTCTCTTCCTCCTCCTCCTCCTCTTCCTCTTCCTCCTCTTCCTTCTCCTCTTCTTCTTCCTCCTCCTCCTGTCAGCACACACTGGGCTCCAAGCCTGCTGCTGGGCCTGTCCATACCTCTTCTCCCATCTCTGTGCTCCTGGAGCAGCCTTGGCTGCTCTGCCCTTTGGATGATGCTTAGGATAGGGCAATGGAGGAGCTGTGGTAGGGTGGAGTGGGGGTGTATGTATGCATGTATATAGGGAAATTTCTACTTACAAGTATTTATGGCACATAGAATCTCAGGGCTTGAAGGGACCTTACAGATTATTTATCTCAAACCCCATCATTTTCCCAGGTGAGGAAACTAAGGCAGACCAAGATGAGGTGACTTGCCCAGGTCACACCAGTCCATGGTTCTTATCTGTTAAGTGGGAATTCAGTTTAATCCAACAGTTATTTATTAAGTAGCTATGTGCCAGGCACCATGCTAGACACTGCTCATATAGAAGCAACAACAACAAAGTAGTCCCTGGCCTCAAGGAGTTTTTTGTTATGTTTTTGGAGATGGGGAGTGGGTTTAGACAACAGACACACATATAATTAAACACAAAATATAAATAAACACAGGATAAATGCACTTAACAGGTGGAGGTGATGAGGAAGTACATTTATCTTATAGGAGGGGAGAGTTCACCAGTTTAAAGGCATGGAGATAATGGATGGAGTAATAACAGGCAATAGGCAACAAGCATTTATTAAGCACTTACTATTTGCTAAGTACTGGGATAGAAATACAAGCAAAAAAGAAAGCTCTTGCCCTCAGGGAGCTGACATTCTAATAAGTGATGATAACACATATAAAGGGAGTTGTACGTGAGGGAGGGGTAGAGAGGAAGAAGAGGCATGTGTGAGGGCATGGTGGAGAAATCTGGAGAGTCAGAAGCACATCTTCCAGGGGAATGACAGATGACTGGCCTGGGTCCTTTGCCAAAATGGAGGCTGCAGAAAGAATTCACTGATGGGAGAAGGAGGCTGGTGTGGTAGAGGGCAGTTTCAGGGTAAGAAAACCTGGAATAATACTTCATCCTCCTATTCTATGGAGTCGATTTGAGGGAATTGCTTGGTAAACTTTAAGATGTGCAAGGTCATTTGTTACCTACCTCACGGGGCTCAGGCAAGGAAAACATGTAGATCATAAAGTACTACAGGAACATTCATTAATCCTATTACACAGTTGGGCAGTGGCAGGGACCCACACCACCCAACTTCCAGTCTACAGCTTGCCCCATTGCACCATGCTTCTCCCACAATCATGTAAGAAGAATGTAAGAATGTACACAGAAGAACGTAAGCTTCCTGTGGGCAGGGAATATTTGGTTTTTGTCTTTGAATCAGGGCAATGCACATAATAGATGATGAATCAATGGTTGCTACTTTGGCTTGAATACTTTAAGAGTGTTTTAAGAGTTCAGAGGTAGCTACATTCTGGGAGAGAACAGAGGAGTCATTCAACATTTCAACAAGAAGATGCTGCTCTGGAGTGGGTCTCTTTGCCCTCTGGCTCCACTCAGCATTTTTGTAATTCCCCAGACCCAAACTCTCTTCTCTGGTCACCTTTACTCTGTATGTGTTGTTGACCCCATCAGAAGGTGAACTCCTTGAGGGCAAAGACTGCTTTGCTTTGGTCTTTGAATATCCCTGCTTGGAATAGTACTTTGTACACAATAAGCCTTACTAAGTGGGTTTCATTTATCCATCCATCCATCCATCCATCCATTCATTCATTCATCAAGCATTTCTACTAAGCTCCAGACCCTATGAAATCCTCCTTAAGCTAGTAAGGAGATTTATGGCTGCTACCGACAAACCCTGCTTTCTTCCACCTCAATTTCACCTAAATCCACAAGAGAAATGAAAGCATCAAGTTGGAATTTAATCTTTAAAATGACTTGGAAAAGGCAGAAATAAATGTGTGAAAATTCACATTGAAAAGCCCAGGTAGTCTGGTTTGAAGTGAGAGATTAGGCACCAATGTGTGTAAGTATGTATATGTAAGTATGTATGTATGTGTGTGTATGTACGTATAAATCAAGGAATATTCCCTACCCCTCCCCCCTCAAAAAAAGAATCTGTCAAAGGGAATTGATCCAGAACATTAGGGCAGGATTAGAAAGTGGCTCAGGAAATGATGTTAATGAGTTGAGAGTTCATGGGTTAGAGAGATTCTTCTCTCCATTGATAGGCAAATCCCATGAGTTCTGACCTTATGACCAAAGCCACCATCTGGATCCTATCAAAGCCAATGTCTGTGAGTTTACAACAGCTTGAGGAGCAGCAGCGAGGTGGGGGTGGGAATGGAGGAGCTGGAAAGGAATGCAAGAAGGCAGGAAGGTACATGCAACAGAAATGCGTCCATTTTCCTCTCCAAAGACACCAGTACCTGAAGTCAGAAAGGCCTGGGTTTAAATTCTGCCTCTGCCCCTTGCTGGCTATGTGACCCTGGGCAAATCACTTAACTTGTCTGCCTCGGTTTCCTCATCTGTAAAATAAGGATAATAATAGCATCTTCTTCGCAGAGTTGTTGAATCAAACAAGATATATTTGTGGGGTTTTGTTGTTTTTGGGGGGCTAAGTGACTCGCTCAGGATCATACAGTTAGTAAGTGCTAAATTTGAACTCAGATCCTTCTGACTCCAGGGCTAGTGCTCTGTACCACCTAGCTGTCCCAACAAGATAGTTTGAAAGTCTTAAAGCACTATATAAATACTAGATATTTATTATTGTTATTATTATTATTATTAATTATCACTAGTAAAGCATGAAGTTTTACCTCATAGGATTGCAGATTTAGGACTAGGAAGAACTTAGAGGCCATCAGGTTCCTTTCCCTCATTTTATAGGTGGGGAAACTGAGAGAGAGTGAGAGAGAGAGAGAGAGAGAGAGAGAGAGAGAGAGAGAGAGAGAGAAGAAGAGACAGACAGAGAGATAGAGACAGAGACAGACACAGACAGAGAGACAGACAGAGAGAGACAGAGAGATACAGAGACAGAGAGACACACACACACACAGAGGTGGGGAATAGAGAGGGGGAGAGAGAGAGAGAGAGAGAGAGAGAGGGAGAGAGAAAGACGACTATGGAACTCTGATGGCTGCCACTGCAAAAAACCTTCAGACTCTTATTTTCTAAGCGTAAGGAAAGATTTTTGTATAAGGCTTGCCATTGAATGTTTCCCTACCAGGATTGTGAGTGGAGACATTTTTTGCCTCTTCTGATCTTCCCCCACAAGAATTCTACTATACTGTGAATTCCATGAAGTACTGAGTCTCACCTAAACAGGATAAATTCCACAGCATCTAATTCAGAGCTTTATGCCTTGTGGGTAGCCCGAGTATGGATTCTGCCTAATGGAAAGAGTCCTGATTGGAGGTCGGGAGAGGACCCATATTCTGGTTGTGATTCTGCTTCATCCTTTTGAACAAATCCATCAGTCTTTTTGGGCATCGTTGTGCCGCCATGTAAAATGAAAGGCTTGGACTAGAGAGATGAGTTCAATTCTCTATCCTGAGCACTTGATTCAGTTCATATGTAAGTCAAGGGAAGTATGTCAAGAAAGCTGTGCAGCATCCTGTTTTGAGATGGGAAGTCCTTTATGTCACCTCCACTTAGTTGGTTCTTAGTTATGCATACCACTGGGGGGACTAGAAGAGCAAAGACAGATGAAATATACTGAGCCTCAAGCCTCATTTTAGCTCAGAACTTCAACCATTTTCCTCCCCACCCCTTCTTCCCCAACAATTTTCTCACTGAAACCACTGAGTCTTAGCTAATTTGGCTAAGAGTTTCACTTCCTTAGCCCTTACCCACTTTCTGAATGTAGTGCTAACATCTTTAACATAGAATTCAACAATGAAAAATAAGCAAAAAAGTCTTGTCATAGATTTCTCTCTGGGTTTCTTAACATAATCAAAATAGATTGAAATAGGGTCACCGTATAGGAATTATTGGACAGGTAGGTGGTACAGTAGGTAGAATGCATGGCTTAGAGTGAAGAGGACCTGAGTTCAAATCCGACCTCCCACACTTACTAGCTGTGGGACCTTGGGCAAGTCACTTAACCCTGTTTGCCTCAGTTTCCTCATCTGTCAAATGAGCTGGAGAAGGAAATGGCAAAATATTCTAGCATCTTTGCCAGGAAAACCCCAAATGGGGTCATGGAGAGTTGGACACGACTGAAGACAACTGAAGAACAGCAAAAAGAATTATTAGAGGAGAACTGGAAGATATTCCTGGGGGAGCCCCAGTATAAAGGAAGAGCAAAGGAAAGAGCACTCATTCTCCAGTCAGAGATCCTGGGTTCAAAACTAGCCTCTGATGCTTACTACCTGCATGACCTTGGACAAAGTCACTTATCTTTGGTTTCCTCATCTTTAAAATGAGAGATTTGGATTTGATGGCTTCTGGGGTCCCTTCTATATCTATGATCCCATGACCTTAAATTTTACCTCTATAGCTTACTCATAACATGTGTGACCCTGGACAAATTCCTGGGCCTCAGTTTCTTCATTTATATAATGAAGATATTGACCTCGATGGTCTTTGGCATCTCTTCCTGCTCCAGATATGTGATCCTAAAAATCTCAAAATATGATTTCTGTTTCTATTAACATCATAAGATCTCCAGGTTTGGGAGAAAGAAAAAAATTCTGATTTTCTGACATAGTTCCCCCACCCTCAACCCCATTACTTATTATGTTAACTTTATTAAACTCAACAGGAAACAATCTCAGCCCCTTAGCTAATTTGTTTTGGCTGGTCCCAGGAGTATTATTAGGAGAAACTGCCATCTGCTTTCTATAAAACTGTGCCCCATTTGGAGGGGCATCTGTTACTGGAATGTCTTTTCCAACATGACAATGGAGACTGAATGTCTGCAGAGCTTATAATAAAATCTTGAACTTGCAGCCAAAACATGTGAGTTATGGGAGGCTCTGGGGCCGATTTTGTTGAGTGTCCATCCATAGGAAAAAATCATCTCTACATGAATCTGCTAGGTCAATGGAACTCCAAGGAATGGGATGTCATTAAGGAAGGGGCAATGACCAGCGTCAGCTGTACATGATTCCAGCGTCAGCAGGCTAAGTTCCATTGCTTGGGGAGCCAGGATCAAATTTCCATCCAAACAGCAAGTCAGGTAAATTCCCATGTTGGGAGGGCTTCCAGGGGCAGGCAGGAAGAGGAGACCAATTTTTGTCCATCCCCACATGGGAAACTAGTGATAATTCTAGTTACTTTATAGGTATAATTCATCTCTCTAAAAACCGTGCTTATTTCCTTGTCTGATTTCTCATCATAGCTTGGGGGTGATCCCTAATTTCTAGAAGGCTATTTCAGAGGAGCGCAAGCTTTGGAAAATCTCACCAAGCCTTCTACAACAGGCCTGGTCAATGGATTCTGCCTTTGCTAACTGAAGACCAGCCTAGCTAATTTCAGAGAGGTTCATCTCCAGAAGATTGGTCGCTCATCCTAGGTGATGAGCTCTTTTGACTATGAGAATTTATGATCTAGTCTACTAAGGCATGGAGGGATTTCAAGGGACCTCCACGAAGGGAGTATCAGTGAAATAACAGAACCTTTGGGTTCTTGAAATCCTTCATTATGGTAGGAGCTGAGGGTTATTCTGACATATGACCCAAAGGGTAGAGCCAGAGACCTTAAACACTTAGCCAATTTTAAAGCTGGAAGTGAGTCATTAGTGAGATGCATAAGGGCAAGCGTTGTGTCTGTTGATGAACTCTGCTGTCATAATTATATATGAAGCCTGCCTCCTGTATTTGCTGACCAATAAATCAATACAGATAGTCCCAATCTCCTAGTCAGATGAAAGACTCCAAGTGGCTACTCTTCTTCCCTACTTTTGAACTCCCAGTCTTCACTTTTCCATCAGTTGTCCTGCTTGGCTTTGACTCAGTGGAACAGCATACTCCCTCCCTCCCTCCCCCCCTTCCCCCTACTTTTTAGCTTTCTTTTGTACGTTATCTTTTCCTATTAGAATGTAAGCTCCTTGAGGACAGGGAGTGCTTCTTTTTCTTGTTTGTATCCCCAGTGTTTAGAACGGTACCTGGTACACAGTAGGTGCTAAATAAATGTTTATTGAATTGAATTGAATTGCTAAGAGAAAGAGTCTAAAATGGAAGGTAAGGCACTGCTCCCCTGACTTATGGATCAAACTCTTACCTACTGAGCACTATTTGGAAAGACTCCTAAAATCTTAGCATTGCTTAGGGAATTCAGAAATCTGGTCCAAACCACCTGACTAAGAAATGCTCTACAGCATGCCTAATAAGTGGTGATCCAGTTTGCACTTGAGGACCTGGAATGATGGGGAGCTCACTACCTCCCAAGGCAGCCACTTTCAGACAGTTCTAATTGTCGGGAATTGTCAGTTTTTCCTTAGAGTGAGATGAGATTGGCCTTCGCAACTTCCATCCATTTTTCCTAATTCTGTCCTCTGTGGCCAGGCAGAATAATTTAATCTTTCTTCCAAATGACAGCCCTTTGAGTACCCAATGATAGTTGTCATCATTCCCTTAAGTCTTCTCTTCATAATAAAACTCCTTAAAACTTTCGCTGATCCCTGTGGCCTTGAGGTGCTCTGTCATCAGTTTCCCTTCTCTCATTAATGTCATCCCTAACATGTTGGGCCCAGAACTGGACTCCATTTATGATTTCATTAGGGCAGAGTACAGCGCATGTAATGACTCTTGTTCTGGCTGCCGTGTCTCTCCTAAGAGTTACCCGAAGATCAGGGTATGTCAGCTAGGCTGGAATCAGGAAGACTGATTTTTCTGAGTTCAAATCTGGCCTCAGACACGTACTGGCTATGTGACTCTGAGCAAGTCACTTACCCCTGTTTGCCTCAGTTTCCTCATTTGTAAAATGAACTGGAGAAGGAAATGGCAAATCAGTATCTCTACCAAGGAAACTCCAAATGGAGTCATGAAGAGTCAGATTTGACTGAAATGACTGAACAATAACAGTAAGATGAGTGTCTTTTTTAGCTTCCAAATCACATTATCATCATCATATTGAACTTACAGTTCTTAAAAACGTTCAGATCTAGCCCTAAACAGCACTAGGTTCTTTAGGGAATGCCAAGAGATATTTGTCATGTTTCTTACCTTCAAAGAGCAGTCTAACCATAAGGCCAATGAATACAGAGCCCTGACTAGAAAGTTTGGTATTCTGGGGTAAGTTTCACAAAATGTGTCTGGGCCAAACAATACCAACTTTTCCCCCAAATCAACTTATGATGAGACCACTTTTGAGAGACAAAGACTGGGGTAGAAAAGAGAGAGAGCCTGGGACTTTGGTTGGCTGTTCCTGGAGAGGCTACTCCTGGCTCAGGGGAGCACGGCAGAGCCAAGCCAAGGGACAGCTTGCTGGGTGAAGGAAAAGGACACCATTTGGCAGGGTTGCATTTTGACTAATCATCCTTTCTAACTATAAAAAATAATCCTACTGAGTAGGTGCCAAACTCAGTTGTCTGTACCTGTAGAGGAATGTTAGCACCATCAGTGCCTTCTAAATTTTGGTACCCTGGAGCAAAGCCCTGGTTGACTTGCCCTAGTTATGACTCTGAACATACAGACACATGAAAGGAGAGCTGCTGGAAAAAGTTTGAATACGGGAAGCATTGTAGATAGAGTCGAAGGAGGAAGAACTCGTTGGTTGGGGTTGATGGCCAGAGCATACTCTTTGTAATAGGTACGATTTAAGCTGGCCTTGAGATAGGGGTAAGTTTTAGATAAAGCAGTGGCGTATAAAAGGGTAAGCAGGCACGTAACCCTCCCAGGACATTCATTCTGGGTTATGGTTTATAGACTCTATGCTCTTTTACCAAGTTCTTTGATTGCTATAGCAAGGGGCTAAAAAATGCCAGCTAAAGTTTTTGTGTATTGCTAACTTTAGCTTCACGTTCCCTTTGACCCCATTCCCTATGGATTCCCAGTGGAGCCGACTCAATGGGAGAATGTATAAAAAAGCCTTCTGCCTTGTAAACTGGCCATAGAGCATAAAGCTGCCAAGTTTCTGTGTGGGATTTGGACGCTGGCCCATCTCTGCCTTAGGACGCTTGCATTGTCTACAGGGATTCCGAAACTCCCACCTTTGTTACATTCTTTTGGTCATAAAAATGCCTTGGCCAAAAGTTTATTTTAAGAGATTAAGACCTTGGCACCTAATGAATGTTAAGAAGAAGGGGAAGAAGATAAACAAAGTCGAAGGAAGGTCTCACATAGAAAGAAGGATTCGTCTCACTCCAGCTTAGTGAAGGATATTACTGGGAAGTTGTTCCAAAAGCTAGTGACTTGGTTAACAGCCCTTAATTTGACACTGTTTATGTTTGAAAGGACCAAAATGGCTTCAAATGTTTCGTTCCCCACATACTTCCTATTTCAGGCAAATTGGTTACCATGGGAACCACAGCTGCCTCTAGTGTAGATGGTGAAAAGAGGAAGTGTGATCGAATGGTTAGAGCACAAGAGGAAGAGCAGATTGTCTTTTTCCAAGTCTCAGCCCCGACCATAGACTCATGGTGTGACCCCAGCCCGGCAACTCACTGAATTTGACTTTTCTGAGCTACCATCTCTTCATTAACCAAAGAGGGACAATAAATCCCACAAATATTTTCATTAAAATTCTATGGGGAGTAATTTCCACAGGCATTGCTTTCTAGGTCCTGGGGGATGGAGAGGAATAGTAACGTGTATTTGTGTGTGTGTGTGTGTGTTTGTGTGTGTGTGAAAGGGTGGGGCAGAGACAAAGCCTCCCATAAAGTGCTGACACTCAAAAGGCTGTTAGTTATCTGTTAGCAGATTGTGCTTTGGGAGAGAAAAGTTTCAGTAGAGTAGCCCCTTGGGAGAGCTAAAAGGGGAGCTAAAAGGGGAAATCGTTTATAGCTTTGGGGCATCAGATCCCCAATTTCCCCATGCTAAGGTGACCTATTTTACAAGATGGAGGAAGAGGTTATGTTGCCATTTCAGAGGGACCCTTTCTTTGGTTTGGCAGGAGGTAATAATTAATAATGGTGATGATGATGATGATAACTAACATCTATATAATGTTTACTGTGTGCCAGTCACTGTGCTAAGCACTTCACAATGATTATCTCATTTGATCCTCACAACAACCCTGGGAAATAGATACTATTATGATCCTCATTTTACAGAAGAGAGAACTGAGGCAAATGTTGGTTAAGTGGCTTGCCCATGGTCACACAGCTAGTAAGTGTCTAAGGTGTGATTTGAATTCAGGCATCCTGACTCAAGACTCAGTGGCATTGAACAGAAGGTCCACAGGCAAGATAATGAGCAATAGTTTGACTACTCATTCAAACTCTGGGGCTCTCCATAGGAAGGGTTCAGTATATAAAACTATATCAATGATTGATTAGTTATCCTTCATGGAACAGGATTTTTCCTGTAGCATACTTTTGGCATGAGGCGAGGGGGCCTGAGGCTGTAGACAGGACAGGTTCCCACAGTGTCTTGGGTAGGGAGAACTATTGAGGGATAATGCTCTGCTTGAGTTTCTGTTACAGGCAGCTAACAAGAATTCACACTAGTGTACATTAGTCTTCCTGATACAAGAGAAGGTAAAAGGGTCTGGAAGAAGCCTCTCTATTTTCTAGCTTTCTTACCGAAATACAAGGTGTGCCTTCGAAGGATGGACAACCAAGCCTAAATAGTCGATAAGACAACTAAGGAGACAGAAAGAAAATACAAACCATGTGCATTGGGGTCAAGGGGTCAGATAATTAACTGAGGAATGTGACCCTGAGGGGGGAGGGTGGAAGGATCTTTGAACAGCTGCTGCTCTATAAAAGGTAGAAGATTCTTTCCAAAGAAGATAGGTCTGAACCTTTTGGGGAGAAGGCAACTTTTCACACCCTGTGTAAGGAGGTTATCCATTAATGACTCTAGGAAGAAGAGATAGGTGGTTGGGGGTTAACTAACTCCTTACTGAAGTATGGAGGAAAATATTATGTCACCACAGTACCTGGCACATAGTAGGCTGACTGAAATGAACAAATGAGAGGGGATGTTCTTTTTTGGCAGTGAATTCTGAGATCAAGAAGAACATGTATATGTATATGTATATGTATATGTATATGTATATGTATATGTATATGTATATGTATATGTATATGTATATGTATATGTATACACACGTACACATACATGCATGCACACATATACACACATATATACATATAAAATATATACACGCAAGCATATACAGATATACATGCACATTACACATATATGTATATATAAGCTTATACAGAATATATACAGACAAAATATAAGGTAATTCGTGGAGGAGGCATTAGCAGCTGTGGGGATCAAGAAAGGCTTAGGCAACTTGGCTAAATGTTAAATAAAGGGATTCCATGAAGCAAAGGCAGGAGTGTGCTGTTAAAAGCTTAACAACCAGCTCTTGCCAAACTCACAACACACTTTTAAGGATAATTTGCATTGTTAACATTTTTCCAACATTTTCTTTTTTGTTTTAATTTTTGTTTATTTCATTTTTAATTTATGAAATAAAACAAGCATTTCTATAACAGTATAATAAAAAAGGTGATTGCATATGAAACTGCATATCTACTTAATTTTTTATAATTGACAAGATAATAAATGAAGCCCTGATTTGTAGAGTTTGTCCACTTCCAAGGTATAAATTCTCACACTGAAAACTGCACCATTGGGCTCTTGGGAGTCAGTATGAGCTGGCTCCAGCACACACCTGGACAGAGGAGGGGAGGGAGTATGTGACACAGATGTGGGGCTGACAGCATAAAAGCACAGAGATTGGAGAAAGGGTATCATGTATGAGGAACAGTGTGAAGGCCAGTTTGGCTGGGCCATAGAGTACGTGAACGGGAGTGACGTGTACTCAGGCTGGAAAGGTATGTTAGAGCCAGATTGTAAAAGGTTGTGAAAAGACGAACTGACAAGTTTCTATTTGGTTCTAGAGATAATAGGGAGTCACTGCAGTTTATTGAGCAAGAGAATGACGTAGAGTTAGTTACTTTAGGAAAATCATTTGGTATCTATGTGGAGGGCGGATTGGAATAGGGAAAGACTTGAAGACTGGAATTAGGAGGCTTTTGTAATAGTCCAGGTGAGATATGAACCACCAAATCAGGGTAATGGTAGGAGTGTAGTAAAGGGAACAGATGTGAGTGGCATTTTTCTAGGGAGAAATGACAAGGCTAACTATGCCTGGTGATTATTGTGCAAATCAGTTACACTACCATCAGGAACCTGGAAAGGATTCTTAGGGATTAGGCAGAAATGGGACAGAAATGGAAGGATTTAGTGGCATAGGTGACATTTTAATTGCTGCTACTGATTGAAGTGAAAGTAGGATATGGAAAGTGATGTCAAAGAATGGATTAAGCCTTCCGGAGCAAGGCACATGATTCAGGGATGATTGATCCTTGGCCAGGGACAGAGCATATCTAACAAAGGCTCGGAAGAAATGTATTTGACAGAGACTGATTGATGGAGAGGAGGGTGGAACTCAGACAAAACTGCTCATCCAGATACCTTGGAGAAGAGCAGGCATGACAGACCAAGGATTTGCCTGGGCAGTAAACTTTGGGGGTCATTAGAGGGAGAAAAAGGAACAAAAAGAGTACTGTGGTCTCAATTTCAACAAGTGCAGAAGCAGAAAGAGTTGTTCTAGTGACCTGCGGAGGTTGTGTTTTTGTCCCAGCTTCTTAACAAGTGATCAAGTATACATTGCTCTCCAAGCTGGAGGTTCAGGTAAAAGGGTTGGAAGAAGCTTCTCTTCCCTTGACTTTACCAGAATATGAAGTGTACTCACAGGAGACAGGAGGGAAGTTGGGCAGAAATGACTTTTCGAGGTCTATTAACCAAAGCCTTCCAGCTCTGAGTAAGAAAGTTGAACTAGAGACCTCAACTTAAGTTTCTTTGGGATTCAGTGGGACATGGCTGGGAAATGGGCGAGAGAGTACAATATTTGGAAGGAATCGATTAAATGGAAGGGTGGTGAGGTAGGGTATACCAGGAAGGGAGGTAGTGTGGTGTGTTGGATAGGATACTGGGTCCAGGGTCAAGAAGACCTAAGTAGAGATCCCATCTTAGACACTGGTTCTGTGACCATGTACAAGTCACTTAACCTTCTATGCCTCTTTTTCTTCATCTTAAGCCATGCCTTTTCTAAATCTAGTTCACCCCATGACTCCCTGGTCTTCTTCTGGACCTCTGCCACAGTAGCCATCTTCATATTGACAGTATTTCTACCTCTATCATCCTTTCCAAAGATTGGTAAGTTCATCCTAAACCTCCACTGGAGGAAGTATTCATGCCAACTGTGATTATTCTAATCCTGATTTAGTTCATGATTCCCTAGAGGTTGAACTGGACCTTCCCCTGCTATCTCCCCATACCCTTTTCAGCTCTCTTTTATTTGTCATTAGAATATAAGCTTCTTGAGGGTAGGGACTGTCTTTCTTTTTGCTTGTATTTCTATCCCCAGCACTTTATACACAGCTTGACACATAGTAAATGATTCACTAATGCTCTTCCTTCCTTCCTTCCTTTCTTCCTTCCTTCCTTCCTTCCTTCCTTCCTTCCTTCCTTCCTTCCTTCCTTCCTTCCTTCCTTCCTTCCTCCTCTCTCCCTTCTTCCCTCCCTCCCTCCCTTTCTATGTCTCTTCCTGCCTCTGTCTATAGCTCTGTCTCCCTTTCTCTCATTGGACTTGATGACCCCTAAAGTCCCTTCTAACTCTAGATCTTTTTTTTAATCCTTTTTTTTGAAGTGGGGAAGGCAGGGCAATTGGGGTTAGGTGATTTGCCCAAGGTCACACAGCTAGCAAGTGTGTCAAGTGTCTGAGGCTGGATTTGAACTCAGGCCCTTCTGACTCCAGAGCTGGTGCTCGACTCACTTCACCACCTAGCTGCCCCTAACTCTAGATCTTTGACCCCCCAAAGTCTTTGCCTGTGTGGAAATTAACAAACTTGGGAGTGGTGGTGGTGGGATAGCATGGTGGAGAGCATTTGGGTGAGGCAAAGAAGGGGAAAGAGAGGTTCCGTAGTTGAAGAAAGAGGTAGACCATCTAGAAGAACTGGAATTTGAATCCCTAAAGCAAATCAAAAGGATGATGTAGAAGCAAGATATAGTTTGTGTGTGTGTGTGTGTGTATGTGTGTGTGTGTGTGTGTGTGTGTATGGGGGTGTGGTAAAAAACAGAGCAGCTGACAAATTCCTGCCTTGTCTTACTAATAATTTCATCTTGTCGATGATGGAGGAAGCAATGAGGGGGAACTACTATTTGGGGCTTGATTCTGACCAATAAGGAGGAACTGTTCAGTGAAGAGGAAATGGGGACGTTTAGTGGAAATGACTGTGCCATCTTAGAGTCTGTGGTTGGGAAGGCACAGTCTGACATCTCTCCTAGACTTCAGAGGAGAAGGCTGAAAGGAGTTCATAGACAGGACAGGCAGCATCTGCTGGCTCACAGCTCCAAAACGGAAGCTGGCTCAAGAGAGAGGGGGAAGCTCTCTAGAATGAGATTCTACTAATGAAGTGGCCATTGATTCCGGTGGTGAAGAAAAGAGGGAAGTGTCTAAAGAGACCAATGTGTCCTCAACAGAGCTCATCAGGGAACTTAAAGATTTGAGAAGGGCTTGTTTAAAGGATAAGAATCAGGGTGGACAACTGAGGATGAATACAAATGAGTGGTGCTTTAAGAAAGCTAAGAAGGGTTAAAGAAAACACAAGAGTGACTTTTCACAGCTCCGCAGGGGCAAGATAAAGATTTGAGATCAGGGGATTGCCATGAACATAGCATAACTGGATTTTAGCAGGGCACTTGATGGAGTCTTTTGTGATATACTTGTAGACAAGATGGAAAGATGTCAATTAGATGACAGTATAGTAAGTCATATTGGTGTCTGTCGCTGGAATTGACTTAGATGGGTGCCACTCATTGCTGAAGGCGATAGGCTCTTTTATTTGGTAGACTCAAGGGAATGGCATGTGGTTTGATAAGAAATATCTAAGGAAGCATAGAGAGTGGTAAAAGCTCACATTCACAATCAGATTGGAAAAGCACATCACTCAATAATTCTGCCACTCTGAGGCAAGATCATTTATTGAGATTGTTGTTGATGCTCTGGGTGGATGATTTCATCAGCAGAGGATCCTTGGGCACAAAACTCACCTCCAGCTTGTAGTTCTAGAGAGTTGCATAGGGATCCCAGAGTTAAGTCACTTACCCAGGACCACACAGATGTTACATGAAGGTGGCTGCATTTGAATCCCCATCTTCTTGACTGCAAGGCTAGTCCTCTATGCACTGGGCCACAAGATTAATAGTACTGGCATTATTTAGGTCGATTAGATGGAAACTCTGAGAGGCTAAGTGATTCTTCGATGTTCACGATCATAGAGTTAGTGTCAGGGTCAGGATTTCACCCTTGGTGTCCTAAGTCCAAATCTTCCATTTTAATTCAACCTCATTGTCTCTCTAAAAAGAGCACAATCTTTTACAGGCATCTCATTCCTTCTTTTCCCACTCCCGCTATCTTCATACAGGTTCTAATTATCCTCTCTTAGGGCCCTTGACTTGGGGTAGACAGGAAAATATTTGATGATGGTGAAAAGGTGGTACTATTTAATTTCTATTTCACTCATAAAGTTTTTTTTTCCTACCAAGGAGAATGCTCTCCAGGTTAGGAAAGATTGAGCAGAAGTAAGCGTGTAATTGTGATAGATGAGAACCAGGATAGATAAGGCAAGAGGACCAAGCTATTTGTAGATGCTGGCCTAGAAAATCGACTTAG
Organism: Trichosurus vulpecula; assembly: GCF_011100635.1. Taxonomy (NCBI): domain Eukaryota; kingdom Metazoa; phylum Chordata; class Mammalia; order Diprotodontia; family Phalangeridae; genus Trichosurus; species Trichosurus vulpecula. The sequence continues at coordinate 419,908,433 of NC_050573.1, forward strand.
CATCTCATAGATGTGAAGAGAGAAGCATTTATTGATCACTGATGTACTTGGAGATGGGTACACTTTCCTAGTATTTTTTGTTCTAGCTTTTCAAAAAGGGGAAGAAAGCTATTTAGATCGATGAACCTTATGTGAATTCCTGAAAGAATTCTAGAGCAAATTATTAAAGGGACAATTTATGAGTTTGTAGAAAGGGAAGAGCTATTTACTATAAACCGACATGTGTTCAGGAAGAATAAGTCACACTAGACTAATCTCATTTCCCTTTTGGACAGGGTTTTAAGACTAGATTAGGGGATTGCCATGAACCTAGTATGATTGATTTCAGCAAGACATTGAGAAAGTCTTTCATGATGTTCTTTTGGACAAGATGGAAAGATGTCAATTAGATGTTAGTGTAGTTAGATAATGTTGGAATCTGTCCCTAGAGTTGACTTAAACAGGCTTTATGGGAGAATTAGATGAGCCAATCAATGCTAAAAGCAATAGGCCTTTTTATTTGTTTGATTTAAGGGAAAGGCATGTGGCTTTATTAGAAATACCCAAGGGAACATGGAGAGGGAGACAGATGCAATAAGGGAAGGGTACAAGGACAGCACCCATGTCCACAATGGAGTGGCAATTGATGCCTCCAAGCTGGAGTAGCTTGCTGACCTCTCATCCTTGATCCAGGACTGCCACCTACAAACTAGACAGAGAAAGGAAGAGAGAGGAGAGGAAAAAAGGGAGGAGAGGGGGGAGGAGAGGAGAAAGGAGGAGAGAAGAGAAGATAAATTGCACAATTAGAGATATTGCCAGGGAGCTTTGATTATAATGGTCTCCAGACCATGATAAGAGAAAGAGGGAGACCACCATTGTCTTGTCAGAGGCAACTCCCAGTGTTTGGTGCTTGGAGATACCAACCAATAATTTTGACTCCTGGCATGTTGCTTTGGGATACTGGGGTGATCTCTAGAGGTTAAGGTAGGTCCTGGATCTAAAATACCTAGAGGTGTTTTATAAGGAAGAGCTGTGGTAAAGGCAGAAATGGGCCAAGGAACTATGAAACTAGACTTTTTTTAGCCTAGAAGAAGTTATTTCTTCTATGGGAATTTCCAGAGAAGGATCTGCACTAAAAGTAGGCATAATTAGCAAAAGTTACGTCTGGAACACAGACAGCTTGTGGAACAGGATCATTAGGTCCAAACAAGAGATGTTTTGTTTTTTCCATCCTGTACCATGGGGCCTCAGATCTGGTTGATTAATGGAATCTGAAGTAGGGTAGGGGGAGTAACCTTTCAGCAGAAAGAGATCTGCTGAACTTGGAGTCAAATTCCAGCTTGACCAATGACCAGTGGCCAATATGACTTTGGCCAAGTCTCTTCATCAAACAAACATTTATTAAGTGCCTACTATGTGCTTTGTATTAGCAAACCTTCTCCCACCTGTCCCCCACCCAAACAAGAAAACAAATACTATCCTTATCAGTTTCAATATCATGATCATTCAGTGGAGAAATGAAACATGCTCACATTTTTAGTAGTTATTCACATATTTTAGCTTTATTCTTTGGATAGTACTGTCCACTAGATCCCAGACACCCTGAGGATATTATGGGATGCAAATTTAAATGGGAGGCAGTGTGGTGTGATACAAAGAGAACGAGCTTGGGGGTTCCAGAACCCCGCTCTGATATTTAGTAACTGTGTGACTGTGGGTAAGTCACTTACCTCTTTGGGCTTCATTTTCCCCATCTATAAAATGACAGGAATGGACTGGATGATCTCTAAGTTTCCTTGAAATTGGAGACATAGATGTCAGCTTGGAGGGAGGTATCTGGGGAAATGCCCCAAAGTCCCATCATCAGCCCTGTTGTCTTCAACATTTTTATTGATGACTTAAAGACAAGGATAATATGCTTATCAAATTTGCAAATGCAAAGGTAGGAGTAGGAGAGGGGTTTAGCCAAGAATTTTCAGGTGCTCTTATTTCAACTCCAATGTTCTTTCACGACACTACAGTTATTTTCTCCTCCTAAAACTGCTCCACAGTTTCCCAAAGGGGGTTCGCCTCGATTTGCCCTTTTCTAAAGGGGAGATCTGAGTTCATCCTTTGCTCTCTTACTGTTCGGTATTCATTATTTTATTTCATTGACTAATGATCCACAAGGTGGTCCCTACCTTGTAATATTGAAGATCTGTATGCGAAGTGGTCCTGCATCTCTTTACAATATCTATTCTTTGAGATGCAATGCAATTAAAATTTGCACATTCACTGCTCCTTTACTATATGTCAAACTTTTGGCTCTAAATCAGAACAGATTAAGAGGGGCATAGTGCTGACCTTGGTAGACCGCCAAAGGCATCTTTTAAGGTTTCTCTTTGCTCCTCCTCTCCAGGGGCTTAGCTGGGAGAATAGCATTTGGGTTTTTTTTGGAGCCTACAATCACGCACCTGATCACATGTCTGAGCCAGCAAAGCCAATGTTTAATCATTGACTTAGGAGAGGCTAATGACGCGGATTGCTTTTGTCAGAACTATCCCCGGGATATGGCCAATCGAGCTCATTATGCTGATGCCTGGAGCTTGGGGGCTTCTATAGCGACTTTAGGAAGATGAGTAGCTGGTGGCATGACGTACCCTTCTTTTTCTAATGACCAAATGAGCTTTCTACAGGATGCAAGTTACCATTCTATGCCTGGTCCTCCCTGCAATGTTTGTATTTGCTGTGTTTTTGCAATCTCTGAATGGTTGAGAGGAAAGGGACCATGAGGATCATCTAATCTAGCCACATTTTTTTTAATAGACGAGGAAACTGAGGGCCCAAGAAATACAAAGGCTTGTTCAAATTGACACAACTAGTAAGTGGCTAAGCCAGGATTTACTCCCGTGTCTTCTTGTTGCAAGTCTATTGTTCTTTTCTCTTCATTTATGCTCTTGATTCTTGTTGATAAAGCCCACCCTCGATGTTCATTTCAACCTTAACTCACTTCAGTAAAAATGTTAGGCTCTCTCACAGTGTAATTTGCCTTGTGTCCCCTATCTCTGTAGAAAGCCCTGGTTGTCCTCCCCTTTACCCCAATACCTTTGATTTGAAGAATCTTCCTCAAACAATGTGTTGAGCACTTCAAGATGTCCCCTTGCGCTGTAGAGGAAAGAGCAAAGGATCTTGGGTTAGAGGACCTGGGTTCAAATCCTGGCCCTACTACTAGCAACATATGAGGCTTTGGGGAAGTCACTTAAGTCTCTCTGTGTTCCTATTTCCTTCCCTGAGAAATGAGGGAGGTTGGATTAAATGATCTCTAAATGTCTTTTCAAGTCTAAATCCTGTGATCGTGTTATCCGTGATGGATCTCTACAGTAAGTTGGGGATACAGAATGAATATATCAGTTGTTAACCATCAGCTGATTAAGACTCTTGAGCTTATAGTCATAAAGTATAAAGGAAATGGCGGCTATGAGCTCAGAGGGATTTGCAGAATCACTGAATCTTCTTTTCTCCAAGCAAAGCATGCCCATTTCTTTCTTGCTGTGTGATCCTGGGCAAATCAGCCTCCTAGCTTTAGTTTGTCCATTGTAGAACTGGGATCATTATACTCGCCTCACCAACATCACAGGGTGATGAGACACTATTTTAAAATTGGATTTTTTTTTTAGCTTTTACAAAGGGATATTTACTTTAAAAATAACAGATCAAATGTACAAATATTTTCCCCCAGTATCTCTGGGGAATACTCTCCCTTACACACCTTTAGCCTCTGGGCAAGTAACTCAGAACTTAACTCAGAAGTTCATATATGAAATTGGTATCACCAAGTTCATGTTGTCTGATTCCTCTCTTAAGCATTATTGGGGTGGGGTCATACAGGGTCACTCTTTGCTTCTTGAGGCATTGAGTCTGGGGGTGGGGCTCAAGTCCCCAACTTGGAACCTAGGCATTGGAACACTGGGGTGCCTGAATGCTGAGATACTTTTTGCACCTTTCAAATGCCCAAGGTCAAAAAGGCTCCACCCCCTTCACCTAAAATGCAAATGAAGAAATGGCCTCGGAGAAGGGGAAGTCTTAAGGCCATTCTCCCTTATGGCATAATCTGGATGCTGTCAGTAAAAAACAACAACATGACCCCCCCCCCTCAGAGTTACTGAGGCAAAAGAAGTAGGAAAGTACTTTTTTCCAATCAATGCTATCCAGCAGCTTCTGAGGCTTTGGCAAATTACAGCTAAGAAGGAAGGAGCTGCTTGGAGAGAGTGCTTCGCCTCCATGATCACACACCAAGTGTTTCCCAGGGCAGGAGGTGAGGAGGGAGTAAAGATGAATTCTTTTTCTCCATTGAATTATGAATTGATGGTGGGTTGCCCTCATTTATTTAGACTGGGGTGCCAGGAATAATCACACTATAATGTTTTCTTTACTAATGACTATACCATGACATTTTGACTAAATGATTTCCTATTTGATTTGTGCTTCCTGCCTCACCTGTGAGTAGTGTCTGAATGGAAATGGCAGTCATATATTCCCCCCATTTTGACACTGTTTGAATAATTTGGAAACCCCAAAGTCTAATGTAATTCAGTGAGACTAGACTCTTAACTGTTTCTCCCATAAGACACTACATCTCCCAACTCTGGTCATTTTCACTGGCTGTCCCCTATACCTGGAATTCTTTCCTTCCTCGTCTCCATCTTTTAGTTTCCCTGGTTCAAGTCCCTGACAAAAGCCCACCATCTACAAGAAATCTTTTCCTAACTTCCCTTAATGCTAATGCCTTCTCTCTGCGATTATCTCCAACCCAATATATCTATATATCTCTATGTGTATACATATATAGATATATACATACATAAATATATCTTGTTTGTATATAGTTATTTCTATATTCTCTCTCCCATTAGACTGTTAACTCCTTGAGAACAAAGTTTGTTGTCTTTTGCCTTTCTTTGTAAACATAGCAATTAGCATAATGCCTGGTACATAGAAAGTGCTTAAAAATGCTTGTTGTCTGATTGGCTGACCCATTATATAAGCTCTCATTTTTATTACTGCCGTTATGGACTCATGAAAATAATGCTTTATTATATTCTTGCCCAGCAAGTGGAGAGGGAAAGGGAAGAAAAAATCATTTGTATACATTCCACCCTCCCTCCCTTCCTTCATACTCTAGGCTATCTAAGCAGTTTGTAGGATGAAGAATCTGAATCTGACTTTAAGGAAATCTAGTTTGGATTTTTGACTTCAGATCTGACACTTTGGCTTCAATTAATTTAGTTCAACAATCATTTGTTAAGCATCTACTGTGTGTCAAGAGACTGTGCCATCTCTTATGGCCCACCCCAAAAAAACCCACAAATCCAAATTGGATAGCTTGCAGAGGAAAGAAGTAGAAGGCTGGAAAACCAATTGGGAAGCCATTGTAATAGTGGAAGCAAATGAAGGTGGTGACTGCATATGTGAATATAAGAAGATATTATTATGAGTACAAGAAATATTGCAGAGATAGGATTGATAAAGCTTGGCAAATGACTGGGCATCGGGGTGAGTGATTATGAAGTGGTGATAGTGATTCCTGAGTGACTGAAGGAATAGGTGCGCTTTCAATAGAAATGAGAAAATTAGAAGGAGGACTAGATTTAGAAGGAAGGACTGTGAGTTCTGTTTTTGACATGTTGAGTTGCTGCCTCATCATGATACAGAGGTGACCCCCAGGTCTCAAGGCTATGCCAACAGAATGCAAGCTTTGGCAGGTTCTACCATGATGGAAGGGCTTAGAATATATCATTGGGAACAGAATGAGTCTGTTTTTGAGATGCCTATGGGACATCCAGGTGGAGATGTCTAACAGGGAGTTGGAGATGTGGGACTAGTTTGCTTAAGCAGCAAATACTTGATCTTCTTGCCAAAGGTAGAGACATGGCAGCCAAGGCAAACAGTGAATTAGAATATAAACTCATTTATAAAACATTGCGGAGGAAGATGGTGGAAGGTCATACGCAATATCGCCTCGTAAAACATAGAAGAGTGGTAGAGGGCAAAGCATGTTTACAGAAAGTTTGGCATGCAACCTGTTTAAACCAGATCATCCCAAGAGGACTTAAACACAAAATGGGATGGAGGACCGCAACCTGATGAAACAGAACTTTCATCATTTCTATAACAATGTATTTTCTTCATCACTAACAGTGGAAGCCTCACATGCAGTATCTGATGTGCTATTTGAGAAAGTCTAAATGGAACTAAAGAAGAGAATGCCAAGAGCGGATATAAGTTGTTGTTTGCCCTTCATTTTCAAAGAGGATCAATGACATCATGGGTGATGTCTTGACTCGTACGTGAATTGGATTTAAGTGAGGCAGAGCTTCACAAAGTCATCAGCCTCACTCTCTTCCTGAGTCATCAAAGTTCAGTAGCAGGACAAAAGTCAGGATAACTGGAAATAACCCGAGTTGCATTGGGTGACTTTGGCATCTTTGATATCTGACCAAGCTCTAAGCACTCCACAGTACCTGCTTCAATCACCTTCGTGGCTATTGGAACAAACTGTTAATTTACATAGAAGAATTCTGTACTGAAAGTGATAGGATTTTGAGGTTATCAAGGAATCACTTCTCAAGATAACTGAAAAAGGGACAGGTGCTGAATGATTGGGAAAAGTCACCAAGAAGTGGTTAAGAAGACATCAAAACCTGCTAATCTATCTGTCTGCTTTCTTTTTTCCATAAAATCTTCGTGAGAATGTTCTCTACATGTATTGAAGGTGTCCTTAGTGAAAAAGAGAAAAGGGAGTAGACAAGCTTTCACAACAATATTCCACAAAAATCACATCATTGCTGTCATTTAAGAAAAAAACCCAAAAAGACCAGACTTATGATCCCGTTGTTATAACAATGAAGGACAGGATTTTATCTGCAATGTATAGTCTTGAAGAATGCCTTGGTGACACTGAGAGCTTAAATGATTTCCTCAAAGTTCTTTAACCAGTATGGGTCAGAGGCAGTACTTTAAACCTATGTCTTCCTTAATTCTTAGTCAGCTCTCAATCCATTATACCATGCTGTTTCTCATAGCAACAAAATTATCAGAGAGGTCAAGATCTCACTGTATTTATTGTATGTATAAAAAAGCATTTGATTTGTTAAAACAAATGGCCCCTTAAAAGCTCTTCTTCAAAAAGGTATTCCTAATACATATGCCAAAATCATATTAAATTCCTTGAAAGATAACCACAGCCATAATTTTGTTTTGCAGATCCTCTGATTATTTTAGATTTTGGCATATTTTGTTTTTACATTACTTCTCCCCATATTTTTCCCTTTTCCCCTCTCAGATTATCTTTTAAAAAAGATGAAGAGGAAAAAAACTAATAAAAAACAACCAATATATCGGAAAAAGTTGATGTTTTGTACAATGTTCCCCACTTTTGACCTCCTATCTTTGAAAAGAGGCTCTCTGATTGCTTATAATGAATGAAGAATAAAAGTCAGAGACATATGCCTGCAAAAGGCATTTAGCACCATCATGGAGGACCTTCAGTGAAGAGTTAAAAAGGCAGAGGGATTTGCTTTAGATGACAAGGTCCTCCAGATTCTCATATTTGAAGACAGCTTTGTGCTGACGGCATCAAGCCCTGGAACAAGAACAAGACACGCAACTCAAAAGAGTTTGGTATACCAATACACAGAGGAAAAAAAACACACGTATAAAAATACCCACTGTCCAGTCTATTATCTTCAATTGAATGGGCCATTGACCATTGATCGAGTAGTACGTGTTTTGGATAATGCTGATGAATAATGATCATAGCTTAGAGTTGAATAAGAGGGGAGGAGTAGACTTGATTGCATTTGGGAAATTGTGCAACACTTAGAACCAGTCCAAACTTTCCCCTGGAAAATGAACAAGTACTTTTTTCTTTTTTAAAAAAAATATTTATTTATTTTTAACATTTTTTTTCTTTTGAAATTTTGAGTTCCAAATTCTCTCCTTCCCTCCCACTCCTCCCCCGCCCACTGAGGAGGCAAGCCAAACTATATCAATTATACATGTGAAATCATGCACAACATATTTCTATATTAACCATGTTGCAAAAATGCAAAGACTCATAAAGAAAGTGAGAAAATGAAACTTCAGTTGTACTCAGAGTTTAGTTCTCTCTTTGGACTGCATTTTTCATCATGAGTCTTTTGGAACTTCCTTGGATCTTTGCATTGATCAGAGTAGCCAGTTCTTTCACAGTTGATTATCATTACAACATTGCTACTACTATGTGCAATGATCTCCTGGCTCTTCTCACTTCACTTTGCATCAGTTCATATAGGTCTTGTCATGTTTTTTTCTGAAACCAATCCCCTCATCATTCCCAATAGCACAATTGTGCACCATCACAATCATATACCACAACTTGTTCAGCCATTCTCTAGTTGATTGGCATCCCCTCAATTTCCAATTCTGTGCCACCACAAAAAAAAGCTGCTTAAATATTTTTGATATATAGGTCTTTCTCCTTTCTCTTTTATCTCTTTAGGGTACAGACCTTGCAGCAGTATTGCTGGGTCAAAGAGTATGCACAATTTTATAGAATTTTGGGCATAGTTCCAAACTGTTTTCCGCAGTGGTTGGACCAGTTCACTACTTCATCAACAATTTATTAGTGTTTCTTGTAAACAATGTATTACTGGATTTTGGTTTCTAAATCATTCTGCTATCTGTTTCCACTTTATGGGTGAGCTCATCCCAGTCACATTCACAGTTATGAATACTGTCTATTTCCCTCTATCCTATTTTCTTCTCTTTATCCTTCTTTCTCTCTTTTTATCTTGTACCTCCTCAAAAGTATGTTTTGCTTCTGACCACTACTTCCCTTAATCTACTTTCTCTTTTATCCGCTCCATATATCTTTTTACCTTCCCCTCCTATTTCCCTATTGGGATAGAAAGATCTCTATATCCGCTTTAGTGTGTGTGTGTGCATGTGTGTGTGTGTGTGTGTGTAGTCTTCCTTCTTTGAACCAATTCTTTTTTTAAAATTTAATTTATTTAATACATTTAGTTTTCAGCATCGATTTTCACAAGAGTTTGAATTACAAATTTTCTCCCCATTTCTACCCTCCCCCCCACTCCAAGATGGCATATATTCTGGTTGCCCTGTTCCCCAGTCAGCCCTCCCTTCTGTCACCCCATTCCCTTCCCATCCCCTTTTCCCTTCCTTTCTTGTAGGGCAAATAAATTTCTATGCCCCATTGCCTGTGTATTTTATTTTCTAGTTGCATGCAAAAACTTTTTTTTTTGTTTTTGAACATCTGTTTTTAAAACTTTGAGTTCTAAATTCTCTCCCCTCTTCCCTTCCCACCCACCCTCCCTAAGAAGTCAAGCAATTCAGCATAGGCCACATGCTTATCATTATGTATAACCCTTCCACAATACTCATGTTGTGAAAGACTAACTATATTTTGCTCCTTCCTAACCTATCCCCCTTTATTGAATTTTCTCCCTTGTCCCTGTCCCTTTTTGAAAGTGTTTGTTTTTGATTACCTCCTCCCCCATCTGCCCTCCCTTCTACCATCCCCTCTTTTTTATCTTCTTCCTCCTTCTTTCCTGTGGGGTAAGATACCCAATTGAGTGGTATTCCCTCCTCATGTCAAATCTGATGAGAGCAAGATTCACTCATTCCCCCCTCACCTGCCCTCTCCCCTCCTCCCACAGAACTGCTTCCTCTTGCCACCTTTATGCAAGATAATCCACCCCATTCTATCTCTCCCTTTCTCCCTCTCTCAATATATTCCTCTCTCATCCCTTAATTTGATTTTATTTCTTTTAGATATCATCCCTTCATCTTCAACTCACCCTGTGCCCTCTCTCTCTCTCTCTCTCTCTATGTATATATACACACACATACATATATACATACATACACACACACACACACACACATATATGCATATTCCCTTCAGCTACCCTAATACTGAGGTCTCATGAATCATACACATCATCTTTCCATGTAGGAATGTAAACAAAACAGTTCAACTTTAATAAGTCCCTTGCTATTTCTTTTTCTTGTTCTTTTTCTTGATTACCTTTTCATGCTTCTCTTGATTCTTGTGTTTGAAAGTCAAGTTTTCTACTCAGCTCTGGTCTTTTCACTGAGAAAGCTTGAAAGTCTTCTATTTTATTGAAAATCCATATTTTGCCTTGGAGCATGATACTCAGTTTTGCTGGGTAGGTGATTCTTGGTTTTAATCCTAGCTCCATTGACCTCCGGAATATTGTATTCCAAGCCCTTCGATCTCTTAATGTAGAAGCTGCTAGATCTTGGGTTATTCTGATTATGTTTCCACAATACTCAAATTGTTTCTTTCTGGCTGCTTGCAGTATTTTCTCCTTGATCTGGGAGCTCTGGAATTTGGCGACATTATTCCTCGGAGTTTTCTTTTTGGGATCTATTTGAGGAGGCAATCTGTGGATTCTTTCAATTTCTATTTTGCTCTGTAGCTCTAGAGTACCAGGGCAGTTCTCCTTGATAATTTCTTGAAAGATGATATCTAGGCTCTTTTTTTGATCATGGCTTTCAGGTAGTCCAATAATTTTTAAATGATCTCTCCTGGATCTATTTTCCAGGTCAGTGTTTTTTCCAATGAGATATTTCACATTGTCTTCCATTTTTTCATTCCTTTGGTTCTGTTTTATAATATCTTGATTTCTCATCAAGTCACTAGCTTCCACTTGCTCCAGTCTAATTTTTAAGGTAGTATTTTTTTCAGTGGTCTTTTGGACCTCCTTTCCCATTTGGGTAATTCTGCCTTTCAAGGCATTCTTCTCCTCATTGGCTTTTTTGGAGCTCTTTTGCCATTTGAGTTAGTCTATTTTTTAAGGTGTTGTTTTCTTCAGTATATTTTTCAGTATATTTTGGGGTCTCCTTTAGCAAGTCATTGACTTGTTTTTCATGGTTTTCTCACTTCCTTCTCATTTCTCTTCCCAAATTTTCCTCTACTTGTCTAACTTGCTTTTCCAAATCCTTTTTGAGCTCTTCCATGGCCTGAGACCAGTTCATGTTTTTCTTGGAGGCTTTTGTTGTAGGCTCTTTGACTTTGTTGACTTCTTCTGGCTGTATGTTTTGGTCTTCCTTGTCACCAAAGAAAGAATCCAAAGTCTGAGACTGAATCTGGGTGCATTTTTGCTGCCTGGCCATGTTCCCAGCCAACTTACTTGACCCTTGAGTTTTTCAGCAGGGTATGACTGCTTGTAGAGTAAATAGTACTATGTTCCAAGCTTGGGGAGATGCACTGTTGATTTCAGAGCTATTACAACCAGCTCTGCCACACCAGCACTCCTCCTTCCCCAAAAACCCCCAACCCAGACTGGACTCAGATCTTCAGCAGGCTCTGCACTCCTGCTCTGATCTGCCACTTAATTCCTCCCACCAGGTGAGCCTGGGACCAGAAACAAGTGAAGCTGTAGTTCTGTAGCTGCCCCACCTCCGCTGCCCCCGGGGGGTGGCTGAACTACAAACTCTATCCCCCTGTCCCCAGCAGCTTTTCCCACTAACCTTCTCTGTTATCTTTGGTGTTTGTGGGTTGAGAAGTCTGGGAACTGATGCAGGGCGCTAGGGCACGCTCCACCGGGCTCCTGGTCTGGTTGGTCTATGCCGCCTATGCTGGGCTCCGCTCCGCTCTCAGCTCCATGCGCGAAAGACCTCACCCAGCAACCATCCAGGCTGTCTTGGGCTGGAGCCCTGCATCCCTCTGCTATTTTGTGGGTTCTGCAGTTCTAGAATTGGTTCAGAGCCAATTTTATAGGTTTTTGTAGGGACTTGGTGCGGAGCTCACACTAGTCCCTGCTTTCCAGCCACCATCTTGGCTCTGCCCCCCCTTTGAAACAATTCTGATGAGAATGAGGTTAAACATTGCCCACCCTTCTTCATATCCCTCCATTATAAAAGCTCTTCCTTATATGCATCTTTTATGTACGGAAAATTTCCCCATTCTCCCTCTCCTAACCTTCTACTTCCAGTGTATTCTTCTCTCAACCCCCATTCCTTTTTTAGAGATCATTTCAACATAACTGACTTACTCTCATGCTCTCTGTCTATGTACACTTCTTCCATGTAGAAATGTAAATAGTTTAACTTTATTGAGTCCCTTATGATTTCATGCGTACTTTTTTATGCTTCTCTTGAGTCTTCTATTTGAATGCCAAATTTTCTCTTCAGCTCTGGTCTTTTTCTCAGGAATGCTTAAGAGTCCTCCATCTCATTAAATATCCATTTTTTTTTCCTCCTGAAGAATCTTGCTGGATAGGTTATTTTTGGTTATACTCCTGTTTCCTTTGCCTTCCAGAATATCATATTCCAAGCCCTCAATTCCTTTAATGTGGAACCTGCTAAATTTTGTGTGATCCTGACTGTAGCTCTGTGATATTTGGATTGTTTCTTTCTGGCTGTTGCAATATTTCTTCCTTCTCTTCTAAGCTCTGGAATTTGGCTATAATGCTCCCAGGAGTTTTCATTTTGGGATCTCTTTTAGGAGATTATTAGTAGATTCTTTCAATTCCTATTTTATCCTCTGGATCTGAGATATCAGGGCAGTTTTCCTTTAGAATTTCTTGAAATATGATTTCTTACCTCTTTTTTCAATCATGACTTTCAGGTAATGCAATAATTCTTAAATTATTTCCCCTTTACCTATTTTCCAGATATTTCATATTTTCTTCTATTTTTTCATTTGTTTATCTTTATTTTATTGTTTCTTGAAGACTTATGGTGTCATTAGCTTCCACTTGCCCAATTCTAATTTTTGAGAAGTTATTTTCTTCAGTGAACTTTTGTACCTCTTTTTCTATTTGGTCAATTCTGCTTATTAAGTTTATTGCTATGAATTTTTGTACCTCTTTTTCCATTTGACCTTTTCTGTTTTTTAAAGAATTATTTTCTTTAGTAAATTTTTGTACCTCAGTCAATTCTGTTTTTTAAGGTATTAATTTTTTCAGTATCTTTTTGTGCCTCAATTACTAAGCTACTCATTCTCTTTTCATAATTTTCTTGCATTGTCCCATTTCTTTTCCCATTTTTCCCTGCTATCACTCTTATCTCTTTCTTTAACTTTTTCAGGAATTCTTGATGAGATTGGGTCCATTAGCATTTTTCTTTGAGGATTTGCTTGTAGCTCTTCTCACTTTGTTGTCTTCTGAGTTTATGTCTTGGTTTTCCCACTGTAGTAGCTTTTTATGATCAAGTTCACTTTTTGTAGTTGTTTACTCATTTTTTCTGCCTATTTCTTGACTTTGAACTTTATGTGAAAGTTGGGCTCTGCTTACCTGGCTCTTACCTGGGGGTGGGGAGGCACTGTCCCACGATTCAGGTTTTTTCCTGCTGCTGTTCTTCTGGTCTGCAAGTTTCCGATGCTTCCAAAGTGGTGTGACCCAGGCAGAGGGGTGGTCACTGCTATCTTGCTCTGTGCTTTGGTTTTTCCCAGAAAGGGCCCCCGCCCCCTGTAGCTGCAAGTGTTAGTGCTCCTCTTAACTTTTTTTCTATGGTCAGGTCTTCTGCTCTCCTGCGGCCATAAGCACTAAGGACCAGGGGCCCTACTTTCTTGTGACTGACCACAAATGCTCCTCTTTGCCCTGTACCTGTGACCCAGAGCTGCGTATGGTGAATAGAGTTGTTTATGAGCACTGACTGCACCCAGTGCCATCTGGAATCTCTTTCTGACCAGTTGTCTGACCTCTACACCATCTCCAGGCTGAAAGATCCTGAAGTGGTTGTTGCTACTGTTGCTGTTGCAACTGCCTCCATGGCCCACTGCTGGTGCTGAGGCCTGTGCTCTGACCACTTTTAGAGAAACAGCTCAGTGCTGAAGGACATTAGTACTTTGTGATGACAAGGAAATTTTCTTATTAGCCACTGAGCAGGAAGAGCCATAGATTTAGAGGATCTTAAAAAAGGAGTGACTCTTCTCTCTGTCTTTTTTTTCTTCCTGTTTGCTGAGCATGACACAAATCTTTGAGCCTTTCCCTAGATGTCAGACTAGTGACCCTCCTGTACAGTACGGTCTACAAATGGTGAACCATGATCATCTGACAGCTGGAGTACGTGTGTGATCTGGGGCCTCTAGCTGCCATTTTCGCTTTATGTATTTACTTATTCTAGGTGAGCGAGCAGTGATCCTGAAATGGAGATGTCTGGCCTTGGAAGCAACCTTGTAAGTCTGAGAGGTCTAGGAGTCTTGGTTCCTTCGGTTAGAGCTAACTAGTATGAGGAATCTCTGCTTTGGAAACACAGATAAGGGAGGCATTTAACCCTCCAGAAAGTTTTCCAGAACACAGGGACCTGGAGGGAATTGTTTGAATGGTACAAAATTGAGGTGAAATGTAAAATATCTATTCAGCAGTTACTCTGATTGTATCATGTCTTAATGGTTCAAACATCAAATTCCTGGAAGAGTATAATGTAGTTTGTTATTGGCTGCTTGTTTAAATTTTTCTCTTACCTCACACTTTTGAATCTTATATGTGCTAAGCTTTTCTTTTGTGTAGAAGAAAGAAATGGCTGTCCTATATGGGATCAAATTGTGTATGGAGTGCTTTTCTGCTTCTTGCTTTGGGGAGATGGTAGACAGAAGCCAAGTCCTCCTGAGGTTCCAGGATTGGGGGGTGAAGAGACAATGAGATGAGGGAGCCTGACTCTTCTTTTAGGTGGTCAGACTCCCTTAGGACTTAACCCAGTTATTTCAGGCATGAGCTGAGAGGGGCTTCTTTGTGCAGAGGCAGAGAACAGAGAGCCCAAACTCCCTTGTCCCAAAAGAGTATTTAAAATTTATTGCATAAGGAATGGTCTAAAAATATCACCTAAAATGTTTGATCAGAAAAGGCTATTGGGTTGGTCATATTTTGTAAGTGAGTTATTATAGTTGGTGCTGCACTCATATCTACCTAAAAGACCTAGAAGAAGTGCATTAAGTGGTAACCCCTATGGAGGATTTGTGGGAAGATCTGGGAAAAAATCACAGGGACGTCTTGGATGAGTGTTTATCCGCACTGCAGGGAGTACTCAAATCAGTGAAAAATCACAGATCCAGTGAAAATTGAAGAATATACTATATGTAATATTATACATATAACAAAACAGCAGCTGTCATATAAATCATACAATATGATTCCATGCAAATACATATAACTGGCAAAACATCTATACACATAAATATACACATATATGTATGTATGTATGTATGCATCTATTTCTTTTGAGCATACCTAAAGATACAGAAATTCAAACTCAGTGTTATTTGCTCTTCTACAGAAGCTCCCCACATAAGTATTATTGCATATGTTTCAGATAAAAAATGACTTACAATGTTGACAAAACCTTGTTCTGAATAGGGATATTTTCTTATAAATCTCCATTTATTCCTTCCATGTACATCCAAGTATGAAAATTTTAAAGAGCCAAGAAAAGGAAAAAGGAAGTACTGCCAGATCGACCAATTTTGTAGCTAAAGCAAAGGTTTAAGTAAATGGGTTCCCTTCCACGCCTTGCCAAAATGGCTGAGAAACAAGATGGGTGCCAGACTCCATTGTCTATTCTGGAGGGCTGCCCATGTTATGCTTGTCTGGAAAGTGGGACATTTATTTGGAAGCTCCTATACATATACTCAGCCCAGTGGTTACAGTGGGAACAGAAGGCAAACCAGGTGCCTGTCATGACTGGACCTAGCTTAGTTTTTCCATCTGTCACTTTGTTTGTTTCTTGGACTACACTGACTCACACCCTATCCTAGCCAAAAGGGCTGGCATGAATGGTCCCTAGGTAGCTGCATGGTTGCTGCATATGGTCCACGGGTCTGGGCCATGGAAGTATCTCATTTTGCATTTTCTAGCCAGATGTCCCACAATACCAGATTTGTGATGCTTGGTGAATGTGCAGGTGGGAATTGCTGAGTCTGTGCACAAAATGGCAGCTACTCCCACACACCCTTTCCTGGCCAATTGGAGGCAGATTTCACATTTGTACCAAAGGCACCACGATTTCCTCCCTTTGCCCCTAAGTGGATTCTACTGAGTCTTCTCTCAATCACCAGGGAGATTGCTTGGGCTGGAGTCAGAGGAACGCAGATGGTACCCATCATTCTTAATACCTACTGCAAGTCCTTGTTACTGCTGACACGATTTTGTATCTTATTACTGTTTTTAAAAATTTTTTAAATTTTTTAAATGTCTTTTTTTAGCAGGGGGCTTTGGATAGACACATTTTCTGTCAACTATAGGAAAAGAACAGCATTTAAGGCTGTTTAAATACCATTGCTAATGTTAAGACACAGCTTGATGTGGTGGATAGCTATAGGGCTTGGAGTTGCCAAGACCTGAGTTCAACTCCTGCCTCTGACAATGTATGTGACCATGGGCACACGCCTTTATGTACCTCAGGCAACTCCCAGGGACCTAGGCCCAAGTCCTAGTCCATTTATATCTGTAAAGGTGGAGGAAATTTCCAAATAGTAGTTCTCAATGCTAAGAAAAATCACAGATTTTTTTCTCATAATGTCTGTTTCTTCCTGACACTTCTAACTCCTCAAACCTTTCCAATTACGATGAACAAGATTTCATAGGCAAAATGCCAAGGGCATAGTAAGTAAGTCCCAGTGCCTAGCCTGGTTTGTACCTGGCACATAAGAGGCACTTAATAAATGCTTGTTGATTAGTTGATTATATACTCAGCCTGCAGTACCATGGATATAATGTTACTGATATGGCGTTCATGATGGAATCTGAGTTGGCATTAAAGACAACTCACCTTGGGGGTCTCACTGCAAAATGGTGCTAGCATTAATGACTGAATTCACTTAATTCACAGACTTAGAGTAGAAAGTCACCTCAGAAATGTACTTACCCACTGCCCTTATTTTACAGATAAAGAAACTGAGGACCAGGGAGGTTTGGAGACTTGTTGAAGGCCACATAGATGGTGACTGTTAACAGACAGGATTTGAACCTGGGTCCTCTGACTCTGAAAACAGTGCTCTTTCAACTTGCCTCTGAGTTTCCCCAAATTCTTCTTAAATATTATACTACATGTAGTCCCCCAATTCACCAAGATCTGTCCAATGCTATATTTCCCATCTGTGCTATGGAAAAGCTTCCCTCTGCCTTTTGAAAAGAAGAGAATTCAGAGCCACCCTGTTTAGACAGATGAGATATTATGACGAAGAGAAAAAAAGATCAGGAACGGCCTTCACATATATGATGGGATATGTGCAGCTGCATCTCAGAAAGGAAGGGCGTCCAGCAGCCCACCCCTGGTCCCCACCAGGAAAAGAAGAACCCTCAGCATTAATGAATGCCAAGTCATCTTCCCAACTGGTAAAACAAAGGGGTGAAAGGTTGGGAGAACAGGATGTGTTTCCAGGGCATCTGTCCCATTCTGGGTACAAGTTGGCTGATTCCTCCTTAGTGAATCTGAATGTCTAATTGCTGGAGGCAACTCAAATGAGATTTGATCAGTTAAGGAAGAAAACAAATCAGGAGGAGAGCTAGTTCAAGCTGAACCTCCCTTCCATCAGAATACACAAATGTCCTAGTCTGGGTGCCCATCAGATAAGCTACCTGGTGGAATAGTGGGAAGCTTTTCACATCTGGAGTGATAATGGCCATAATACAGAGAGAAAGTACAATAAATCTGAGGAGGAGAAATACGATGCTGAAACTTTTAATGTGACCCTGGAGTGAGTCTCTGCTGTATTTGGTCCAGGGAATTTGTTTTTCCTGATATCGTATAGTTCTCTTTTTTTAGTGGGGTTGGAGTAAAATGTATTCAGACGGTATGTTATGATTTCAGTGTGCCAGGAGTTGGTCCTTTGTGTTTTTAAGGCATGATTAAGAGGCGGTATTGATGACACTGTTTTGGGTAAAAATAAAGTGAAACAAAGCAAAACTCCAGAAGTATGAGATACTTTCTTATTTGGTTTTTAAACCAATTTTCAGGCCATTCCTGAAGGGTTCTGAGCAATGATAGCTTTGGGGGAATGAATGTATGTGAATACCTGCCTTTTGGTGGTAATGACACTTAGCTATAAACTATTTAAAAAATTTGTCAGAAAAACCATAGATTCAGAGTTGAAAGAAACCTTTGAAGCCATTTAGTGCAAACCCCTGAATTTACAAATGAGGACCTGAGGTATGCAGACAGTATTTGTGAGAGGCAGGCTGCTAACTCAGGTCTTCTTGGGTTCCTTTCCATTGGTATACATGTGAGACTTTTTTTTTTGAAATGTCAAGTAAAGTCTAATGGGGTATAGGGTAATCATAGACTGAAATTGGGCAGATTTGAGGACAATTCTTTGGGGAGTTGTTATTCTCATCTCACCACCATTTCCAAAGTCTGAATATGAGGTTTCCTTCTACTCTTCTTTCTGCTTCCCTCCTTTCCGCTAGGTATTTCCTCCGAATTCAGAGGAGACAAATGAACTCAGACATTTAATGTTTCTTCTTCAGATCTACATTTAATAGAGAAAGAAATCACTGTGTTTCACATTTCTTTTATAACTTCTTAAGAAATACTTATTAACTGACTGAACTAAACATGGAATAACAATTACTACCACCCCTTTCTAGAGGATCGTAATACCAAGCCAGAGCTAGGGTGGGACTTTTTGGGGCTTTGTTTCAAGATGGAAAATTTAGAGGGTGCTAACAGCACTATTTCAGAGCAGACTTTTTCTTCTTCCTGGCCTAATTGCATTGGTGGGAGGCGAACTTCCATCCCCTTCACCAGCATAGAAACCTCCCAAGGTTCCAGAGTATACTTTCTCCTCTGGTGGCCGTTGGGTACAGCCCTCTACTCTCTTCTACCTCTCAGCTGTTATGCTACACTCTTTCACTAAACGGCTGTAATTAATACTTTAGCAGTGTGGAAAATTCCTAATGATTCAGGATGGACTTCCTTCCCTTTAGCCACACCTAAGGTGATCCCCGCCTTCATAATGTTGCTTGCCACAGGCACAAGAACGGCTAGTTAGGACCTTAACTTCTAACCTTTCTAAACTTCCGGAACAGAGTTATAGTCTATTCTAATCCAATAATTCACAATGAGTCTGATTCCAACAGGATTATGCTCTGAAGATGAAAGGAAGAGAATATAAGTAGGGAAGAATACAGGAGCTTCACAGACTCTAAGAATGGGCCTAGGGAGGCTAAAGTCCTGGATGAACTGAGGCTTGCAAAATACCTAAGATAATAGGTTCATTTTTTAAAAATGTTAATTATATCTTTAGTTTTGACATCATCTATATTCTCCAGTATATCCCTCTCCTCTCCCCATCCCCAAGAGTCATCCCTTATAAGAAAGATTCTTTTTTGAAAAAGAAAAAAAATCAATTTAGCAAAATTAACTAACACTGATTTAGACTTTATTTTCAATGTTTCACCCATAACCCCTCAAACCTGCAAAGAAGGGAGGGAGACACATTCTCAAACCTATTCTTTGGGTCACTTTCAATTGTTTTGTTGTTATTTCTCTTTCAATTTACATTATTGTAAACATTATGCACATTATCTTTCTCCTTTCACTTGCTTCACTTTGCATCAGTTAGTCTAAGTCTTCCTGTGTTTCTCTGTATCCATCATATTCATTCTTTCTTACTGAGAAGTAACATCCAATTACATTCTTATACCACAAACAGACATCTGTTTATTGTTTGTTTGTTTTTAGCTGTGTTTAGAGACAAATCAGGAAGGTCTAGGACCACAGCTCAGGGAAGATTATATAATGTGGATGAATAGAAGAACAACAGTAGAACTCTTAGTTTCTTATTGTCTTCTCCATCAAGAAGGACAATCTTCAAATGAGACAGAAGTACTAGGTAAATTGTTTATGAGCCCTTAGGAGAGAAATTTAATAATTATATAGAAGCAGCATGAATCTGCTAGGAGCAAACCACATCAAACTAATCTTGTTTTCTTTAACATCATTACCAGATGGGCAGATCAGGGGAATACTCTCAATTTAGTTTACCTTGGTTTCCACATGGTGTCCTTGTCTATGAGAAGGGGAAATGTGGGCTACATAAGAGCACCATCATCTGGCTTTGTAATTGGTTAAACAGCTCTGCCACTAGAGTGTTACTTAATAGATCAATAACAACCTAGAGGAAGGTCTCTAGTAACATGCCATGGGATTCCCCCTCTTGCCTGTCCTGTTTAACATATATTTAGTACTGGAAGGGACCACAGAAGTCCTCCAGTGCAAACTCTTCTTTTGATGCATGAGGAAGCAGGTTTAGAATGGTTTAAGTGATCAGCCCAGAGCTTCCCAGGCAGTAAGAAGAAAGAACTGGGATTCAGACCAAAGTCTTTGGATACTAAATTCAACAATTCTTCCACTGTGCCAAGCATTTAAAAAAATTGATGACTTAGATGATATAAATGGCACAGCTTTCAAATCTTTGGACGATGCAGAACCAGAAGAGATAGCTATAATGCCAGATGTCAAAATCCGAATAAGCTGGAATGATGGACATAAACCAGAATGATTAAATTTAACAGGGATAAATGTAAGAAGTCCTGCATCTAGATTTTAAAATTCAATTACATCAATACAGATCGATGAGAGGGCTGGCTTAACCTCTGATGATGTAAAAAAAGATAGGGTTAGAGTGGACCATAAACTTGACATAGGCCAGTGCGGTGACAAATGAGGCTGCTAAAAAGACTAGTGGAGCCTTAAACTACACTAATGGAAGTGGTCACCTAGATGAAGAGTGCTGATATGCTCTTGCCTGTTCAAACCACATCCAACATGGGTTGAGCCTAAGTCTATGAAAGCTGATTTTAAATACTGGAAAGAACGCCACATGGGGCAGTTGGGTGGCACAGTGGATAGAGCATTGAACTTGGAGTTAGGGGGACCTGAGTTCACATCCAGCCTCAGACATGTACTAGCTGTATGTCCCTTGGCAAATCACTTAATCCCTAAAAAAAGAGAGAGGAGGAAGGAGAGAGAGAGAGAGAGAGAGAGAGAGAGAGAGAGAGAGAGAGAGAGAGACAGAGAGAGAGAGACAGAGAGAGAGAGAATGAAATAGATTTCCTCTGTGTTGCACCGGAGGCCAGAATGAAGACCAGTGGACAAGAGTTCTTAGGATTGTAGACTCAGAGTTATAGAGCTTAAAGGGACCTGAGGGCATCAAATCTACTTTCTCATCTTAGAGATGGGCAAATTCAGGCACAGAGAAATTTTCTTTCACAAGGTCACACAAAATCACACTTACACAATTCAGATCTTCCTGACTCAAAGTCCAGTTCTGTGTTCATAATGCAGCTCAGTTGCTTAGGTATGACGCATGAAGTCCCATGTTGCTTGGACGTTTTGGTTTAATTGAAGAAAGAATTTCCTAACCATTAGATTTTCTCAGAGGAAATAGGCTGCCTTATAATGCCAGTGATATTTTATAGCAGCCATCTATGGAGGGATATGGCAGAAGAGATTCTGACAGGCTCAGACACTTACTAGCTGTATGTCCCTGGGCAAGTCACTTACCTTTAAGTCTTTATAACTATATGACTGACCAGAATTGGGTAGGAATAAATTGCCTTTCCTGTCACTAAAACTGTTTTGCAGCTATTTGCAAAGGAAATATCATCCCCACCCCCTCTAGTTTCTCTTGTTTATTTAGTGGCTTTGGGAGGGACCGATGTGGAAGAGGGAGAGATGACAACCAAATTCAAGACAAAAGTCTTCTTTATTCTCCCTGGAATCATCTACATATGTGAAAAGGATCAATGCTTTCAGGAAAAACTCCAGCCCCTTCTGAGCATTGTCTATCCAGTGTGGTTACCACTTGTGAGGTTTGGGGAGAGGCAAGAAAAATTAATCACCGCCCATAGCCACCCTGAGTGAAACAATGGAAACACGTTTGGTGGAGGTGATGTGGTTCAGTGTCTTCCTGTTACATGACTACTTGAGGTCAACTCAGGGAAGCAGAACAAAGGGATTCTTTAACTCAGGAGTTCTCAAATTTTGGGGTCTTGGGATCCCTTTACACTCTTGAAAATGATTAAAAACCTAACCCCTAGATAGCTTTTGTTTATGTGGGTTATAACTATTTTCAGTTAGTTGGTCAATAAGCATTTATTAAGTGACTGCTTTGTGCTAGGCACTGTGTTGGGCACTGGGGAGATAAGAAGAGGTTCTGCCCTTGCAGAGCTTACAATCTATGTATCTATAGATATATATTGTATTAGAGACAAAAACATCTCCGTATGATTAGGCCCCTTTCTTTTTTCTTTCTTTTTTTTTTTTTTGAGAGGGCAAGGCAATTGGAGTTGGTTGCCCAGGGTCACACAGCTAGTGATTGTCTCTGAGGCAGGATTTGAGCTCAGGTCTTCCTTTCTCCAGGACCCGTGCTCTAGCCACTGTGCTATCTAGCTGCCTCTCTTTAGGACCCTTTGAAAAGACCTTGTGTTTTGTCCTTCGTTCTCAAAGAAAGGGAAATGATGGTATGACTTGCAGGTGACTTTGATTTGAGTGAGGGAGGGCTGTGCAAGGTCACCAGCTTCACTTTCTCCTCCAGAGCCATCTGGGTCCAGTGGCCTGATATTCACCAGGACAGTGGAGATGGCCCAGGATGCATTAGGAGACCCCAAAATCGCCTGAGGGTAAGACCT
The DNA here is from genome assembly GCF_011100635.1 of Trichosurus vulpecula. Lineage (NCBI taxonomy): Eukaryota > Metazoa > Chordata > Mammalia > Diprotodontia > Phalangeridae > Trichosurus > Trichosurus vulpecula. The sequence goes on from NC_050573.1 coordinate 419,931,049, forward strand.
TCAGGATTCCTGCCCAAGAGAGAAACAGTTACTATTTAGTATTTACATTCACTCTGTGCTAGGAGGGCAGGGACCTATTGTCCAATCTATGAGCTCCAGAGTGCTTTGGGTTAAAGGCCTGGTTTCTGAGAAAGATTTATTTACATGTCGTCTCTCCCATGTGAATATAAGCTCCCTGAGGGCAGGGGTGATTTCTTTTTTCTTTCCTTGCATCCTCCCCAGTGTTGAACACAGTGCCTCTTACATAGTAAGGGCTTAATAAACTCTGATTGATTAACTAATTAAAATGAACACAAATAGCTCTGTGCTGCCCAGATTTCATTTCACAGGATCATAGTTCTAGATGGTTTTCAGAAGATAAGAACCCCTAGAAGTCCCTAGACCAATCTTTGTGAAGTGCTGCTCTGCTGTCACAACCAATTTATCAATAATTGCTTAGTAAGTGCTTTTGTGTCAAGTCCTATACTAGAAGCAAGAAATACAAATAGAAAAGACAATCCCTACCCTTAAGGAACTTAGGAGGATACAACATGTTCACAGACAAGTAAATACAGGATTTGTGCAAAATAAGTATGGCAGCTGGGGGTACACTTCGATGACTGTTAGAGATATTATAACAGAGGCAGTTAGTGTTTGTTTACTTCTGGGATCTTGATGTCTTGTCCTCATTGAAGAAATAACGAACGCTGATAAATAAATTGAGAGGCAGAATTGTTCCGGAATTAGACACGTTCCCAGAAGGAGATGAAACATTGCAACATCATCTTATGCTAACAACTTGGAGAAATAAAGTTTTTGAAAGAGGAAGTGATTGAGCTGATTCTTAAAGGGAGAGAAGAATTCTTAGACATGGACCTGAGTAGGGGGAGCATTCCAGGCATGGGGAAGAGCCCATACTGAGGGATGGAGATGGAAGATGAATTGTCATGTATAGAGAGCCCCAAGGAAGCCAGTTTGGCCAGAATGCAGACAATGTGAGGGAGAAGTAATAGAAAGTCAATTTTGGAAGACAGTCTGCAGCCAAATTATGAAAAGCTTTAAATGCCAAACAGAGGAGTTTGGATTTTATTATCTGGGCAATGGGAAGCCTTTGAAGCTTCCTGAGCAGTACAGTGTCAGATTAGACTTGTGGTTTAGGAACATGCAGGAAGACCATTTACAGTTGTACGCAATTTAGCTGTGACGAAGTAAAATAATTAAATGTATTGCCTTATGTAAAAAACATCACAACTTTTTACATCTTTAGAAGCTTTTAATTAGCAAAATGTTCCCCTGTTCATGCATTGTTTTTGATGATTCGGCATTGTGTTCACAAGACTTTAACAGTTTTTAATTTGCATTATGAAATAACTTCACTTTGTCTATTAAAAGTACAGCCCAAATTTAACCTTAATTACATACAGTTCATAAGTTTTTAATGGAGTTTAAATCAGGTGCATTCCCAGAACACTGAAGCATATTTATCTTTTGGATAAATTTTTTAACCTTTCCTGACATGTGCCATGGCACAAGATGGTATTGCAATATTCCATCTTCAGCTGGGAATTTCTCTAATTCTGGAAAAATTCTGCTTTTCAGCATATCAACATATTTATCAGAATTTGGCATTTCCTCAGTGAGGTCAAATCCAGATCCCCTGGAAGTTAAAAAAAAATCCCTATGCATGCTGGAGATGAACGTTTTATAGCCTGGTGAGATGTCCAGATTTCATAGGTATATGTGGATATTTTTATAATTTAAAAAATTAGCTCAATTTTTAATTAATAAAAAATCTCTTTCCTACATTTCCTCCTCTAACTAAAGAGAAAGACAGACAGACAGAAAGAAAGAAAGGAAGGAAGAAAAAAAGAAAGAAAGAAAGAAAGATAGAAAGAGAAAGAAAGACAAAATCCTTCTAATAAATAGTCAAGGTAAAAGAATCACAAACTGGTCATGTCCCAAAATATGTCATATTTTGCATCTTAAGCTTATCTGTATCAAGAGATTAGTAACATGGCTCAACACTGGCTTGCTGGAATCATGGTCAATCATTTCATTGATCAAAATCCTCAAATATTTCAAAATCGTTTATCTTCACAATGTTATTATTATTGCATAAGTTGTTCTCTCTGTAGGGAGAGCAAAGGAACAAAGAGCCAGTCATCCATTCTTAGGACTGAAAAGCCCAGGAACCAACTCATAACACATTTGGCCAAGGGCAACCGAGGGAAGCGATTGAATAAAATAGATGCCTTACGTTATTTATATGTAATATATGTACATATATAATGACCTTTATATGTATGTACACACATACGTGTATATGTGAATATATACACGTATGTGTGCATGTGTGTAGACATACACATATATATGTAAAATCATTAATTCAAGCTTTTCACTTTACAGATGAGGAAACTGAGACCCAGAGATGGTAAATGTCTTGCCCAAGGTCGTATTGTTAGGTCTTGTGAGCCCAGAACAAATGTTCTTTCTACTGTACTTCCCTTTTTTTTTTAAAGTGAGTTGGGAGAGGAGGAAGCTGAACTGGTAGTTTCATTCATGTTAGGAACTCCTGGTGAAACAAGGCTCTCAACCAAAGCATATATCAATAATTATTCTTCAATTTACAAGTCTTAGAGAGTTGCCTGAAGGCAATGAGAGGTTAAAATGGTTATTTTGGATAGAGGAAAAAAAAGATACCCAGCATACAGTTATGAAGTCATTGCACCCAAAAACTGTTTTCTGATATACAACAACAACAAAATGCTTTCCTGTCATCATATTACTGGTCACATCAGCGTCCAACTTCAGTGCGTCCTCCCATCATTGGTAACTTAAATCTTTTCTACCACTTCTCCTTCCCAGCTCTTTTCTCAACAGTTTCTAGCTTGCATCTCTGAACATTAATTCTAAAACTCTAAAAACATTAATTCTAAAATTCTAAAATGTATCACTTAGCATTTGGTCCCATGAAAATCCCTCAGAGCATAGTTTTCCTGGCTTATTTCCTCAAGGATTTTTGGGTCCAGTGGTCAGGAACCTGACTGTGGGCCATCTCCAGTTTAACTTAGTCCCACACAGCAGTGACTTTAGTGACAATAGTCAGATCTAACTGCAACCTATCTGCCTGAAGAAACCGTGCCTTGTCTACTAGACTTAAGGGAGTGGTTGTGGGAGGAGAGGAAGAAGCTCAGATTTGTCCCAAGGAATCAAGGACAACTCTGCCGGATGCATGAGGAAGAAAAGAGGTGCTTTCCTTCTGCTCCCTTGAATGCGAAATTAAGGCTGAAATTGCTTTATTATCTATCTTGTGAAAATTAAGTAATTCTTGCCTGGAAATATACTTTTTTTGGGGGAAAAGGTTTATACACAAACCCTGAATGATAATTTTTACTGGAGATTTCTGACCTTTACGTTAACTTCTGACATGTTTCGCATTTTATGTTTTTTTCTTTGGAAATAGGATTTTATTTTTTCCAACTACTTCATTTACTCCTGTTTGCCTCAGTTTCCTCATCTGTAAAATGAGCTGCCTCCACTCTCAGTGCTCTATCTGCTGCACCACCCAGGTGGTACTAAAATTAGTACCAAATGTAGGTATCCTCAGGCTCCAATTCAGTCTAAGGACAATAGCTAGGCAGGCAGTTAGGTGGCACAGTGGATAAAGGATTGGGCCTGGGGTCAGGAAGACCTGAGTTCGAATCCAACCTCAGATACTTACTACCTGTGTGATCCTGGGCTATGTCATGTAACCTGTTTACTTTAGTTTCCTCATCTGTGAAACGGGGATAACCATAGCACCTGCCTCCGAGGACCAAACAAGATAATAATTGTAAAGTGCTTAGCACAGTGGTTGGCACATAGTAAGTGCTATATACATGTTAGCTATTATTATTTTATCCATTATTTGGGCTTGAACTTGACGGCTATTTCTGATAATTGTACTGCTCAACATCTGGGCTCTAACACTTGTGGTTTTTCAGAAATTCCCCTTTCCCTTCTTCCCAGCATAGGCTAGACTAGGGAGTAGGAGAGAAGAACCCCTGTGTGTCACCGGCTTTTACATTGTATATTTCCCTTCCAGCTCATGGATGTCATAAAAGACAAGGCAACTAAGAGAGGAAAATCTGGAGAAGCAGCCACCCCAAACTTTTGAAGTAGGCTTTATAAAAAAAAAAAAACATCACGGGAAGGTACCAGATGACTGCTCTCCCACTCACAGTTTTAACAGTTACTTTTTCTTAAAATCCTCTTTAAATGCTAGAGACACTGAGAAAGTCTCCTTGGGGATCACAGGGAAAGTGATCCCACAATAAATTATTATCCAGGCACTATTCACTCTTCACAGAACTTGGCGGGTATTTAGGTGCTTCATTCCAGCTCAGGATCTCCCCTCTTCAGATTAAAGAGCCATTACAACTCTCTGTTTATTTAGAAATAGATTAATGGTCCCCCCACCTCCTCCTTTCTCAGAGACAGACTTTATTCTGTCTACAGTGAGTCATTAAAAGTCCCGGCCCAACTGCCCCAGTTGCAAGATTAAAGTTATAAAGTCATCCGATTTTTGACAAAAAACAGCTGCAGTCCTTCAGATAAAGGTCCATTTCATATGACTTTTAATCTATAGCCTGAGGCAAATACAGGCAGATAGAGAACATGACTGATAAGGACTATGCTGTCAGTTGAAAGTCCAGGGCTGTCTTGTTTGAGCATTAGAAGGAAACAGCCTTTTGGATATAGAGATCCTAGGAAAAATTCTGCAGATCATACCTGGGATCCCGCCTGACCATTTCCATTGGGATTTTTTTAAGGACCATTCTGAGTGCACCAGAAAACCTTGTGGACTTGGGTCTTACATGCTTGGTCTGGACAGTTTGGGAAAACTGAGGATTTGCCTGAATCCTATAGAAGTGAGGAGGAAGGAAATATCAGAAAACAGATTACATTTTCCCGTTTTCTTTGGGCCTGTAAGCACAACCCTAGTCAGTATAGCGGTGATGGTGAGAGAGAACACATAGTAATAGTGGGACAAATAATTTACAAAGGACAAATTGGAGGAGTAAAAGCATTTGATGAGGAAAGAAGAGATTTTAATAATCAGAGTAACAAAAGGGTGTGAAGGAAAGGCCCGAGAGCTGAGCAAGAGTTAGTAGGCGGGGAAAAAAGGGGACCTAGTTCTTCTCTCTTTCCTCTGAAGCCTCATAGCTGGCCCAAAGATAGGAGTGCTGGGGTCACACAGGGAATCCCAGTCTATAGTATTCTACAAATTAGTTCACTTCCCATTTGGGGTGGAGGAAGAGGACTTATTGCTAAAAGGTACCTGCCTCCTTATCCTTTTCCACATTATTTTCTCCCCCCCCCCCCATTAGCTCCTTATTTTGAGAAAGAGGTAGGCAAACTTCACTTTGACATACTCTGTGAATTACAACACTAGTTTGGCTTAGAAAATGATCATTCATAAGAGATACAGTGGACAGAGAAACAGCATTATAGTCTGTAAGACATGGGTTCAAATCTCACCTTGACACACATTGCCTGTAACCCTACACAAGTCATGTCTCTTTTCAGCGCCTGCTGGCCTGCCTTGGTAGAGGGAGTTTATTCACTGAGGAATTCCATTGGACTGTAAGTTCCTTGAGGGCAGGGGCTGTTTTTTTGCCTCTTTTTGTATTCCCCAGCTCTCAGCACAATGCCTGGCACACAGTAGGCACTTAATAAATGTTTATTGATTGATTAACTATGTCAGCAAACCCGCAGGTCCAGTTTCTATTTCTGACCATAAGATCATTCACAAAGCAATGAGAGGCACATCATAGTTTGTCAACCATGCATACATGAGGGACCAAAGCAACTGAGAGCTACGGAGAGTGGAGTGTGGCTTGAACGCTTCTAGTGACTGCTGGTAGAAATGAAGAGAACTTATAAGGAAAAAGTGGTGGGGTTGTGTGGAGTCTGAGATAACACTAACTGTTGTGAGTGAGTGGGGGGAAGGTTAGGATTCTGAACCCAGAGCCAAGTCATGCTGCCTCCTCCTTTGTGTAAGAAGATCCAACTTTAGCACCTAGGGGTGAGTTACTCTTAGTCTAAGTGAGTGATCATCAATATAATAATCCTTTCCTGAGAAGGCAAACTGGTACTGCCTATCTACTGCTCCCTCATCTAGGACAGCGGATCGAGTGCTGTGCCTGGAGTCAGCGAGACCTGAGCTCAAATCTAGCCTCAGACGCAACCAAGCTGTGTGACTTTGGGCAAGTCACTTTAAAAAAAACAAAGCAAAACTCTGCCTCACTTTGCCCATTTGTAAAATGGGGATAATGATAGCACCAACTTCCCAGGGTTGTTGTGAGGACCAAATGAGACAATAATTGTGAAGCCCTTGGCACAGTGCTTGGCACATGGTAAGCGCTATAAAAATGCTTGTTATTATTACTGCCACAACCTAGTTTTCTCTCATAGATGGGGAGAGCATACACATAGAAGGCAGCTTGGAAACCTGACAGGTAGCATTTGATAACGTTGGCTGGCTGGCTGGCTGGTTAGTTAGATGGAAGAGAATATTAGAGCTGAAAGGGCCCTTGGAGATCACCCTGTGCATGGGAGCAGTTTAGAGCATTGGGGTTGGGATCAAGCCAGCCTTTCGATTGATTGATTGACTATATCAGTGAAAACCCAGGTCCCTAACCCCATGAGCAATCAATTAATCAAGGATAGGGTTAAAATCCTAACTCGGACACATACTAGCTACAAGATCCTAGGTAAGTGACCTCACTTTAATCAGTCGATCAATAAACATTTATTAAGTACCTTCTATGTGCCAGGCACTGTGCTAAGCACCAGGAATGCAAAAAGAGACAAAAAAAATACCTGCCTTCAAGGGGCTTATAGTCTAATGAGAGAGACAACATGCAAATAAATATATATACAAAGCAAGTGATATACAGGATAAATAGGACATCATAATTATTAACAGAAGGAAGGTACTAGAATGGAGAGCGGCTGGGGAAGGCTTCCTATAGAAGTCTGGCTTTTATTTGGGGCTTTCCTCAGCCTCAGCCTCCTTGTCTGTAAAATTGGGATAATAATAGCACCTGCTTCATAGGGTAGTGAGGATCGACTGTAAAGCACCCTACAAAGCTTAAAGTGATATGCTACTATGAGCTATCCTGATGTCCTCATTGTGCAAACATGAAAACTAATTCCCCAAGAAGTAAAATGACTTGGCTGATGTCATCATTGGTGGCTGGAAATAGAAGAGGAGTCTCCCCACACGTAGGCCAGAGCTCTTCCCACTGTACCCCCTTGTCTCCCACGACTCCTTCCTCCTCTTCCTCTTCCTCCTCCTCCTCCTCCTCCCCTCTTGCCTGAAGACAACAAAGGCCTCAGCTCGTGTGAAGGCCTTAAGCTACACCATACTGTTTCAGTGATGGGAATAGGGTACACTTCATGCTTACTGGGAAGGTTCCCCGACTGGTTGCAGTGCTGACATACGTCACCCACATTTGACTCTGATTGACGTGGGTGGTCCAAAACCACTGAGGGATGGCATTCAGAATATGATACATTATGTACATGCACCTACTTCTTAGTTCCAGACTCAAATATGGGGCAATTACATTTCCTAGACTTCAACTAAAATCCTTCATTCTTGTAACTTAGGGCCCCTGCAAATGCAACAGGTCTGGATGTCTGTGTGTGTGTGTGTGTGTGTGTGTGTGTGTGTGTGTATGGTGGTGGTGGTGGTGAATTCGCAAAGTTATTTCATCTCTTTTTGCCTTGTTATTCCTCCCACTCAGAATTTACTCTGAGAAAATCTCCAATTACAGCTAGTTGTTAGGTTTCCAAAAATATGAAAGGAATCTTCCACTACCACCTAAGTATTAAACTAAACAAATGAATATTGGAAGGGTCTGGCCTTTATTTTACCTGACAGAAAATGAAGAAGAACCAAAGAACCCGGAGGAGCTCATAAAACAGAAAACACATGAGGCACTCAACAGGCTCAAAGCAAATAAGGGGATGCTAAAGACGCATTACTCACAGTAATTTTCTCTTAAAAGAAAAAGAAATTGGGGTGCCACTAAAGCGACTCTTTGACATTCTGGTGCATTTCTCTCTTCTACAGCAAGCAATGCATAGTCCTTCCTAGAACTGTTGTGGCATTCAGTGGTTTAGCCTCCCTCTGCCAACCCACCCCCACTAAGGCAAGTACCACTTTGAAGCTACTGAACAAACATTTATCAGCTCATCAGATCTGCACTGTATGAATGACTCACTGTATAATATCAGAGGATGTCACGGTCTCCTCCTCCTTACTGTTCCTCTGGTGGTTATGTACAAGGCAAGCCCCAAGGCTGGTATTGCCCAAGAAGTCTTGGGCAGGAACCTCGGAAGGTTCCTTCCAGCCCAAACCCTACAATTTTATGAGACACTACAGAAAGGTGGTGAAGGCTACCTCCAAAACTCATTGTTTTTTTGCTGATGGCTGGGAGAGAAGGTGCTTTCAACTCTATGGCTATACATATTTATATTTACCTTTAGTCAGTGAGTAGGTGAACTAGCATTTATTAAGTGCCTACTATGTATGCTAAGCATGCAAAAGATAGTTCCTCCTCTCAAAGAGCTCACAGTTTAACGGAAGCAGACAATATACAAATAACTATATACGAACAAGATATATACTGGAGAAACTGGGAGTAGTCTCAGAGAGAAGGGGCTGAGATTAAGGAAGACTGGAAAAAGCAATCTAGGGATTCTCCTGAAAAGTCTATAGATAGATTTCAGGGGATCTGGAAACTTGGATGGAGAAAAAAATGCATCTTTATTTTCACTAATCTCTAACTGAAATTTAACATTTCTTTCAATTATTTTTCCTTTATTTTTAAAGCACAGAAACCTTTTTTTCAGTCCCCAATTCTCCCTCTCCTCTTTCTCCCTCCCCACCCAATGAGAAGGCAAGAAAAACAAAACCTATTGCCAATATGTATGGAGAAAAATTTCTGCACTAGCCATGTTCCAAAAAACTAATAAACAGAAAAACCAACAACAAGAAAAAGAAAAAAAGGAAAAATGCATGCTTCCATCTGCATTCTACATTTATCGGTTTTGTATCTGGAAGTTGATAGCATATGTAATCATGAGTTCTTTGGAATTGTTGTGGGTCATTGTATTGATCAGAGTTACTAAACCTTTCAAAGTGGATTATTTTTATAATACTGCCATTATTGTATAGATTGTTCTGGTTCTGATCATTTTACATCAGGTATTATAGATTTTTCCAAAACCATCCTCTTCATCATATGCAATAGTATTCCGTCACATTCATATATCATACTCTGTTCAGTCATTCCCCAATTGATGGGCATCCTCAGTTTCCAATTCCTCGCCATCACAAAAAGAGCTGCTATAAATATTTTTGTACATGTGGGCATATAGCTTATCCTCATTACAGACTGGTTGTAGGTAGATACTACTTAACATTTTAAGGAAAGTTCCATATCGATTCCTTTGCTTCTTAGTTGGTGTATTAGGAGATTGTATTTTATCAAGAGCCTTTTCTGCACTTATTGAAATAACATTGTGATTTTTGTTGTTTTTGCTATTCATATGGTCAATTATTCTCATAGTTTTCCAAATATTGAACCAGCCCTGCATTTCTAGTATAAATCCAGGCTGGTCATAATATATGATTTTTGTAATATATTGCTATAATTTTCTTGTTAGCATCTTATTTAAATTTTTTGCATCAATATTCATTGAGGAAATTGGTTTATACTTTTTGTGGAAAGAGTTTGGTAAGACTCTCTTTTCCATTTTTTTCAAAATTTATGTAGTATTGTAATTAATTTTCTTAGATTTTTTTTAGCATTTGTTTGTAAATCCATCTGGTCCTTTTTTCTTAGTAAGATAATTTACAGGTTGTTCAATTTTTTTCTGATAGTGTTATTTAAATATTCTATTTTGTGTTCTGTTATTTTGGGCAATTTTTATTTTTGTAACTATTCATCCATTTCATTTAGATGAACACTTTTATTGGAATATAATTGGGCAAAATAACTCCTAATATTTGCTTTCATTTTGTCTTTATTGGTTGTGACTTCACTTTTTCATTTCAGATACTAATAATTGGGTTTTCTTTCTTTAAAAAAGTAAAATTAGTCAATAGTTTATTTATTAGTTTTTTCCCCATAAAACTAGCTTGTAGTTTTATTTATTAGTTCAATTTTTTTCCTTTCAATTTTGTTAATCCCTCCTTTACATTTAGGATTTCAATTTTGGTGTTTAATTGAAGATTTAAAATTTGCTTTTCTAGTTTCTTAAGTTTCATGCCCAATCTATTGATTTACCTTTCTCTCTACTGTTTATGTAATTGTTTAGAGATATACATTTGCCCTAAGTATTGTTTTGGCTATATCACACAGATTCATTGTTACCATTATCTTTAATGAAATTATTGGTTGTTCTCTCGAGGCCTGTGTTTGAATGGAAAATTTTCTATTTAGCTTTAGTCTTTTCATCATGAATGCTTGTAAGACCTGCATTTCATTAAATGTCCCTTCCCCCCGGAGAGATTATTCTTGGCTATAATTCTAGATCTTTTTCCTTCCAGAATATCATATTCTAAACCTTCCATTTCTATACAGTAGTAACTACTAAATCTTGTTTGGTCTTGACTATAGTTCCATTGTACTTGAACTCTTTCTGTATTTCTATTTGTAGTATTTTCTCCTTGACTTGAGAGTTTTGGATTTTGGCTATACTATTCCTGGAAGTTTTCATTTTAATGTTTCTTTAAGGACATGACCAGTGAGTTTTTTCAGTTTCTAATTTGTCCTCTGGTTCTAAGATATCTGGGCAGTTTTCTTTTATATTTTTTTGAAATATAATGTCTAGGCTCTTTTTAAAAAAAATCATAGCATTCAGGTAGTACAGTTATCTCTCCTTGATCTATTTTCCATCTCAATTATTTTTCCTATGAAATATTTCCATTTTCTTCTATTTTTCAGTCTCCTGACTTTATTTTTATTGTTTTTTGATGTCTCATAAAGTCATTAGCTTCCATTTGGTCAATTCTAATTTTTAAGGAGTTTTTTTCATTATATTTGTGTTCCTCTTTTAAGAAGCTGTTAATTCTCTTTTTACAATTTTCTTATATAGCTCATTTGTTTCTCATTGTTTCCTCTGCCACTTTTCAAAAAAATTTTTTTGGTTTCGTTTTAAAAAAAATCATTTTCCTTAGTTCTTCTAAGAATTCTCATTGACCTTGTTTCCAATCCACATTGTTTTTTCTTTAAACTTTGCTTGAAGACGTCTTCAAATCATTGTCTTTTCCTGTGTTTGGGTCGTGAGCTTTCTTGTTACCATGGTAGCTTTTTGTGGTTGTGATCTTTTTCTGTTGTTTGCTCATTCTTCTGTCCTATGTCTTAATTTTGGATTTTATGTTAGTGTTGGGTCCTTCTCACTTCTGGGGAGGATTTCTGGTCTGAGACTCTGTCTTTCTGTTGCTTTCACAACTCAGTCTGGGAGCCTGCAAGTTTTCAGTGCTTGCAATATGGTGTGATCTGAGGAAGAGTTTATTTACTGCCCTCCTGGTATAAGTTTTACAAGTCCTGACCCAGGTTTGGGCCTCTTGGATTGTGTATGGTAGAGTTTCAGTAGAGTCCAACCGATGATGTACCCAGTTACTGTCGGCTTGGCAGGAAGTTCTGCAGCTTCAGAAAGATTGAATGGCTTGATTTCCCTTTGGTCTTGGTTTCCTGTCCTGGTTATTCTACTGAATGCTTATATGTGAGGGATAATATTAGAACTGAATCCCTCTTCTGCCCTTGAGTTCAGAGCCATGCAGCTAAGCTTTGAAAAATTGTTCCTTGTTGCATTCACAGCTAGGGTCTCTCTTGACTATGATCATGACTATGACCACACTGCTCTGCTCTGGAACTGTGACCTCAGATTGGATAATGGGAGACAGAGCTGCCACCTGGAACCTATTCCTGTTCCCAGTGCTGATTCAAGGGTCCCCTGGGATTTCATTATGCCCCAGTGCTTCCAGTCCTGGCATTCATCTAAGCCCCTTAACATCCCCTAGTCACTAGAGTGTTCACCACTGCTGCTGCCATTGCTACCTCCACAGCTGTGGTGCCCTGTGCTCCTGGCCAGCCCCCTTCCCCATGGTCACAGACTTCTCTATCTCCCTGAGCTGCCCTGGGTTGGCTTTTTCTTGGCTTTCCTGATCATAATTTCATCTGGTATATTTTTTAGGTTGCAGTGGAAGAGATGTGTTGAGTAAGCTGGGTAAGAATGCTGACTCTCACTCTGCTATTTTGACTCCGGATCCTATTTCAATTGTTTTAAAAGGAGTCCATAGGTTTCACCAGACTACTGAAGGAGTATGTGTCCTAATCCAACAAATAATATTAGAAAGTAGTATGAGAAAGTACTAGAAAGTAGTAGAAAGTGGAGCCAGCTCAAACCATATGAGAGAGCAGAGTTAAATTTTCAGGGTGAGCATTTATACCTTGGAAATAGGCAAATAAGGGTTTGATTTATCGTTTCATTAATTGTCTAGGCTTAAGAAAGTGAAGGGGAGAATGTTAAGAATACAGTTTAAACTTGGAAGTGTTTCTTACGCACATTTTTTTCCCCAAACTGACTATTGTTAAACATTTACCAGCACAGCCCTGCCAGAAGCCGCAACATCTTCAAATGCCATAGTTATTCATCTTTTTAGTATGGCATGCCTGCTCATCAAAATGATGGTAGTAATAATACTAGGGGACATTAATAAGTCACTTCTTTTAGCTATGCAAAATACATTTATTATTTCATTTAATTTTCCCAACAACCTTGTGGAATAGGCATATTTTTATCCTGATTTTACAGATGAGGAAAGAGCAATTTAGAAAGGTGAGGTGGTTTTCTCAGGGTTAACACCACTAGTTAACAATTGTTCAAGGCCCAATTTCTGAACCTCTGTCTCCTGACCCCACGTCCAGCTCACTCTCTACTCTGTATACACCAGGCGTAGATTTCTTCCTTCCTTTTTACTCTATTAGCTGGTGAGTCTGAGGCCTTTGTTCTTCTCTTCTGGCTGGTAAATATAGCTTCCATCTGAAAGGAGGGGAAAAATCCCTAAATTGAAGCTTTCCTTCTAGGAAGGCTTAAGATGGCAATTAAAATGTCGGTGGCTTCACAGGAAGTGGATGAAATGATTGCCGAGTGCCTAGAATTCTGCAAAGATAACCAAGCATGAGTAAGGACCCTGGCATGGGCATTGTCTGAGCCATCTGCAGATTCAGTTGGGTTTCATTTCAAGAGGCAGGAGGCCAAGTGAGGAAGAGACGCTCAATCAGAGCCAACTGGAAAAATACAATGTGAGCTTGAATGGAAATGTGCCTCTGCCCAATAACCCCTTCCTAGGATAGAGTTGGGAGAGCTGCTTGGGGTGAGAGGGAACTCAGCGGGAATCTTATTCAAACACCTAAACTGAAGCTTTTTGTTTATTGATTTTAATAGAATAAAAATGCTTGAAGAAACTAAACTTAACTGCTAAGAGATGCAACATGGATTAATGGTGCTGGCCTCAGAGCCAGGAAGACCCAGGCTCAAATCCCACCTCTAATGTAGATTGGCTGTGTAACCCAGGACAAGTCACTTAACCTCTCGGTGCCCCAGGGAACTCTGTAAGATTATAAATAGTAGGCAGAGCAGGGACTGAACTGCATTGGTAGATGGAATTTCCTCATGGGAAACTCCTTATACCAACGACATCATCAGATCAGTTCATTTTCAGTCCTGTCTGACTCTCTGTGGCCCCATTTGGGGTTTTGTTGTCAAAGATACTGGGGTGGTTTGCCATTTCCTCCTCCAACTCATTTTACAGATGAAGAAACTGAGGCAAACAGGGTTAAGTGACTTGCCCAGGGTCTCACAGCTAGTAAGTGTCTGAGGCCAGATTTGAACTCAGGAAGATGAGTCTCCCTGACGCCAGGCCTGTGCTCTATCCACTGTATCACCTCATTAGTCTAGTTTAAAAAAATTAATAAAATAAAATCACTAGTTTAGTTTAAAAATTTTTTTTAAATGTCACCTCCCTGTCCTCCCTCCCAATAAACTCCAATGACTCTGTATAAACTTCAGGATCAAATATAAATCCTGTTTTCTTTTCAAAGCCTTTCATAGCTACCTTCTACTACTTTTTCAGTCTCCTTACACCTCACCTCTCCACACACATATATATTCCTCCATCTACTAACATTGGCCTCTTTCCTGTTCCTCTCACATCCCCAGACTCTGGACGTTCTCTCTAGCTATCCCCTGTGCCTGGAATGGTCTATCCCCTCACCCCTCCCTCCTGGCTTGTCCTGCTTCCTTCCAGTCCCCGCTAAAATCCCACCCTCTACAGGAAGCCTTTCCCTAATCCCCCTTAATTTTAGTACCTTCCTATTTCCTGCTTATAATGTATGTAGCTTGTTTGTACATAGTTGATTGCATCTTGGCTCCCCTATTAGACTCTGAGCTTCTTGAGGGCAAGGACTGTCCTTTGCCTTTCTTAGTATCCCCAGCACCTAATGCAGTGCCTGGCCCGTAGTAGGCAGTTTATAAATACTTATTGACTGACTGATTTAAAAAAATTACTTTAATGGCATGTTTAGGCATAGGAATCACGAGTTCCATGAGAAGGATCTCCCCAACATAGACATTGTATTAATATAAAGCAAATTAATATATAATTATAATGTTATATAACATATATATATAATACAATACAATATAATATTACATTATTATATTAGATAATATATTATAATAGAATACAATATATAATTATATATAATATATAATAAATATATCATAATATAATATGATATAATATTAATATATAAATGTAATTAATATAAAGCAAAAGACCCCAAAGAGAGGCAGTGTCACATAATGGATAGAGAATTGGCCTTAAAGCTACAAAGACCTGGGTCCAAGAACTGTACCTGATACGTGTTGTCTCTGTGACCCTGTACAAGTCACTTCACTGTTACTGTTCTGGGCAGCTCTTGATAAGTATCAATTAGAGAGCAAGTGCCAACCTTCACTGGTAGAGAGAGTTTCCTTTCCTGGGAGTTCCTTTTGTTAGTGAAATCACAGATCTAGTCCCTATGCCTAAAGGGCCACAAAAATGGCCTTATCCTCTCCTACTTTTATTGAAGAATAGCAAGGCATTTTACTTGTTAGGAATTAGCTCCTATATTGTGAGAGCTACAAGGGACAATAGAGGCCACCTTGTCCAGTGAGAAATCTGACGTTCAGCAAGTTGAAGAGACTTGTTTGAGATAGCACATACAGGGTGTAGTTGAGACAGGATCTAAGTTCAGATCCTCTGGGCCTAAATCCAGTGCTCTTCCTATCATTTCACACTGCCTCTAGGTAACCTGGTAACAATTTATGTTCAAAGGACATACTTATCTATGTACATACATACATACATACATGCATATATCAGATACAGGAAACTTTTCATTCTTTATCCCATCCCTTTGAAATGGGCAGAGGGAAAGAGAGGAAACAGGAGGTATGTGTCAAGCATGATATTGTAGGAACTGCAACAATAGGAAAAACTCAGTGTTTTAGGATGCTCTGGGCTAAGGGAGGAGGGTGGGGTGGGGAGAGGGTCTGAAGTAGAAAAAATATACTCAGATGGGTCTTCCTGATTCTAAGCCCAGTGCTCTAGCTACTGAGCCATCTCATTAGTCTAGGTTTTTATTAATAAAATGAAATCATAAGTCCAGTTAATACATTTTTTTCTTAAATGTTACCTCTTTCTCCTCCACCCTCTCCCCAATATACTCTAGTGATGCCATATCTAAAAAAGGAATAAGACAATAGAAAGGAAGGAAAGGAAATGACAATAGAAGAATCATGAGAAGAGAAATGAGAAGAGCTTCCATACTATGTCACTGGCTCATGAGTGAAGAAGACTCATTAAAAGTGGGTCAGCGGAAGCTATAGGATGGCAGGTGGCACCAGGAGAAGCAGTAGCACATGACACTGTTGAAGGTGCTAGGTAGCAGCGAATAGGTGTAGTAGATGATTGTTACAGATGCAGAGTCTATACTTGCTGTGGGGGCAGTAAATGCTGGGCATTTGGGCTGTTGTGATTTTCTTTAATTTAAATTTTGAAATTCAATTTTATTTTCTTGTTATTTCCCTATCGATGTTGAGAATTTACTTATCCCTTGATAACAGCCTCATTGTGGTACAACTAAAAAAAAGCAGAACAAATCCGAGTCAGAGGACTTGAATGTGAACACTTTATCATCTACTGCCTGAGTGTCTTTGGGCTAATTTCTGTGGGCCTCAGTTTCCTCAACTGCACAATGTGAGACATAGAGTAGATCATCTTGAAGGTCTTATCTAGCTCTAATCTGTGATCCTATGTCGTTTATTTTATTACAAATATGTTTCATGTTTAAAATGCTTTCAGTTGACTCAGTTACTAGCAGATGAACTGTCTAAAATAGCTTAGAAATGAACCAGATTGTGATCATTTTACCCAGATCAGATTCTGGGTGGTGGCACAAATCAATAGGATTAGTCATTATTCAGAATCTCCCCCTGACAGGACCTCGTCCAGCTACCAAGAGTAGAGGGGTTTCGACATCTCACTTGACACTCAGGTTACATGTTGTGCCAAGGAGGTTTGGGATGGTTGGGGTGGGAGGTACTAGTGACAGCTCCCTGTCCTAGGCAAGCTCCCTGTGCCCCACTTTCTTCTATCTTTGGAGTCAAGGCTGCCCTTTCTTTAGTCTTCATCGCCATTTCCCCATTTTTCATTCTGGGATTCTCACACTTACATCACTCACTGAAGAGGTTGAAGATTCCCAGTTGTTCCTCTCTGTTTTCTGTAGAATAAGCAGAAACCCTTCCTTAGGTACTTACTACTGGAAGCTACAAGAAAACACATAGAAGTTTAAAACAAATAAAAGAACAAGCAACAAAGTGATGCAGCAAATATGCTTTGGCTTATTATCTCATGGCTACACTACCACATCTGCTCCTCATGGTTCAAGGGTATTGAGGTTGTTCCTCTCTAATGTCATCAACTTAATCCTCCGTTGGCTGCATCCATTTTCATCTGCTGCTCTGCCTGATTCATCTCCATGAAACAAGATGTCCCTCCCTGGATAAATTCATCACTTACAAACCCACCACCATGCAAGTCTTGACTGACACCACCTCCCCCAGCCTCCTTACCTTCTATTTGGAGGGTTAGAGGGCAGAGTACCAAAGTCCTCCCAATGCCTTCCATTATAGGGGGCAGAAAATGGACTCTCAGATTACTCCACTTTGTATCTGCTGCCTTGCCTGGTTTCAGCTCCATGGAACAAGATGCCCCCACGTGGGGTACTACCTGGTGTTTCCCTCCTCCCCAGATTTCCTGATATCTTTTGTGTGTTAGTCCCACCCTTTAGATTGTAAACTCATCAAAGGCAGAAACTGTCTTTCTTTTTATTAATTGTTTCTCCAGCACTTAGCATAGTGCCTGCCCTATTGGCACTTAATAAATGTTTATTGCATTGGCTTGATTGCGTGCCTCCCCCCCTCCACTGCAAGGTGTCAGTGACTAACATTCTAGTTTTATTCAACCACTTAATATCAATTAGCTTTCACAAACAGATATTTACTTCAAAGATATAACATGAAAAAAAGTATAAACATTTTCCCTCAACACCTCAGATACTTTATCCCATTTCCTTTTTTTTATTTCTGTGGTAATAAAATTTATTTATTTATTTATTTTTTTGTTTTCAATGTTCATTTTTTGATTTTGAGTTTCAAATTCCCCCTTCCTCCCCTCCCCTTCCCCTTCCCCAAGATGGCATGCAATCGGATATAGGCCATACAAGTATAATCATTATTAAACATATTAAACACAATATTAAACATATTTCCACATTAGACATATTGTGAAAGAAGAATCAGAACAAAAGGGAAAAAACACAAGAAAGAAAAAAGCAACAAAAAAAGAGAAAATAGGATGCTTTGATCTGCACTCAGACTCCATAGTTCTTTTTCTGGATGTGGATAGCATTTTCCATCATGAGCCTTTTGGAATTGTCTTAGATCATTGCATTGCTGAGAAGAATTAAGTCTAACAAAGTCTATCATCACACAATGCTGCTGTTACTGTGTACAGTGTTCTCCTGGTTCTGCTCACTTCACTCAGCATCAGCTCATGCAAGTCTTTCCAGGTTTCTTTTTAAATCTGCTTGCTCATCATTTCTTATGGAACAGTAGTGTTCCATTACATTCATATACTACAAGTTGTTCAACCATTCCTCAATTGATGGGCATCCCCTTCTGTATCAGTAAGGCAAGATTCATGACCTTGAAGACAACCACGAACATGGCTGTATAGTTCAGAATTACAAAATATAACAGACTCTCTATGTAGAAGGCAGAAGAAGTAGAATATTTATTCAGACAAAGGATCAAATCCCAGAACCAATAACTCTGACCTGACATAGCAGTAAGTGTATTCCAAAACCAGTAAGTCCACTTCTCCTTCTTGGGCTCAATCCTGAATTCTCAGTGGCTACCTTCTGGATGTATACTCCTTTTAAGGCCCAAGGGCTTCACACCCAATCAACAAAAGGGTGTAGGCCTGGGGCTTAGTAGTAAGTAAAGGGTGTAGGCCTGCCTACAAGCAAACCTCTAATGAAGCTTCTCTTAACTGTCCCCACCTGAGGCCTATTGACTGGGTGGGGAAAGATCTTTAATCACTGATTGATATCACACCTTCACTCCCACTTCTTGCTCCTTGGGGCTTCAATGTTGAGCTAGTTGTAAAATCTGCAAGTTGGGATGCTGGGACATCAGGACAAGTGCTCTCCTGACCATTAGAAACTTACAAGTTGCGAGACTCTGAATTAATCTCCTTCACCAAAAATGAAAAAAAAAAAAACAACAAATGGTGAGGCAAAAGGACTGAAGATCCTTTTTTGAGAGGACAAATGTTGGCCTTGGTGGGGAGGGCCTGAGGCTTCTCCCCTTACAGCGTCATCTGTCACTGAGCACCTTCAGGGAAGAGGTCAAATCAAGAGAGAGTAGGCTGAAGAGAACACACCTGAAAAAAAGAGTGGGTGAAGCTCTGGTCAATAGTGCTTTTGGAAGGTAACTCTCAGTCTGGTTGCCTAGCCAATTGAAAAGGCTTTGCCTAATCATGTAGTTAGCTGATGAGGATCAGTTACAGAATGTCCCTGCATGCTTGAATCTCTCCAAGGCACTGCCATCATCGTCATCATCCACAGCAACAAACAACAACAACGTGTCACCACAACTTTAATGGAAGCAGGCTCCCTAGACTCCTCCATGTGGGGAGACCCTGTCCAAAGGGCTTTGTGCACGTGCTAGTCCCTAATATTGTTATAAGAAGTCTTAATATCTTAAAGAACTAGACAGACTCACTTTCAATAAAAATGCAAATGAAGCTAACAAATTTTCTCCATGACTATGATCATGTAATTGTGGAAGTGCCAATATATTTCCCAAGTGATTTTAAAACTTGGAGAAAGTCCAGCTGATATGCTACGGTGAAGCAGTGATTGATGGGCATCTGCTATGGCACAACTTAATTATAGCTTGCTTCTCCATTCTGGTGCATGCAGCCTGGGGTGACTGAAGCAGCCTGTTCCCAAATACCAACCTACTAAGCATCTGTGAGTGTCACTCCCCCCACTACTTCACATAAACACCACTGAGATGAAATAGAGGAAAGCGACCCAGGACAATGTTGCAACGCCCCTGTGTACTACCTCCCAATCCTTTGGTTTTTCTCCCTCCTCTCCATGCTCCCTTCCTTCTTTGTTTTTAGTCAAATGTTATTGCTGCTCCATAGAATAATCTCCAGGATCACTTACTCCACCTCAAATAATTGCCAATCTCTGCCTCCACCAAACCTCATTCATGAAGCACTGCCACCATCTTATGAAAACATTCCAGCTTGAAACCAGTAGGCCCAGGAGAACCTAAGTCCCTTGAGGGTATGGGCTGTTTTTTGTTTTTGTCCTTGCATTCCTGGTATTTAGCACAGTGCCTAGATCATGGTTGGCAGTTAATAAATCTTTGTTCAGCAAGTGAATGGAGAGACTTCATTTTTAACGATTTTGGTCTCACAGATACCAGGAGAATTCTGAAAACCATAGGGGAATATCATAGTGTAATACAAAAGGGAGCAAAATGAGATCTTTGACTGTTCTATTTCATTGGGTATATATATGTGTGTGTGTGTATGTGTGTGCGTGTGTGTGTTTGTGTATATGTATATACACACACACATACATATATATATATGTGTATATATATGTATATATATATATATATATATATATATATATATATTATATATATATATATATATACCTACATGGATGCATGGAGGGTCACCACTTACACTATAGTCTCGAATACCTCTCATACGGCTTACAAGTTCCGAGACTCTGAATTAATCTCCTTCACCAAAAATGAAAAAAAAAACAACAAATGGTGAGGCAAAAGGACTGAAGATCCTTTTTTGAGAGGACAAATGTTGGCCTTGGTGGGGAGGGCCTGAGGCCTGAGGCCTACTCACTTCCTGGTTTGGCTCACTCATTCCAACCTGTCCTCACACTAGCAGGTCTGGATAACTGGAGGACCACCACTACTTGGTCACACTCTCTCAGGGTTCTAGAAGTAATCCTATTGTGGGGGAATATGTTCCGACTATTCATCACTTTAGCTTCCCCCCTCCCCCCACCAGTATGTCTCTATTTGCACAAAATGAGCCATTCACAATAGCAACACTTGCAGATCTTAAATTTAACAATAAGGCAGAAGAAATAATAATAACATAATAGTTGTTCATATATTAAAGCAAATAGAGAAATAACAAATACATCCTACACCACACATTAATCTGTTGTATTTTCACCAGTGTCCTCAGTATCAGTAGGGTAAAATGGACATGCACACAGACTCTGACAAAGAGGCACAAGAATGAGGAAAAACCATGAGATCAGGGAAACTCACAATTCTGGAATTGTAAATTTTGCTGTCCTCTTTTTTGTCTCACAAACATTTCATAAAGTTCCTTGTCGAATGTAGATTTTGTTTATTTCACTGCTAAGCTGAGTTGATACGAGATATGCTTGATTAAGACCCCAAGGTAACAACTCAGTCAAACTAGTTAATTAGCTGAATGACTTCTTTGGTACTCTGCCTCCAAGATGTTTATTTTAGATTTAATCCTCAAAGCAATTGTGGTATCCATCACTCCCAGTTTCAAATTTAGCTGATGCAGTTCTGAAATCTGTACTCTGGCTCCTTTCTATCCTTTCATCTTTTTGGACTTAGACTCTAGGTCCCGACTGAAAAACCGCATTATAGGTTATGTATAGTAATCAAACTCTGATCTTCTGTGTATAATCAGATAAACATATATAGATAACAGATAAATACATAAACACATAGATGGAGAAAAGATAATTTAATAAACTCTTATTATGTGCCAGCCACTGTGATAAGCACTATGAATACAAATACAAGAAAACAAGATGGTCCCTACTCTTAAAATGGTCTCTTCTTCTAACAGAGGAAGACAAAATATAAAGGGGAGTTAGAAAGTGGTAAGTGGGGATAGGGAGAAGAAAGGTATTCCAAGGGGTTGTGGTTATGGTTTGTCTGTTGTTCTCAAAGAGGATCATGGCATAAGGGAGATGATGACATGACTTGCAGTTGACTTTGATTTGAGTGGGGGAGGGCTGTGTAAAGGCACCAGTCTCACTTTCTCCTCTAGAGTCATCTGGGTTCAGTGTCTAGATATTGATCAAGATGACTGGAGATGGCCCAGGAAGCAGTGGGAGACCTTGGCTCTTTTAAGCTAAGGTCTTTTCAGGTTCTCCTCCAAGGGGGCAAGGTTGATGGTGAGGAGGTGAACTGAGTTAAGCTAGGAGTGACAAATTTTATGTGTCTCATAATCATAGAACAGTTCTGGTGTTCAAATCTCTCCAGTATACTATAGCTTGTTGCATTCAAAATGAGCAAAAAACTCAGAAAACTTTAAATCAGAATGAATATTTTGCTTAAAATTCAGACCTATGTCCTAAAGAAATTAACTGTCACTCACACTAGTTTTAATCTATACCAGGTCATTCATCTTTTCCAAGGAATATACTTTCCAACTGAAATACTAAACCCCACATCCAGAAAAATAGCCTAACAAGTAGGGAGGCTGAAGAAAAAATTCCCACACTGATTTTATATAGGGATGACCTTGTGGCTGGGGGTAGCTATCTCTTTTATGATGGATCTAAGGGCCACAGAAGGGACACTCTGGCTCCCTAATATCTCTCCCCGCCCACCTCTCACGGATGACTGGCCTTATACTATCAGAGAAAAATTTCTTTGGATTAAGACATTCCTTGGGAAGTTGGATAATAACATTATTAGTCATGAACATCTTAGTTGTTGCAAAATAAAATTAGAGTCCTTCCAGCTTGGCAGGCATATAAATGAGATACATTTTGATGGAAGGAGATAAATTTTGATACATGTAGGGAGGAGAGAGCAAGGCAGAGACAGAGTCCTTCAGAAAGGGGAAAGACTAGTTGAGGATACAATAGTGGAGATGCTTGAGGGAAGGGCTGGGAACAGAATGAGGAAACAGGGTACCTGGAGAGGGTGTGGGCTCTGGAATTAAAGGGAAAAAAAGCATGGAAGACAATCAATCAACAAACATCTGTTAAGTACCTGCTACATGCCAGGCATTGTGCTAGACATACAGGATACAAGTACAAAGAATGAAACAGTTCCTTCTCTTACGGAGCTTACATTCTATTGGGAGAGACAATATGTATAAGCATATATGGAATGTATTTATGTGGAATACATATGGAATAAATACAAAGTAAGCAAGAGAGGGAAAGCACTGCAGCTGAGGGTAAGTTGGGGAACAGTAAAAACTTTGCATAGAAGGCCATCTTTGAGCTGCTCCTTGTAGGGTTGGGGGAATTCTGTGAGTCAGAGGTGAGCCAGAAGTGCACGCTGAAAATGGAGGACTTCTGTGTCAGTGCAAAGTGTAGAAACAGGAGATGGGGGGCCATGCATAGGAAATAGAGAGAAGACCAGTTTGATTGGTACTTAGAGTTCAGGAGGAGGTATAATGTATGATGAGATGGGAAAGATAGTTTGGGACCAGGTTGACAATGTCAGTAATGCTATAGTTAGTTATCCTAGGAATGGACTTTGCCTTTATGTACATTCATTAAATCTTTGCACATTAATGCATACCCCCATGCCTACAGAAAGTAAAACAAAATGGCTTCCAAGTTGGAGAATTAAGTCCCCAAACCTAGACTTATTTTTAAAAATTTTATTTTTTTTTAGTCTTCAATATTCACTTTTATAAGATTTTGAGTTCCAAATTTTTTATTTCCTCCCTCCCCTCCCTCTTCCCCAAGATGGCATGCAATCTGATATAGGCCATACATGTACAATCATATTAAACATATTTCCACATTAGTCATGTTGTGAAAGAAGAATCAGGACAAGAGGGAAAAACCACAAGAAAGAAAAAAAAAGAGAAAATAGTATGCTTCAATCTTCATTCAGATGCCATAGATCTTTCTCTGGATGTGGATAGCATATTCCATCTTGAGTCTTTTGGAATTGTCTTAGATCATTGTATTGCTGAGAAGAGTTAAGTCTATCAGAGTTGGTCATTGAATAGAGTTGCTGTTACTGTGTACCATGTTCTCCTGGTTCTTCCCACTTCACTCAGCATCCGTTCATGTAAGTCTTTCCAGGTTTTTCTGAAATCTACCTGCTCATCATTTCCTATAGCACACTAGTATCCTGGTATTCTATTCTAATACTATTCTAATATTCATATACCACAACTTGTTCAGCCATTCTCCAATTGATGGGCATCCCCTCCATTTTCAATTCTTTGCCACCACAAAAAGAGCTGCTATAAATATTTTTGTACATGTGGGTCCTTTTCCCTTTTTTATGATGTCTTTGGGATACAGATCTAGTAATAGTATTGCTGGATCAAAGGTATGCACAGTTTGATTGCTCTTTGGGCAGCCAAATTGTTCTCCAGAATGGTTGGATCAGTTCACAATTCCACCAACAATGCTTAGTGTTCCAAATTTCTTACATCTGCTCTAACATTTATCATTTTCCTTTTCTGTCATATTAGCCAATCTGATAGATGTGAGGTGGTGCTTCAGAGTTGTTTTAATTTGCATTTCTCTAATCAATAATGAGTTAGAGCATTTTTTTCATATGAGTATAGATAGCTTTAATTTCTTTTAAAACTTTTTTTTGGCAAGGCAATCAGGGGTAAGTGACTTGCTCAGGGTCACAAAGCTGGTAAGTGTCAAGTGTCTGAGGCCAGATTTGGACTCAGTTCCTCCTGACTCCAGTGCTGGTACTCTATCCACTGTGCCACCTAGCTGCCCCACCTAGACTTATTATTAAAGGACATTTGCAAAAGAAAGTGGGAAGCTAGGAGATCATCCAAGAAGCCCATATATGTTACTGGGAAACCTGGGAGAAATGAGACATCTGCCAGTTTTTATAAGACCACCAATGAAACACAATCAGGGTCCTGCCATTGAGTTGAAACTGGCTTGCTGCTAACACTCAGACCAGAGAAACAGAATCCCTCCCTTTCCTGCCTCCCTAGAAAGGTCCAGTGCCCCCCTCCCATTCTCTCTGTTGCCTGACTTTTTTTTTCCCATAGCCCAGACTCAGCCAGCAGAATAGCTGCTCATCTCACAGCCATTAGAGTTTTCATTGTTAAGTTTTCTTCTCATCCCTGTCCACTCTGTGTCGGCAGGGAGCCAGATGGTGATGCTGGAGGAGAATGAATCCAGCCCCCTGGAGTGAGCCTTCCTGGCAAACTACTTTCCATGGGCTGAAATGATTTGCACGTGAGGGCTCATGTTTGAGACAGACAATCTGAGTTTTATGGTTTTTGAACAAGGGGTGTCTTGCAGGCACTTGCCAAGTCTCCTCTCACCATTGGCCGTCTCTGTTCCACTTGCTCTCTCTGCCTGTCATCTGCTTTGTCAGCCAAATCCCTTTTCATTTTCTCAGCTTCATCTTGGACTCCAGCCTAGGAAAGACAGTCAAGAAAATTCCTGATGTATGAAGTTTTGTGTCTCTTCCACCCTGGTCTCAGGAGGCACAGTACTACATGCTCTTCACCTCGGTGGTATGTTTTGGAGAAATGCATTCTTACAGCTCCAGCACGACAACAGCTATGATCCAAAGCCCCATTAAAAAAAGAAAAAGTTACTAATTTAGCTATTTTCAAATAAGAGCTGAAATAAAGAGAATTCTCAGGAGGGTGTTCAAAAAAGCTAAAATAAGAGAGTGACCCAGAGCATAATGGGAAATCTTTCAGGGAACAGAGTTAAATTGTGCACATGAGACAATTTAGGTTTAGAACTTAGGTACGGGACTGGGAAACAGGGTCCCTGGGTTCTCTTCTAAAGCAGCTCATTAATTCCCAGAGCTCTTAGCCTCTCTCCCTGCTCCTCCAGGCTGATCCCCAACGTATTCCCATGCTTTTCACCAGCCTCACTCCTCATTACTCCCTGCCACTCTAGCCAAAGAAACTGGCTTGCCTCCCCCTGCGCCCAGCTGTGCTTGTTTCCATTTATGGATCTTTCCACACGTCCTTCTCCTGCTGTCATTGTCCCCTTGCTCTCCACCCTTTCCATGGCTCTTCCCTACAGAATTCATCTCCTCCAGATAGCCCGCATTACACTCACCATCCTTTTATTGTTGCTCCTCAGCTCAATCCCTTGGGTGGAGTTACTGCTAGGTGTCATCTGAACTGGGTCGCTAGGTGGTGCAGGGGATCGAAGGCCAGCCCTAGAGCCAGGAGGTTGTTGGGTCATTTTCAGTCACGTCTGGCTCTTCATGACCCCATTTGGGGTTCTCTTGGCAAATACACTGAAGCGGTTTGCTATTTCCTTCTTTCCTTCTCATTTTACAGATGAGGACACTGAGTCAGGAGAACCAACTCTGGCCTCAGAGTCTTACTAGCTGTGTGACCCTGGAGAAGTCACAAGTACTCGCAAAGTACCTTTGCCAAGAAAACCCCAAATGGGGTAAAAAAAAATCAACTAAACAACAACAAAATCATCCGGTCTCTCTTAGGTTGTGTTGTAAATGTTCTTTTGGTCTTTTGTCTGTGTATACAGATAACAAAAATCATAACTGTTACATAGCATTTTAAAGTTTGAGAGGCAGTTTGGTGTAATGAACAGAGAGGAGCCCTCAGAATCAGGATAACCCGGGGACAGGTCTTCACTGGGACACACACCGGCTGTGACTCTGGGCAAGACATTCAACAGCTTAGTGTCTAAGGCAACTCTTTAATACAAATTAATTATAGAATCTGATTTTATAACTATAGAAAACTGTCTAATTATACACTATTATTTATCATATATTTATATAATATATACTATTATATATTATACACATATATTACGTACTATTATATATTGTATACTACTGTATTATGTATGATATACTATTACATATTATAGACTTATTATATATATTATGCACTATTATATATTATTATATTTTATATATTATAGGAAAGTTTCTGATCTACTCTGGGAGAGGGAGGAGGTTCCTTATCCGGGGAGATCCCTAAAACAATTAAAATCACCATCCTATCTCTATCACTATTTGCAAATTTACAGTGTCCATTATTTCCTGCATCCTATAATTATCCTGTGAGGCAGGTCCCGGAAGAGGACACTCAGTGACGTCACAGAATGTTAGAGCAGGAAGGAGCTTTAAGGGTTATCTAGTTCAAGTCTCATTTGACATGTAAGGAAACTGAGGCTCACAGAGGTGATGTGACGGAGTTAAGGTCATGCATCTAGGTGGTGGCAATGCTGAATCTTGGGCCTAAATTTCTTTGTTCCCGGTCCTGGGCTTTTGCATCCCAGGGCCCAGACTAAATGATCAGAGCTCAATAACTGACATTTATGTAATGCTTTACATATATGATCTCCTTCCATTCTCACAACAACCCTATGAAGTTATCATCCCCATTTCCGAGATGAGAAAACTGAACCTCAGGGAGATCACGTGTCTGGCCCATGGGTACCCACAAGGGTCCGAGGCAGTGTTTGAATGTAGGTTTCTTCTGAACACAAATCTAACGTGTTTCTCCACTATACCACGCCATCTCTCTACATTCTGGGAGGGAGGAATTTTATATGTCCCCATAACTTCAGGACTATGGCATTCACTGAGTGAATCAGTGGTGTCAGTTGAGTATGACTTTGGAGTAACCTTCCTGTCACCATCTTCTTCAATTCCTAGGAATGTGAGGAGGGTCGCTGGATTGATTCATGAAGCATTTCAGACTCACTGACTGAAAAGCTCTAGGGGTAGGTGTCTCATGGTTGTGGGAGGGAGTGAGGGCATTCAGCTTCTCTGTACTGGAACTTACCTTCAAATATCACCATACATTTGGCTTGGGCAGAGGCAGCCTAGCATCTGCATCTACAAGGGAAAGGTGGAGTGGAGAGTTAGGCTGACCTAGGAAGACTTAGTTCAACCCAGAAGAAGCAGACTACCAAGCATTGTGAGAAGCCCCATCAAGTCTTCTCACCTCTCTCTGTCTCTGTCTCTCTGTCTTTCTCTCTATCTGTCTATCTTTCTCTCTGTCTCTCTCACTCTCTGTGTCTCTTTGTCTCTGTCTGTCTGTCCGTCTCTCTCTGTCTCTAATTCTTCTTGGGCAGTTACATGGCACAGTGGATAGAGTGCTGGGCCTGGAGTCAGGAAGAATCATCTTCCTGAGTTTAAATCTGGCCTTAGACATCTAGCTACTAGCTGTGTGACCCTGGGCAAGTCACTTAACCTTGTTTGCCTCAGTTTCCCTATCTGTAAAATGAGCTGAGGAAGGAAATGGCCAACCACTCCACTATCTTTGCAAAGAAAACCGCACATGGGGTCATGAATATTTGGACATGACTGAACAACACCAAAAATGCTTCTTACCCAAAGAGCAAGAGAATTAGAAGGCACTGCTGGGATCATCTAGGGAGGCCTGATCCCTTAGTTTTACAGACAGAAAGCTGAAGGCTATAGTTTAAGTGACTTGTCCAAGGCCATAGAACTAATAAACAGAATAAACGGGACTAGAGTTCGGGTGTCCTAACTCAGAGCTTTCCAGACTTTCTCCGTTACCTGAGTCCTTAGCGTTTCAGTCATTTTTTTCATGGTGTCCTTACCCAAAGAAAGACCTCATGGCTCTGCTTATTAAGCAGGTAAGTCCAAAATTTAAATGGCTCCTGGTATAGCTGTGAGTTTGCTTTAACTCCCTCGGCCGTTACAGTGCAGTTGGGGGACCGAGGGCTCATAACTATATTCCCGTTCCAATTAGATATTGGGTTTTTACTCTGCAGGCTCGCAGCCTCCTAGTCAAGCTGCTGCCTACCTTCTGTTAAACTCTAAGACCCTATCCTGAGGACAGGGAAGTGTGTCTGCCAGGGCCACATTTCCTTCTGTTTTCTGTCTTTGCTCTTGATTATCGACCCCTTATATCTATGCCACTTTGCTCTCTGGGACCATCTTCTTGCCAGTGGCTTCACCCTTAGAACAAAAAACTCCACCCTGGAGGACTGGACCCCTTCAGCTCTGGAATCTCCACCTTCTCTCTCCTCATGGTGTGTCCTTCATATGGCTCCTGTTAACCAGAGAGGCCCAGTCATGCTTCACTTTAATCCCTGGCCATCTACCTGATAGCCACCCTGCTGCCTCTTGTGTATTCTCCTATCCCTTCACCCACACCCTTTTCAATAGAATTTAGTATTTAGTATTTTTTGGCCAGGAACCCTGATGGTCTTCCCCTCGCAGTTTGATTTTTTTGTGAGTTTTGATTAAAGGGGGCATCCCTTGATTAACTTCTTAGAGAGACCTATTCACAGAATGGGCATTACCTCACTCAAAGTGAGAACCTGAAAAGACCTTAGCCTGAAAGGGCCAAGGTCTCCCAACGCATCCTGGGCCATCTGCAGTTATCCTGGTGAATATCAGGCCACTGGACCCAGATGGCTCTGGAGGAGAAAGTAAGGCTGGTGACCTTGCACAGCCCTCCCTCACTCAAATCAAAGTCAACTGCAAGTCATGTTATCATTTCCCATGTCATGATCCTCTTTGAGAACAAAGGATAAATGCACACAACAACCTTTCAAATGATTATGGACATTGCTATTGGAAAGGGTATGTCACAATCTGCTTTCCTATGGCTACATTTACTAAACCAAAACACTTAGTGGTAAAAGCTGCTGGTAAAATTTAACAAATAATTTCCCCCCCAAAATTATGTAACACAAACTTTTAAGTTTGATCTGCATCATTAACGTTTTCTTCATCAATTTCATATCCAGATTTAGATCTAGACTTGTAGTTGCCAATTTCCAAAGTGTAAGTACTGACACTGAAAATTTACCCATCGATTCCAAGCCAGTAATAAGCTGTTTCCAGTATATTCCTGCCCCCTCCCTAGCTTCCATTCCCCTATATGAGTTTTCTTCTCCGTTAGAAGGTAAGATCCTCAAAACAAGAATTATTTCCATTTTTATATTTGTGTTCCCAGCGTTTAGCACAGTGCCTGACACACATTGTTGCTGCTGAGTCATTTCAGTCGTGTCTGACTCTTCGTGACCTTATTTGGGGTCTTCTTGGCAAAGATACTAGAGTGGCTTGCCATTTCCTTCTCTAGCTCATTTTACTCATGAGGAAACTGAGGTAAACAGGATTAAGTGACTTGCCCAAGGTAACACAGCTAGTAAATGTTTGAGGCTGGATTTGAACTCAGGAAGATGAGTCTGCTTGACTCCAAGCCTAGCTCTCTATCTACTATGCCACCTATCTGCTTGACACATAGCTCTTAATAAATGCTTTTTCTTCATTCACTTTTTCATTCAAATATAAAAAGCCATATTTTATATAACAGTATGTTAAGTTACAGAACTCATCTGTAAAAGGAGGTAAGAGACAATAAGCATTTCAGGAAAATTAACCAACAATTATCGAACACTTATTTTTTCTTCCCCATCAATTAAAAACAAGGCAGAAAGGAAGAAAGAATCCAAGAGCTCCTGTATCACATGAGCATAGACAAAAGAAATAAATTTCCCTGCTGGTCACATTTAAAAATGCTTTTCTTATTCTATCTATTAGTCCACCATTGCTCTGTCATGAGGTGGGCAGCACGCTTCATCAGGAGTCCTCTGGCATCATGGTTGGTCATTGTGTTGATCAGCATTTTTAGGTCTTTCAGGATTGTTCATTTTTACAACGTTTTTCTGGCTTTGCTCATTTCCCTCATTTCATTTTGTATTAGTCTCTCCATGTCTCTGTGATATTCTGTTTTTCCAGCACAATTGCATTCCATGAGATTCACGTAACTTCTTCAGCACTTAGCCTAGGGCTCAACAAGTAGGTGCTTCAAACCGTTTTATTGAACTGACTTGAGTTGACTTGGGTCACAACTCTTAGGTCCCTTCCATTAACTTCTAGCATCTTTCAGGCAGATCTGCCAGGCTTAGCTTGAGCTTTTGTGGAAAGGATAAGAAAGGAGGAGGGAGAAGAATTGTTTCAAGAGCTGACATTTGAACAATGCTTGAAGGTTAACAAGATTCCTTCCTCACATTGACACTCAGGCTGGCAGAAAAATAAAGTCAGTAAGGTACAACTTTGAAGAATGTGGACAAGGCAGAGGAAGAACACAAAAGCAAACAAATATTCCAGTAAGAATGAAGACAGAAGTAGAATAGTACAGATCACACTCCAGTGTCTGGGGATGCAAACCTGGGCATCTGCCTATCACAATGGCTGTCCCACAGCTTGACTTGATCTAAAGATTGCCCTCGGGGGAAGAATAAAGATTCTCCTAGAGCAGGGGTTCTTAACCTTTTTTTCCTGTGGGGTGTACCCCTTTGGCAGTCTAGTGGAACCCATGGACCTCTTCTCAGAACAATGTTGTCATGAATAAAACAGAACATATAGGATCACAAAGGAAACCAGTTATATGGGAATATAATTATTAAAATATTATTTAAAAACGTCTACACACTCTACATTGAGAACTCTTATCCTGGACTGAATCACATATTGATTTTATAATTTTCTTTTTGGCTAAAAGTGTTTTGTTTTGTAGGAATTGCCCTGCCTAGACTTAGAGCCACTTAGCAGTTTGTAAGCTTTTCTAGGAAATTTTTTTCCCTTTGCAAACAACAACAGTATTTTAAATTTTATTGCTTTCTTTGGTTTTCATATCAGATTCATCTCTGGATGTTACCCTTCTCTTCTACTCACAGAGTCATGTGCTCAGCCTGGTGACAAGAAGCCTATGTTCAAGCTACTAGCTATGTGACTCTGGTCAACAAAAACGAGGATTAAATAACATAATGATTTTAAAGTGCCTAACACATAGTAGGTATTACATAAATGTTAGATCTTGATTATTATTGTTGTTGAATCAAAGATTTTAAAAACAAAGAGAAAGAAGGCAATTCAGCAAAACTTACTAACACATCAACTGTGACAGCATATTCAATAGTCAATGTTCTACAGTCATAGTCTTACTTAAAAAATCAAAGGAGCAGATGTATTTTCTCAACTCTGGTCACTATAATTATACAGAATTTAATTTTGTCACACTGTTCTTCCCATTTACATCCCTATAGTTCTGTTCCATTCATGTGATCTGCTTTGTTTCTAACTCTTTGCTAAGACAAAAAAAGAAATGCTGCTATGAACACTTAGGTGAAAATGAGACCTTGCTTTACGTCTCTGAGGCCACAATGGGGGGTGGTGGCAAGAACTAACAGTCACCGATGTCCAACGAAAACAGAATGCTTTTGGAGTCACCAGAACGGGCTTCAAAGCTTGGCTCTGACACTCATACTTGTGTGACATTGGACAATTAGTTTACCTTCTCTGGGTCGAAGAAGCATTATCTTTTTCTAGAGTATTTCTTTTTCACGGAAGATAGATATGAAGAGAGTCTTGTTGCATAGAGAAATCATGCTGTAAACTCTAAAGCACTATATAGATATGAGCCATCATGTTGTTGTGGTTGTTGTCTCAATCATCATCATCATCATCATCATCACCAAAATGACCACCACCACCACCATCATCATCATCACCCCTAAGAGGCATCTGAGTCTAACAATAGAAAGGATAATTTCCTCTCATTGTCCTGCATCTCTGCTTGACCTGAAGCCTGGAGATCACCCCCAAAAGCACATGAAATTCATTTCCTTTTATGACCTTTCATTTCAGACTCCTCTAGTGGAGATGGCACTGAAAGGTGGTAATTAGTACTAATTGTGGTGAGGCTTTTATGATGTTGACACCTGTTCATTAGGACCCAGACTGAGACTGTCCGTTTATTTCACGTGGGTCAATCAACCAGTAAAAAGAGTTAAAAATCAATACTCAGGCTAAGCCATACTCAATTAGTGTGTTCCCCCAACCATGTTATATACAACGGAAACCCTCAGTAGGGACAAAGAAGTTTGGATCCAAGGCTGAGTACTGCCCCCAAGCACTGGAGTAGAGATGTAAACAGCTATAAGGAGGGATAGAGATGAGAAAAATGTCCTTGAGGGTGCTAAACAAACCTAGAGTAAAGGAAAAAGCATGTAGGAAATTGGAGGCACTGATTTCGGTCAGTTAATACACCTTTATTAAGCACTTATGATGTTCTAAACACTGTGCTGAGCACTGGAGACACCAAGGCAAAAAATAGTCCCTGTTCTCAAGGAGTTCATGGTCAACTTCAGTGTTGACCTAACCAACTAACTGCAAAGAACACTTAGTCATCTATTAATTTTTACTGACAACGGTATTTGCATTGTACTTCTATTTTCAATTAGTTTCTTTAATGGAGAGATAGTCTATTAAATATATGTGTATATGTATACACACACACACACACACATATATACATATACATATATATATATATATATACATACATATATATATATACGTGTGTGTATGTATCTCTCTTCTCTCTCTCTTTTCTTCTTTTCTCTCCCTTACTCTCCGCTCTCTCTCAATCTGATTAAAACTCCAACACCACCGAGGGACATATTATTAAAACCAAACAAAGGAAAAAAGAATGCCCTCATTTGTTTGGGACTTGGGCTTCAATAGTGTGACATGTTAGTCAAGAAAGGAAGGGACCAAGAAGAAAAGGAACAGTGGAAGGAAGCTGGACACTGAAAAAGGAGAATGGACAAAACTCCAAATAAAAAATACTCTCATGAATATTAAGAGAGACATCATGGCATAGTAAATAGAATTGGCCTCAGAGTCAGGAAGATCTGAGTTCCAGTCTTGCTTCTGGCCCATACTGACTGTGTGACCCAAAGCAAATGACTTAAATTCTTGGTGCCTTCAGAAGCTTTCTCTAAGATCATACACTTCAGAACAGCTGACCATTTGCTTTGAATGAGAAGAGATTCCTCACCAGGGGTCCCCTCAACCAATGAAAGTCCAGATCTGAATCTCCCTCCTATCCTCATCCTAAGTAATGGCAGACAACAATTCTTGAAGGGTAGTTAGGGTAAAGTAATGAATCCGTATCTCTTTGTTCTGAGCCTGACACTGACTCAGTGGCTGGGCCAGCCAAAGATAGATGTTCAACAACTCTGCAGCCTCAAGTCAGAAAAGCCACACTCTTAGTTAAAGCCCAGAGCCAGACCATTACTAAATATTCTAAGTAGAGTTTGCCATTAAAGGACAAGGCTTATGAAATTAAGGACCAAATCTTAAATGAAATCCTTTGTGAGAGCAATGAGGATACTGAGCTAGGGGTGTCTTTCCCCTACAGACCTCAACAAGGCAGGACTTGCCTTGTTTTCATCCTTTTTTCTTTCCTCACATCCTTGCCCAAGTTTCCAAGATGCTCCAAGCTGATAGAGTAGGTTTTCTTGTAAGTTCTCACACCCGTGCTGCATTTACCGAGCCAAAGTTGGGCAATATTGGACTCTATGGAAATAGCTGTGAGGAGCTTCTTAATTTGTTTCCACGTGGGGCATTGCATAGAATAAAGATATGCATCTGTGAAGATTCAGTAATTGACAAGCAGAGACCTAAAATACCCCTGTTTTGTTTGTCAGACCAGGATCTTTACTGCCTTTCAGTACTGCCTAGCATTGAGACATTTAGGTAATGTATATGAGTCCTGCCAAATAAAAGGATTGGGTGGTACTTTGACATTTCTGGGAGCTGCTACTTAAAACCACAACCATCCTTTTGGAGCCTTCTGTTTTTTGTAGGTATCTGTTCTTCTGTCCCCTCCTTCCTGCCCTCCCCCCTCCACATTCCTACCCCTCCCTCTGCCAAGGATCTGTTTCCTAGACTCTGGCTTCATTAGACTGCCCCAGAGGTTGGTATGCTCACCCTTCCCCAGAGACAGACCAATCAGATTGGAGAGGCAGTTCTAGATCAAGCTTTGTTGCCATTTGTATTTGACATCCACTGGAGCTCTGGGTATTGTAAAATGTGACTTATCTGGAAGACATACAGATCCCTGACTCTGTTTATTTTTTATGTGCCACAGATCAACCCCAAGGTGAAACTGAGGACAATACCAAGCAGAAAATTCAATGGCAATTGCGGTGTTGCAACTCATTTGATTGTTAATTCTTGAATTTTTAAACAAAACTTGTGTTAGAAGTGGTTTTCTATATCCATGAAAAATCTAGACCCAGAAATGCATAGTGGCATTGAATTTTATAGTCTATAGAGACTTAAGGAGCATTGAATCCAAACCCTTAGGTAGATCTCACTCAATGTTTTATTTGTGCAACATTTTGCAAGCAACTAAGCAATTATTCTAATTTCATAATTGCCCAGGAAATGACAATAGGAAAAACCCATATCTTCAGCTTCCCCCAGAGTCTGTCTGTGAGAGTGAAGTGAGTAAAGATTGGAAAGACAGGCAGCGTGGAAGAAACCCAACGTGGTAGACGTCATGCACATGTGAATAGCTTGTAGCTGATCACACCCAAGGGTAACATGTGCAGTTGTTTCAATGAAAAAATCACCTTGAAACTTCACTACTGCAGAGACAGAGTGGGAAAAAAATTATGCAGTCACAGAACGCCTATAAATGTAAAGCATGCAGATGGGGACTAGAAAAATGGAAACATTTAGACAAATTTGTGAGGGACCATTTCTTATGTCTCCCTAGTGAGTGAAGGAAGCTCCCTTCCTCTGCACTTTTCCCCTTGTAAACCATGCTGTTCATAATGTTTACAATAAAATGTAGCTGTTATAAAATATGATGAAAGATGGATGGACAATTTTAAAAGTAGCTCCACAACAGATTGTTTATATAACATGGCAGGAAATTTTTCACACGCAAAAAAGAGCTAAATGAATCAACAAAGCCTGGGATCTTCACACAAGGCTAAGTCTAAGAGGCTCGGTCTTCCCTGAACCCTTTCAGACTTGGCTTCTCTTTCTGGTTCCCCCTCTTCAACGCGCCCCCCCCCCAAGTTAGAACATTCAAAGTAGATTGTTGGCTTAATGTCTTTCTCTTATTACTAAAAATTTCAGGGGTAGGACCCAAATCCTCTCTGGGAAACCCATTAAACTTTGTTTCTAGTAATTCTAAGGATCTTCTCCCTAAATTCCAAGTCCTGACCAAGTCGAGAATACCATAGAATTTGGTTCTTCTTCTTTGGAGAAGACCCATGACTAACTAACATTTCATTATAATGGCATAGTCCTTCTTTGTTCAGAAGGAAATTCTACCAATCAATCAGCAAACATTTATTAAGAACCTACTATGTACCAGGCACTGTGCTAGTCAGGTACCAGGAATGCAAAGACAAAAGTGAGATAGTCCTTGCCTGCAAGTAGCTTACACTCTATTGGAAGGGCACAACCTGTTAAATAAAAAGAGAACATACGTAAAAATAAATATACAACAATGAGGGAGAAATATCATTTATTAATTTCCTGGTTTCTTTCTCTTTCTATCCCTAATTTCCCACCTCTCCTCAATTTAAAGGTAATCTGACAACCTCTCACTTTCAAGATGGTTCCTGGGGCAGCAGTAAGGCAGTATATACAAAACAGTAGCCAGAGGATGAATCACTCATTGATGGGGATGGAGGATAGAGGACAGAGGAGGGGAGAGACAAATTTTTATCAACCCTTGCCTACCTGTGAGTCTAACAGTAAATTATTCAATTTGAGTATTATCTGTGGCAAATTTATAATACTGAACCAGCCTTCTGGGTTAATTATGGAGTGTGTAGTTCAGCCATAAATGAGTGTCAACAAATCTGGGAATCATTTTCTTTGACAAGGGTAATTTCATTACCACTTTTTAAAAATGAGATGAGTCTTGAAATAATGCCTGTATTCTTCACTCCTAAGAATTAGCTTCATTGTTCTTCTATTCAGTTAGTATGGTTCATTGAGAGTCAACTGTAATTGCATTTTCAAATATTTGTCTTCCTTTCTGAAGTCTTGCTCTTAGACGTCATGATAGGCCAATGACCCCAGATCCTTCCTGTCCCTCCCCAAAGGCTGTTCTAGTGGGTTCTAGGCTCTAGTAGATCGTGCTGAGTAGGAAATGTTTCATGTGTTTGTCTGTGGCTGTCCCCAGAGCATTAGCCAGACTAAGTTCAGAGAGGTTCAGCACCAGGTTAGCTACAAAGAATGAACTTTTTGGCTAACGGATTGCTTACAGAGCTATTCAGTTATAGAGGGGTTGCAGTCTGATTTATTAGAAGTGCACTACTCATATAATTTTTTAAAAAAGCTTCAAAAATTAAAATAAGCATTTTCCTTTTTTCATGTTCACTTTACAAATAAAATAACCTTTAGTTAAAAGTACAGTTCTGATGAGGGGAGAGAGAATCATTGATTTCGAGGGTAATTGGTCCAGATTGATTTTCTAATTTTATTTCAAATTGCTTTCTGTTTCTACTTTTAATCTTCACTTAGTAACCAATATGATGACAATATTTTTCCTAATGATAAAGAATGAAAAATAAATCAATCCTCTCCAACCCCAAATTACATCCTTTTTAAGTTTTGCTGTTATAAGAAATACTCTTATCTTTTGGCTTTCTTCAGGTCCTAGCTCAAATTCCATTGTCTACAAGAAACCTTTCTCAACTCCCAATAATAAAATTAATAATGCCTTCTCTCTGTTGATTATCTCCAATTTATCTTGTATATATCTTTTTTATACATGGTCATTTGCATGTAGTCTCCCACATTAGACTATGAGTTCCTTAAGATCAGGGACTGTCTTTTGCTTTTCTTTCTTTCTTTCTTTTTTATTTATCCCTAGCACTTAGCACAGTGTGTAGGACACGGTAGACGCTTAACAAAAACCTGTTGACTAACTAATTGTCAGAGCATACTTTTTGACCCAGCTGTACCAGTATTAGGCCTATACACAAAGAAATCAAATGAAGAGGAAATAAAAAACCCCAAATAAATAAAATAGAAATAAACAAATAAAGAAGAACTACAGGTAAAAAATATTCATAACAACTCTCTCTGTGGTAGTCAAAAATTAGAAATGAAAGAGATGCCCTCCTATTGACAAATGATTAAACAAATTGTAGTATATGAATGTAATGGAATGTTACTGGGCCAGAAGAAATTATGAAATGGACAATTTCAGAGGAAACTAGGAAAAGCTCTATGAACTG
This sequence comes from Trichosurus vulpecula, assembly GCF_011100635.1. NCBI lineage: Eukaryota > Metazoa > Chordata > Mammalia > Diprotodontia > Phalangeridae > Trichosurus > Trichosurus vulpecula. The sequence goes on from NC_050573.1 coordinate 419,968,806, forward strand.
ATGCAGAGCAAAGTAAGCAGAAATAGAACAATTTGTACAATTCTAACAACATTATGGAGAAAAATAAGTTGGAAGGACTTTAGAACTGATTAACACTATTATATAACTGATTAACACATTAACATAAAATTCCAGAGAGAAGGTTCAGAAGGATAAAGAAGAAACATTCTACTTGCCTGCTGAAAGAGACTTAAAATGCTGAAAGAGATATACTTTTTGAACATAGCTAAGATGGAGATTTGTTTTGCTAGTCTATACAGTTACATGTTGAGATCTTTTTCTTTTTTCTTTTTCCTTTTTCTTATCTTCTTGGGGGAGGGAGCAGAGAGTTTGTGTGTAATGGGGAAACAGATTGATTTTTTTAGTGCTTGTTAATTGAAAAAAATAAAAATAATAGACAATTTTTTTTTAGAAAAAAGACTGTCTCCCTAGAACTTCCACCCACAAGGCCTTGTTCTGCTTCGGGGGCAGTGCATACACACACACACACACACACACACACACACACACACACACAGACACACAAAACCCACCCCTAGTGGCCTAGTCTTACCTCTGACACATACTGTCAATGTGATCCTGGGTAAGTAATTTAATCTGTCACTGTTCTAATGACCTTCACTGCGAATGCGAGTTTTCTCATCTAGGAGATCTCTATAGTCAGGAAATTACAGATCCAGCCACTGTTCCTTTAGTCATATTTTCCAACTGAACCACACCTGCCTCTTTCAGACATTCTTCATAAGTCCTAGTTTATAGGTTTATAGGCATTTGTGATGAATCTTTCATTTTGCAAAGTGAAGAATTCTGCACATTATGAGTAACCTCACCAATGTATCTGTTTTGTATATGAGATGTTCCTTGAGAAGGACTTATCTGTGCATTGTTTATGGATTATGAAGTATTGGGTTAGGGGTAGAGTGGTGGAGACACATGCATTACATAGACCTTAAATTACTTTTTTGGGAAATAATTTGCTGTACTTACTTTTAGTAGGAAAATGATGTAGCTTACCTTTGACAAAGCAGTGCCATCAAAGGTAAGACTAATGACTTGGCTGAAGTTGGGGAAGTTTCAGCTGTTTATTCTGAATAATTTTACTGCTAAAAATACTGACTGTATAATGGAAGCCATTGGTTAGCTCAGCAAGCAAGTAATCGCCTAACTGGCAACTGGGATTTGAGCCCATCATTTGGTTATAGATAAGAAGCTTTACAAATCCTTCCTAAAGTCAGATGATTCAGTTTTATGAATTGCTTTTTGTAGCTTTGGGGATAAAGTATGGTATAATAGAAAGAACATTGGCCTTGGGATCATAGGACTTGAGTTCATACCCCAGGCTCTACCAGTATTACTTACATGGCCATGGTCAAGCTATTTCATCTCTCTAAAGCTAATTTTCCTCATCTCTATGTAAGGTGTATCTGCCCACCTCAGTTTCTTCATCATAAGATATATCTGCCCATTTTTATAAATACATTTAGATATATAAAATAAATATTTTATTTAACACAATACACTTAATATAATGTATTTAATATTAATATATGATGCATTTACTATATAAACAAATAATTTTATTTATTGATATATAAATATATTTATAGTATGTGGGCAGGCACACCTTACATGGAGATGAGGAAATTGAGGCCTGTATGGAGAGTTAGTGTTGGTGAGAGAGGGAGAGAGGAAAGCATTTCAAGTCTCTTCAGTCTCTTTGGGTTCTTCAGTCACTTCTGGTTCTTCTGGCTTCCAACTTCAAGAGAGAAGATGGTTAGTGCTAACCCCACTTCAGGTTGCTGAAGAGAAAATAAGATTCTGGGAGAAAATCCAACATGAGATCTGGCAGTCTCCATCATGCCCCCACCCCCGGCTTGCTACATTGGGGAACTTCCCCTTGGGTGAGATCTAAGACTCTCTGTCTTTGTTAAGTTCAGTTACCTCACTCCCAATAGGACAGCTCCTTCAGTCTGTATTGTCTGATGTATCCATCCATCCATACACTTATATACACCCAGATACATATTCATATATATACTGTATGTATGAGTATAGATGTGTGTGTATACACATATACATACATATGCATACCCATATACATACATATAGGAGAATATATATTCTCCCATGTCTACCTTCTCTGATTTCCATTTTGCTATTGGATATTGGATATTGCTATTGGAGTTGGATAAATGGGTTTGCTACTTGTTATGTGTGTTCATGGTGGAACTGGTGTTTAATGGGAAAAGAGTCAAGCTTGAGAAGTAAAGCTTGGGATCCTTCTTCCCCCAATTCATGAAATAGTGATCAGAAATAAAATTGAACCTGAAAACCACATCTAATAGATGAATAATATTTAAGGAAGCATATAGATATAATTCTAGCTTAGTACCTCTCTTTCTATGAGGACAACAGAATGGCAAAGCTTCTGGCCCCAACCTGCTGCTTCCCCTCCTAGAAGGAATTAAAGTCTCCTGTGGAGAAGGGTAGGGGGAGAAGAAGCTAGCAATGTCTGCTTTGTTTCCCTTTGAACCACACAACACACACACATGCTAAATGTGGGGGTATGCCCTCATTACAGATAAATAACTCTGCAATCTTAACCACCCTTTCACAGAAGAAATTGTGGTTCCTGCCTTGAGGAGAGCAAGAGAAGGGTCACAATGTTGGTTAATGTTCTCTAGTCTTTGGCAGGGATACCCCTAGAAATATCTATGCCTAGAAATATCTCTGTGTGCAACTCTAAATATTGCTGGTCATGGGGCATTATTTTATATTCAAAACAGAAGTCACTTCCCTAGTCATTCTTAAAGGGGAAGGGTTGCCTCAAGGTTACGCCCTATGGGCTTGTTCTCTTCCTATCAAATGTTCTTTACATAAAAGACCATCACAAATAATAAATAGCAAGTAAACCCATTTATCCAAGCAAATGACAAACACAAATCAGAAAAATTATACAGGTTAGAATATACCAGAAAATACATGGAGTGAATGAGTTCTCCTACTGGGAATGAACTTTATCAGCTCAAACTAAAGGAGAAGTCTTGATTTTATCCAAGAGGAAATTCCCCAAAGTCCCTATGGAGGCAAGCTAGAAATCAGGGACTTGTTGAGCTAGCTTCCATTACATGTCTGCAGCCTCCAAAATCTCTCTCTCTCTCTCTCTTTCTCTCTCTCTCTCTCTCTCTCTCTCTCTCTCTCTCTCTCTCTCTCTCTCTCTCTTCTCTCTCTCTCTCTCCTTTCTCTTCCTTCCTTCCTTCCTTCCTTCCTTCCTCCCTCCCTCCCTCCCTCCCTTCTTTCTTTCTTTCCTGAAAAGTTTTATACAACTCATGTCCTCTCAAATAATAAAATGATAATAATAATAACATTCATATAGCGCCTACTATGTGCCATGTACTGTGCTAAGTGCTTTACAATTTTTACCACATTTGATCCTCACAATAATCCTAGGAGATAAATGCTATTATTATCCATATTTTACAGTTAAGGAAACTGAGGCAAGCAGAGGTTACATAACATGCTCAGATCACACAGCTAATAAGTATCTGAAGCCAGATTTGAACTCAGGTCTTCTTGAATACAAACCCAGTATTCTATCCACTGCAGCATCTAGCCTCAGCAAACCCACTTACATGTACAATGAGGGGACTGGATAAATTGATCTCTGATCCAATCACCTTATTAAACAACAGTGCCTAAACTTGTAATAAACAGGACCTATTTGCATTAGACTAGCTCTATTTTACATAGATATATTGGACACTAGCATCTAAGATAAGGAAAGCTGTGATTAAGAACTCTCTAATGAAGAAGGGAAGTCACAATTCTTAGCACCGTGTCTAAACCCATAGTGATGAATACGTGCTTGCTTCTTGTTTCATGTATAGTTCTCTCCGTAAGACCTTTAGATGTATGACTGGAGATTTGGAGATTCTGGATAATCCATATGGACAGTCATAGAAAATGAGGGTGTAGAAAGATCATAACTCTAGAGTTGGAAAGGAGTGAGAAATGTAGCTTAGTCAAAAGTCCAGGTCTTTATTGGGAAGTCCATGTCCATTTCTTCTTGTCCTCTTCAATGGAAGGCAATCAGTTAATCAATATGCATTGATTTGGTACCTACTCTGTGCCAGGCACTATGCTAGGTGCTTGAGAAATAATGTCAAAAACGAACAGTCTCTGACCTAGAAGAGCTGACATTTTCTAGGAGTGGACAAAAATACACATATAAATATGTAAAAATATATTTTTTAAAATCCAAGTTAATTTTTTGGGGGTCAGGAGATGGGGCAAGGCACTAGCAACTGGGGAAATAAAAAAAATCTTGTAGGAGGTAGAGGGTGAATTGAGCTTTGAAGGATACTAGGGATACTAAAAGCTAGAAGTGAGGAAGGATCGAGAAAGGCTGTCATCACTCTCAGTGTAAGAGCACATCCTCTACTTACAAAGCATTATTTAGTCCCATCTCAGGCTTCACTCCTCCAGGATGACTAATCCTACTTCATTGAGCCTTTTGGGACAGGCTTTTTTCTAACCCTTTAATCAACTTTTTGTTTCTCCTCTGAACCTGCTCCAAGTCCTACGTGTTCTTTGTAATCTGTGGACCCAGAACTGAATGCAACATTCTAGGAAGAGGCTGACTCATGCTGAATAAACTAGGAGGAGGATGCTCAGTAATCCAACATACCGCCCCAATTTATGGCTCTGCATCATGCTCTCTTGAACAACGATGTTACATTTCTAACTAATTTCTGGTTTTTAATCTACTTAGAGTTATAAGTCTTTTCAGGGTTGTGTTAATCACATATTATCTGTCTCCATTCTCCCCCTCAGTCCCCTCCCCCATTATCCTTTCTCTATTGCCCACATTTGAAGCATTATAACTTTAAAGTTATTGGATTATAAAGAAAGAACAGTGCAGTTTTTTTCCTTCTTAAGCATTTTAATCTTTTCTTTTCCTTTTAAAAAAAATCAGGCTTCTATCTTTCCCATCAAAATAAAGAAAGTCTTTCCATCTTTTGTTGGGAATGAAAGTTACTTATTCTAGGAAGCTGAGCTTAGTAGTAAATCACTTCTTTGAGGCTGGTGTTAAAGACGTCCACGGCATGAGGAACTCAGGTTAATTTTTTTGGATGTCATACTTAGCAGGGACAGATTATCTTACCTCTCAATCCCATGCTGAAACTTGGAAAAACTTCTTAATTGGACAGACTTATATGCTGACAGCAACTCCACACTTGAAAGTATATTGGTATACCACCTCAGGGGAGAGTAATAGAGATTGTCAAGGGCAGTCGACACCCAGGTTGGTAACAGGCACTAAAAGATAGGCTAATGTAGCCTTAAGAATTTAGTCTGATCATGGTGAAGGGAGGATATAGAATTGAGCCTTATAACCTGGGTCACAGAGGGTTTCCCAGCACCATACAACACTACTTCCATTGGACATTGCTTGCTTTGTGAATTGGCATTTCTAAGTGCTGAAAATAGGAAGGATGATGTAAGCTCTACTAAGGCAACAACATAGAATTAAGATAGAAGAGGCATCTAAAATTTCATAGAATTTAGTTTAGATCTAGAAGTTTTACGCTCATGAGGGGTACAGAACAAAGAAGGAAGGTATTAGTGCATAATTTGTGAGTCATAAGAAGTTCAAAAAATAATGAAAGGGAAGATAAATAATGAAGAAGACAAAAGAAAGAAAAGCTTCTTGGAAAAAGGCACAGCAAAAAGTTATTTAAAATAATAGATTGAAAGGAAGGAAAAGGAAGATTTTGAAACACTTAACTGGACAAGGAAAGGGAGGTCAAGAGCTGGAGAAGGGGAGATAGATAAAGAGAAATGATCAAGTTAATTAATTCAAAGAACTTAGAATGTCAGTGGACAATTGGGGACCCATTGGAAATAGATGAGCATCATGGCAGCATATGCAAAACCAATTCTAAAAATAAAATACTAATTTAAAAGGAGAATAGGATAAAATCAATTGAAAAGAAATAAATGGAGGGAAACACAGACTGAAGAATAATAAATTTGAATGAATTTAAAAATCCAATAAATAATTGACGGTGACAAGATAATGAAAAAATATTATATACATGAAACATGATTAAAAAAAGAGAAGGTAGAACAATCTTATTAAATATCAGGTGATTCTCCCAAAGGAAGAATTACAATGATGTCACTAGACAGAGTGGATGTGTGTAAATGTATATATCTACACAGGTGTATATACATACATGCATACATGTATACAGATACATATAAGTATACTTATAGATACATATATATTATACATTATATACACATATATTATACACATATGTGTATAATATACACCTACATACATATACACATATATAATGTCAAGAGAGAGAAATAGGAAAGACAATCATGCTTAAATGAACCATTGATGATAAACCAATACTAAAACTAAACATATATGCACCAAATGGCATAATATCTAAATTCATGAAAGAAAAGTTCACTGAGCTGCAAAAGAGAATGGATTGTAATGCAATAATTGTAGGAGACATTGATGTTCCTTTTTCAGAACCTGACAAATCTAACAGAAAGACAAACAGAAAGGAAAATTTAGAACTGAAAAAAGTGTCAGACAATTTATTCATGAAAGACTCATTACATCTTCTGAATGGAAACAATAAAGACTATACATATTTCTTAGTACTTCATGGTGCCTTTACAATAAAAAATATTCTAGGGAGCAGAGAAATAATAATTACATCCTAAAAATCAAAAATATTAAGCACATCCTTTCCAAACAAACAAACAAATATTCTAAATGGAGACTCAATAATGAAATCCTGGATAATGAATAAACCAAATAACAAATCATAGAGATAGTAAAACTATGTTAAAGAGATTGATAATGGGGCAACAACATAATAAAATTTGTGGAATTTAATAAAAGATCTTAGAGGAAAAATTCTAACTCTGATGACATAAACTAACAAAGTGAAGGAAAATGAAGGAACTGGATATGCAATTTAAGTTAGAAAACCATCAAATAAAATGCTAAAATTAGCAAAAAGAGAAATCTTGAGAATTAGCAGGAAAAAAAATCAATAAAAATAGAAACCAAAAAGACTATAGAATTGAACACAGAATTAACCCCTTTTTAGAAAATTCTCCAAAATGATTAGTAAAATTGGCAAACTTTTAGTTAACCTTAGTAGAATGTCAATAAATATTTTATAACCAGCTCTCCAGGAAAAAATGTACACATGACACACTTTTATATTTAATCTACATAATTAATTTTAATCACTTTCTTAAGCCTTATCGAAACAACAATAAGTCAAGTTATTCTTCATGTTATTTGCTAATTTCTGAGATATAAATGCTCACATTGAGAACTACTTCTCAAGAGCTGGTTTAAGGTGGCTCTAGCATATCTCTGATTACCCTGATCAAGAAAGAAATGGAAGAAAATCAAATAACCAGAAATGAAACCATAACAAAAACAGAGTAAAAAGAATTATCAGAACCTATTTTATTTAATCATATGCCTGGAAAAACCCTGATAATTTAGAAACAATAGAAGATTTTATACAAAGATATGAAATACTCAAATTAATAGAACATGAAATAGAGATATTCAATAACTAAATCTCAGAAAATAATATAAAACATTATTAAGTTATTAAACTATTAAATAAATGAGCTTGAAAGATCCAGTTCAGATGGATTTACAGGTAAGTTTTATTGAATGTTTAAATGACAATTAATATTCAAAGTATTCTCAAAATTTGAGAAAGAAAACATCCTACCAGACTTCTTTAATAACATGAGTATAGTTCTATTATCTAAGGTAGGGAGGAATAAGGGAAAGAAAAAAACACTATAGACTGATAACACTAAGAAAAATTGGTTTAAAATTTTTAAATAGAATCCCAACATAAAGACTATAGCAACATTTTAAAAAATCACTTTTTTTAATGAGTCAGCTTTATACCAGGGATGGGAGACTTATTCAACACTAGGAAAATAATTAATATAAAAACAAAAATACCCCAATCTCTATGGTTGCATCAATAATTGTGGAAAAAATTTGACAAAGTACAATATTAATTTATGCTAAAACTCCTAAAATAAACATAGAGTGGCCATTTAAAAATATAATGAAAAGGATATATAAAAAAGCAAGAGACAGCATTATTTGCAATGATGGAAGCATTAGAAGTTTTCCCAATAAATACAAGAGTAAAGCAAGAGAGGTCATAACTTTTCAAAGAAACTTTTATTAGGTCAACAAGTTAACAAGCATGTATTAAGCATCTACTATGTTCCTGACACTGTGCTAAGTGCTGGGGATACAAAGACAGGTGAAAACAATCTTTGTCTATAAGGAGCTCATGATCTAATGGAGGGGACAAGATGGAAACAACAAAAAAAATCAATGGGGCACTTCTTGAAAGAAATCCTCAAATCACAACTCCCAGGCATATCATAGCCAAAATATGGAGCTTCCAGGTAAAAGAGAAATTAATGCAAGCAGCTAGGAAGATTTCAGAATCAAGGAGCCACAGTTAGGGGCACATGTAATTTAGTAGCCACCATTATTACAGAGACAAGAACTTGGAAAAGAATGTAGGTTTATAATCAAGAATAACTTACTTAGAAAACTTGATTATAATCCTCCAAAGGGAAAAATGAACTTGTAATTAAATAATAGAGGATTTCTAATTATTTCTGATGAAAAGAATAGCACTTCATAGAAACTTTGAATTGAAAACATAGGAGTTAAGATAAAAAGGTAAATATAAATGCAGAATCGTATGGGATTAAACAAGGATAAATGGCTACATTTTAATATGGGGAGATACATATAGCCTTTATGAAATCTATCACCTTCAAGAGTCATATAAAGAGTCTAATTAGAGAGAAAACCTAGGAGTGGTTCTATCATATCTCAATGTTCTTAAAAGAAGAATGGAAAAAGAAAGGAAGAGAAATATACCGGGCAGGGGAGAGAGAGAAAATTAGGGAAAAGTATCTTAAATAACTGAGTTATATAAGTAGATATCGATATAAACAAGGAGGAAAAGAGGGAGCAGCTAACACTGGAATCTCACTTTCATCTATACTGATCAATGGAAGGAAAATATATACATACACTCAATTGGACACCAGAAGGAAGAAAATAGGAGGGAGGAGAGAGATAGGAGAATTAGCAGGAGAATAGATTAAAAGAGGGATTAATCTTAAACTAAACAATCTCTAAGGATGTACAAAAATATTCGTAGTTCTTTTTGAGGTAGCAAAGAACAGAAATCGGAAGGGAAAGCCATCAAATGTATGGAAAACAAATGTGATAGAATTCTATTGTACTATAAGAAGTGATGAAGGGGATGGTTTCAGAAAAAATCTGGGAAGACTGGATGAACTGATGTACAGTGAAGTAATAGAGCTAAGAGAACAATTTATACAGTGTCAACAATATTGTAAAGACAAAAAGACTTTGAGCATTTTAGCAACTCTGATCAGCATAATGACTAATTATGATTCCAGAGGACTTGTGATGAAACATGCTGCTGACCAAGAGGTGAAGGACTCAGAGTTCAAAATGAGACATAGATGTGTACACACATGCACACATACATACAGTGTACACATGTATTCTTGTGGAAATTTGTGTGATTATGCATGTTTGTAACAGGAGTTTTGGAGAAGTATTTGGAATGGGAGAGAAAGAAGGTGGATTTTTGCTGATTGAACAAATAAAATTTAATTTTTAAAAATCCTGGTTTTAAGATCATCCAAAAAATAAGGTTTTGATGCATATGCAACAGTTTTGCTATGATCCCACAAGGAAAAGCCTAATGGAGATAGATCAGGTGACTAAGGTGGCTGAGTAAGAGAACCCCTTCCAATAATCCACTCATCTGAGGAAGTGTCATTGAGGAACTGTCATGTAGGCAATACATAATAACATGGTGCCTTGTCATATCAGGATAAAAATAATTAAAAATTCACAAAACACAATTAGAATAAAAAAGTAAATTTGTAATATTTATACTTTTGAAAATTTTTTAAACTTAAACTGCAAAATAAGTTAAGCAATAAAATCAAGGCAAATATAATTATAGATTTTATAATGATCTTTAGTCACTTCATTGGCATGTCAGAAATGATATTTGTTGGTCTTGGCCAATTATATTAGCCTTTTCATCCCCAGAGTGAGTTGATGGTAGTCTTAGAAAGAAAGGAAGAAAAAAGACAGAAAGAGAGATAGGAAAAAAGAAGGAAGGGAGAAAGAACCTTTTCCTGGACTGTAGTCTTCAATTAAACAAACCAACTATTAAGTTAGTAATAGAGCTATGAATAGAGGTACAACCTTCTAACTTGCTAAATGTTATTGAAAATAAGCTGTTTCCTAGGAATAGTTAGCATAGAAAAACAAAGTATCTCCCACACAAGTCCTACTCTGATTTCTTTCTGTGGTTAGAGGTGACTGAGCTCTCAAAATCAATGCCAATATAACCCCAGCTCTGGCTGGAAGGAAAGGTGGAAAAACTTTGAGTACATTTCCTACCACAGACTACACACCTGTTATCTGAGAACCAGCCTAGCTAAAAATGGAAAGAAGGCTCACCACAAAGTGATGGATTCTTTATTCTCAGTGATACTGAAATGGGCAAGAGTACACAAAAGTCTTCCATTTTATATATCCCTTTTCCTCTTTCGCTGTAATTTGTAAAGAATCACACCATCCTTGGGTCATATAAACATTAGTTTAACTATTGGCATGGTTAAACTCAGATCTTTGCCCAGTGACCAACAAGTTGACATACTTTTGGAGGAACTGAACCACATCCATATTGACATTATTATTTTAAAGGAAATCAGGAGACTTAAAGACATTATAGTTAAAGGGAAAGACAGTTCACAGACCATACTCACAGAAATAAATAAAGGAGATGATGCATTTGTGTGGCCCAAAGAAATAAGAAATATCATTTTAAGAAAGCTTAGTTATCTCTCCTTACACTACTCATAAGTATAAGGACTGCCATAAAGATAATTACATGTTAAGTATCAGTGAAAGGGACAGTGTCATATAGGAGAAAAAACAAAAGAAAACACTTGACAAGGTCTTAAAAAATCTGGGTTCTAGTACCCGTTCTACAATTTACTGACAATGAGATGTTGGGTAAGTCAATTTATCTCTTTATTCTTCAGTTTTCTTATTTATGATATTAAAGGATTCAGTGTAGATGACTTTTGGGGTTACAGGTCTAACAATCTATTATTCTATTATCTGTGGCAGAAGATGAAGAGTAATCAATCAATAAGCATTTATTAAATACTTGCTGTGTGCCAGGTATTGTGTAAGTGTTGGAAACATAAAGAAAAAAATAAGAGTTCCCATCCTTAAGGAACTTGCATTCAAATAGGGGAGACAATATGTGTGTATGTATATATATATATATATATATATATGTGTGTGTGTGTGTGTGTGTGTGTGTGTGTGTGTGTGTGTATACATATATATGTGTGTGTGTATGTATGTATGTATGTATGTATCCATGAAACAAATAAAGTAGGTACTAGGTAACCGGATATGGAAGAGCATTTCAAATAGAGAAGTTGACCAAGGTCCTCTAAAAAGCAAATTAGTGACTCCAATGTGGAAGTGGGTATAGCATCAAAAAGCAAAAAGCATGCTTCAAGAAATGAAAGAATAAAAAGGCTTACAGGCTCCTGAGAAACTTCATTCCTGTACATCATTAATACTTTCTTCAAGAAAGGAGGTATAGAACATTGCAGACACCAAAAGATATCACAAAAAGAAGAAAAAGTAATGAAAAGAAACTGAGTTTATCTTGACAGATAGGAAATATTTGATTACATATATAGCAGTCGCTTCAGAATCAGCTTTGGGAAGATCCTCAATTAGTTAAAGTTCTGACTTTTTAAAAGTAAGTATATTAGAAGAAAAGATAAAGATGAGAGACACCATCTATGATTATGATGGCTCTAGCTTGCTCTGATTAAACAAACTGTCAATTTCGAAAAATGGAAAATGAAATCAATTTTTTAAAATGGGAAATAGACAAAAGTAAATACATCTACTATTTCAACTTAGAGAATTTTAACGAATGCAAAACAGTTACCGTAAAAACAAGGCCAAAAGAGTATAGAAATCACTTCAGCTAGCAAACTCTTAATCTCCTTGGCAAATGGAGATAAATGAAAGCCAAGAATAACACCTGTTTTAAGTACAAACTAATTTATAAGACATCATATAACTTCAGGCAATATTACCTCGCAAAATAGGGAAAAGCAGTAGAGAAAAAGACAAGCCTGCAGAGAGCTTGACATGATCAGGTCAGTTCAGATCTCATCTTAATCCAAGTAACCATCAATCAACAAGCATTATTAAAGCAGTCCAAATGTGTAAGGTTCTGGGAATACACAGACAAAAATAAAACAGTCCTAGTGTGGAAGGAGCTTACATTCCATCAATGGAAACAACATATATGCATACAAATGGATGCAAAATATATATGAAGTAAATGCATATTAATTTTTTTAAATTTATTTTTTTATCTTAACAATTATTTTATTATTTAATATTTTAACTTTCAACTTTGATTTCCACAAGATTTTGAGTTACAAATTTTCTCATATTAACTTTAAGAGTGGAGGCATGGAGTTATGAGGGGAGCATTGTAGATCAGGAAAGATCTCACTTTGTTGTTATTCAGTTGTGTCTGACTCTTCATGACCCCATGTGGGGTTTTCTTGGCAAAGATACTGGAGCTGTTTGCCATTTCCTTCTCCAGCTTGCTTTACAGATGAAGAAACTAGGGCAAACAGAGTTAAGTGACTTGTCCAAAGTCACACAGCTGGGAAGTGTCTGAAATCAGATTTGAACTCAGGAAGATGAGTCTCTCTGGCTCCAGGCCTGGCACTCTGTGATCTATGGCGTCACCTAGCTGCCCCTAAGATATCACTTAAGAAGTGACAATTGAACTGATATTTGAAGGAAGGGAGGGATTGTAAGTGGTGGAAGAAGGAAGGGAGTGAATACTAGGAATGAGGGAAAACTTAGGCAAATGTAGTTGCTAAAATGAAATGCTGTATGCCAAGGACTAAAGTGAAAGAGACATAGACTGGAGACAGCCTGTGGAGGAACAAGCATTTATTAAGTGCCTACTATGTGCTTCACAGATATTACTTCATTTCATTCTTACAGTAACGCTGGAAGTTGGTGTTACTGTTATCCCCATTTTACAAATGAGGAAACCAAGACAGATAGAGGAAAAATGACTTGCCCAGGGTCACACAGGTAATGAATATCTGAGTCTGGGACTATTGTGCCACCTAAACATTTCTGAAGGACTTTAAATCTCAAGGGAATTTGGAGATGCAGTCTGAAGGGGGACAACAAGCATGTGAACTGGAACAGATCTTCTGGGGTAATTATAATGATCCCAATTTACTGGTGACGAGAATGGAACTACTACATTTGAATTCTACCATGCCAATACCAATGTATTAGGAGAGGAAGAGGCAAAAGCCTTAAGGTGATAAAATTGAGAAGAGCAGCTTTGACATGACCAAATATACACAGGAGAAAGTTGTACTGTAAGTGATAAAATTTTATATCACTCATGGACTGATTTTTTAATATATTTGATATATTTTTTATGTATTTCAAAATGTGAGAGGGGAAGAATCCAAAAGATTGTAAAAGATCATAGCCAGTGCTTCTAGCAAAAATAAAAATAAGAAAAAGATGCTCGAGAAGATATCAGCAACTAGAAAACCATTTATCTGCTTTCTAGGTCCTATAATGTTTGTGAGAATGGTCTATGAATTCATGGAGGGTGGATGAAAACATGAGGGAACAATGTAGAAGAACAAATACTAATACTAATGCTATACTCTCTAATTTAGACTCATCTGCTACAAACCATTTTAATTTAGTAACATTAATCTACAGCCAAGTAATTTCTAGCTTGGGGGGGGAGAGAGAGAGAGAGAGAGAGAGAGAGAGAGAGAGAGAGACAGACAGACACACACACACACACACACACACACACACACACACACACACATACAGAAAGACAGAGAGACAGAGACAGAGAGACAGAGAGATGCCCAGAGTAGCAGAGTCTCCCATTCCTTCAATATGATTCTGTCCCAAGGTTGTTTCCAGTATCCATTTAGGGGAATCTTGAGTGAGGAAAGTCTATTTTAAAATGCAGTCTAGTTTAACAGGCCAGAACTGAGCAACCATTCCTCTTGGACTGCAAGATCCCTTTTCTTCCTCTGATATCTCAATAGTTTCTCATCAGAGAAGCGTGAGTGCTAAAGCCAATCACTTTGGGGACCTGATAAAGAGGAGACTTTACCTATGCTTAGATGGGCCAATAACCAAATCACTTCAAGGGTGGCAAAGGCTATCAAAAAGTTTGGTACCTCTCAATCCATTTCCCAAGAAAACTCTTTTTTGGGTCCAAGGACAAAGGGTTTTTGGAAAGGGTGTTAGAGGGAAAATTACTTATTAATGTTTCTAAAGAGACTAAAAATGAGATTTTTAATATGCTTCCACAACTGATAGGCTTTTTTGCAGAAGATTTTCTATAGCAGACCACGCTTTTCAGACACACAACTGATTGAAGTATCTGAAGAACATTTTATTTATTAGTTTAAAGAAGTGTGACTTGGTAGAACCAAATACCACTCTGAAGGCTCTCCAAGATGAAGTATCTCCTATTTATACATAAAATTATACAACACTATGAACAATGCGTCTAGAGATAACTTTATACAATGATCCACTGATCATTAACATCTAGTGCCATATAGAGCAGGACAACATCTAAGATGTTGCCTACATCTGCCCTGTACAGAATTTGAATGAAAGATGAATTTCCTTTTGATTATGAGATTCTCCAAGTGATCCTTTTCACAGATCAAATTGTACTCATTGAATTGAGGTCTAGATTACTACGAAGACTTCTAGGCAAAATTCCTAGCAATACAATAGAGATTTGCTTTATTTTCTATACAGGAAAAACAAAGTATCTTTAAAAATACATGTTACCCAGATTATAGTGCTCAGATAGGTGGGCAGCCCAGCAATACTAGGATCTTGGTCAGTCACTAAAGATGAATCATAATCTGGGCCTAGAACTGAGTAGGAGGAAATCAGACTGGAAACAATTTGGAAAATTATACTATGTATTCAACGATACCAAGTTGCTTAGTGCTACAAAAGCCTCTCTCTTTGTCATCAATACTCTTACTATGACATATTGCTGTGAGTCATGGAACACAATGGTTACATTAGAATAGAAATGGTAAATAAGGGGCAGTGGAAATGCTCATGGTAAGCATAAGGGGGCTATGGCATATTTACCAATGATTACTTACATGCTGTAAGTAGTATAAAAGAAATTATTCAGGAAAAGGAGGTGAGCTGGTCGTGAAACATGAATGTTTGTTGTATTTCCTTTTTCAAATCTATAACCAATATATATCTAAGGAAGAAGCATACAAGATTGCACTGAGGATTTTTTTTGTCTGTTCTTGTAGACTCTTTTTTCTTCGCTGTGATAAGATTTTGTTATTCTTAGAAAAGCTGTCAAGGGCATTTCTATTTTTTCTGCAAAGCTATTTAAAAAAATCGTAATAGGTAGTCTTCATCCCAGAGCTAAGTCCACTGGTTATATCCATCTTCAACAGCTTTGCTGGGGAGAAGGTCTAGCAGAGGACTAGCACATGAGGTCTTTCTCCATCTTCTACTTAAGTTTAATGCTCTGGATGGGTGGCTTAATAAGAAGCAAATGGAATTTGCAGATGATTCTAAATGAGAGGCCAGGGTGTGGAAGACGGAGGTAGCTTGTTCATCCAAGCACTGCTGAAAATAGCAAAAGAATATGATTGTCTCCTCTGGGGAAAATATGGGCAGGAAGGAAGAAATATGAAATCTAAATTAAGGGGAAAATGCATCAGAAATAAAAAATGTCACCTTGAAGCAAAAAAATTCACACAACAGGTACATGGAATATTCTAGGATTCTACAAATGGATGCATACAAAGAAAAGCAACTGACCAAGGGATCTCTGATGAAGTGGGACAGGATAAACAGTGAATTCTTAATTCTAATATGATTTACTAACCATCTGACACCTTCATAGGATCACAGGTATAGTGCTGAAAGTGACCTTAGAGACCATCAAGTTTGAGTCAGGATTTGAAGCTAGGACCTCCTGACTCTAACAGTGCCCTGTGGTGAGGAACCCTAGGAGAGTTTTGAAATAGGGCAGGTGGGAGAGGGGTGTGAGCATTCTTCTCTGTCTGACTCCTGGGGAGATGGGCCCCAGAAATACATGTTTCATTTGGAGCCCAACAGTTACCAGAAGGACGCGTATTGGACAGAGTCCAGTGTGGAGCAATAAAAATGTTAAAGAGAACAGAGAAACTAATTTGTTGGAAAAGATCAAAGGCCCACATGCCTCCAGCTTGGCTCAGCAGACACCGGGGAGGGCACTTCTGACCACAGCTCTTTGAAGTGCCAGAGGAATGATTAGCCTGGTACTGCTGAAGCAGAAGGTGAGTAAATGTGAAAAGGGAGCATTATGAAAGCTAGCAGAACAGGCCTCCTGGATGGTTTCCAGAATGATTTCAGGTGGTTCCCACATTTCCTTGCTTGTTTTGATCCAATGCTTTCCTTGGTCATTTCAAGGAGCCTGGGGTAGGGTGGGAGGGGGAAGGTGTGGTGTTCTTCCTTAAAGGAACAAATGCAGCTTCCTCTGAGCCAGACGTTCAAAAGCCTGGGACATAGGGTGCACCTGGGTCTTCTGGAGTTCGGCTGGGGTGAGGGACAGTTGTGAGAATGCAAAACATTCCAGGTTGGGCAAGGTGACTGATTCACTAGGGTTCCCTCCCTGAGGGATATCTGTCATTCACCCATTTCAGTCCAGTCCAAAAGTGTGGGAAAGTAACATCACAAAGTCTTTCCGAGAAGTTACTATCAAATGGTTGATTTTTTTTAAATCCCCTCTTCCATGACCTCCTATGGAAAGTTTTGTGTCTTTTCATTTTGTTGCCATTTCATCCATTTTTCAACACCCAGGAGAGGGGAGTGAGCATGAGGAGGACTCCAAAGGCAAAACAACTCCCTAAACTGAGCTGCCCAGCTGCTGACCCTGATACGATCCTCTCCATGTCTGGGTCACCAAAGGGAAAACTGACAAAGCTGGGCTCCAAGGTTGTGAAGAACTTGGCCTCTAAGAAGCTCCATGACTCCCAATCACACCAGCTTTCCCACTTGGGGCACGGGATAGTTCAGAGCAGTTTCTTGAGCTCTGAGGTCCCCAACCCTCACCCCACCCCACCCAATTCCAGCTTCTGAGTTCTCTCTTCCTACTTATATGGCATCCTATGATTTTTTTCCCCTCCGATGCAGTTTGAAATAATTCATTATTACAAAAATGTTCTCTGACTCCATATTGCCTCTAGGATACATTAAAAACTCCCCAGACTGATCTTTTCAGCTCTCTATAGGATGTGTCCAATCTTTTTTTAAAATTTATTTTTATTTTAATGTTTTTGAGGAGGGGGAAGGCAGGGCAATTGGGGTTAAGTGACTTGCCCAACATCACACAGCTATTGTGTGGCAAGTGTCTGAGGCTGGATTTGAACCCTGAGTCCTCCTGATGCTCTACTCACTGCGCGACCTAGCTGCCCCGGAGGTGTCCCATCTTAATTCACAGTACTTCTCTCAACATAATCTAAGTGGTACAGTAAGTAGAACTTTGGGACTGCAGTTGGGGAGACCTAAGTTCAAATCCAACCCCAGACACTTATTAAATATGTGACCCTGGGCAAATCACTTAACCTTTGTTAGTCTCCATTTCTTCATCTGCAAAGTGGGGATAAGAAGAGTACTTACTGTTGTTGAGAGAATAAAAAAAGATAACATTTGTAAAGTGCTTTGTAAACCTTAAAGTGCTATATAAATGTTAGCCATTATTATCATTATTATTATTATTATCACATTCTGGCCAAATTAGACCATTAGCAGTCCCCTTCCCCCAATTTCACCTTGCCAATTGTCACCTCTATACATTTTTTTGGCCATTTCCCACTTTTCATCTCTGCTTTTTATCATCCTCTCTTCAAGCCCCAGGTCAGATGCCACTTCCTCTAGGAAGCCTTCCTTGATCTCCCTAGCTGAATTAATCCCTCTCTCTTAGATTTTTAAAGAATCATTTTACATAGTTTTTACTTATTCTCATTCAAGTTAAGATCGTAATAAGTAAAAGGCAAGAAAGAAAAATAGTAAGGGAAAAAGGTGTGGTATACAATTGAAACAATGCAAACTTAAAATATTTTTAAAAGTAATTACAATTAGTAATGAGGGAAGGACAACAGAAATGACATTAAGACCAATTATAATGCTTTTCTAAAAAACTTTAACGTAAATTAACGGCAACAACAAGGAAACCAAAAGAATAGGAAAATGTTTTTGTCAGTAAATATCTTATTTTACTATTGAAAGAGTCAGTTGCCAAAAGTAACGCCATATTAGGATACAAATTCAGTTGTAAAATCTCCTGAGCAAGGTTGATGAACAGATCTGAGCAGTATCATGTCTTGAGGCACAGAGAAGCAGGGGAGGACAAACTCAGTTCAAAGAAAATTTGGCAAGACATTCAACTAGAGCAAGTCAGCTCAAGGGTATTTGAGGACAAAACTGGAAAGAAGACAAGACACAGAAGAAAAGTGGAATGGGTTGTAAAAATTTTAACAACTTGTTTTCTCCATCAAGGACTATGACACTAGAACACTTGGATTTTGACTATATAATTCTGCATGTGCTTATAGGGGAAATTTATGAAACTAAAACAAAACAAAAGTAGGGAAAGTAGCAGAAGTATAAATATGTGTGTATCTGTGCGAGAGTTCATATATGTATATATATATGTATACACATACACACACGCACATACAAACATACACATAATTATGAAGACAGAAAGATTGATACGCTTATTTTAATGAAAGGAAGATGACAAAGTCATGGAAAAAGATCTCAGACTTTTTTTTAAAAGACAGCCAAGAGAACTTTGATAACCATTAACCTACACGCCTACGGTCCCATCTACACAACATTTTTATGAGTCTGAGTCACCCATATATGGATCAAGGTCATTCTTGATGAGGATATTAGAAGGAAACAAACAAGTAATATTTGTACTTGCCACAACTGACTAAAAGATCTAGAGGTTATAAGATACCACAAAATGCCGGCTTATAGGATCTTTAACAACAAAGAAATTTAACCATACATTAAAATCATCTGTTTCTTTGGAAGATATAACTATAACAACAGAAATAAATCTATTCAATAACTCTCTGATTATAAATATCAGGCAGAGGCTAAAACAGGGAAATGTGTGCTCACCAAAGTGTTTCCTGCTATGATAGGAAAGATCTAGCACAAATTTGAAAGATCTCCTGTGGATGGTGAGATTCTCCAGGTGATCTTTTTTGTACATGATTTTGTGTTGATTATATTAAGCTCCACAACATTTCAAGGCCTCATGAAAGAGACCTGAATTTCCTCAAGGAGTTTGTCCCATGCATCCATTCGGGAAAGACCAAGTGGAACAAGATTGTCTCTTGCTGAGATTTTGACATAAATTTGGATAGACGTCCTATGGAACTTATCCATCAGCAACATATATGACTGGGATGCGCAATGAATTGGACCAAGTTGAACAGAGGAGAAGAGTGAGCTGGATTGCCCTTCAAGGGATTGCTAAGCTCCTCTAATGACCCTAAGCTTCTCATGAAAGCAAAGGCTCATCTTTTTAATATCAACATTCTGCCAGGGTATAGCAGCAAAACATAGACTATAATGGTCTCCAGTGGAGAGGAAAATGGTAGGTATGAGCTGGCTGTAACACATGACAAAAGAGGAACAGGAATAAAATATATCATCAAAGAATTATATGATAGGAAGAGAATGTGAGCATCATATAGTGAGAGTGAAAGGCTTACCTTTGTAATGTCAGGAGACAGCAAGGAAGGCCTCAGGCATGCTGGGGCAGGGGCTGGGAATGGGATGGTCTATGTCAAAAGTAGCATATGGTTAGGAAGAGCATAGGATAGAAAGCCACGGAAGGTTGTGGAACTTCCTCATTGGAAGAGACTTCCAAATTGATGAGGATCATAGATCAATTTGAATATTTTGTCTTAATATCTCCTTTGTATTTACCACATTCCACCCAATACTATACTTACTTGTGTATGTCATACTATTTCCCATCTCACTCCAAAGTATAAGGTCCTTGAGAAGCGAGACTATGCTAACCTTTTTAATCTTTGAACTCCCAGCCAAATATACTGCCTGCTACATAATGGATACTTGACAGGTATTAAATTCAATTACATCCATTAATCCTTATAATAATATTCCATTTTGGGGACACAGATTTATAATTTCATGCTGTAGGGATATGGAGCTCTCCAGTAATGAAACTCCCTCTGCCAACTCAAATCAGTCTTAATTCTACTACTTATAGTTTTAGAGGATCGCCTGTGACACTGAGTGGTTGAGTTGTCCGGGGTCATACAGTCAGTATGTATCAGAAATGGGACTGGAACCCAGGTTTTTATCCATTATGCAATATTCCCTCTCTATTCCCTAGTACATATAGAAATTCACAAGAACCTGTGTCAGTGACCAGCACCTACTTCTCAGACCAAGCTACATCTACTCCATAAAGCTGTTCACACCTTTCACCTAACCAAAAAGCCAAGAAGAAATCCCAGTATCCTGGATATACAAGTGTTCAAGAAAAAAATGAAATAAAATCACAGAGTAGGCAGCAGAATACATGTGAAACAACTCTCTTTCTATAAACAAATGTAGCCCCAAGCTTTTAAAGCTACAAATTAACCATAACAAAGACTTTGGTCAAGATGTATCGGGGAGAAGGCCTCTTTCCCAGAGGTATTGACACGCATCTTGGCTGAGGATGTTACACTTACCCAAGCTCCTAACCTCAGTTTGCTAACAAGGGCTACAGCCCAGAGATTCCTTTCACTGTTGAGCCAGTATTTCTATGCAGATTTCCACTATGCTACTTGGATACCATAGGAAATCTGTTTCAGACATCCCAGGGGAAGGAATAGCTGAAAGCCCAGTGATCGAGATGAACTTCTTAGCCTGGGAATTGAATAAACTTAAGAAAAATTGTCATCTTCCTAAAACAGATTGTGGAAATGTGGCTTGAAATATGGGGCAGCATTATTGTTGCTTCTTAGAGTGATGATGGCATCTTGGACCATAAACCCAGTCCCCAAAAGTAAAAGGTAGTTACTGAAGAGGAAAGAACTGTATTGTTGCTCCCTGCAGAAATGCCAGCAAATTTGTTCAGGCTGCTTACAAATTCAGGGAATTGGATTACCTTTGCTTATAGAACTTTACATAGGCTCAAATGAATAATTTTAAGCTTCCAGAAGGCAGTGTAAATGGGAGGTCATTTTGTTTCAGGAGGAATAAGGAAAGGCCTCCTGAGAAAGGTGAGATTTGTGCCAGAGAAGCTAAGAGTCAGAAAAGAGAGCACTCCAGGAGTAAGGCACAGCCAGGGCAAACACACAGAGGTGGGAGATGCATAATTGTATTAGAAGAACTGCAGATTGATAGTAGAGTGTGGAGGAAAAAAAGTGAAAAAAAAAGGCTTGATGGAAACACAGGAAGAAGGCAGATTGTAAAAGACTTTAAATTCCAAACAGAGGATTTTATATTTAATCTCTATGCGGATGATTCCCAGATCTTTATATCCAGGATTAGATATAACATGCTCCATTTGCTACTTAAAGCCCTTTACAAGCTGGCTACTTCCAACCTTTCCAATCTTTTTACACTGTATTTCTTTCTATGATCTAGGGTCTTCCTCCCAAGATTGCCTTCCATTTATACTGCATGTATTTTGTATGTATAAAATTATTCTGTGTTGTATCTCCCTCTAGAATGTTATCTCCTTGAGGGGGTTGGATTTGTATTTTTGCCTTTTCTTTGTATCCACAGTGCTTAGCACAATTCTTGGCACATAGTAATCACTTAATATATGCTTGTTGACTGACTGACAGATCCTAGAGGCAGTTAGTTGGAAGTCACTGGAATTCATTGAGTAGGGAGGTAACATGGTCAGATTTGTATTTTAGGAAGATCACTTTGGCAGCTGAGTATTAAGGAGAAAACACTTGAGGCAGGGTAATGAACACAGAGGCTGGTACAATGGTCTAGGACAGGGATGATGAGGTGGTAATGTGAGTGGAAATAAGGGTATTTACTAAGAGAGATGTGAAGGTGGAAACAAGATTTGACAAGAGATTGGATAGAGGAATTGATCTTGCGTCTCTCCCTTACAAATAACCTCCCATTTCCCAGAGGAAATAGGTCAAGGCTGTAAGAGGCCTTGGTGTGGTTGCTGCTGAGGATGGAAGAACTGGCTTTTTTCAGACCCCAGACCTTGCCCCCTCCTGACTGCTGGCAAGTTCCCTCTCTCCTGACCTTTCCTTCACCCACTCGCTCTCTGTCCCAGGCACATGTGGGATCTTCCTCTAACCTTAATCCATCTCCTCCCCTCCCCTTTGTTCTGCCCCAAGACTGCCAGAAGCATACCTTATCATTTCTGGCACATCTGACAACATGTTAGTTAGCATTTAATGATTTTTCATATCATATCCTACTCCCTTATCTGAAGTCCTGGAATTCATGTCTATACCTTCCATATTATTCCTCCCTTTGATTACGAGTTTTTGCAAAGAATGTCATGGGAAGGCACCCTCTTCATTAATAGAAGCATTAATGTTCTGTTTGAAGATTCTTTCCTGAGAAGGAAAAGGATGATGAAATAATTTTTAATTACTGGCTTTGATACTAAGACCCAAATCTATTCAAAGAGAACAAAGAGACTTCAGTGTTGCTAACACCATCAACCAGAACTATCAGACTTAGGCCAAACATGTACAAACAACTTGAATTAGGTCAATTAGAAAGATCTCTTAAAATATAACTAGAAAAATGCCTGGACTTTTCCGTGGCTGAGTTTCTAGTTACACATTTACAACCTTTAGTTTTTTCCCCCTTATAATGAAATTGTTGTCTTCTTTTAAATCTCTGCTTTATATAATTTTTAGTGTAATTGGGGGGGGGGGGTGGAAATCTAAGGCACTGCATTAATTTGTATTTATTGTCTGAAATATCATCTTCATTTAGTCAGGTATTACTTTCATGAGACCTCTCCAGATCACAGACTCAGTGTTCAAATGAACCTGGGAAGTCATTTGAGGTATCCCAAAAGTGAACTGAATTCTCTCAAGAGTATATACTCCATATGTAGTCATTTGGCCTTTATGTGAAGACCTTCAGTGGAGGTAGGGTACTAGGAGAAATCCACAGCTCCCAAGGCAGCTCATCCATATTTGTTAGTGATGTTTAAAAAGGCTTGAGAAGCATAGAGTCTGGCTAATTTGATTATTTTTCTTAATAAGGCCAGCACGTTATTTATAAAAGGATGGTCTTCTTAGACTAAAGACAATCTTGGTGGTAGGCTCACAATCTATATACCCTCTAAAGCAATGAAGCTAATGACAACATGCCACCCATGGACAGAGAAATTATCTCTACTCAGACCACCACAGCCTTGGGCTATCTAGACAAAAGGATCTGTCTCCACCAAAGCTTGAGTAGAACACAATGGACTTCTCCACTCTAGATTAAATTTTTTTCAAGGTGTGTGAGGTTGACCAAGATTGAGGTGAGTCAATGCAATCTCATTATCAGTAATGTTCTTCAAGAAAACTGAACTTTTTAAAATGAGGATCGTAGAAAAAGGGAGACCTCTGAATCTCCCCAACAAATTAGCTATTAACAATCATTTCTTTCATTAGAAAGATGTTACTTCTGTTGACCCAAAATGGGCACCTTTGCAATTAAATATGCGCTATTGCTCTACCCTGGTGTTTGTCAATAATTCTTTGTCCCTAGACTCAAAGACACTGATGACTTATGGAGAAGGAGTGGTAAAATCATTGGAAGTTTGGGGGAGCATGCCTTCTCAATGGGCATGAAGATACATGATGGGACAGAGGAGGTATGAAACCTTTATGCTGGTGTAGAGGTCAGTTCAAGATGTGGGATGAATTGATGCTTTCCACTGGAGTGAGATTTGATAATTACCAGGATAATGTCTACAAGTGAGTGACAGCTACTATTGCAATGGGATTAAAAGCTTCTAGTAGGTAACCTGGAGTAGCCCAGTGTCTGCTACTGGGCTGCTGCAGTCAGAGAATCTATTGGCCAATGACTGGGCCTGTCCTGAAATTGGCAGCCATTGAGAATACTATTGGTGGATGAGCAAGATCAGGGCTGTTTTCTTTCCCCACTCTTTCCCTGGTTTCCCCTAGTATAATCTGTGACATGGAGCTCAGATTTCAGACATGTGCATATCTTTCCCTATACCCTTTCCATGATCAGCAGGTATAGGTAGTTCCAGAATTTTCCTCTTTCTTTTTCTCCCTCTACTGAAGAAATAGGAAAGTAAGTTGGAGGAGGTCTGGGGGAGATGGCTTCACATAGGAACACAATGTTTTTCCTTATATTTTTACTATACTCAATAAACTGTGTAGATACAATATGTTGAATATCTAAGTCTTATAAATATGTGGGTCATTATCATTCAGAGAAGAATACAGAGCCTAAGTGTGCCCACAAGAACTATGAATGGTATGCATGTTTTTTTTTAAGATTTTGAACAAAATTCTGTATCATTCCTTTGCTAAATTCAGAATCCAACTAATGTGGGTTTGAACTGCTTAATGATGTCATTAGAAGGCTCATATTGTGACAGAGGGGGAGCGGTTTAAGCATTTGTAGGCTGAGTACCCTCTGGTGACAGAGGAATTCTGGAATCACTGGGAGATTATCCCAACTACTTGCCAGAGATGAACTGGTGTACCAAATGAGTTCAAGGAGAATACTAACTGGTGACAACTCAGATATTACACTCCCTAGATGGCATAGTAGATAGAATACCAGGACCTGGAGTCAGGAAAACTCATCTCCCTGAGTTCAAATCCAGCCTCAGACACTCACTAGCTGTGTGACCCTGGGCAAGTCATTTAACCCAGTTTGTCTCAGTTTCCTCAACTGGTAAATGAGCTGGAAAAGGAAATGGTAAACCACTCTAGTGATACTCTAAAAAAGATACTCTAGTATCTTTGTCAAGAAAACCCCAAATGGGGTCATGAAGAGTCAGACATGACTGAAACAACTGAAAAACAAAAAGAACAAATGTGCCAGGCTCTGTGCTAGGCACTGGAGGTACAAATATGGGAAAGAAAGACAGTCCCTGCCCTCAAAGAGTTTACAGTCTAATGGGGGAAGAAAAAACACCAAAGAAAGTGATGGGTATTGGGGGTGGGGTGGGAAGGAAAGTTACCCAGAAGTAGAGAATAGGGAATTAATGCCAACTTAGTCTTTGTTATTAGAAGTATAATGTACTTAAAGAGGGAAGAAGAACTGGACCTGGAGTCAAGAGAGACCTAGACCCAAATCCTACCTTGGATATTAACCGGCTGGCTGATCATGGGTAAATCACTGACTGTCTCTGAGTCTCAGTTTACTTACATGCTTCTGGACTCAGCCAACTATTTGCTAGCTAGAAAGGAAGCTCTGCTAGTACAGAGTGACAATCCTGTTGGCTCTTCTTTGGTCTGGGCTTCTTACTCTGGTCATTCCTCTGTAGGCTTCAGACTGAGCCAGAAGCTAGTATTGAGACCCTGTTCCATTCCTGGAGTCTAAGCAACATGGCTCCTTCTTGTTGTCAACAAGAGAACTTGTAAAATTCTCCTACTATTTTCCACCACATATTTGTATGAGTTACCATTTTCATTTTATTTTATCTTAAATCAAAATACAGAAATAAATTTGATGCAGAACAAGATTAAAACTGTGTATGTCTAGTATCAAGCCAAATATTGCAAATCTCTGTTTAGATTTTTGAAAAATTCAAAATCAAAATTATTTATATATGGTTATTCTATTATGTTAAATATTTTCTAAGTTATAACTTGTCTAATTAAAAACATTACTTATATTCAACAAAATTTGTAAAATAAATTAATATGAAGCAGGTAATAGTAAACATATAAGGTCTTGCTGTGTTACTTCTTTTAATTCTTACGGGATATCCCAAAAATATTAAAAAATTATTTTCTAATTAGTTTTATAATTTTATATTTAGAGTTTTCATAATTTTAGGTAGAATAACATTTTATATTTTATAATTATATAATGCAAATTTTAATTGGTGCTTTTGGGGGGAGTGGTTATCATTTGTGGTAAGCACTTAATGAATAAATATAAAAAAGAATGTTTTGTTTATTATATTAAGTTACCCTGGGGAATTTGTTCTTGCTGTTGAAAGGAGTTTGTGGAACAAAAAGTACTGAGAACTTCTATAAGCTATGAGTCCTAAAAATTAGAATTTTTTCAAGCAACCAAGACCAATGAATCATTAATACTTAGATGGTATTCTACAAAACTTGAAAGGAGCTGTTGCTGAAACAAAATGAAACAAAACAAGGTAGCCACCATTTCTTCCTTGAGCAACCTCAGGAAACTCAAGCTTCCTCCTATGAACCATAAGACTTAGAAAATACTGGAGAAAAGAGCCAATTTGCTGTCAGGGAGAACAAGTCTTTGTTTTGCCCTTTTGATATGTAGAATGTGGAAAGTTCATAGACCACAAAAAGGATGCTGGGAAAATAAGAAAAGTCATCAGAATCTAGAGACCCTGGCAACATTCTCCCAGGCTGTTGGTCAGTTGTTCGGTCAACAGCCTTTATTGAGCACCAGCTGCGTAAAGGACTGTGTCCTAAATCCTGGTATAGTCTTGGGACAGGGGGGGGGCAAGAGAAGACACAGAGGGACAAAGTGGGGACAAAATAAGTGAGAAATGATGCAGAATCAGGAATGTCCATTTCCTCCTATCCATATCCCTAAAACCCTGCCTGGGTGGGGAAACTAAGAACTTTGAGCCTCCAGTGATATGTTTGTTCTTCTTATATCAAAATGCCTTTCAGTTTCCTGGAGCAAATTATTAACACATTCCACAGAAGATGTGAGGGTGGAGACCTGCCCTTGGAGAAAAATAATAAATATAAAAAAGGGGCTGGCCAAAGAATGAACTTAAAAAAAGTCTAACGAAAAGCCCCATCACTTAAAATGATAGTGACTGGCCTGGTGCCAGGGTCCTTATGCCCAGGAAAGTATGGTTGGCTGGTTGTTTGTCTGGAGGCTGAAGTTTTCATGCTCTGGAATTTTCCATTTGAAAGCCCGGTGGTGTGGGAGGTAGGGGACCTTTGCAGGTTCAATAAGTCAAGGCAAATGGAACCCTGCTGGCTGAGTGAGCAGCGGGCCCTCTGATTGTAGGCAGTAAATCCTCTCCTTTCCAGATGAGGGAGAGGAGAACCCAGTCTTCAATACTCATAAGAGCAGAAACTAAACCAAAATATATAGCATAATGTCTCTGCTAATGGATGATTCCCCAGGGCAAATGTCTTAAGGCGATTGTTTCTGGAAAGCAAGCAAACCATATTTCTAGAGTGAATTGATTTGATTTAAAGGAAAACATTTTATACTTATCCGGCCCTAATGGGATGAATCTAGCTGGTCTGTCGTATTTAGTGGAGCTCTTACTACAAGAGAAAACAAAGAATTATTTATAGCTGTGGAGAACGAGGTCTCAATTTTCTAACTGTTTTTGTTTGCTGTGTATTGTGTTTCTAAGGAACAGTGAATACATGTTGTCACACATGTCATTTCAAGTTATTGTTACAGCCAGGAGTGCATGAACCAATTATTTCCTGTTTATTATTTATGATTCTTTTCAAATTTCTCTTTTTGAGTATGAGGAAGGTGTGGATAGAGTACCAAGACTGAGAATCCAAGTAGTACACCTTGGCCAAGGAGAAGTTTCCTGGATCTTTGTATAGTGGCAGAAAACCCCAATAGCAACTCTGTTTTCATGATTTGACTCCAACAGGATTTCCAGTTTTCTCTTCTGCACCATCTGGAGCCAATAGCTTGCCTCTACAATTGTAACTGGCCCTTCAAAAGATGGAGAGGATAAGTTATGGTAGACAAGAGAGATTGAGCCAGGAACCAAATAATGGTCAGAAGGTAAATTAAATGGTTAGAAAGTATTGAATATTGAAAAATAGAACAATTTTGAAAGATTTACCAATGTTGGTCACCTCAGAGATCAATCATGGTTCCAGAGGGCCATTGCTGAAGAATGTTGCCTACCTTCTGACACAGAAGTTATGGACTAAAATGCAGAATGAGACACACAATTTTAGAGATTACCAATATGGAAATTTGTCTTGCTTGATTATACTTATTTGTCATAAGGGTGTTCTTTTTTATTCTTTTTTTTTCCTTTGGTGGGGAGTGGGCTTTATAAATGCATGATCATTGAAAAAAATTTATTAACAACTTAGACATAAAGAGTGATGCCATAATCAAATTAGAGAAGAATGGAATAGTTTACCTGTCAGATATATGGAAAAGAGAAGAATTTAAGACCAAACAAGAAATACAGAGTATTATAAAATGTAAAATGTATAATTTTGATTATATTAAATTCAAAAGGTTTTGCAAAAATCCAAACCAATGTAACCAAAATTAAAAGGAAAGCAGAAAACTGAGGAAAAAAATTTTTACAGCAAGTATCTCTGATAGACTTCATCTCTCAAATATATAGAGAACTTAGTCAAATTTATAAAAAGTCATTCCCCAATTGACAAATGACCAAAGGATATAAACAGGTAATTTTCAGAAGAAGAACTCAAAGTTATCTATAGTCTTATTAAAAAAATACTCTAAATAACTATTGATTAGAGAAATGAAAATTAAAACAACTCTGAGGTACCACCTACACCTATCAAACTGTCTAATATGATAGAAAAGGAAAATGATAAATATTGGAGGGGATGTGGGAAAACTTGGACACTAATGTGTGGTTGGTGGAGTCGTAAACTGATGCAACCATTCTGGAGAACAATTTGGAGCTATGTCCAAAGGGTTATCAAATTGTGCACACCCTTTGATCTAGCAATATCACTATTGGGTCTGTATCCCAAAGAGATAAAAAAGGGGGGGGAGGACCTATTTGTACAAAAATATTTATAGTAGCTCTTTTGTGTTGGCCAGGAATTGGAAATTGAGGAGACATCCATCAATTGGGAAATGGCTAAACAAGTGGTGGTATATGATTGTAATGGGATATTATTGTGCTATAAGAAATGACAAGCAGGATGATTTCAGAAAAACCTGAAAAGTTTACATGAACTGATGCAGAGTAAAGTGAGCAGAACCAGTGGAACACTGTACACAGTAACAGAAATATTGTGTGATAAACAACAGTGAAAGACTTAGCTATTCTCAGTAATGCAATGATCCAAGGCAATTTCAAGGGACTCGATAAAAAATGCTATCTGCCTCCAGAGGAAGAACTGCTGGCATCTGAATACAGAATGAAGCATACTATTTTTCCACTTTTTTCCTTCTTTCATTTTTTTTTCACATTTTCTTCCATAAAATGGATAATATGGAAATATGTTTTACACACTTGCACATCTCAGGGAAGGGTGAGGGGAGGCAAGGAAGGATAGAATTTGAAACTCAAAACATTTATAAAAAACCCTGAATATTAACCTTTTTTAAACATGTGATTGAGGGAAAAAGTAAAAAAGAAATACTAAAATGTAATGATACAAGCCCTTTGTGTTAGAACACCAAAAGAACCTATTTATTTTTCCCCATCAAAGAATAACCCTTACCTTCCTGAGAAGCTTCCCTTGGGAGTATCTATAAAGAAGAGCACATTATTCGCTGATTCACTCAATTGGCCACAACTTTATTTCAGATCCTCATCACCCTTCACATACTGTTGGAATAGCTTTCTAATTCGTCTCTCTACCTTTAGTTTCTCTCCACTTCAATTCATGCTCTAGCCACCGGTGATTTTCCTAAAGTGCATATCTGACTATATCACTCCCCTACACATTAAAATCCAGTGGTTCTCTATTATCTCTAGGCTCAAATATAAATTCCTGTTTGATACTTGAAGCTCTTCACAACCTTCACAACCCTTTTCAGCCTCTTTTTACATTATGCCCTTCACAGCTGGTGGCACAGTGGTTAGAGTGCTGGGCCTGGAATCAAGAAGACCTGAGTTCAATTCTGGCTTCTGACATACTCCGCAGCTGTACGATCCCAGGCAAGTCATTTAACTTTTGTTTGCCTCAGTTTCCTCAAATGTAAAATGAAGATAGTACCTACCTTTCAGGATTATCGTAAAGAGCAAATATTATTTTGTAAACGGCTTAGCACAGTGCCTGGCACCTAGTAATGTTTAATAAATGCTTGTTTCCTGTTTCTTTCTTCCCTCCCTTCTTTCCTTCCATTTACTACACTGTATTGCCAAACTGACCTTCTTTCTGCTATGCTCCATCTCCCAACTTTGTGCCTTGGCAAAGGCTGCTCCTCTTGCCTATAATGCACACTCTCTTTACCTCTGTTTCTTGATTTTTAGGAATCAGCTCCAGTGCCACCTGCTGCATGAGGCCTTTCTGGATTCCCTTAGCTGCTACTGTCTTTCCCCCGAGATTAGCGTTATCTGTTTTGCATGTGTTTTTATATACCAACATGGTTGCATGTTGTCTCCCTTGTTAGAATGTAAGCTCCTTAAGACAAATAGGTTTCATTTTTGTCTTTGAATTCCCAGTGCCTAGAGCAAAGGACAGAGTCAGTGCCTACTAAATGCTTGTAAATTGATTGAGGGCAAGTAATGTATTTCAAAGTAATAATACTTGACAGTAAACTCTAATCAAATTGAGTTTCACTGACTACATGAGATGGGAAATAAAAATTTGCTTTGTAGAAAGGAAGGATAGAAGGAAGGAAGGAAATGGAAGAAGGAAGGAAAGGGAAGGAAGAAAGGAATGAAGGAAAAAGGAGGGAAAGAGGGAAGGAGGAAAAGAAGAAAAAAGAAGGCAGGGAAGGAAGATGGAAGGAAAGAAAAAACAAATATATTTTCACTGGATATATATACTTAGATGGAGACCATCAGTAATACACTGGAGGGCATTAAAAGGACACATGAAATTATTTATTGTGACTTCTCAGCCTCATATTGAAAATCAATCATTTATTTTTAACTTGTCCATATAATAGTAGAGTAATTCACTTTAAATGATTTTTTTTAGATTCTTGGTAGAATTATAAAATTTACATTGGAAAGTTTGCCCTCAAATTCTAGGCTCACAACAATTTCAAAACCACCCTATCACTTGCAGTCAAACTTTATGGTACAGAGTGACTCAGCTATTTCAAGCACACTTCTAATCACAGTTCCATCAATAAGTACTATAAGGCACAAGAGAAAATGGTATTTCCTGACAAGCAATATTTTTGTCACCATCAGGAGGAAATACTACATAAAAAGAATACTTTTCAAAGACCAGAAATTGGATCCATATGTTACATTAGTTCATGTAATAGTCATGCATTTGAGGACTTATGGGCTTTCCCTCATGAACTACATCTTCCAGAAAACTTTAGGCCAAAACATTATGAGACTTGAAGGTGACTTCCTAACAGCTTGGGCAAGGAATACAGATATCATTGGATGGATTGATTTTAAAAGTGAAGGTGAGGTGACTGGGATGCAGACTCTTGATGGCTTCAACAAGAAATGTAGTTCTCTCTGTTTTGGTCAGTAACTGTGGACAGAAAAGCTTTCCACTTCACTAGTAGCAATAGGCAGCAGGTGTGAGCAGCACGAAGGTGAGCCAGGCTTTGGCATACACCAATGGGTCAAAGGAGTTCCTGTCCGGCCAAGCTGATGAATGAACAATTCACAGGGTCTAGTGGGGTAGCAGGCAAGGTTTCTGTAGACATTTGAGCCAAAGGGAAGAATTACAGTCCCTATCTGGTGTAGACAGTTGTGAGAGACTCAACTTCCCCTCTCTGTCCTTGAATAGAGTCAGGAACTTTGAGTAAAACATCTGAACTTTTGTCTCTTTAACCTTGCAATGGGAGCTGATGGACTTAAGGTTTCATCTGGGTGGGGAGTGAAATAATTGCCACTTCAGAAATATACATATCATTTAGTTGCATTTTGTTGCCAATTTGTCCAACTAAATTAAACTGCTTACTAACATGATATTCTTTTGTATAGAGACTTTTAATTGACAAGGCACACTGAGATGGGAAGGAATGGAAATGGTGTGTGTGTGTGTGTGTGTGTGTGTGTGTGTGTGTGTGTGTGTGTGTAGACTGCTCCAGAGGTTAATAAGTTATACCCCTGCAAAAAGGATTCAGAAGGGGTAACAGCATTATGAGCATGGTATTGGATTGATTGGCAGTCATCTCTATCCATGGTCCTGATAGCTCACATAGGCCCATCTAGTATCCGGCTACCACAGCACCTTCATTACATACAGAAGCAAATACCATTCATTTCCTGGATTAAAAATTGTCCCTGATATTTCTAATGACTAGGTGGCAATGAAAATAGGAGTCCAAAGCTAAAGATGGTTACTAGTACTAGTACTAATGACAATGTGTATACCAATCCCATTGAAACATGTTACACATGGGAGAAGATGAATTATACTAGATTTCATTTTTTCCTGAAGGATTTTATTCACTTTACAATCAGATAGGCATTTAGTTAATACACTTTTTAATATGGTGTCTCATTACATAGCATGGCTGTTGACCGTGAATACATCTTTGGTATGAGGTTTGATTTTATCAAAGTACCTTGGTAGAATGTTGACCATAAAGAAGAATACTATCTTGTCCAAAACATGGAAGTTTTTCAGAACAAATACAAGTCCTTTCTTTGCAAGTCCCCAGAAGTATTGGTTTAGAATATGACATAGTCTCTCTCAATGGGTTAGAGTTTTGTTGAAAATTTCTCTTTTTAAAAAATTATTATTTTTGTTTCCTTCTCCCCACCCCCAAAGGATGATTTTCTGGATGGAGGAGGAAGAGCACCTTCATAAATGGTAATATAAAATGAAATACATAAATAAAATTAAACAAAGAAATGCTTTGGACAAAAATTGAGAAAAGAATAGTTCTTCAAAGAGTTAGCTCTACCACTGAGTTACAGTGGTGAGATTGCCCAGAATTGAACATTAAAATTTTATTACCCTAAGTAAGGGAAAGGAACTATTTCTTTTAATGTTAGCCTCAAAATTAGCCATATAAAAATTGCATCATGGACTATAACTGAGTGATGGTTATCATAGGTCCAAATCTTTCCCTCACCAAAAATTCTATAATACATGATAACTGGAAATCCAGTAGAAGTTTGAAGACTTCTAATGATTAAGGCTTGCTACTGCATAAGATAACTCATTCCACTTTTGGTTAGCTACTTGTAATAAAATTATCCCTCATATGGAGTCTAAATCTGTCCTTCTGCAATTTCTGACCACTAGTCACGATTTTACCCTCTTGTAGAACAAATCTAATCTCTCCTCCATATCAATGCCCTTCAAATACTTGAAGACATCTACCCTGTCCTCAGTAAAAAATGTAATTTTCTTATAGACAATCACAAAGAAAGCATCCCTTAAAATACAATTGCTCCATAGAAGCAAATAATGAGAATTTGGTGTTTTAGGTGTTATAACACGAGGGATGTTTCTTGAAATTGTTTTGTTGACATTCTTCTATATCTGTTTCAGCCTCTGTTTTACATGAAGTCTCCCTTCAACATGTATCGGCTAATACTTGTTTGATCCAGTCAGATACTAGCAATTGGGCATCCCTCCTTTCAAATCATTCTCTCAATCTTTCTGGGAATGCTTATGGTACAGAGAATTCATTACTCAATGGGAATTTTTCAGATGCCAGCTACGTGGCAGGCACTTTGCTAGGAACAAGAAATACAGATTCAAAGAATAAAGTGATCCCTGAAAAGATTTTAGATCCACTCTGAGGAGTCGTTGTTCTTCAGTGATTTCAGTTGTGTCCAACTCTTCATGACCTCATTTGGCGTTTTCTTGACAAAAATATTGGAGTGGTTTGCCATTTCCTTCTCCAGCTCATTTTACAGATGAAGAAATTCTTAATTAAGAAAACTGAGGCAAACAGGGTTGAGTGACTTGTCCAGGGTCACACAGATAGTAAGTGTCTGAGGCTAGATTTGAACTCAAGAAGATGTCTTCCTGACTCCAGGCCCAGCATTCTATTCATGGTGCCATCTAGCAACAACAACCATAGTTAGTTGAGAAGAGATTCAATGCATAGTTTGAAACACTTGAATATAACAATCCACTTGAGGAAAGGGAAAAAGAACAATCTGCAAAATGTTCTGAATTGGTTTATTCAACTTGACATAGATAGGCTCTGCTCTGACCTGAAGCTCCCCTTCCCCCATCCCTCAGCAAGCCTGGGAAAGTTGTTAGTTGAAGATGGGAAAATTCTGAGTTGAGATGACTTAGAAACACCAGAAAAGGAAACAATGGATAGAGTGGGATCTCATCCACAAGCAACGTCTGTATTGTTTCTGCATTCATGCTGCAGCTGTTCTACTAGAATAGTGATGCCAATGCTGGGTGTGGGTGTATTCTTTCTTGTCACTGACTGTGATAATGGCTCTGTTTTTAAACACTTTGGACTTCGTCATCTCCTTGTGCATTATCTTTCTTAAATATGCTATTTTGGATGACCTTCAGCTACAACCAGACCCTCCCCTTCTGAACAGTTGCCTCATAGCTTATGTTGAAATTTAAAATTTCAGCTGTAGGGGTAGAGAAAGAAGCTTTAGAAAACTTATTTTCTCCCCTTTTAACTCCCTTCAGTCCATCCATCACACTCATCTTTTCTTGCTTTCTGAGCAAGACTGATTTGGACCAACAGATCTCCAACTAAAAGCAACCCCAAGATCTGTTCATTTCCAGATATTAAGTGCCTTGTTTATAGGAGAACAATACCATATATTCCAGCTTCTTGAAATGAAATCTTGAAATCATTTTATTTCAGTATTGTACTTTTCAACAAACTGATTACTCAGGCATGCGGAGGTAGATTCAATTGTTCACAAATAAAATACATTTTTTCAAGTTAAGCTATATTTGTACCTCATACCTAAATTCTCAAGATAATCTTAAGTCAGAGTAATAAATTCAGTAAATGTTAAGTGCCTACTAATATTTTTAATTTATTTTTATTTTTAGCTTGCAACACTTAGTTCCACAAGTTTTTGAGTTCCAAATTTTCTTCCCCTCCTTCTCCTCTCCCCCTGCCAAGACTGCATGAATCTGATATAGGTTCTACGATACTTTCACATTAAATTTATTTTAACAATAGTCAAGTTGTAAAGAAGAATTATAACTAATGGATGAGCCATGAGAAAGAAGAAACAAAACCAAAAAAGGGAAAAAAAGAGAGAGCAAATAGTTTGCCATCAATCTGCTTTTAGACTCTGTAATTCCTTCTCTGCATGTGGATAGCTTTTTCCATCATGAGTCCTTTGGAGCTGTCTTAGAATCTTGCATTGATAAGAAGAGCCAGGTCTATCAAAGTTAGTCATCACAGATACAGTGTGTCTGTAATCATGTATAATGTTCTCCTGGCTTTGCTCCTCTCACTCAGCATAAGATCATATAAGTCTTTCCAGGTTATTATGAAGTCCATCTGCTCCTCATTTCTTATAGCACAGTAGTATTCCATTGCATTCATTTACCACAACTTGTTTAACCATTTCCCAATTGATGAGCATCCCCTTGATTTCCAATTCTTGGCCGCCACAAAAAGAGCTGTTATAAATATTTTTGAACATATGGATCCTTTTTCCTACTTGTATGATCTCTTTGGGATACAGCCCTAGAAGTGGTATTGCTGGGTCAAAGGGTATGTACATTTTTATAGCCCTTTGGGCATAGTTCCAAATTGCTCTCCAGAATGGTTGGATCAATTCACAACTCTACCAATAATGCATTAGTGTCCAAATTTTCTCACATCTTCTCCAGCATTTATCATTTTCCTGTGTTGTTATGTTAGCAAGTCTGAAAGGAGAGATGTGGTACCTAAGAGTTGTTTTGATTTAGATTTCTCTAATCAATAGTTATTTAGAGCATTTTTTCATAGGATGATAGATATCTTTAATTTAGTCCTCTGAAAACTGCCTGTTCATATCCTTTGACCATTTCTCAATTGGGGAATGACTTGTATTCTTATAAATTTGACTCAGTTCCCTGCATATTTTAGAGATGAGGCCTTTATCAGAGACACTAGTTGTAAAAATTCTATCCCAGTTTTCGGCTTCCCTCCTAATCTTGGTTGCATTGGCTTTGTTTGTACAAAAACTTTTCAATTTAATGTAATCAAAATTATCCATTTTGCATTTTGTAATGCTCTCTATCTCTTGTTTGGTCATAAATTCTTTATTTTGGTATACAGTGTAAGATATTGGTCTATGCCCAGTTTCTGCCATACTGTTTTCCAGTTTTCCCAGTAGTTTTTGTGGAATAGTGAATTCTTATCCCAGAAGCTGGAGTCTTTGGGTTTATCACAGAGCAGATTACTATAATCATTGGCTGTTGCATCTTGTGTACCTAACCTATTCCACTGATCCACCGCTCTGTTTCTTAGCCAGTACCAAGTAGTTTTGATGACTGCTGCTTTATAAGACAGTTTAAGTGCCTACTAATATGCAAGATGTGGTACTGGGTGCTAGGGATACAAAGAAAAAAAAATAAACCAAGGAGTCTTTGCCCTCAGGGAGTTTACATTCTATTGGAAAGATACCACCATGAACACAGATGAATAAATTCAAGATAAATTGGAGAAGAGAAAAAGCACTAACTATTGTTAAATAAGGGGGTCAGGGAAGGCTTCTTAGAAGAGGTAGCACAGGAGCTGAATCTTGAAAAAAAGAAAGAATTCATGGGATCATGACTCCAGAGCTAGGCTATCTAGTTTAATCCCCTCATCTCCCAAACGAGGAAAGCCTAGTGAGGATACATGACTTGTCCACAGATAATAAGTAGCAGAGGCAAGATTTGAATCTAAAGCCATCACCTTTTTCCTTCCTGTGTCCTAATCCAATCTCCCTGTTGTTAGATCTTTTTTAGGAACCTAGAATAATTTTGATGCAGGCAAGGGATTTGTACCTGTGGAATTGAAGATGGAGTAAATTATACATGGTAGAGCCAGATTAGCTATTTAACTATGAATTCACAAATGAGTAGAGCTAGATGAACATCTCAACAAAAAGGTTATTTGCTCTGGGGGCCAAGTCTCCTTTTTTGTGCTAACAAATTTCACTTTGATGGAACAAGAGAAACTCTCCTTTTTTTGTTTTAAATTAATTTGAACACCATCCATGTATAATATCTTCTTATTTTCATGTCCCTTTATATTTTAAATTTTAATTTATTGTAGTGTGCCCCTTCTGACTACTTCTGATTACTTTCTAAATAGTTCCAAGGCATCCCTTTGATAATATGTTCTAGAAATTTGCCAGGAATACAGGTTTGCTGCCTATCTTCTCTGTTTCTGTTTCTGTCTCTTTCTCTGTCTTTGTTTCTGTGTCTCTCTGTCTTTGTCTCTCTGTGTCTCTCTCTGTGTCTCTGTGTCTACCTCTGTCTCTGTGTCTATCTCTGTCTCTTTTGTTTGTTTCCTCAAGTGATTTTGCAACTTACATTGCTCTTTTTATTAGGAGAAATAGCTTTTCCTGACATTTTGAACGTATCATGTGCTTCAGAGATGTTTTAATCAGATTTCAGTCTACTGCTGTAAGTTGGATAAGCCAAGTATATAGCATGACAAAGAATCATATACAATCTTTTTCTTTAATAATAGCTTTTTCTTTAATAATAGCTTATTTGTTATGTAATTTTTTTAATAAGTGAACGGTAATGGGAAAAAAAGACTGGATTTGGGGTTATTATACCTAGCTCCAACATTTACTAAATGTGTGACCTGACTTTGGGTAAGCATTTAACTTCTCTAGGTCTCAGTTTCTTCATCTGAAAAATGAGAGAGGTTGTACAAGATAGATGACCTCTAGGGTCCCTTCCATCTTAAATCTATGATCCTAACCCTCTTCCCTCTTTTAAAAAAAGAGGACATTTGTCTTTTTTCCAATATTTTGGCTCCTTTCCTCTCCCCAAGGTATTTTATGAACAGCATCTCAATAATTATACTTGCCTTTCGTGATTCCAATACTTGTTTGGGTTTGCAGTGACTTGTACTTGTTGAAGACAACTAACTTCTGTCTTACCATCTCATCACTTACCTTGGATCTTTAAATAGATGAAGTCTGGTGTTCCAGGTGAGGATGGTAACTGCTGTTCTAAATCCTGACAGAGGACAAGAACAAGAACCTTGGCTTGAGTGATAGTGCAAGGATACAAACAAATATACCACCTATGAAATATTCAGGTAGTGAACTTAAGTCAGCATGAGAATGTGTTGCTAAGAGAAAGTATTACTGAACATCCATTGCTGGAGGTCTTAAGAAAAATACTCCTATAAGAAGATGGAGGTGCACTTCAACATGATACCATAAAAGTTATTTTAGCCTTATGAGATTACAAATGTATGTGCAGGTATATAGAAATCCTTTAACTGTGGCCAGTGTGGAAATCTCTGCCCTATACTGACAACAAAATATAGCTTTTGGTTGACCAGACGAAAGCCAACAGTTTCCAAATATGACAATTTTGGGGGGGAGGGGGGAATTTTCAGAGACTCAATTGCTCTCTTGACCCTTCTTGAGTTAAGAGACCCCTGGGTTTGGAGGCAGATTCCCTGGGTTCAACTCTTGGCTCTAACACTAATTACTTGTATAATCTTGAGGAAATCACCTCACTTGTCTGGCCACCACTTTCCTCATTTGTGAAATTGGGAGGTTGGATTAGAAAGGCTTGAAGTTAAGCCTCTTCCAGGTGTAGATCTCTGATTTTATGATCCAATAAGTAGAAAGAAGAGCCCAATTAGGAGTTCATGCAACAACTACTTCAGTCTGATGGACCAACAGAGCTCACTCTCAACAACTCTTTGAGATTTCACTGGTGTCCTCTCACATAACATTGTTTCTATTTTCCCTCACCCAAGTTTTCTTTTAGAATTCTATGGCTTCCTCCTGAATTCTTCAAAGGGTGCAGTGTGATGTGTCCTGCCATGTGTTTTATGTATATTAAGCATAATATAAATGCTTATTAGCAAGATCAAGGAACATCAGCTGTAACAACAATGCTACTTGCCACTACTGTGGCTGTGTAAGACCAATAACACTGGCACACAGGAGGGCTGCTAGCACAGATTCTTTGGTCTGCTTCTCTAAGGAAAGCAACTTTAAGGGGTTTACAATCTCACTTTAATTAAGCATACATATATCATTCACTTGATTCAAGGGGAAAAGTCAACACCCTGAACTTTAGAGAAAATACAAACAGAAATTACAAGCAGATAAAAATAACACAAAACAACAGATAGGTTTCTGTCTGACCGTGGCAATACATACAATTATGAGAGAGATAAACACCAACATCTAGGTTTTCAAAGCTGGGGGGCTCCTTAATGGCTACCCAGAGTCTCATCTGGTCAAATCACATGATACTCTTCCAGTGAGTAAGCCCCAAACAAAATGTTAACCTTAGAGTATATATACACTTCTTCAGGGTCAGAGTGCTTCACACCTCTTGAGGGCTTCACACCTCTTGTGACCTTATTAGCAAAAGGGCCTTCCGACAAAACAAAGGCAAGATTCAATCAAAGGTGCTCGATTGTCTTGATACTGAGAAGCACTCCAAAAGGAAAAAAAAAAACAGTAAAAAAGTCCCACTTCACTTGCCCTTACATCAGCCCAGCAATTTGGTTTACATCAGCCTTAGGAGATATTGTGGCATTTCATACT
The DNA here is from genome assembly GCF_011100635.1 of Trichosurus vulpecula. Taxonomy (NCBI): domain Eukaryota; kingdom Metazoa; phylum Chordata; class Mammalia; order Diprotodontia; family Phalangeridae; genus Trichosurus; species Trichosurus vulpecula. The sequence goes on from NC_050573.1 coordinate 420,008,816, forward strand.
CATGGACACTGGTTATGCTGTGTGCTTTAAATAGGAAGAGGATTCTTGCAAATAGAACTTTTCCAGACATATGCTTTGCTTATTCTGAACTTCCAAAAAATGCAATAGCCTCTGGAGCTGTGACTTTTCAAGTAGAATTCCAAATAATAATATTCGCTAGTAGGGAAAAGGCAGAGTAAAGAATACATTGAGTTAAACTTATAAAGCATTTTGCCCAATGTTTTGTCTCGGATAACCAATGAATCAATCAATACACATTTATTTATAAAGTGCCTACTATGTTTCAAGTCCTTATTGGAGAACATCACTTTCTTTCCATATTGTTACCTCAGAAGATTAAGGAAATGTCTCCAAATAACCCTGTTGTATTGAATGAAAAGTCCAGGAGAAATAATTTCTGGCTAATTATAACCAGTTTATTAATTATGGCAAGCAAATAATCAATAAAATGAGGTCAGTAGCCTTCCTGGAAGCCAAAGATGCCCTCCTGGAGAATAATGCTTAAATACCCCTGGAAGAGTGGGTGTTCCCAGCAGGCAGAAATCAACTCTGACTGGTTAACAAATAATGAAAAAAATGAATAGTATTATGAGAGGTGGGCTTATTCTAATGAGGGGCTGGAGAGGTGACTGTTCATGTCACTTTTGGACAAAGAAACTTACCTCCACATCCAGATCATTCTATCTCCAGCAATCTATATAAAAGGATCTATCCTCCACCCAGACTACTTTGTCGAACAATGGACTTGAATTTACCTAGATTAGATCCTCTTTACCCTTTAATAAGAAATAAGCTTTCCCAGTTGGTTGGGGTCGCATCCAAGACTGAGGAGAATGTTAACCCAGTTTCATAAGCAGCCCTATCCTTCAGAGGCTGCTTTGGCTTAATCTCTACATGAGGAAATAGGAAAGGAAAACAACCTGAATTCCCCCTGATATTAATTGGTTATTAGTGATCATTTCTCTCGCTATATCAATTATTCATGAAGGGAGAACATTAAGATTACCTAGGGGCAAAAAGAACACAGTGTAATCCCCACACAGCAAGGGCCCTTAACCTGGAGTTCATGAATAGATTTCAGGGAATCTGTGAATTTGGATGGGAAAAATACATATGTATATATGTGTGTGTATATATATATATATATATATATATATATATATATATATATATATATATACATATATGTCTTTATTTTCACTAAACTCAAATTGAAATTTAGCATTTCCTTTCATTACAAATGCAGGCAACAAGCCACAGTAGTATTAAGCTTCATTGCTAAAGGGGTCTGTAATGCAAAAAAAAACAGATTAAGGGCTTCTGTTAGTATCAGAACAGAGCTGTAGGAATTCTGGACTCAGATTGAGGTCTAGGAAAGTGATATAAGGAGGTAAAGGGGGGAAAAACACAAACAAAGATATAGAATCTAAGAGGAAGGGGTGCCTGTCAGCTACAAAATGGCTGAACAAATTGTAGTATGGGAATGGAATGGAATATTATTGTACCATAAGAAATGATGAAAAAGAAAATTTCAGAGGATTTTGGGTATTATGAACTGATGCAGAGTGTATCTCTCACTTTTGTCTCATTCTTTCCTTTCCCCTTCCCTTCCCTTTCCTTTCCCCTTTCCTTTCCTTTCCCTTTTCCCTCTTTCCTCCTTTCTTCTTTTCCTTCATTGTTCCCCCCATGTGCCTCAGGTAGAAGGAAGGTGAGGTCAGTTGGTGACCAACACATAGTAAAGTGTATCAAGTCAAATGACCCTTTAGTTCTAGATACTCAGGGAGGTTTGAGTTGATTTTAAACTCTTTAAGAGGGTTTGAATTATTCTATAATAGGTCCAATGGTATGGTTCAGTCTAGAGACTCTGGACTCCCCAGATCCTATCAAAGAACATGTATGTGAGGAGATGTGACCAAGGGTTAGTCTGAAACTGAGTCTAGCCTGATGATAACAAAAGTAAACTTCATGGACTAGCTGAGGAGTGGACTTAACCCAAACCCAAAGAGTTGAGTGAGAATTGATCTGGATTCAAGAATACACGGAGTTAAAAATTCTCTCCATATGCAGAGTTATTTATTCCAAGGGAGGGCTTTCACTTATGGGTGTGAAATGTGTATTAGCTGGTAGTGATAGAGATGTAAAAATAAAAAAGAAAGAAAAGAGCATCAATAAAACATCAAAAATACATGAAAGAAAACCAAATGTTCAGAAGAAGACACAGAGTAATTTTATTATTATCCTGTTAAATTTCATATAACCCAGGCTTTCGGGGCATGCCCAGTTTTTGTAACATGGTTTCTATTGCATCCCCTACCACATGGGTTGGGGTACCTTCTTTTGATAAGCACCTATGTCTTTAAAACTGGCAAGATTGAGCCTATTGCATAGTGCACAGAAATCTCCAGAAGCAAAAAAAAAAAAAAATGGGAAAAGCTCAGCTATAAGCAAGCCTCATGGATCTTGGAGATGGCAAAATGAAACAGAACAAAGATGTTTTTTGTCTTATTGCACTGTCCAAGCCCCAACCAAGTCAAGTCAACAAGCATTTATAAAACTCTTACTCTTACACTGTGCTAAGATCATACTACAAAAATGCTTATCTCATTATTTGAAAACAACTTATGGAAAAAGAAAGTATTCAGAACAACTCAATCACATATTGAAAACTTCAAATAAAATGGAGTCAGTTGACAAACTTATTCTTATCTTATTAACTCAATAAAACATACTCATAGGATCCTATATGCAACTAATGTCTAAAATTTTTTGTGTTTAAATTGTTAAATAATGCTTCTATCAATTTATTAGTGTATTTGTAAGGGGAATTTTTAAAAGAATTGTATAGGGAAGAGATTCCTTTTTCAAATAATATTTTCCCCCAATTACATGTAAAATCAGTTTTTAACATTCATTTTAAAAAATTTTGAGTTCCAATTTTTTTTCCTTCCCTCCCTTCCCTCCCCCACCCCAGAAGAGATCCTGAACTTTTGTTATGCACCCCTTTGGAAGTCTGGTGACCCCTCCTCAGAATAATGCTTTCAAACCTATAAAATAAAATGAATAGGATTCCAAAAGAAACCAATTACATTGAAGTATAATTGTCAAAATATAAAAAAGCCAGGTTCATTGTTTCCATGTTAAGAACCCGTACATAAGTAATATGGAATTGTAAATCCCTAGGTTCATTTTGTATTCATAAATCCATGATTCTACCATGTTTGTTTCTTTTTCCCAATTAATAAAAGAAGTATACAATAAAGGAAAGTGGTCAAAGATCAGTTGTGGTAAAAGGAGATGGTGGCTGGTTGATAGGCAAGCATCCAAGATTTAACTCAAATAATTTTTTTCTGAGGGAGGCCTTTCCCGTCCTCCCAGCCCCTCCACTGCACCACCCACTGCTAGTGCCATCTCTCTCCAATTACCTTCTATCTATTCTCTCCACTGGACCCAAATGTCTCTGGAGGAGAGAGTGAGGCTGGTGACTTTGCACAGCTCTTCCTCACTTAAATCCAATTCACTTGACTGTCATGGCATCACCTTCCTGATGTCATGGTCCTCTTTGAGAATGAAGGACAAACAACAACAACCCTATATTTATATCTTCTGTCTACATTTTTGTTTACATGTTGTCTGTCCCATTAGAATGTAAACTTCTTGAAAACAAGGAACATATTTTAGGGGAGATAGGGGCTGGGTATTTCCAACACTTAGCACAATGCCTGGCACATAGTAATTTCCTAATAAATTTTTATGCACTGGCTGACTAAAAAAAAAAAAACAGGGCACCTTAGTTGCTGGGCCAGCAAGAGGCAGCTTTGGGGAATAGCCCTGAGGACAATATCAATCTTTTCCCCAATCTGAGGCTGCTAGTAGGTAAAATCAGGAAGAGCCAGAGCCTTTGGCTGATTTTGCTTTTAGCTGGTCCAATATAGTTCAGTTGCAGTGATGATAAACCTTGAGGATGGGAGAACAAGAGAGTTTGTGGTGGTGCAGTATAACTTTGGGATTATTTTGTTCCTTCTGGCTTTCTCTGTACGCCTCTGTATTCTACTGTGTTGGATGTAAGTGTCCCTAAGGGTGGAGGAGAAATGATCTTGGATTGCAGGCCATTCTATGAACTCCTTAAAGTCTTGGACTGAGAGAACAAAAGAGGGTTTGAGCAAGGATGACTCTGTCAATGTCAATGACTATAAGGTAAATGGGGAATAAGATCTTCCCCACCCATCAATAGGCCTCATATGGAGCCCACTAAGGGAAGCTTGCTTGTTTATGGGAAAGCTTACACACCTTTTGTTAATTTCTAATTAGGCACTGAGACTAAAGAGTATATATTGTGAGAGGTGAGTTTTTGCTTTGGGGCTCGCTTATGAGAAAGATATTGTGATTCCCTGGTCGAGATCCTGAGTGGCCGTATGTTCAGAGCTCCCCGACTCCTCAGAGGTAAAGGCTCTCTTGATCCAGTGGTGGATGTAAAGCTTTTATTCAGGCAGTAGAGCCCTGGTCTTTATTGCTGGTCTTTATTTCTCTTCTAAGTATTTCCTGTGTTTGTATTTTATGTGATTAAAAAAGAAAGATTGGTCCTCTTCCAGCCTCCAGCCTAGGAGCATTTGGTCCCTGGGCTGCTCCACCCCTGGAGAAGATGGTGCTGCAAGCGGGCCAGAAGCGTGTGAGCCGTGGCCTCGTCCTTGTGGGTGGTGGTCGGGGCTGAGACCCCTGGGTCCCTGGTCTCCCTCACAGCCACCCCAGTGCGCCTCCGGGCCCACCCTAGCCCATGCTCCTCTCCCTTCCTAGTGGCCGCGGCCTCCTGGGACCTCTGCACCAGCGCCCTGCAACTCGCCGTTCGAAAGTTCACAGACAAGCATGAATGGATATCAGCTGAAAATGGTATTGGAACAGTGGTAATCAGCAATTTTGCACAGGAAGCATTGGGAGATATAGTTTACTGTAGTCTTCCAGAAGTTGGAACAAAATTGAACAAACAAGATGAGTTTGGAGCTTTGGAAAGTGTGACAGCTGCCAGTGAACTCTATTCTCCACTAACAGGAGAAGTAACTGAAATTAATGTAGCTCTTGCAGAAGACCCAGGACTTGTCAACAAATCTTGTTATGAAGATGATTGGCTGATCAAGATGACTCTGAGCAACCCATCAGAACTTGATGAGCTGATGAGTGAGGATGCATATGAGAGATACCTAAAATCTATTGAGGATTGAACACTGGATCCCCAAATAAATTAGCATAAGAATACAGCCCAGTATAGTTTTGTCCTAAACTAGTGGTATATGGAGGGTTAGCAATTTTAACACTTCTGAAACAACACCATGGCATGGAATAAAATCTTAACTACTCAGAAATGACTGGATAAAAATGCTTTTTGCTATTTGCACCTTTTGCACAACTTCTTCCTTGTAATTTCAAGTTAGTGTCTCTCTAGTTCTGAATTCATTGCATCATGTGTGGTAAAAATGGATTTTAAGACCATGTACTTCAGAGCTAGAATTTTATCTGTAAAAAGCCTTAAATCAGTAATGTAATGGCCAACTTCATCCATTACTAATATTATTCAAAATACATTTGGCTTTCTGTCCATGGGAATAATTTACTGAGATTGGTTAACTGAATGGTGTCAGACGCAGTATAATACCAACTTAATTTTTTAACAAACTGCTTGGCTGAAGCTATTTTATACAGATGAGGCTTCAACCTTGCAGCAGAATAGGTAATGAAATTTAATAAACTTTTTAAACACTCTGAAAAAAAAGAAAGATTGTTGATCCCCGAAACAGCTGTCTTTCCTTAGTAGAGCAGATAAAAGAACTTGCACTAGCAGCCATCCTGGGTATGACAGTGTGGTGGCCGTTACAATGACCGGTCTTTGACAATACCCTTGATGTTCTCCCTTCTTGCTCAGATGTGCCTCTGTTAGAGGCTGCACAATTCTGGCAGTCAAAGGTTGTGAAATGCTCCCTTATAATCATGAAATGAAGATGGAAACTGAATTGTCCGCTTATTGCCTCAGCAAGTTTTAACATTTTCCTTTCCATTTTCCCCCTTTGCTTTTTGCTTCAGTCTAATATTTCCATTCTTTCCTATTGACTGACAAGTTAAATGTGCACTTTCAGTTGGGAGCTGGGTTCACTGCTCTCTGTGATTCCCAGGTGTCCTGAGGTACTGTGCGTCTTCTTTAAACGACTTTGATGTGAAATACTTGCATACTTATTGCACACTCCAGTGTACATTTTTGTGTCTTTATCACATCAAAATTCAACCATTCAACCCTCATTGAGCATTTTAACAACTACTGGGTAATGATTACTACTTAATGGACTACGTGTTCCATGTATGTACAGGGACTGTATCTTAACTAAGTGATTTCTCTCGCACAGCACCGAGCCCTCTGGCCTGCACACAGCGAATCGAATGGGGTTGGTTTTTCTTGTTGCGGTGCTGTCCACTCCTCCACTTGATCACAAACAGAGGTTGAGTAATGCAGTGGCTTGGAGTGAGATGAGAAAGGTTTGAATATTGGCTCAGGCACACACTACTTGTCTGTCCTTGGTAAAGTTTCTTAAATTCTCTACACAGGCTTTCTCCTCTGTAAAGTGCATGTTTGGACTATATAATCTCTAAGATCCTTCCTAGACGTAGACCCTAAGAAACATATAAAGCAATAGAGAATGAAAACAAAACAAAAGCTTCTTATGTTCTCTATAATTTATACAAAAGTGCCATCATCACATATAAAAAAGTTGTCCATGTCATTCAACCCCTTGTCTCTAACAAGGCTGACTGAGCTTCCTGTGCTTTTGACTTTCTCATTCCCAGCGTCTGGCTCTCGTATTTTGACTGTCTTAATAATAACTGCAGCTTACAGAGCGCTTTAAGGTTTGCAAAGCGCTTTACAAATATTACCTTCATTTGATCTTCACAGCGACCCTGAGAGGCAGGCTCTATATTATTCCCATTTTGACTAAGAGTTAGAGAGATTAAGTGATTTGTCCAGGGTCACATAGCTAATAAGCATCTGAGGCTGGATTTGAACTCAAGTCTTCCTGATTCCAGGTCCAGTGCTCTCTTTACTGTACCACCTAGCTGTCTTGTCCTGTTTAAGCCAATTCTTTCAGTATCTCGCTCCTTTCAATCTGGCTTGAGTTTTGTTTTTATTCCTGCCTGTTTTCTCACTTGCCGCATTCCTGCACCTAGCTCTGTCCCTGCCCCCCTGCCCTGGCACTATATTTTATTCTCTTGCAATAGATTTCAGTCAGATCCAAGCCTTAACACATAGCCAGCCATTGCCCTTTCATCTCCTCTAAGGCAGGGAATTGGTGGTCTGCCCCCACCCCAATTTGGTAAAGTGCAAGTGATCACATTAAGGAATAAGTAATCAATAAGAACTTGTCTGCTACACTCCATTCTACCCCCAGCTGGGGCTTTAGTGTAACAGGTTCCAGAAGTCTTAATTGAAAGGAATGAATCTCAAATGGCAGAATTTCAGGCATCACTTAGCTAGGTTGCAGGTGATTTTTGTGAGGGGAATCATCTCATTGTCCTGAAAATCACACCATATGAATCACCTCCTACTCTCTCTAATGTATAAGCCTGGCTATGGGGTGAGGGCTTTTTGTCCAAGCCAAAGAAAATTCCTAGGATCCTTGCTGGCAGCCACAGTACAGGTCTTTTCTGTGACTGTCCCTGTACTTTTGTCTCCAGTAGCTTCTTGTCAAGATGGGCACCCATGACAATGCCCATGTGGCTGACAAATGAACTCTTTCTATGAAAAGAGCAAGCAGGATTTCCGAGATTGCCCCCACGCTAGTGTTCTGCCTGCACTCTGTCAATCTGCCTGATGCAGCCTCTCTATAGGGACGATTACTGTTTTAAGTAGAAAACAATTCCAGCAGAAAACACAAGGAGGTTGCTGGTTTTTTTTCTTTTTGTTTTGTTTTTTCCTTCCAGTCTGCTGTTCTGGAATCATGCTGCCCTGGTGGGACTGAGGGGAGGGGCACTGAATGACGCCCTGGTCTGTTAGCCTTCTGGTCCTTACCAGGGCACTTCCAAAGCCCTCTGCTACTTCCCTCATATCCCCTAACCAGCTGACAGTTCTAATTACTGTACTTGTAGACAAGACCTTAATTAACCTAATCAGCCTGCCACGAGGCTGACAGGTAGGCTTCACTGCCACAGTGAGTTCAGGACGAGTAATCAGCCATGAATGGGGGCTCTTTTTCAGCTGCTCCAGCAATGCCACGGGAGGTCTCTGTTTCATTCCCTGCCAGGAGAGCTGGGTGACCTTCAGCCTGCAATGCTGAGTAATTAGAGAACTGTCAGCAGTCTCCTTAGGAGGCTGGTCTCGAATTTTCTCTCCCTTCCATTTTTTTTTCTTTTTCTTTTTTAAGTACAAAGGGACCAGCAGACTCTAGAATTAGGTAGTCCGGGAAAAGGGCAGGCTGCAGCACTCTGACCCAGCACTTGAGGAGAAGATTTGGGGACTAGGGAAAGAAGTTCCAGGTAAACCCTTCCTCTTTTCAGACCTGTGTTTGTAGTGCGGAGCCTACAGGCCGCTTCAAACTATTCACAAGTCCCACAACGAGGGTGAGGAAAAAAGAGAAATCTGAAAGCTATGCCCAGACTTGTCAACTGTCTACATGTATACATTAAAAAATGCTTCCCTAGGTCCTAATACCAAGAGACCTAGAAACTTAGGGGCACAGCAGCAGGCAGATCTTTCTCACAGAATCAGAGTAGAGTGTTGATTGTTCATTCAATCAACCAATCAATTCATAAGGATTTATTAAGAAATGACTATATATCAAACATGCTGGGGGTGAAAAGAAAAAAAAAACAGTTCCTGTCCTCAAGAAGCCTACATTTTAATGAAGAAATGAAGAGTTGCCTATAGGAGAAAATATTTCATGGGGAAAAGGAAGATCAGTTAATAAGCAGACCAGGGGAAAAAATGAAGTAGATTTCAGTTGTAAAAGATGGGTCAAATGTTCTTAATCCTAAACATTAAAACTATGAAATTCAATCAAACTGAGATTCTTGTTGTATCAAGTATGGCTTGCTTGAAATAAGTAGGCTATTATTCATTTGGGCTTGGAAATTGTTTTGTTGTGTAGAGATGACCCTTGGGTGCCTCTCCCCCTTCCACTCCATGGGGAATGTATAAGAGGTTATAACCTAAAAATTCACAGAATAAGAAGAATAATCTATACTATTTTAGGGATTACCTACATCTAGTCAAGCAACTCAACAAGCATTTATTAAGTACCTACTCTGTGTAAATGAACAACTATGAAAAGAAGCAGGTGATCTGATAGTCTGGGGCCCTCAGGGATCATCTCATAAAACATTCCTAGGAAGGGACTTGCACACAGGGTCGACTCAGAAAGTTTAGGATGCTTTGGGATAATGTAGCAAACCCTTATTGGCTCTTTGATCTCCATGATGGGAGGGATGCTGAGCATGCATTCTGGCCACTTTCAATGACACTGAAACTCTGGTCTCTTGCTAATATCTCCCTTGGATTCCCAGCAATGGAAAGGTGAAAGTATCTCCCTCCCCTCTCCCAAGACCCCCCCCCCATCCCAACTCAATCCAGTATCCATATCCATAAACCAGTGAGTACATAGACTTGTCTAGATGAATCTGAAACTAGATCTTGTCACAGTTTCTGCTTTGATTGTTTCCCTGATCACAGGTGACTGAATAGTAATGGTGGGATGGATGGTACCATCCTTGGTTGCCACATTGAGAGTTTAAAGTTCAGGAATTCTTGTACTGGGTATTGGCTTCCTGGCAAGAGGTTCTCCCTTCTACTTTATCCTTCTCAGAGAAGATGTCCACTACAAGGAGCATAAACTGTGTATGCCAGGCTGGCCAGAAGATAATAGATTATATGACTTACTCAAATAGCTCAGATTCAATCAAGGTGAATGTGATATATGTTCAGCAGTCTCATTAGATCTCTTAGGAGTCTTTCCTATCTCTCAGGAGAACAAGTAATAGGAAATGGGCTTCTGAGTCCTTTGAGTATCCCATGTGTTTTCTGTATCTACTTAGGCCCTTCTGTGAGTCCTGTATTATGGTTACTCTTTCATGTTTTAAGTATTTACCAATCCTCCCTTATGAGTCTTTTGTGTTAAGCATTTCTTTGTGGTAGAGGAAATAAATAGCCATCTTATATTTCATACTAATTTTATAGATTAAGCCCCTTTCTAGAAGAGACCCTGTCAATCCACTTTGGGGAGACTATAGAAATGAGCCAAACTTAAGATTTACTCAAGATGTTTTCCCCAGGAAGCTAGGTTAGATAGTGGGTAGAATGCCAGGTTTGTAGTCAAGAAGACTCATCTTCTTGAGTTCAAATCTGGCCCTACATACTTTACTAGCTGTGTGACCCTGGGCAAGTCACTTAACCTAGTTTGTCTCAGTTTCCTCATCTGTAAAATGAGCTGGAGAAGGAAATGGTAGACTACTTCAGTACCTTTGCCAAGAAAACCCCAAATGGGGTCACAAAGAGTCAGACATGACTGAAATGACCGAACAACAAGTGAGTGTATCTTTCCTCATATGCTGACCTGTGTAAAGGTAAAGTGTGCCTGCATTTTCCCCTGGTAATCTTGTGTTCTGTGGCTACTCATGGTGCACAGTACAGAGAGGTTTACAGGAATCTGTGATGATAAGACCTTTCTGATGTCCTGGAGGTATCTCTGACATGCTGACTGTATGAGCTCAACTTTTGTCCTAGGCTGTGAGAGAATCACTGTAATTGATTCCCATATTCAGGATGATTAAAACCAAAGATAAGCCCTGGTGTTCTTCCTATCTCCCTGTAATAGGGTTAGGTACCTGATCCCCAAGGGATTATACTTTATTTGTCCAGGGCTTGACAAAATACCCCAATGATTTGCCAGTATGACCGTCCAGGGACAACAAATAAACTAGGAAATTATAAAAGTATGTTGTCGACTTGGAATTACCAGTGGAATGATATGCCTTCCCTATCCTTCTACTCCAATTGCTAAGAATACATACTCTCCTAATGAGGGATGGGATCCTGGGAATTGCTCTAGATTCTTCTCAGGAGGGAAGTAAAAGTTCAGAATAAATTCATTTATTCACTCTAGAGGCCATCAGTTCCTCGCTGAACTGACAAGGGGTAGTTGCTGCCTGAGGGCTCACTCTTAACCAGGTCTCTGTTCCTCTCTCCCCTCTTCCAATAATGGAGCTATCTTAGCAGTAAGAATTGTTTGTATCCTTCCTACAAGAGAGATGATATTCTTGAAATCCCCTCAGGGAGTCTCGCCTATCTACTTCCTTCCTTATTGTCCTCCTGCCATGAAATCCAATGAAAACACTCCATATAGGCATCTGCAACCACTGAATTGACCTTCTATCATCTTGTCTCTTTCACCCCTCCTGGGGCACCAACCTCCTTCTGGAAATCACAAAGTCCCTACACCTTCCAAGTTACTCAAGTATCTCAGCCCCCTCTCAGAAGTTCCCTTTATCACCAGTACTACTGCCGGAACCCTCTCCCTGACCCCTCTACAAGAGCTTCCAATAGGACCAAGGAGGGTTGAGTGGGAGGAGAGGAGTCTGTGATGTTGGGGTATGTGCCTTGTACTAGAACTATGACCTAAGGCAATATGTTCTTGTTCTTACTTTTTATAACTATGACCTGGTAGCCAACCCTAATAAGCCCCTCTGTACTCTGGCTGGTCCTCAATTCATGACTGTATAGGCTGCCACTGAGCTTGCACAGGATATTAATAATTAATACAATTAATTAATACAATACAATTAATTAAATAATTAATGCAATAATATAACACCAACTTTAAAAAACCCGATAATCCAGCAACTGCTGGCTTTGGGTATACAGACACAGTTCTATCTGCAAGGTGGATTTATTCAGTAGTTGCTCTTACTGTTTCAATCAATCAACAAAGGCTCCATCAACTTCACACATTCATAGAATCATAGATGTAAAGACGGAAGAACCTTACTCTTACATCTTATGCTTATATCTTACATCTACTCCAACTCCCTCATTTTACAGGAAATTTAAGTGATTCGCCCAAATTCGCGTAAGTAGTAGAGCTGAGAGCTTTACTGGGCACAATTTACTTGGCACAAGGAACCAGATATTGGTTTCAAAGCCCATGACTAGGTATAAAGTACTCTGCAGGACTCAAGGCTCTCCTGTTGCTGATTCCCACTGAGGCTGTGACCAAAAACCAAAGCAAACAAAAAACCTTCCTGTCCAATTTTCTCCGTCTGTCAAATATTCTTCTTCTGGATGCTGGGAATTTGACATTTGCAAAATGAAATGTGTGGCATGACTGCTAAACATTTCCATAAATGGAAACCCATAACTCTGAAGTGGGCCCTAAACTAAGAAACTCAGCAAGAGAGATTCCCCCCTACCCCTAACACCCCCCACCTTGTATTCCACTCATGCCAACTCACAGGAAGCATCAAGGGGGATGGTAGAGCTAATGGGCAGGAAAGTTATTCTGGTCATTTCAATTTTTTCTTTCATAGAGGAGACACATGGAATAACTCATCACTAAGTTGAGTTTACGTGCAAGTTTGTACATATTTAGATTTAAAAATAAATTCCTAAGGATCTGGTATGGTTCTTATTTTTTAACTATATATGAAACAGCTTTCAGCAGAGCTATTTTCCAGGGTCTTGCCATAATATAGGTTTGACCCTGGGTTCTTGAATTTAATAGGGACAGGGATGCTCAGGTGCCCAGGATGAAGAGACAAAGAGGGCTGCTATTACTGACCTAGAAAACTCCAGGACATGAGACTCTGAGGAGTCTTTTGCAGAATGAGGGAACCATATCAGGCAGTAGTGTGAACTTGGGAAAAGTAGAAAAGAGACAGGAGCTTCACAGAAAGGGAAGTCTTGAGGTGCAAGGACAGATAGAGAAGCAAACTTTAGGATCTCTCTAGAGCAAAGAGAAAGAAGGGTGATTGCTTAGAGTGACATTGTTGTGAAGGCCACAAAGCCAGGGATCCCATTGGAATCCTGATGGCCTGGAACCCAGCTGAGAGGCTTTAGCAGATATCCACACACACTCAGGGACAGTTTCTTGACTCCCCTATGAGTTTGTCCTAGAAGGTTTCTAGCCCATCTATCACCTTGGATGGTATTGGAAACTACCCTTTGAATATGGGAATGATTTTACTATATGATTTCCTCTTCTTTATGCTGTGTATATGTGTTGACTAAATGCTTTATTCCTATTGTATTGGTGATAAGAAAGAGTGTTGACCTTTATAAGGGGACACACTGTGATTTTCATAATTGATTGCTCAAAATAACCAAATGGAACCTAGAAAAAGTAATACAGGCTCCAGAGGCATAGTTCTCTTAGCTTTCATGGGCCCAATTGTTAAATAAAAGTTCTTTCCGTGAAGTACAAGTTCTGGCGAGTCCTACCAACTTGTAATGGTATTGAATATGGCCCCAGTAACAGCTGGTGATAGAAGATATAGCTACTTCCTGAGGACCAGCCTACATAAGCTTGGAAAGGCACATCACCAAAGGGTGGAAAACCAGATGAAAAGGTTTTGTAACCACCAATATTCAGAAGACAGTCTCTTAAGACCCAGAGTGTTCAGGATCCATATCAGCTAACAAGAGGGATTATAGGCACACACCACCACACCAAGTTCCATTAACTTTCACCAACAGCAGGGAGATGATTAATTCTTTCTACAGGGCGTTCCTAAAGTCTGGACACAGGCAAAAATGCATATTTTCAAAAAATTAAATGAATGAAATTTTCAAACACATTTTATTTATTTGGAATATTAACAAATAACATCATCAATATGATTTCCATCATTTGTGATGCAAAGGTTAATGCGTGTTGTGAGATTCATGCAAACTCGATGCAATAACTCCACATTGCCGTCAATTTTCTTATGTGTCCAAACTTTAGGGACACCCTGTACTGTCAGAAAAAAACTATTAAGAACTCATCTAAAACATTGAACACATATGCAACACATAAAAATTTAGGGGAACTGTTACATATCTAGTTTATCTTCCCAATTACCACTTTTACTCTCTTCATAAATTACTTTTGTTTAAGTAAAATAATATTCTGTTGGTATCTAGTACATCAATTCCTAGAAAAAGAACCACAAAAAATGGAAACATATTCACCCAAATATCCAACATGGAAATAGGCTAATACTTTAAAGCTAGCTTTCTACCCATCTAGATACAGGCCAGGATGTACCTCTGCAAAATTTGCTTTTCTGAAGATCCCACCCAAAGGGCCCAGTGAGCATGCTAACTGACCCCCCCCCCCCATTTCTAGTTCCTCCCCTTCCCCCATCCATTACTGCTCTCTTGATTCGGATTCATAATTCCCAACAGGCAATAGAATCCCATTCTGGTGACCATGGTCAGGAGGTTTGTTTATCTTTGCTTTATAAATTCCTAACCTTCTCCTGACATGGCAGAAAGTATGCGATTGAGTCAACAAAGGAGTCAAGGTTAACCGTGGGAGAGGGATGTGGGAAAGGAACCTGACAAGTGTAAACATCTGAACATCAACAGCAACGAGGGGCCAGCCTTGACATGAGACTTAATATCAGGTACGCATGTACTTAGTGTAGTCTGTAAATATGGATTTACCATCTCCGGGTGGATTTACCACCTCTATATTTTCTGCTCAGAGACAGACGGATAGGAGGCCTTCACTGTCCAATCACCTTCTGTTCTATTTGGCCTCAGGAAAAGCTCTTAAAAGAAACCTTTGAACCCAAGACAAATTTGATCTACAGCATATGACAAGAGGGATTGTATATTACACATCTGGGATGGGTATCTCAAGGAATGAGTATTTTACTGCCATTTAGGTCCATTAGCTTTTGGGACAAAATAGCACCGACCTTCTGACTTTGGGGGTGCGGTTTGTTTATTCTTTGCTCAACCAATTCCCAATGCATTTCTGACATCCTAGAAATACGCAGAGCTAAGCTTAGGTCACCGGTAGAGTCAAGGTTAACTGGGTGAAAGTGATAGGGGGAGTTGGGAGGGGATGGAGAAGGAGGGAGCCCCTTTGGGATTCTTCTCCCGTGATATCTGACAGTATTCTTCTCTATTCTTCCCACTCTCCTTTTCCTCAATCGGCACTTTCCCAAGTCTGCTTCTACCCCTTGTGATGGCACGGAAAGTGCAAGAGATTTGAAATCAGGCTTGGGCTTGAATCCCAGGTCTACCACTCCATCTGAGTGACCTTAAATTAGTCCCTTCATTGCTTTGAGTTTGAATTTCCTTTGTAAAACCAGAGGTTCGATTGGATGATTACTAAATTCCCTTCCAGTTCTAATTTTCTTTATATTGTGGGAGATGACCTTGAGATGCTGGGTCTAGTTCATATGAACCTCATTTTTGTGTCTGGTGTGCAACTTGTCATCTATTGTGCAAATGGAACGATTGGGAGACTAGATGGAGCCCATAAACACTCCTTTGCTGGCCAATGAATCTTCTACTCTTTTTAAATGGGAAAAAATGGAAGAAGCTCTTCTTGCCCTTGTGGCAAAATATCAGACCAAAGTCAGAATTCAACTGAACCCTAGTTCAAGCTGTTCATGGTCGGGGTGCACCCCCTTCCCCTACTTTGCCTCCAATCAGAGCCACAGCTTTGTCACATTCATTATCTATTCCATTAGATGGGGTAATAATGCAAAGCCTTAGTTCCTTATTTTGTGTGTTTTTAGGGAAAGTAACTGGAAATGTCCAAAGGAACACAGAAGGGAGGTAAGGATAACAAGGGAAGGACTCGAGGGCTACATTCCTCACCCCACTCCCCGAACTCGGACAGCACAGACAAGCATGTTTTTGGACGGGGAAAGGCAAGGCAATTGAGATTAAGTGACTTGCCCAAGGTCACACAGCTAGTGTGTCAAGTGTCTGAGGCCAGATTTGAACTCAGGTCCTCCTGACTCCAGGACTGGTGCACTGTGCCACTTTTAAAAGTAGAAGAGGAAGGCAACAACCAGGGTTGTCTTCAAAGGGCATCTGTAGAGATGGTCTTTAGGTATTGGTAAGAGGAAGGAGCTCTTATGAATGATTGCCCCCTGGGCTTGGTGCATCCCCAGGACTTAATCCATTGCTACATGGCATTTCTTACACTGGCCAGGTGTTTTGTGGGGAGGAGGGGTGGAGTCCAAATTGAGTGTATCTGATTGGTCTCCAACCTTTTTTGTCTTAGGCCCAGGAAGATGCCAACTAGTGAAGTGGCAGGGGAAATATAGCATGGAACCATGTAGATTTCTACTCCCTTTTCAAAGGGCTGCATATTAACTTAGAGATACAATTTTTATTAATTGCAACCCCAGTGCTTAGCACAGTGCCTGGCACATAGTAAATGCTTAATAAATGTTTATTGGTTTGGATTGGATTGGATTGGAGTGCCAAATAAGAGAAAAGGATATGACCTTCCAGAGATAGCTTGTAATATGAGACACTTAGGAGAAAGCCCTGGGATGTTTCTGAATCAACATAGCCATAATAAAGAGTGGGTCACAGCAAGTCAGAATCGTGGTCCCAGTTGCCCAACATTTAATCTTGCAGATTGCCATTAAACTTCCAGACACAAGCTCACGTCACTAGCAGAGGAAAGGTTGAGTGTGGAGGAATGTGGACCCCTGCCTGAGAAGGCTCGCTGGACTAGGAAACCTTTACCTCCTTCATGGCACATCTCCAACTCCAGCCCACAAAAAACTAGGGAAAGACCTAGAGGGAGGATTTTAAGCCTTCTTTCTGGCATGATGGACCCCTCTGGTAGTTTGAGAAAGTCTATGGACCCCTTCTCAGAATAATGTTTGTAAATGCATAAAATAAAATACATGAGGTTACAAGGAAATAAATTATATTGAAATAGAATTATCCATTTTAGAAAATATTATTTTTAACATTTATTTTTTTAAAATTTGAATTCTGAATTTGCTTCCTCTTTCCCACCCCTCCCTCACCTATTGTGAAGGTAATAAATGTGATATTGATTATACATGTGAAATCATGTAAAACATTTCCATATTAGCCATGTTGCAAAAAAGAAAAAAAGAAAATTAAAAACAATTATGCTTCAGTCTGTATTCAGAGCCCATCAGTTCTTTTCTTTCTGGAGGTTGAAAGCATTTTTCATCAAAAGTCCTTTGGAATTATCTTGGATCTTTGTACTGACCAGAATAGCTAAGTCTTTCACAGGTGATCATTGCACAGTGTTGGTGTTACTGTGTACAAAGTTCTCTGGGTTCTGCTCACTTCACCTTGTATCAGTTTGTGTAAGTCTTCCCAGGTTTTTGTGAAACCATCCTGCCTGTCATTTCTCATAGCACAATAGTATTCCATCACAAACATATACCACAGCTTGTTCAGCCATTCTCCAACTGATGAATATTTCTTCAATTTCCAATTCTTTGCCAGCACAAAAAGAGCTGCTATCCATATTTTTGTGCATATAAATCCTTTTTCTTTTTCTTTGACCTCTGGTATACAGATCTAGCAGTATATAGCAGTGGGTCAAAGGGTATGCACAGTATGACAGCCCTTTGGACATAGTTCCAAATTGCTTTCTAGAGTGGTTGACTCAGTTCACAACTCCACCAACATCGCATTAGTTTTCCAATTTTTCACATCCCCCTCCAACATTTGTCATTTTCTTTTTTTACCTTATTAGCCAATCTGACGGGTGTGAGGTGGTATCTCAGTGTTCTTTTAAATCACATTTCTCTAATCAACAGTGATTTAGAGCATTTTTATATGATTATAGATAGTTTTGATTTCTTCTTCTAAAAACTGCCTGTTCATATCTTTTGGTTACTTATCAATTGAGGACGGTTGTCAAAATTAAAAAAAAAACCCAAAGCATTCATGATGCCCTGCTAGTTAAGACATTCTTTAATCTGACTTCAGCTTATTCCTTCAGCCTTATTTTACATTTCTTCCTTTCACATTCTCTATATTCCAGCCAAACCACACTAGTAGTGGTTCCTGGATGTTATCCTGCATTCTCCTCCCACTATGCACACCCTCAGGCTGACCCCATATCTGGAATACGTTTTCTCCTCATCTCTGTCTGTTAAAATCCTTCTCTTCCTCCAAGATGGCTCAGGTGCCTCTTCCTCCGTCAGGTCTTCCCTGATACACTGCCCCATCTCCCACTCTTTTTTAAAACCTTATTTCTTTTCTGAAATTTTCCTAGAATGCTTTGACTGAATCACATTTTTGCCCCAGTTACATCCTGCCTGGGATCATGTGTACATGTCTCATACCTCAGTACTGCAGTGTCAAACTCATATAGAAGGAGACCACTGAACCATGCATAGGATCCCTATAGGCTGTGTGTTAACTTAGAAAACCACACATGTTCGTATATTTGTTTTTTAGGTTAATATGCTAACACATTAAAAATACAGTTTAATCTGGTTTTGCCTCACTCAGGAGTGTTATGGGGTTGCATATGCCCATGGGCAGCATGTCTAACTCCTTTGCCCTAGGAGACTAAAGCTCCCTGAGGGCAGGGTCTGGGTTGTTTTTCATTTTTTTATACCCAGAGCCTTGCATCGATTATGCACTTAATCAATGTTTATTGAATGAATGAATTATTGGAACATGGGAGTAAGTTAAAGGTCCCTTGGGGGCCATAAGAAAGTTGCCCTTTGTGATACTGTCTTCAAAAAAGTTAAGACTGTACCCTAAATATTTCCATTTCTACTTAATAGCCTGTTACGGATCTACGACCCAGAAATATACCAAAGTCCCTTTTGGACCTGTTTATAATATCAGCTCAAACTGCCTCCTGGAGTGATAAGAATTTATAATACACAAATGCTGTGTAAAGAAATACTCCCTTTTTCGATTTAAAACTATTTCCCTTCAAACTTCAAGAGGTGCTGGAATCTTTGGGCTGATGTTTCTGAGGATAAGCAGTTTTGAACCAGTTTAATCTGGAGGGAGCAAGAGCATTAATATTTTCAGACAGGACTCTGCTCTGGCATACAGCTTGTCTTGATAAGGCATTGTGTTTGCTTCCTGCACCACCCCCACTGGGTCTAGAGGAGAAAAGAGAATGTGGCAAATGAGATGGCTGGTTGACTTTCAAATTGTCCGAGGCTGAGGAGAATCTAGCTGTGGGTTTAGCCAAATCTAGACGTGTTCTGTTCTGATGGAAGATGGGCCCAGAAGCATAACTCCCTTAAGCTCCTTCTTAAAGGAGTCTGGGTTTACTTAACAGTCCAGAATTCTGCCAACATGGTTAGATGTTTTCCTTTTTTCTGTTTTTTTTTACCTTCTCTAACCCAGCACATCTGTTTCTGATAGTACAGGAATACAGCCCCCGCCCCCACCCCTCCAGCTAGCTAGCTGGCTTTCAGAGTTAGATAAACCTACAGAGCATTACTACAACTCATCCCACTTAACAAGACAGAAAACGTCTGGTCAAAGAAATGAATGTGGAAAGTGACAGGATGTAGATTTGGCCATGATGCAAACCAGAACAAGAGACAGTTTGTGGGAATGCCATAGATCTGCACACAAATAAAACATCCTTTTCCCCCTTCTTTGCTCATAGTGATTAAATTTTATAGAATGACCCCTTCCTAAGACTACAGGCAAGTTGTCAGTCACAATAGGTAGAGGGGATTCCCACACCAGGAATTTTTATAGGTCTGGAAAATTAAACAAACAACTCCTTCCTGATTATTTTATGCATATGGTAGGTTACTGGTAGTCTTTCTGGAATGATAAAATATGGATCTTAGAGCAACTCCTGGCACATAGTAAGTGCTATAAAATGTTAGTTATTATTATTATCATTACTACAGATCTCTCTCAATTATCTAAAAGAAATATCTCTTGTAAACAGTTTCTGAAAAATATAAATCTATTTTAATAACAATAAGTAAAGTAATCACACATGAATGCCTCAGTTCAACAACTGCTAAGATATCATATAGCAACCTCCACAAACCTCAACAGCTGTACAGCTGCAAGCCTGGAAAAAAGAAAGCAAAAACAAAGTTCCAAATGAAAGTAGTGATAAAAACAACTGAGAACCTAAGGCTCTTCTTAAGATTTACAGTGTAATGAGATTGGTCAATTCTGATGGCCAGAAAAGTAAACAAGCAATTGTTATACTCTTACTCTGTGCCAGGCACTCTGCTAAGTGCTGGGGATACCCCCCTTAAAAAAAGGCAAATATTGTTCCTGATCTCACGGAGCTCACGTTCTACTGGGGGAGAAAAGATGCAAAAATTGTGCATACAAGATATATACTTTGTAAATAGAAGGTAATACAGAGAAATGAGACTGTGAGAGGGAGGGAAGGGAGGGGAAGGAAGGAAGAGAATGGATGAGAGGGAAAGTCCTTTTACAGAAGGTGTAATTTAAGCTAAGCCTTGAAGGAAGCCAGGGAATCTAGGAGGCAGAGGTGAGAAGAGAGAGTGCTCCAAGTTATAGAAGCTGTCAAAGCAAATTTCAGAAGCACAAGAGAAAAGCAGAGGGTAGAGGTGTAAAGGCAGAAGACAGAAACAAGACAAAATAAAAAGAGCAGAAAGAGGCAACAATGGGCATTGGCAGAAGACAATAGCAGCTATGAGAGATGGTGAGAGACCCAGGATGATGGGAAGGGTTTGTCTATGTCAGAGATTCAAAATTACATAATGGAGGAGACAGAAGAAATACCAATGAAAACAGCATCAGTCTGGGGACATTTAGTGAAGGGGCACAGAATTCTTCCACCTGTCTCTGGGTACAGAATAAAGATTCATTCTTACCTCAGTGACCTAGAAATAAAGAAAAATTTGTATGTTCAATATGCCTCTGTTTACTGTGGTAGGAAAGTGTATGTTTTGTTTCCCTTACAAATAAAAATAAAACATTTCAGCCTTTAATGAATAGATTCCAGTAATCTGGAAAATTCACTTGTTTTCTCCTCATTTCAGATGATTTCCAATACAATGTAAAATCTTTGAGGGTGGAGACCTTTCTACTTTTATAGAAAGTGCTTAATAAATGCAGATTGATTGATTGATTGACATATCCTCAGTACCTAGCACAAATTCCTGGCAAGTAATAGGTGCATAGTAAATACCTATGTAATTGGTGAATAATGGAGGCAATACTGGTATGCTATCTTTTTCTTTACTCCTTTACTGTATATTGTTTTAGAAGTTTTTAAAAACTTTAATTAAGAAAAAAACTTTCTTTAAAAGAAAAAGGTAATTCTTCTGTAAGGAGGCTAATCTGTTGGATAGTCAGTGTTCCAGATGCCATTTCTTCTTCTAGCTAACTCTACACAGTCCTTTTTAGCATGGAGAATGGGTTTCCCCTTCCAATCTCAGAAGGTTTTCTTTACCTAAAATACAGCTCCTTGGGGAATATTATCTAACCCACCCTTAAAACCTCATTTCTTAGCAACTGAACAAAAAGACAGGTTAGCATTTTTCTTAAGTTTGCAATAAGCTTAATTCTACAGATAGCTCTTGGGAGCTGCTGGTGTTTGCTTATACCTAGGACTCTTCAGAGGCAGGCTTCCATGAATTAAAACCCATGGTCTCCAACATATATAATGTTTTTAATAACAAGACTAATATCAAAGCCACTCATTCAGCTCATGCTATGGACTGAGAAATAGTAAGTCACTCCAGTTTCTTTGTCAAGAAAACTCTAAATGGGGTCATGAAGAGTTGGACATGAGTTCTGGGCTTAGAATCAGAAAGACTCATCTTCCTGAGTTCAAATCTGGCCTCAGACACTTTGTAGCCTTTCTGTCTATCTGTCCCTCTGCTTAATTCTCTCTTGAGTCTCCAATTGTCCACTTTCCAAGCGGGAGCTTTATTCATTTGTGTAGTCTGAGGAGATGACATTATTCCATTATTAATAGCATTTACCATCCCGTTCCACTGAGGCATTTTCTCTCAATTCTCTCAAATGACTAAAACTTTCCTGTTTACCTTCTCCCTTGTCTAATTCGACATTCCCTAACAATAGGGTGTAGTCATACTTTCCATCAAGTTGATTCTCTTTCAAATATGGAATGTACCACCAATCATGTATTTTAGTCTCTTGGATGGTCTAGGAAGGCTATGATTTGTATATAGGCCCAGATGGATTGAGGGAGCTAAGTGGCACAATGGATAGAGAGCTGGGCTTGGAGTTAAGATGGATCTGAATTTTTCTTATCTAAGACACTTCCTAGTTGTATGACCCTAGGCAAGTCACTCAATCTCTCTCAGACTCAACTCCTCATCTATAAAATGAAAGGATTAGACTGGAAGGTCTCCAAGTTCTTTTTCCAGTTAAATCTATGTCTATGAATTCCAGAGATATTAGCAATGCAGTAATGACGGAACCTCAGAAACCTAAATCCTGAAGGGTAAATGCGGGAATGAAATGAAATTTCAAAATTTGATGAAGTTCCATTTTGTTTTCTGTCACTTAAAGTTATCTGTCCTGAAAGGTTTTCCATCGATTAAAAATCTTGCCCTGGCATGAAGGCAAGATGGGAAAGCAAACCTTCTTCTTTAGGTTTTAACATCTTCTATCTATAAAACGCCTGACTTATAAAGAATGCATGCTCCTACATACAAGGTCTTAAGCTTTTTTTTCTAGATTGAAGCCTCCCGAAAAAGTAATTTTGGCAAAGGGAAAGGGGGATTGCACATATTGATCTCAGAGTCAGCTTCAGAGCTACCAGGTACATTTAACAAAATGTTGTTCTTCCTGGAGCCTGAGTCAGTTTTCAGACAAGACAGACTTGGTAGCCAGCATGATATAGTGGATAGAGAGCTATCCTTGAAACCAGGGAAACTTGGGGTCAAGTGTGACCCTTAGCCCACCGTGCTTCTGGCAACTGTCTAAGACTATTATGGATTGTGAAAAAGTACAATATCATGAACTGATGCAAAGTGAAGTGAGCAGAACCAGGAGAACATTGTACACAGTAACAGCAATATTGTGCAATGACTAACTGTGAATGACTTAGCTATTCTCAGCAATACAATGATTCAAGACAATTGCTGGGGCCTGAATGTAGATTGAAGCATGCTATTTTTTCACTCTTCCCTTCCTTCCCTCCTTCCCTTCCTTCCCTTCCTTTCCTCCCTCCCTCCCTCTTTCTTTCTTTCTTTGTTTTCTTAGACAAAATTACCAATACAGAAATGTTTTACATGATTATACATGTGTAACCTATGTCAAGTTGCTTACCATCTTAGGGATCAGGGAGAAGAAGGAGGAAGAGATAGAATTTGGAACTCAAAACTTAAAAAAATGTAAAAATTTGTTTTTACATGTAATTGGGGAAAATAAAATATATTTTTTTAAAAGTACTGTATCAACCTACTTTGGTAAATGGAGTTCCCTTACCTGGGAGTTCTCCATAATAATGAAATCACAAGCCTAGTACCATCTTTTTTTATTTAGTATTTAAGAGAAATTCAAGTAAAAAGTATTTTGTAATTAATTTGTCCTCCCCACTAACTCTCTCTCCCACTGAACAAATTTTAAAAAATGCAGAGAAACAAATCCCTCAGTACATATCTCCATAATTCCATAATTTTGCAAAACAAATTCCCACATTAGCCATATCTGAAAATATGTCTCTTTCTTCATTTACAGTAATCATTTCTCTGTTGGCAAGATAGTGAAATGTTTTATTTTCATTCTGTTGGACTTGTGGTTTATTCTTGCATTGATCAGAGTTCTTAAATCTTTCAAAGTTTTTGCTCTATAATGTTGTTATCATTATATAAATTGTTTACCTAGTTCTGCTCACTTTGCTCCACTTCAGTTTATAAAGATCTTCCTAGTTTCCCCTGAAATTATCCCTTTTATCATTTCTTATGCGCAATAGTATTCCATTACATCCATATGACACAATTTGTTTTACCATTCTCCAAGTAGGAAGGCACCCCCTTACTTTCCAACTTTTCACTACAGAAAGAGCTGCCATAAATATTTTAGAATGTAGAGATCTTTGTCCTCTTTCTTTGATTTCTTTGGGGAACATAGGCCCAGTAGTGGTACAGCAGGGTCAAAGGGTATGCATGGTTAATTCTATGGGTATAGTTCCACATTGTTTTCCAGCTCTATATTTTTTTGTGTGTGTCATCCTCCTGTAACCCTTGGGTATTCTTTGTCTTTTTTCCACTGTTGGGCATATCCCTACCTTAAGCCCCAGATCCTCCAATTACAGCATCACATTTAAAAAAAGGTTTTTTTTTGCTTTTTTAAACTTAAATACACTCTCTTTTCCAGTTCCTGGGCCTGCCTGGCATGGTCTTGTCACCTCTGGACCCTGGCCCAGTTGCCCTGGGGTCAAACAGAATGTACCAAGTCTCACTTGCCTCTGGAGCGAGATAGAAGACTGGTCTGGCTGTGCTTCGCTGTTGTGGCTGTGGCTACTGTCTCCTGTCCCCTCTTGACCTTTTCTCTTCTGTGTCATCTGGTCCCTATTCTTCCATTTCATGGAGACCTCATCCACCCATTGTGGGATGCCCAATCACCTTCCATCGGTGAGTTCAGGTGTTGGTCGGGAAGTGCCCCAGCGGTATGTCTGGCGTTTTTGCATCAGCCTGCACTCAGTGGCCCACTCCTGGGGCTTCCTGGTGGCCTTTGTCTACTGGAACGACTACAGTAGCTGCCCCTCACCCTGCTTTGGCTATGACCAGCTCTGCCTCCTTAACTTGGGTCTCAGCCTCGTGGAGGATGCGGCCCTGCTTCTGCTCACCTACGTCTCCTCCTCAGAGGACTTGACCATCCATGAGAATGCTTTCATTGTGTTCATCGCAGCATCTCTGGCCCACATGCTGCTAACCTGTATCTTGTGGTGTCTGATGAAGAAACTTAGAGTAAGTTTGGAGGAACTAAGTCCTACAGCTGGAAACAAAAACCTTTTATTGTTAACTTTGTCTCTTTCTTTATGGCCCTAGCTGTCTACTTCTGACACAACATGTTCTGTGAGCCAGGCAGGTACACTGCCTTTGTGGTCGTTGAGTACACCTTGAGTGGTTCTGACTAACATGGCCTTCCACATGACTGTCTGCTGGGACTTCAGGAACAAAGAGATGCTTATTACCTTCGTGACAGATGATGAAAGATTCTGAGGGGGTCTGGACCATGTTGGAGAAGACCCAGCCTGATTGGAAGGTTGCAGAGGGGACAGAGAATGACTCCCTGTCCTATCTCTCAGATTCACCTACCACCAAAACTGATGGAGAAAGTATAGAACTCTAGTCTCCCCTCCAAAAAAACCCCAAACAAACAAAACGTAAATACAAAACAAGAAAAGGAAAAGAGAAAATATTGCCATGTACATAGCAGAACATGAGAGGATTCAATATAAAACAAGACATTTCCATTTCAAGAAAACCTCTATAATAAATACTACACATAGTTTTCAAAGCTACCCAGCTTTTCTTTTCTTCTTTGTAAGTTTTCTTTTGTTCTCTACTGTGCACTTTTTACTTTATTTTTCCTCCAGCCCTATCCTTTTAACAAAATTTAGTTATTTAATAAGAAATTTAACAATAAGAGCAAAGTAAATAGAACCCGGGGAACAATCTACACAATGACCACAATAATGTAAAGAATAACTATACTGAAAGACTTAAGAATTCTGAGCAATGCACTGACCAATGGCCACTTCAAAGGGCTGATGAAGCATGTCTCTATTCATGTTAGAGAGAGTGAATATAGGTAATCAATAAGGAATATATTGCCAGACATAGCCAATATTTTGAGTTGTTATGTTTGACTGTACTGCTTTGTAAAACCGAAGGTTCTATGAGAATAGAGAAACATTAGGAACTGATATAACTTTTTTTAAAGAGCATCAATAACTTTTCTTTTAAAAAGAAAGAATCCTCTATAAACACCTATACAAAAACCTAACCGTATTTAATAGCTATTTATATATAAATTAATTAGCTTCAGTGTATAAAGCACTATAGAATCTTTTCTATTCCTCTTTCTAAGTCTCCATCAGGATCCTTTGTACATTCATTCTTATTTGCTTTTTCCTCATATGATTACAATTATTGTTTTTTCTAGTCCTGCTTTTCAAGTTAACCATTATTTCATAAAGATCCTTTCAGATGCTCTTATATTCCTTATCCTTTTTGGTCTTAATTGTGTAATAGTATCCTATTGATTGAGGTACCATAATCTTTTAATCATTCCCATGCTGTCAGACCCTTAGGTTGTTTCCAATTTTTTGGCAATTACATATTATGCTGCCATGAAAATTTATGAGTGGTTAGCTCTTCTTTTTTTGTGGTATTCTTCATAGTTACATTGTTCACATATGTTCCTAGCAATGGAATAATTGGGTCAAAGGGTATGATTATTTCTGTAACTTTTACTATATATTGACATCTAATAAATCTTAATGTTTTATTCTACTTACTAATGTGCATGTAAATCTCTGGAAACAATTTTGACAGCCTTCTGAACTTTGGATTCTCTCTTTAGCCACTGACTGATTTAATTTTAGGTTACCCAAACTGCAGGACTGATAAAGATTCTGCCAAAGTTTTGGCCATTGGAAAGCTGAATTGAGAAAATTGCTTCCCTATGGGCCATTTCTTCATGGCATGGCTGCCTGTATGAAAGGGAAAAAATACCTGATCACACTCATTTATCATCACAATCTAAATGCTAATCTGCAGACCCTTGGAATAAATGTTGAAGGAATTTCATTTATATCTCTAACCAGGGGACCTCATTATTGTCTAATGATTTGTTTATCTCCACCCTTGAGATGAATATTTTAGACAGGTAATCATTGTTCAATTTAAACTTACCCTAACCCTCAGGGGCCATCTCCAGTTGTCCTGATCTATATCTGGCCACTAGACACAGATGGCTTCAGAGAAGAGAGTGATACTGATAATTTTGCACAGCCTTCCCTCACTTAAATCCAATTGACTTGCAAGTCATGGCATCATCTTCCTGATGTCATGGTCTTCTTCGAGAATGAAGGACAAACCATAATAACTCTAACCCTCAAGATCACTCTCCCTGAGTCTATGTATAATTGTTATTATGTGTTATTATGGTGGGCAGGATAGGGATATGGAATGGACCTAGAGTTTAATTGACATAGGGAATTCCCATGTGAAGAAGCTCAACTTTTCTAACGCAGATTGGCACCTTTTTGGCAACCTATAATCTTAAGTGATTTCTATAGGACTACGAGGTTAAGTGATTTGCCCGGGGTCACCCACAGCCAGTAAAGTGTCAGAGGTGAGATTTGAGCCTATGTGTCCTTGGTTTAGAGGTCACTGTGCAATACTTCTTTTTAAAAAGTCAGAAAGATATGTCACAGTCACAGACATAATGCTTCTATGATGACTGACTTTGATAGACTTGACTCTTCTCAACAATGCAAGGTTCTAAGACAGCTCCAAAAGACTCATGATGGAAAAGGCTATCCACATCCAGAGAAAGAACTATGGAGTCTGAATGCAGATTGAAGCAGACTATTTGCCCTTTTATTTCTTTGTTATTTTATTTTATTTTATCTTTGATTTTGTTATATCTTTCTCAAGATTCATTTCATTGGTTATAATTCTTCTTTACAACTTGATTATTGGGAAAATAAGTTTAATGTGAAGGTATATGTAGAACCAATATCAGATTACATGCTGTCTTGGGGGGGAGGGGGGAAGAAAGGGAGGGGGAGAAAATTTGGAACTCAAAAACTTGTGGAACTGAGTGTTGTAAATTAAAAAATTAATTAATTAATTAAAAAAGATATGTCATAATTTAATAACAATAGCTAAATTTACATAGCCCCTTAAAACCTGTGAAATACTATGTGTACATTATGTCATTTAATTAGCATAATAACCTTGTAAGGTTTTAATAAGTATTATTATCCCCATTTTATAAATAAGGAAACTGAGACTCAGAGAAGTTAGATGATTTACTTTGGGTCACATAGCTAATTAGTAAGTGTCAAAGGCTGTATTTGTTTCCATTTACAGATGAAGTTCAAAGAGCAACATGGTCAAAGTCACACAGCAAGTTACCAGTAGAGCCATATTTTGAACCCAGGCCATTGATCTTCAACCAAAATTGGGATTAACACAAAACCCTACTTAATGTAAGCCTGTCATTCTTCTATGATTCTACGGTTTACAAAGACTATAATTAGGTTGCTATATTTCTAAGCCTATAATGTTTCTTCCCACAATGACTCATTTTATTTATCTGAGTTTCTTAATCTCCCTCCCCCAGTGGCATGACACTGTACATATGATAGGTTTGGGGGCTAGGGGGAAGAGAATAAGAATGACTCCTCTAATTTTTCCTTCTACCCCCTTTCTATCCTTCACAGTTGCTGCTTCCCCCTTTCTCTTAATGTGTTTGAGTCATTTCCCCCTTTTACCAAGATGGATAGGATAGGTGGGCCCTAAGGTGGGCTTCCCCAGGGTATGTAATAAAGGGAACTAAAAAAAAATACATGCATGTGTTTTTAATGCCAGAAAAATCCCCTGTCCAGGGGTCCTAAATGGTCACTTCGGATGTCACGGTGAAGATCCAAATCATCTGGTATGCAGAAATAAGCACAAATAACAATAAATTCAGTTTGGCACAATTGTCACACTTGCCTAGATCCACAAATATCTTGTCCCTAGCTCTGTCAGAGGCCCACCATAAAAGCAAAGGGAATGAAAGCAGTGGGCTTTTTTGGAAGTGGTTTGCCCAAGGTCACACAGGTCATAATTGATAGAGTCAAAATTTGATAAGCCTTAAGAATTTAAATTCAATGTTCATTTCATTGATAATCCAGGAGAACTCTAATAGTGTCTTCAGGTTCTTTCCCAAAGTATAGGGGGCAGCCTCAAATTCAGGAAGTGGAACTCCTGCACTGATCATGGCAACTAGATGGGGATAGAGTACTGGGCCTGGAGTCAGGAAGCTGTGAATTCAAATTCGGCCTTAGACACTTACTAGCTGTGTGACCTTGGGCAAGTCACTTAACCTTTGTTTGCCTTAATCCACTGGGGAAGGAAATGGCAAGCCATTCTAGTATCTTTGCCAAGAAAACCCTATGAACTCTATGGTCCACGGGGTCATGAAGAGTGGGACAAGACAGGATGACTAAACAACAGCTGTGGCATGGAGAAGAAAGGCCATGCCATGTGGCTTGTCCATGGTCATACATCTGGAAAGTAGAAGCCCTGGGATCTAAACCTAGGTCATCTGACTCCAAGACTGGTGTTCTTTACACAGTCCAGGCTACATTCATTCAGTAAGCATTGAATGACTGCTGACTGTGTGCCAGTCACTATACTTTGAGCTGGGACTACAAAGACAAAAGGTAATAGTCCCTGCCCTCATGGAGCATGCATTGTATACATAGATAAATGAATGCAAAATATGTACAAGGAGAATACCAAATAACTTTTAGGAGAAGAGGGAAAGCTTGAGTGGCTCAGAAGATTAGGACTGGCCTCATGTAGGTGGAGGTACCTAAGATGTGGGAACCGGATTGTTGGGTGCCTCTTCAGTTAACACTTCAACAAGTAGGACTGGCCTCATGAGTATGCTAGGAGGTATGATTAGAAAGAGCTGAATGGGTCCCCTGGCCAACATGTCCATTCTATTTGCTGTTACTGTGCCATCTTCTCTCCATTCATTTGAATTTTGAAGACATTTCAGTGTTCAAAGAATCCCATGTTGAAATGACCACTACAAAGGGTCACACTTTAAGCCTGGGGACAAGTAAGGAATGGGACACAGGTTTAGAGGTTGTAAGGAAATGACCCAGGAAACCTGTTCTGCCGGAAGCCAGTAAGGCTTAGAATGAAGAGGACATTACGGTAGATGGTCCAGAGCCTCTTCTGAGACAAATCAACCCTTTTGGGGAATTGGAAGACAAGAAGGTGAAGTATAGATGTTTCATCAACATAGGGAATGTCCAGTGAAGGAACTCCCTTTATCAATGCAGATTGGCTACTCTTCTACAACTTTAAGTCTCAGAGAGTTGCCTAGGACACTGAGAGGTTAAATATGCCCAGGGTTGTATAGTCACTGTGTGTCAGAAGTGGGACTTGGCCGCTTCTGATTCCAAGGCCAGGTCTCTACCTCCCATGCCAGAATTTAATTTTTTCCAGTGGGACCAATTAAATATCTCTTACCCTGAGATGTAATAATATTAATCATAATAATAGTTTTCATGAACACTATGTTCTTTGAGCTTCATAAACAATCCTGTGAGGTAGAGACTGTAAATATTATCATATCCATTTTATAAATGAGTACCCTGAGGTTCAGAGAAATCGTGGTTTGCCTAAAGAAACATGGCTGGTGGGCGTTGGAATCCAACCCTAAGACTTCTCTCTGGAAGTTCAAGGTCCTTCCCATTACACCACACTCACTCCCCCAAGAGGGCTATGTGTAGATGCAGAGGGGAAGAGGTGTGGATAAGAAGGGTTGATTTCCTTCTGAAAAAAATAGCGTAAAAATTGTGAGAGGAAGTGATGATTTTTAAAAAGAAAAAAGAAATTCTGAGTGAGGATCACTTATACCACGGAAAAGAAATAAGGGAAATGTTAAGACAGGACTCCTGTTCTGTTGGCTTGGAATCTATCTATTATTAAGCAAGTACTCTGCAATAGGCATATGCTAGGATCTGGGAATACAAAGATAAAAACAAAATAAAACCTTCCCTCTAGGAGCTTACATTCTATCATGGGAGACATTACATATGTACATAATAAATACAAGGCAAATTTTGGCAGAGGGGCAGGAAGGGGGGGGCACTTGCTGCTGGCAGGATAAGGAAAGGCCTCAGTTGAACTGAGTATTAAAGGAAGCAAGAATTCTGTGAGTTAGGTGGGAATGCATTCCAGGCATGGAGGCCTTGGGCCTATGAAGGCCTGAAGATGGGAGGGGGAGTACCCTGTAAGAGGAACAGAGAGAGGGCCTATTTGGTTAGATTAGAGAGAGCCAGGAAGGGATTAATGTTTAATAAGGTTTGGAAAGTAAGTTGGAGCCAGGTTTTGAAGGCCTTTCAGATGAACATCAAACAGATGGAAGGCCAGGGCTATTTCAATGAAGAGACTAGTTAAGACCCTGAAGCTTTGTCCCTTTCCCCTTTTGATCATTGTTTTAAAACCCCTGCGTTTCCATTTAGTTTGTTGTTGTTTGGTGGATTTTGTTTTAGACCTGGGATTTCAACATTCTGCTCACTTTCCATATGACATCTTTAAGCATGTTATTGTCCATGATAATACGTAGCTCTTAGAAATGAAGAATGGTACAAGAAATGTGGCCTGGACAAAGCAGACTGGTACTCATGACCCCTAACTAGGAATTCTTGTCTCTGGGGCAAATTTGGTTGGGTTGGCACAGAGGTGGGTTGGAAGGTCAACAAGGACCCTGGGAAGTAGCTGCTATTATAACCCCCATTTTGCAGATGGAAAAACTGAGGCAAATAGGCTAAATGACTTGCCCAGGGTCACACGCCTAGTGTCCACCTTTGTACTGAAAGCTCAGTCTTCTATCCCCTGTGACACCTAACTGCTAACTTAGAGTCACAAGGTACCTCAGGAGCCAACTAGTCCATATCTTACAGATGAAGAAATGTAGGCCCAGAATAGAGAACTGAGCTGCCATAGGTCACCCAGGTAGTAAGTGGCAGAGGTGGGGTTCAGACCTCAGGCTCTCTGATGAGATCCAAATGCGCTACACCACCCTGAGGAGCAGAGAGAGGAAACAGGTGCCCATGGGGAAAGTGGAGGAATTAGCTTACTAGATTATCCATAAGAGCATTTTCCACACGCTATACAGCATTTTGAGATTATGGTGACAGATCAAAATATCCTTTAAACCCAAGATAAGGGGACTCTCCATTTATTGTAAAGGGACAGTGATGTGATTCTGTGGTAACCTGACTGGAGTTCTCCACGTAAATGAAATGTGAAAAATAAGTTTGGGGTATTTCTTTCCTCTTGTTTTGTAAAGCTACTAACCATTTATTGTTTCCCTGGGTAAATATGCATTTTTCCTCTTAGGATTCCTACAATACAAACAATCTTTTTTTTTTCTTTTTTTGGAAGGATCCCACCCCCTTCTCATAAACTTTGGTACAGATCTGCTTTGAATTTCACTTGGTCCCATTTGCTCCCTCCAATAATTTAACGTGGAGATGTATGTCACCAGATGAAGATTTTGAAGCCTGGGGTCCCTTGGAGGGAGGCAGCCACATTCTTCTGGGGTTGGGGCCTGCTGCTGTCAGGCATTAACTTCTTAATAATGCAGCTTTTCAACCCAGAGCCCATTGGCACAATTATGCACTTGAAACTGGTGGCTTGGCATTCTTCCTTTGCACAAAAACAAGTCCCCTTGAATACTGGGTTGTGGCTATTTTTATTTCAGTTCAGTCCTTTCACTTTTTAGCTCAGGGCACAAGTCTGTCACATATATTTTGGCCTATGTCCGCATCTGTTACTTTTTCCTTCAAAGAGCTGCAAAAAGGCACCGTTCCTCAGACCCTCTTCAACCCCTCATCCCAATCCCCGCCCCAGCCCCTAAGCTTCCCCTCTTGCAGTATATTTAGAAGTCTTTCTCTCTGTGACTCAGCCATCGAGCTAAACAGGAGTTTGCTCCTCTGATGGCTGTGCAGTTCCGGCCATTAACATGGTAATGTCCCTGGCACCCTGGAAGACCAGCACACCTGCAATTAAAAAAACAAAATTAGAATGCACGGGTGCTTGGCAAGCAAGAGCCACCAGAAATCTGAAGACAGCTGCTGTCCCTCCTCCCCTCCTACTTCTACACCCCCTTTGAGCACCGCCCCCCAAAACCCTTCCAGCTCCTTGTCTAGCTTTAGCTCAGGCTAGATGGGGAGCTAGAAGGGTTTTGGTTTCTGTTTGATTGGTGAATGGTTGATATGGAAGGAAAGCCCTTGTGATAAGAAGCAGTGGTGGACAAGGGAGAGATTGGTGACAGAAGGGTCTAGAACAAAGTCAGCAGCAAAGTCAGAGCTGTCATTAGACATCCTAGTTTAGCTGAGAAACCCTGGAAGGTTCTAAAAATACTTGGGGCAGCTAGATGGTGCAGTGGATAGACCACTCATCTTGAAGTCAGGAAGACTCCTTTTCCTGAGTTAAAATCTGGCCTCGGACACTTACTAGCTGTGTGACCCTGAGCAAGTCACTTAACGCTGTTTGCCTCAGTTTCCTCACCAGTAAAATAAACTGGAGAAAGAAATGACAAACCACTCTAGTATCTTTGCCAAGAAAATCCCCAAATGGGGTCGAGAAGAGTCTAACACTACTGGGAATGACTGAAGGCAAACAAAGCAACACTACCTGCAGCATTCACTGTGAGGGGGTGGGTCCAAGTGCTGAACCTGTCAGAAGACCTGGACTGAATCCTCCTTCCCTTATTCACTCACTAGCTGTTTGACCCTGGGCAATCCCTCTAATTTTTTTAGAACTTTAGTTTTCTCATCTGTAAAATGAAGATAGTAGTATCTATCTCACAAGGTTATCATCAGGGTCAGATAAGAGTTGAAAAGCATGTAGCCCAGTGCCTGGCAAATAGTAGGTGCCTGATAAATGCTTATTCTCTTATCCCCCTATGTTGACGGAGATTATTATTACTATTATGTTATATGTCTGAGACTGGTGACTAATTGAATGAAGAAGAAAGTGGCTGGCGGGATTTCTCCACTGGTCATATTGTAGATTTCAGAAATCTAAGAGCTTTAGAAGGAACCACAGAGGCCATCTTAGCCAACCCTTACCTGGGTCATGAACTACCTATACCATGCTTACCAAGTGGCCATCTAGCCTCTTTTTACACATACTAGAGGGCTGGTGTAGTTCATTCCATTTGTTAACATCCCTAATTCTTAGTAAGTTGTTTTCTTTAGGTTATGTCAAAATCTGCCTTCCCACTTGTCCTCCATTGCTCCTGTTTCCATTTTTATAGACCAAGGGTTCTTGACATTTTTTTGTGTCCTGGACTTCTTTGGCAACCTGATGGAGCTTATGGATCTTCTCAGAATGTTTTTTTTAATGTATAATTAAAGATTCTAAGTTTTAGTTAATGAAATAGTTATGCGACTTCTTCTCATCCAAATTCACAAATTTCCCGGAAATCTACTCTGTGGACTCTTTGGGATTCTATGGACCTCAGATTAAAAGCCTTTATTCAATCAATCAATTGATAATTAATTAAGAGCCCTAGGGAATCATGTCCAATCTTGGAGAACAGATAACAGATGTGTTAGTGATTATGGCAAAACACCAGGCCTGGGGCTGGGCAATCCCTTCTTGGGGAAGAGAAGTGGGAACTGAATCAGAATCTGTTCGAGCAAACCTGAAGGCCCCGCGGGTCACAGCAAGGTGACCTCATGCCAGAATCCTAAAACCTGAGAAACAAGTGAAAAACCAGTTGGAAGAAGGGCAGATATTTAGGCTAGGGAGGTCAGTGATGAGCAGAAGAAGAGGCATGAGAAGGGCCAAGGAGACCGAGTCATCCAGTCTCCCCCAAACTTTGTTATTTATTGTGGCTACAGCTACCATGAATCTAATTATCATTCCTCTATAGCTGATTCCCAAACTCCAAAACTTCTGAACTCCAGCTCTGCATTATCGATGACCACTGGATGTCTCTACTTGTTTGTCCTATAGGCATTTCAAACCAAATGTCCAAAACACAACTTGCGATCTTCCTTTCTAAACCCACCCCTCCTCTAAACACCCCTATTTCAGTTGAGAGTGCTGCTATCTTCCTAATCATCCCAGTTTGCGGAGTCAGCATTGTTCTTGACTGTCCGTCACTGCCCCCCTCCCCCATAGCCAATCATTTGCCAAGTCTCTATGGTTATACCTCCTCAACATCTCTTGCATCCATCCCCTTCATGACCACCACCCTAGTTGAGGCCCTTTTCACCTCTCACCTGGGTTATTGTAGTAGCCTTCTAATTGGTCTTCCAGCTTTCTGTTTCTTCTCTCTCCAATCCATCCCCCAACCAGCTGCCAAAATGAATGATCTTTCCAACATATGCATCCAATCATGTCATTTTTGTACTCAAGAAACTTCTCAGTTACCTTTCCCTATTTGTTGCCTCTTGGGTAAAATAAAAATTCCTCTCACTTAAATCCCTTCACTATAGAGTTCCAGACTTACTTCTTATTGCTCAGTCTTCAATGCTTATTCTATACTACTTTCCTTCGTGCCATACCAGCCAAATGGACCTACCAGCTGCACAACAAACACAGCAATCTCCGTCCCAACTTTATGTATTTTCGCCCCAGGCAGTGGCTCATGCCTAGAGTCCTTTCTCTCTTCCTTATCTCCAGCTCTTAGAGTCCTTAGAGCTTTCTTCAAGGTGTAGTTCAGGTGCCTCCTCCTATGGAAAGCCTTTCCTTATTCCTCTAATTATTAGTGCTCTCTCTCTTCTCATATTATCGTGCCTTTCCGTAGCAGTTTTATAAATTGTTTGCTCCACTAGAGATGTAATCTCTTTGGGGGGAAGGCAGTGTCTTTTCCCCAGTTTTTTGTATCCTGGATCACCTAGCACAGTGCTTTGCACATAATAGGCATGTAATAAATGCTTTCAGTTCAACGATTTTGGTTCCAGGATTTAAAAATTATTGAGGACCCCAAAGAGCCTTGGTTTATATGAGTTATATCTATCAGAATTTTATTATTGTTGTTTAGTCATGGCCAACTCTTCCTGACCCCATTGAGGGTTTTCTTGGCAAAGGTACTGGAATGGTTTGCCATTTCCTTCTCCTTTACAGATGAGGAAACTGAGGCAAACAGGGCTAAGTGACTTACCCAGGGTCATACAGCTAGTAAGTGTCTGAGGCCAGATTTCAACTCAGGAAGATGAGTCTTCCTGACTCCAGGTCCAGCACTCTCTCCACTGCACCATCTAGCTGCCCTAAATATATGCTGTTGAATTGAGTTGACCGTAATGCGCTCCCTGACTTTCCTCCTGCACAGTGTCGATATGCGGATGTGGCTGCAGATCACGTTCATGGTGCCTCCTCTTGAGTAATTAGTGCTAATACAACCAGGTCTTTGAACCAGGTCAAGCAGAACAAATCTCATCCCTGTTCATATGACAACCCCTCAAATATTTATTCTCCTTGAATCTTTTCC
The DNA here is from genome assembly GCF_011100635.1 of Trichosurus vulpecula. Taxonomy (NCBI): domain Eukaryota; kingdom Metazoa; phylum Chordata; class Mammalia; order Diprotodontia; family Phalangeridae; genus Trichosurus; species Trichosurus vulpecula. The sequence goes on from NC_050573.1 coordinate 420,044,991, forward strand.
TGCCCAAACTGAATGTTCTTAGCTTTTCTAACTCATCCTTATATGAAATGATTTTGAGTTCTCTCACTAATTTGGCTTCCCTTCGCTGGACACAGTATGGTTTGTCAATATCTTCCTTAAAATGTGGTGCTCAAATGGGGACACAATATTCTAGGTATAGATTGACCGGGGTCCAATATAGTGAGATGTTCACCCATCTTGCTCTGGATTCTATTTTTCAGTGAACTTAACCAAATTCAATACAATTCAACAAACAGATATTCAGCACCTACTATGTGCAAAACGCGGTAAACTAAGATTTCATATCTCTTTTGGCTGCTACATCTCACTGCTGATTCATATTGAATATATAAGTGCAGTGAAATCCTTAGAACTTTTTCATATGGTTCTTGATACAATGGAAGGAGGACTGGATTTAAAGTCAGAGAACATGAGATCAAACCTTCTCTCTGTCACTTACTATTTGTGTGATCTTGGGGCATGTCGCTTAATCTCCTTGGGCCTCAGATCCCTCATCTATGAAATGAAGATATTGGACTTAGCCTCTGTGGTTCTTCCCAGCTCTGCATCTATGATCCAATGATCTTTTCAAGCAGGAGTCTGCCATCCTGAATTTATGCAACTGATTTTTTTAACTGAAGTGTAGAACTTTGCATTTATTCTTACTTCATTTCCTCTTCTTAGTATCCAAACCATTGCCAAATATTTTTTTGAAACTTGTTTCTGCCAAGTGGTTTACTAGTTCTTCCTTCCAGCATCAAGCCATCTGTGGACCTGAGAAGACTGCCATTTATGTCTTCATCCAAATCATTGACAAATACATTGAAGAGACTACAGTCGAAGATGGTGGCTGCAAAGCAGGGACTAGCGTGAGCTCCCCACCGAGTCCCTCCAAAAACCTATAAAAAATGGCTCTGAACCAATTCTAGAACTGAAGAACCTACAAAAAAGCAGGAGGAAGCAGGGCTCCAGCCCAGGATAGCCTGGATGGTCTCTGGATGAGGTCTATCCCACATGGAGCTGGGAGCGGAGCAGAGCAGAGCCCTGCGCGAGCAGCATGGACAACTAGACCAGGAGCCAGGAGGAGCATGCCCTAGCACCCTGAATCAGTGAGCTGCAGCAGTTACCAGACTTGTCAACCCACAAACACCAAAGACAACACAGAAGGTTAGTGGGAAAAGCTGCAGGAGTGGAAGGAGTTCGTGGTTCAGCTACTGCCCTGGAGGCAGCAGAGGTGGGGCAGCTACAGACGTATAGCTGCAGTTGCTTCCGGCCCCAGGCCCACCTGGTGGGAGGAATTAAGTGGCGGATCGGAGCAGGAGTGAAGAGCCTGCTGAAGATCTAAGTCCAGTCCGGGTTGGGGGTTCTTGGGGAAGGAGGGGTGCTGGTGTGGCAGAGCTGGTGCATCCCCCCAAACGTGGAACATAGTTCTCTAAACTCTACAAGCAGTCATACCCCACTGAAAAACTCAAGGGTTAAGTTAGTTGGCTGGGAACATGGCCAGGCAGCGAAAATGCACCCAGATTCAGTCTCAGACTTTGGATTCTTTCTTTGGTGACAAAGAAGACCAAAACATACAGCCAGAAGAAGTCAACAAAGTGCAAGAGCGTACACCAAAAGCCTCCAAGAAAAACATGAACTGGCCCCAGGCCACGGAAGAGCTCAAAGAGGATTTGAAAAAGCAAGTTAGAGAAGTAGAGGAAAAATTGGGAAGAGAAATGAGAAGGATGTCAGAAAACCATGAAAAACAAGTCAAGGACTTGCTAAAGGAGACCCAAAAAAATACTGAAAAGTATACTGAAGAAAACACCTTAAAAATAAACTAACTCAAATGGCAAAAGAGCTCCAAAAAGCCAATGAGGAGAAGAATGCCTTGAAAGGAAGAATTAGCCAAATGGAAAAGGAGGTCCAAAAGACCACTGAAGAAAATACTACCTTAAAAACTAGACTGGAGCAAGCAGAAGCTAGTGACTTTATGAGAAATCAAGATATTATAAAACAGAACCAAAGGAATGAAAAAATGGAACACAATGTGAAATATCTCCTTGGAAAAACCACTGACCTGGAAAACAGATCCAGGAGAGATAATTTAAAAATTATTGGACTACCTGAAAACCATGATCAAAAAAAGAGCCTAGATATCATCTTTCAAGAAATTATCAAGGAAAACTGCCCTGATATTCTAGAGCCACAGGGCAAAATAGAAATTGAAAGAATCCATCGATTGCCTCCTCAAATAGATCCCAAAAAGAAATCTCCTAGGAATGTTGTTGCCAAATTCCAGAGCTCCCAGATCAAGGAGAAAATACTGCAAGCAGCCAGAAAGAAACAATTTGAGTATTGTGGAAACATAATCAGAATAATCCAAGATCTAGCAGCTTCTACATTAAGAGATCGAAGGGCTTAGAATATGATATTCTGGAGGCCAATGGAGCTACAATTAAAACCAAGAATCACCTACCCAGCAAAACTGAGTATCATGCTCCAAGGCAAAATATGGATTTTCAATAAAATAGAAGACTTTCAAGTTTTCTCAGTGAAAAGACCAGAGCTGAATAGAAAATTTGACTTTCAAACACAAGAATCAAGAGAAGCTTGAAAAGGTAATCAAGAAAAAGAATAAGAAAAAGTAATTGCAAGGGACTTACTAAAGTTGAACTGTTTTGTTTACATTCCTACATGGAAAGATGATGTGTATGATTCATGAGACCTCAGTGTTAGGGTAGCTGAAGGGAATATGCATATATATATACATATATATATATGTTTATGTATATATATGTATAAGTGAATATGTATGGATGTATATATGTATATGTATATATACATATACATATATACATATACATATATATATATATATATATATATAGAGAGAGAGAGAGAGAGAGAGAGAGAGAGCAGGCACAGGGTGAGTTGAAGATGAAGGGAAGATATCTAAAAGAAATAAAATCAAATTAAGGGATGAGAGAGGAATATATTGAGAGAGGGAGATAGGGAGAGATAGAATGGGGTAAATTATCTCACATAAAAGTGGCAAGAAAAAGCAGTTCTGTAGGAAGAGAAGAGAAGGCAGGTGAGGGGGAATGAGTGAATCTTGCTCTCATCAGATTTGACCTGAGGAGGGAATACTATACATACTCAATGGGGTATCTTACCCCACAGGAAAGAAGAAGGAAGAAGATAAAAAAGGGGGGATGATAGAAGGGAGGGCAGATGGGGGTGGAAGTAATCAAAAACAAACACTTTCTAAATGAGACAGGGTCAAGGGAGAAAATTCAATAAAGGGGGATAGGTTAGGAAGGAGCAAAATATAGCTAGTCTTTCACTACATGAGTATTGTGGAAGGGTGATACATAATGATACACATGTGGCCTATGTTGAATTGCTTGACTTCTTAGGGAGGGTGGGTGGGAAGGGAAGCGGGGAGACAATTTGGAACTCGAAGTTTTAAAAACAGAGGTTCAAAAACAAACAAAAAAAAGTTTTTGCAAGCAACTAGAAAATAAGATACACAGGCAATGGGGCATAGAAATGTATCTTGCCCTAGAAGAAAGGAAAGGAAAAGGGGATGGGAGGGGAGTGGGGTGACAGAAGGGAGGGCTGACGGGGGAACAGGGCAACCAGAATATATGTCATCTTGGAGTGGCAGGGAGGGTAGAAATGGGGAGAAAATTTGTAATTCAAACTCTTGTGAAAATCAATGCTCAAAACTAAATATATTAAATAAAAAAATGTAGAAGAAGAGACTAGAGTCAAGGACACAGTCCTGAAGAGCTAGGCTGGAAGAAAATTAGAGGTCAGGATCTGTGCTGTGCTAATATTTGTAAAACTCTTTGTAAACCTCAGAAAAGGCCATATATATGCTGGCTATCATTTTTCCCCCGAGCCAGCTTTTTTGGGAGCTAAAAGCTTTCAAATATCCTTGGAACTTTTCCTAGACTCTTTCTATCTAGACAGTTAAAAATTGTAGAATTTGGCATGTGGGCTTTCTGGACAGCTGCCTGGGAGATTTTTTTTCTGGATTCCTGTGGCCTCTGGTGATGGTGGGCTTGAGGCACCTGAGTCAGATGAATGAACAACACCAACAACAATAATAGTACTATCTCATGTTATTCTCACAACCACCCTGGGAGGTAGGCATCATTACCTCCATTTTACAGATGAGGAAACTGAGGTTATGTAGCATTTAAGTGTTTTGCCCAGTGTCACACAGGTACTCAGTGTCTGAGGCCAGATTTGAACTCAGGCCTTCCTGACCCCTGGTCTAGTGCTTTATTCACCATACCATCTATGTAAGTATACTCCTCTTCTATTGTCAGTCTGTTACAGAGATGGGCACTGACAGGCTTTTCCTGGGATTGACTGAACATAAGAAAACATAGATTGTGACTCTGAAGTGATATCTGTAGGTGATTTCATCACTGTTCAAACCCTTTCTTGGATATACTCCATGTCTTGGCTCCATGTGGTGCTGGACCCAACTGTGAACCACTCAGAGTCCCCCAGAAAATGTAGAGATTCTAGATTGATATCTGACTGACTACCCTTCTGAGAGGTGTCCAAACTCACCATGGAATATTTTTTAAAACTTAAATTATCCATAGTTTCATTGGTGTGTGTACTCTTTCCATAAACCTTCTCATAAACCTTCTATAACTTGCTCTATACAGTCGTCAAGAGTCACTGTAACTGATGCATAGTGAAATGAGCAGAACCAGGAGGACATCGCATACATTAACAGCAATATTACATGGTGATCAACCGTGAATGATTTAGCCGTTCTCAGCAATAATGATCCAAGACAATTCTGAAGGCTCTATGATGAAAAATGCTACCCACCTCCAGGGAAAGAAATAATGGAATCTGAATGCAGATTGAAGCATATTTTTAAAAAACTTTCTCCATTCTTTTGTCTGTTTTTTCTTTTGCAACATGGCTTATATAGCAATGTTTTGCATGGCTGAACATATATAATCTACATTAAATTGTTTGCCTTCTCAAGGAGCGGGGAGGAGAGAAAGAGGAGGGAGAGAATTCAAAACAAATTTTAAAAAGCTAATATTAAAATTTTTGTTTACATATAGTTGAGAAAAATAAAATAAAAATAAAATGTAATAAAGTCACTGTAGCCCATCTAATTTTTACTCCGTAGCTAACCTAATTATCATGGTTGCTAGCCCAGTCCTTAGAAAACAGGCTACAATATGGTTTGATACTCAAAGTCCTTGGAGTATGAATTCTCCTGACAGAGACTAGAGAAGCCAGGGGCATTTATCTTCCTGCCATAATGAGGTACCAGATGAAGTTTAGTGTAGGGGTAAGAAAGGAGGGGAGGGAAAATGACAGATGACCACAGCCTTGTTACTGGAGGCATCCTGGAGAATGACTGCTCTCCACTTCCTTTCTCTCTCATAGACAGGACCACAATTCACACAATGATTGGGCTTGTTTCATCAGAGTACACCAGAATTAAATTCCTGCTCCTGTCCTACCAAATATGGGTGGAGTTCCTGAAGCTCACAGCCAGTTCCTAGCCCGGCCTGATCTCATCACACATATCTAGACTCTTTCTGTATGCATATGTGTACTTGGTGTATGGCAAGTGGTTATATTTTTCTATTAGATCAAAAATTCCACATAGGAGAGGAAAAGTTATTGGATAGATTAGCATTTTAAGCTAAAATAATCAGTGTATATTAAAGTCTTGTATGGTTAATCAACATATATCTCTGTTTTCAAGGAGAAATCTGCATGTAATGTATTGGATTCCACCTACCAAGTCAGGCTAGTGCCAAGTTAAAGATCTCTGTTAAGAGATTCAACAAGAGTAGTTCTGTCTGAAAATCTTGGGAGTAGTTTCATTTATAGTTCTGATGGAGAATGTACCTGAACTCTTGGCAGGAAGCGAATAGCCATGTTAACATGTTCATAATATTTTTTCCCTCAACTTCTGTCCTTTTCTTTTGTCTTATTATCTTTTTTGAACACTCATTCATAAACATTCATTCATTTGTTTACTTTTGAGTGATGTGTGTGTATGATCATTATTTGGTTAAGGAGACTTTACTAAAAATAATTCAGGACAACATAAGGTCAATTCAAGTTTAGATGCATAGATCATAGGCCCATAGACTTGGACATGGAAGGGATGTTGGAGTCCATTTCATCCAAGCCCTTCATTTTACAGATGAGGAACCGAGGCCCACAGAGAAAGTACTACTTCCATTGGACAATAGAGGCTTCCTAAGCTTGCCCTTCCTTATGAGATTGAGCGTCCTTCAATATCTACTAGAAATGGGTATCTTAGATCATAGGACTACAGGCATGCTTCCTGTAAGTCTTTCTGTCTTTACCAAGGCTCAGTTGCAAGTTCAGTATGACCCTTTTAGGGTCTGAGTCCAGAATCTCAGGGACCTTTGTAAGCCTTTGTAATCCTTTGCCACAGGCTCCAATAATCCCTGGAATTAGTGACTGTAAGTTCTGAATTTCCCCTACCTAGAGAACTCTGTGCCTCCCTTCCAAACAGTGGGGCAAGTTCAATACCAAAGGAAGAGGCCAAAGAGCTCTTGGTATCTGTGATTATAGGTGGCAGTTGAATCAATTGGATACTTCCATTGGGGCAGTGTGATGGATCACTGCCAAGAGTTACAGGTTGGACCCTCACAAAGAGCCCAGGAAAGTCCAGTGGGTAATTATAGAAATCGAAGGGAGGTGGAGCTATAAAGCACATCACTACTGATTGGTGGATACTTTGGGTTTCTGCTTAGTAATGAATTTGTGTGTTAAACCAATGTCATTGGGTAAAACACCCAAAGACAGGTTTGTATATTGATCAATGTGTAGGTCATAAACCTGTCACTGTGTCCATGTTATGACTTTCATCAGTCACAGCATTTAATCTATGACTCAGTATCTGAATTATGATTTTTAACAGATCACCATGTCCAGGCTTCCCCCTTTCACAGAATTTAAGTTTGTGAAATTTAATTTAAGTTGATGGAATTTAATTAATTTAATTTAATTTCACAGAATTTAAGTTTGCCCAGTCAGGACCTCACAGTGGTTGACATTTTAGTGTTTGTTTGTGTTATTCGTGTTTGTTAATGTGCTGCAACCAGTCATCAAATGATCCTATCAATTCTTGATTCTCTTTTTTTTTATTTGTTCCTGGAGGGGATTCCAAAGGCACACAGGTAGTAAGTATTTGAGGCTGAATTGGAACTCAAGTCCTCTGACTCCAAAGACAGAGTTTGAGAATAAAGTTGGAAAGATAGAGTGGTACCAGATTGTGGGAGCCCTTGAATACCAGGTGAAGGAGTCTGGTGGTCTGCTGAAAGGCGAGAGAGAACCGCCGAAGCCTTCCTTTTGAGTATCAGGAGTAGATTTGCTGATTACTCCAGTAGAGGTCTGAGGTCATTTGGAGGATGAAGAGTTGAATCAGGAAGACATGTTGGGGGTTCTTTCTATGGTCCAGGCAGAGGGCATTGAGAAAATAACCTGGAGGGATGGAGGTGGAAATAGACAGGAGGGGACAGATACAACAGGACTTGGCAATGATTGATGATGAGAAAGGAAACAAGGGTCAAAGAGAATACCTCGTTTTGAACATGGAAAATGAGGTGAGTAGTATCGACTTTGTATGTATGTCATGGATCTAGGCAGCTGACATAGTAGAATGGACAGAGGACTGGACCTAGAGTCAAGAATACCTGATGTTGGATTCGGCCTCAGATTACTAGCCAAATGACCCTGGGCAAGTCACGTAAATTTTATTTGCCTTGGTTTCCTCATCGACAAAACGGGTATACTTATACTACCTACCTCCCAGGGTTGCTGGGAAGGTAAAAATTAGATATTTGTAAAAGTCATTGTAAACCTGCAAGTGCTATCTATGTAAATGTTAGGTGTTTTTTTTATCATTATCCTGTTCTTATTTATTATTATCATTATTCTATCATTTATTATCATCATTTTATCATTATATCATCATCATTTTATCATACCATTTTTATCATTTATCATTATAAATTATCATTTATCATTATCATTTTCATCATGATCATGATCGTTTTATCATTGTCATCATCATATTATCATTACGTACATGTTGTCTCCCTCATCAAAATGTAAGTTCTTTAAGGTCAGAGGTTGTTTTCATTTTTACTTTTTCTTTCCCTGGTGCTTCCTCAGTAAATGCTTTTTGGTTGATTGAACAGGGATACTATAGACAGAAATGGTAATGTCCAAAGAAGGACTGAAATTAGGAGGAAATGATAAGCTTCATGTCGGACATGCTGTGTGTTGAGTTGCTGGGACAGCATCCAAGTGGAGATGCCCAGAAGATCTCGAGCTAAGAAGAGAGGTCAAAGGTAGCAGTTTAGATCTGAGAATCACCTGCGGCGGTGTTAAATAGGAACCATTGGAGTCCATGAGGTCAGCCACAGAGAAAAGAGGAGAGAGGAGAGATGGGGACTGAGGAGAGCACTGGATGGTCTTTCCTACACATGGAGCTGTCTTCTCTTTACACTAAGGACAGCTCTATCCTTCTGGCAGACAACGATTGCTCTTCCTTCACTAAGCATGTTATTTGTACCTGTATCATGTTCTTCTTTGCATTATAGTTATAGGTGCATGCGTTCATCCCCTTGGCTATTCTGTAAGCTCCATGAAGGCAAGGTCTATGCCTTGCCTAAACTTTTTACCTCCCCCCAGTGCCGAGTGCAGTGTTTTTTTCACTTCTTGTTGGTTCAGTCTCACTCTCAGTTCACTCTCAGTGACCCTTTTTGAGGTTTTCTTAGCAAAGGTACTGGAGGGGTTTGCCATTTCCTTCTCCAGGTCATTTTACAGATGAGGAAATTGAGGCAAACAGGGTTAACTGACTTTCCCGAGGTCACTCAGCTAGTAAGTGTCCAAGGTCAGATTTGAACTCAGGAAGATGAGTCTCCCCGACTTGAGGCTTCACTTTATCCACTGTGTTACCCAGCTGTACTTACGAGGCACTTAATTAATGATAGAATTAAATTGAGTTGAATTGGAGCGTGCACTTGAAGAAGAATTCTCAACTTTCATCCTCGTTAGTGCAGCTTCTAGATTCAACGTAGCCCAAATTATTTTTACAGGGGAAGAGATGAGACAGAGGAGAGGGTTTTCCTGTTGTGAAGGACAGTCTGAACAAAGTCATAAAGTGAGAAAAGCACATAGTGGTCTCAGGCAATAGCAGGCAGTTTAGTTTGAGTGGAATGTCCAGTCAATAAAGAGTGGTGGCAAATAAGACTGAGAAAGTAAGCTGGAGCCAGATTGTAGGGGGCTTTGAAGGTTGGGTTAAGCAGCTTGGCCTTTATTTGATAGGTAATAGGGAGCTGTTGAAGATCTGTTTGTTTGTTTTAGTAGGACAAAGAAGCAGAGATCCTGGATGGAAAATTACAGTCTATCTGCCGGTTTTAAACCTCATCGGCTTTGCCCTCTCTGGTCTGGGCCTGAGCTGGAATTGAATCCCATCCTTGATAAACTAGTGGGAGATGCAAAGGTGAGTGTAGGCTCCTATCCAGGTCAAAGGGATCAATAGCCCAGGGAGGACCCAACATTCTCAGGCTTCATTAACTGTCTTTTTAACGTCTCTGGAGATATTTTCTTGGATCCCAGAAGTGACCTGTGAAACCCAGACCAGAAAATCCCCTGGAGCCTCAAGCCCAAAAGAAAAGAGATCTGCCTGGTATCACTCTCCTTGTAACAGAACTTATTATTTATCTTGCCTCTCCCTCACTCTCCCCATGCCCCCCACAGCAGTGTTTCAAGACACAGAGATTAAACCTCCCAAATTCAAAGAGCATTATGGAAGTAAACTGCTCCTGCCATTCCTTGTAATTCAATTCCATGCTCTTATCCTTCAACAGAGTCCTGCTATTATTAGCTGAAAGCATGAGTTTATGATCATTTAAAAAAAAAAAGAACCCTTTATGGAGGCGTTCCACGGCATTTATTTTCCCTTCAATGTTCTCTTGCCCCTGGGGGACTCATTTACACATCTCAAAAGTAAATACACGGCCATGGCTGGTGAAGATAGGCATTCTCCAATTCATCCCTTAAACAGGTTTTTGTTTTGTTTTGGTTTTTGTTTTTGCTTTTTTGTATAAGGCCAGCATTTGGAAACAGAATACTTTAAAAGGAAAAGATCAGAACTTGTTTTCTGCGAACCCAGAACAACAAGCATATTGTGTCCCTGGCTAAGGGTCCAACAAACAGTTCAGGGAAGAAAATCTATAACCAACTATTTTTATGTAAGTGAAAGATTTAGATTAAATACTCGTTTCCAATTTCCTTTTTAATTTATATGACTATTTCTAAATAAATAATGGTCTTTGGTGGGGGTGAAGAGTACTCTTAACATCCTGCCAAAATTTAAAAAAAGCCCCATTTCATTGAGATGCATGAGTGCCTGCCGTGTGCAGGTAGCTATTGAGGCTTTCCCAGACTCTCTAGGTAGAGACAACCTGGTGGAGTGGTGAGACTCTAGCCAGGAGACCTGGGTTTGAGTCCCATCTCAGGCACTTCCTACTTGTACGACTGAAGGCCCATTTCCTAATTTATGTGAGCTTCAGTTTCCTCTTCTGTAAAATGGAGACAATCATATTTACATACTTCCCTCATGGGGATATCGTTATGAAAAGATCATATTCATTGTATTGTGTTCTTAGCTCAAGGAGGGATAGAAAAAAGTAGAAGACACCTACTCCTGCTTCTGAGGAGTTTGTAGTCCGGCTGAGGAGAATATAATTTAAAGGTATAGAATAAAAGGAAACTCAATAATTTGGGGAGAAAACTATCTAAAGGTGGTAAGAGAGTACAAAACTGGGGGAAGGGTCTGATCTGATGAGTCAAGGGATATTAGCACTATTAGGGAGCGTAGATTTAGAGCCTGAAGTAACCGCAGAAGTCATCTAGTGCACCCCTTCATCTTACGGATGAGGACAACGAAGTCTGGAGACGTGAAGTGACTGACTTACTGAAAGGAACATGATAGTGACAGCATAGGAATCTGAACCCAAGTTCTCCCATTCCAAATCCAGTGCCTTTAGTCAGAATTAAGCACATAGCTGGTAGACTACAGCCTATTGTTCTTTTGAGGACACCATGTTGCCTTACTTTAATCTGCAGCCAGCTGGTACTACTGAAGAAACTCTGTTTTGTACTGTCTAGACTCTAAGGATAATTCAGCCCCATAAACATTAATGAAGGGTCTTTTATGTTATAGGCACTATACTAAGGGCAGGGAATGCAGAGATGAAACATGATGGCAGCTGTCCTCAAGGAGCTTATGTTCTAATAGCGGGATGAGGCATGTACATAAATAACTGCAACACTACTCATGAAATGATCAAGTGAGTGCCTAGGAAAAGCCAAAGACATAGCATAATACATTCAAGAAGGGAGGGGATCACTTCTGGTTGAGAGAGAATTCAAAAAGACTTCGTGAAGGTGATGGTGCTGAGTTTAAAGTAGGCCAAGGATGTCTGCTAGGCAGGTGATGATGATGAGGGGAGGGCGAAGGGGCAAGGTAGTGGAAGTTTCCCCTCATAGCATGGAGGTACAGCCTAACAGAGGTAGTGAGATGAGAGAGATCAGGACAGTATCATAGAAGATGGAGGAGTCCAGTCTATCTGGAACAGAAAATGTAAAGTGGTGGCTATGATGAAATATGCCTGGAAAGATTATTTGGATTCAGATACTAGTTTACATGTATTAATTCATTTAATCTTTATATCATCCTTGGTCCTTATTACTATCTCCATTTTACAGATACAGAAACTGTGCCTGAGAAAGGTCCAATGACTTGGCTAAGGTCACACAGCTAGTCAGTACCTGAGACAAGATTTGAACTCAGGTCTTGCTGATTCTTGGTAGAGCATCCTATTCACTGGAATATCTAGCTGCCCAAGAAGCTGTGTGCTGAACATTATTTTAGAAGTTCATCACAAGATTGTTCTGAGCGTTAATGAAATAATGAGCCTCCCATTTCCTATACTTGATTCGGGCACATAGGAACTGGTTCTTATCAATTGATGCCTTTATACTCCACCCTTCCCCCAGTTTCTAACCAAGTTAATAAATTTACAAGTCTTTCCTTGTGCTCTTCCCAGATACAATAAAATGATCCTGATGAATTGGTACTTCCAAATGATTCTTGTCCCTATCCATGTTTTCTATGAATTACTGAAAAATGGCCAGGAATGCCAGGAATCCACAGAGGTATGCACTCAGATTGCTAGAATCCCATGGAAAAGGAGGCCATATTCTCCTTCTCTTCTTCTGGAGTGTGCATTTGATAGCATAGACCCACAGGTCCAAGAATGGGAACCATGAGCTGCCTTGGAAATAGTACAGAATACCAGTACCTCATGATATGGCATACCACCTGGGCTCACCTATCCAAGGTTAGGCAGCCCATATGTCCATAACATTTCCAGGCTTCTTCTGTGTGTCCATACAGACTATGGAACTCTCTGATGATACCCTGTCTGTACCTTTCATATGGATCCTGAGGTCCTTCATCTCCAAAACAGTGATTTTCTAAGACTATTCTCAGAAAGGTCAGGAGCTATACGAATTGATCTTGTGTGTCCCACTTTTGGTACATCTCAGTCATACACTGAGATCAGGACTTGCTCCCTAGGCCTTTCTAATAGAGCAATAGTCAGAGGACCCTGCCCAGCAAACTCTGTTCCCCTCTCCCCTTGCCCATAGACTCAGAGAGTGTTCACAAATTCATAGCCATTTTCTCATTGCAAAGTCCTTGTGTCACACGGAATCATAGAATTTGGGAATTTGGAAAGGACTTTTACTGCCATCTGGTCCAACCTATTCCTGCAAAGTGGTCCTCCCTATAGCATATCCAACAAGGACTCATATTGCTTCTGTTTTAAGACTTCCAAGAAAGGAGAACCTTCCACTTCCCAGTATGGCCCTTCCCACTTTTAGATCTAATTGTTAGGAAGTATTTTTCCCCTCTGACATCAAGCCTACACATGTCTCCTTGTAACTTCTACTCGTCACTCTTGATTCTGCCCTCCGGGGACAAACAGAAACATTCTAATTGTTCTTCCTCATGACAACCCTTCAAATGCTTGAACACAGTCATCATGACTCTTCTCTTCCCTAGGCTAAATATCTCCAGTCCCTCTGACCACTCCTTATATGACACAGACCCAAAGCTCTTCAGCATCCTAATTGCCTTCCTCTGGATACTGTTCAGCTTATCGATACCTTTCCTAAACTGTGTTACCGAGAACTCAATACAGTATTCTAGATGAAGCCTGACCAGGGCAATGTACAGAGGAAGGATGACCTTCTTATTTCTGGAAGCTATGCCTTCCACAAGAGGACTCTCAGTAGTATTGAAACTCCTAGTTCAGTAGACCTCTCTTTAGTTTCTACTGGAAGGCCCCCGCAGTTCTCTCAGTCCAGCATCCGTGAAAGTACATGTGGGTTTTCTCAGCACACCACAGCCAATCTGTTCTTGGGTTCTATGGCACAGGTGTCACACCTTCAGCCACACTCCTAAGTGGATCTGAATCAGATTAAAATGTAACTGGGAAATATTTAACAAAATAAAAATATAACAAAACAGGGATAATATTGTATTTTAAAATAAGTCAATATGCAGCCCACAGGGATCCTTGTGTATGATTTAGTGACTCCTATTTCTATTTCAGTTTGACACCATTCTTCTATAGCATTCAACTTGTTATAGGAGCTTCTCAGTATTTACCCAGAATCTTAGCACCTTCCTCTACCAGCCCTACTTCCTCAAGGATTTCTTGTACAACTAGAAAGCCCTCTCCGAGCTTTTTGCACATGCATAAAAGTTATAGGATTATAGAACCAGATGAAACCTGAGGCCATTAGTCAAACCTTTCATTTTATGGAGGAAAAAAACTGTAGTGTAGTCATGTCTGACTTTTTGTGACCCCATTTTGGGGTTTTTTTGACAAAGATACTGGAATGGTTTGCCATTTTCCTCTCCGGCTCATTTGACAAATGAGGAAACTGAGGTTAAGTGTTGCAATGTTAATGGAATATAAATATCTTCCCCATCCATCAATAAGTCTATGTGACCTGCTTTGAGCTCTGGCCCAGCTCACAGCCGTGATATATCCTGAGGAGGGAAGCTTGCTTAGGAGAGGCTTGCTTGTAGGAAGGCTTTCACACCTTTTGGTACTAAATTAATTAGGCATTGAGTCATGAGGGTTGTGATGCCTTCTGGCTCTGAGAAATGTATATATACTCTGAGTTGGTATTTTGCTTTGGGGGTTCACTTATAAGAAAGGTCTTTTGATTCCCTGGTCAAGACTCTGAGTATGTTCAGACGCCCAACTGCTCAGATGTAAAGGCTCTCTCAATCCAGTGCTATATGTAAAGTGCTTTGGTTCAAACAGTCAGAGCCCTGTCTATTGGTCTTTATACTAATTTCCCTGCTTCTATTTTTTCTGTTTGTATTTTCTCTGCTTGTATTTCCTCTGATGTTCAGGGGGCTGACTTTTCCCCTGAGCTAGTGAGTGTAATTAAAGAAGACTGTGGAGCCCTTTAAAAGCAGATCAAAGAACATGTGCTAGCAGGCCTTCCTGGGTATGCTAGGGTGCTTGCTGCTATAGGTGCCCAGGGTCACACAGCTAGTAAGTGTCTGAGACTGAATTTGAATTCATAAATTCTTTCTTATTCTAAACCTAGTGGCCTATCCATTGAGCCACCTATCCACTAAGGCCCAGGGAATTTAAATGATTTACCCAAGGTCCCATAGTTAGGGAGAGCTTTTTCATGAGCCACACTACCCAGTACTCAGTTGGCTTTCCCTACATGTGCCTTTCCCATTCTAGACTGAGAAAGCGATGATGCTGGCCAAATTATTTTGGAAGCTGCTTGGGTCCTTTTACACACATCAACAGAGTCAAGCCAAACTCCTTTTAGACCAGCTCACGTCCTTTCGGCACATACCCCGTCACGTTCTTCCTCTAATGTAGCAGTTGGTCAAACTGTGGGAAAGAATATTAGTGGGTGAGGAAAGAAGCAAAGCACAAGCAAATGTGATGTACTAGACAGAGTATAGGATTGGGAATGAGAAGATGTGGGTTCGAATCTCAGTTCTGTCTCTTATTTTGCAAACTCTCTGTACCTCAATTTCCTTGTTTAAAAAATGGAAATAATGTCTCCATTACCTCCCCCATCAAGTTATCATGAGGATTAAGTGAGATCGTGTTAGTAAAATGCTTGGAAAATTTGCATGTAAACCATTATAATATAGGTAAATATTATATTACAAGAAAATAGAGATTTTCAAGATTGCCTGACAATGTCAAAAATTGTCCAGGTACTTTCCGACTTTCAAAAATGTGACTTACAAACATCTCACAAATGCAAACCACTATTCAAGTAGGAAGGACCCTGAGATACCATGTTCCTTTTTTCCTCCAAAAAAACACAATTTTAAAAATTTGCAATTATTAATGGAAACAGATATTTCTATAGGTAAAGAATAAGAACCAGGCTAAGAAACTGCAAACTGTTATTGTACAGTTTGTTTTAAGAAGTACATGTGTATGCAGGGGTATGCTGGTAAATGTTTAATGATCAGCTTTCTGAAAAAACACTACATACTTTAAAGTTTAATCTGCATCATTAGCAGTTTCTCCATCACATTCTTAAGTCTGGATATTAAAAAAAACTAAATAAAAAAATAAATCAATCTCTGATTTGTAGTGTTTGCTGATTTCTGGGGTATATATGCTTATAATAAAAATTTAACAATCTGCCTGGGAGCCAGTACGAGCCAACTCCAGCATAGCCTGCGAATACGTATACTTATGTTTTATACATATACACACACAGATATGTATCTACAACGCACTTAGATGTGTATCTTATAGAGATATCTTTCGCCTTTGCAACAAATATGTGTGCGTGTGTATAGCCAGGGAAACTAATCAATATATGGGCCATATCTGAGAATGCATATCTCATTCTGCATCTCAAGTCTATTATCTCTATGTCAAGAGAAGAGGAGGTTCAATGCATCAAGAGTTTTTATAGCCATGCTTTTTTTGTGATAGCTAAGATCTGGAAACAGAACAGGTATTCATCCACTTGGGGAAAGGCTGGGCCAACCAACACTGCTCCCTTTCTACAGCAAAACAAGATGTAAGGAGTGGGATGGAGTTGGACTCAGACTCATGTTACCTTCTTGCAGGAATGGGTGGTCTTGAGTTGTGGGTCCTAAGGCTGAGCCTTGGGATGGTGAGCTAAGTATATAGCTATAGGCCCTGAGGTCTGCAGGTTGGGAGATGAGTTAGAATTTGCCCTCTCCACCTTCCCCTGTCTTCACACATGTACCTACTCTGAGCCCCAACTTCTTTAGACCATTCCTTGAGCCCCAGGTTGCCTCAGTACTGTGGTATGCCAGAGTTGAGGGGAAAGTGACAGGAAGAGCCCAGCAAGAACCCATCAAGGTGTTGTGAAAAGAGTCCAGGATCTTGAGTCCCAAATGTTGGGTTTGAATTCTGGCACTGCATTTAAGACTCTCCCTTTACTTCCTCTCCCTGTGTCTAATTTTTCTCAGTCATAAAATAAGGGCATTAGAATAAGACTGGCCCCAGGGACCTCTAGGAATGCCTAAGACCTTTCTAAGGGTTGCTTGAGGTTGAAACTATTTTCATAATAATACTAGGATAGTTTAAGTCTTAATACAGTAACTGTCAATAAATATTACTCACATCAATGGAAAAAAGCTCTTTGGGGAGGGCGGTCCTTGATAATTTCAAGAATATGAAGGGGTCCTAGACCACAAAGTTTGAGAACTTTGTAATAATAATTTAAATTTGAAGATCTTTTCCACCCATTAATAGGCCCATGTGACCTGTTTATGTCACAGGAAGCCTAAGTCACATGTGGTAGGAGGAGCTTGCTGAGATGAAAAGGAAAGTGTGCCAGAGGAAATGCTCAGAGAACAGTTAGAACTGAAGGAGAGAGTGGAAGTGTGGTGGTTGTGCTGTGAGTGATCATTGGTGGCAAGGCCCCAGCAGGGGGTGGGAAGGTTATGGGATGGCTTGGCTCCCTGCTGTGATGTCATGTTTTAGATTCTTTGCTGTTATTATAAAGTGGACTTACTGGTTCTGGAATTTGTTTGCTGTTTGGATGGGTTGGACTTATTGGTTTTGGGACCTGGTTCTCTGGTGTCTGAATAAATGGTTTACTTCTTCCACTTTCTATATGGAGAGTCTCTTATATTTTGCAACATAGAATTACATAGGCATATTGACAATTATCATCTATATTATGATTATTGCCTTGCTAATATAACTTCTGGCCTAGAAAATGGTTCTTTAGGGGTTTCTGACCTTGAGCTTTGATATCCAGAGCTCCTTCCTCTCCTCATGGGACAAAAATACATTTTTTTCATAAAAACATGATTACATGGAATTGAAAAGCTTTAAGAAAGGAAAAAAAATCAGCACAGCTAGAATCAGAAGGGAAGTGGTCAATTGCAGGGGAAAATCATTGTCTCAAATATATCTGTTCTACACAGTGGTGAGTTTTTCCAGTACAATTCACAAAAACTTGTTTCACTTGGGAATGTAAGATTTAGACTTGAAAGGGAACTTACAGACCACGTAGACCAGTGCTTCTCCAAGTTGGGCCCAGGGATTCCTGGGAGCCACAAGACCCTTTCGGGGAATACAGGAGGTCAAAATTGTTTTCATAATAATATTAAGACATTTTAATCTGGACCTCAAGGTGGTCCAGTAAATAGAGTGCTGGGCCTGAAGACCCAGCTTCCTGAGTTCAAATCTGCCCTCGGACAGTTACTAGTTGTGTGATCCTGGTCAAGTTACTTAGCCCTGTTTGCCTCAGTTTCCTCATCTGTAAAATGAGCTGGAGAAGGAAATGGCAAACCACCAAATGTGGTCACAAAGAGTCAGACATGACTAGAAACGACTGAACAACAACAAAACACTGACAGATATAACTCAAGGCTCTTTGGGATCCTTAATAATTTTTGAGAGAGTCAAGGAATTCTGGAACCAAAATGTTGGAGAATCACAAACCTATACTAACTTTACAGCATACCTGCAAGCCTCCAAATTTGAAACTATTCTTTAAAATGTTCATTGTGGATGACTTATAAAACCAGTCTGTAAGGAGAGAACTATCTATGGTTTTAAATTAGTTTCTACAGCCAGAGACCCAGGATCTATTTTTAGTTATCTATGCTACAACAGCAGAAAATGAGAAGTGATTGTAAAAGTCTTATGGTTCAGGAGGGAAGCATTCAGGAACATTGATCCGTTGCCTCCTCCTCTGGGTGCTTCATCTAGGACGTTTATTCCATTGGAATATAAGAGTCCTGAGGTCGGCAGCTTCCTTGCCATTGTCTCTGTACCCCAAGTACTTAGTATAAATAGTAGGTACTTAGTAAATGTCCCTTGAATTGGATTAAAATCTGCAGGAAGTGTGAGGGGCACATATTTCTGCTCCTTAGGAATTAGTGATATCCCTAGGATTCATTGTTTACATTTTAATGCTAATTTTAAGATCTAACTTTTTGTTTCTAATCCAGACCTGTGATTTTATTGGTATAGGCAGCGCAGATTAGTGACTCGTCTGTAGCTTATAGCCGTTAATATAGTGCGTGGAACATTTGGTATTGTTCAGTTCAATTGTGTCTGACTCTTCATGACCCCGTGGGACCCCACAGTCCATGGGGTTTTCTTGGCAAGGATTCTGAAGTGGTTTGCCATTTCCTTCTCGAGTGGATTAAGACAAACAGAAGTTAAGCGACTTGCTCAGCGTCAGATAGCAGGTAAGTATCTGAGGCCAGATTTGAACTCAGGTCTTCCTGACTCCATGCCTAGCTCATCATCCACTGAGCCATCTGGCTACCTCCACCTAGTGCAAAGTAGTTGCTTAATAAATAATTATCGAGTTGTCTTCACTTGTATTGTTAGAGAGTCACTGAGAGGCTAAGTTTGTGGTCACACAGTCAAAATATGTTAGAGGTTAGACTTGAACCCAGCATATACTGACCGTGATGGTAGCTTGCTATATCAATAGCATTATCTTCAAATATACCCAACTATTTCCTTACCTAAGTATTTAAAAACTCAGTCTGAAAGTTCCTGATGGCTTTGGCTAATCCGCAGCCTTGGCCATGGCTGCTTGGAACTGCCTCATTCCTCCATGGTAGCCGGGCCTTGTTTGCTTAGCCCTTACTGCTCACATCTGGCTCTTTATTCCAGCACTGGGCTCTCCTTAGGTTGTCCTCTAGGAGAAGGTGTCTTGTTCATCCCCCACCCCCTTGTCTTTCTGCCAGGACTTCAAAATAACAAGCCCTGAAAATGGAGACGTTTGGTGTAAATACACCTGCAGAAACCTTATTTGCAAAAGTCACATTCAGCCTGGCCCCTGAGCTAGGATTCTTATACTTGCATACGGTGCTGAGAGCCAGCCACCGGTTTCTCTACCGGTTCCCACCTGGTGCCTAACCAGTTCCCACTGCCTCCTGTAACAACAGCTACATTCTGCTCCCTTGAATAAAACACTAGCTGTCAGTTTCAATTTCTCTAATCATGTCAAATCTCAGCTCAGCCAACCGGCCACAGCCCTTCTCTCCAGGAAGCCCATCTGTGAAACATAGCAGTGTCCTTACCGGAATGACATGTTACAAAAATTAGTGTGGGCATTCTTTTAAAGCTGACTTGTCCCATATCTGTAAACTAGAGGCACCAGGTAGCAATCTAATGGGCCAAAAAGCTAAACTAGATGGTACCAAACATAGAAATAAAATGAGCCCCTATCTCTCTCCTGTCTACATCTAGGAGAGACCCTCCTTGGGGTGGAGGAGGCTCCCCAACACCATTTCATTCTCTTTTCAAAATAGACCAGAGGTTCTTACCCTTTTTTGTACCACAGACCTCTTTGGTAGCCTGGTGAAGTCTATAGATTCTTTCTCAGAATTATGTCCTTAAATAACTGAAAGAAACACTGAATTCCAGTTAGAGGCTAGAAAAAGTAGTGATGGAAATATTCTTCCCATCCAAGTTCTTGGGCCCCCTAAAATCTTTCCATGGACCCTCAGTATAGAAGGCAGGGAGGCTCCAACACTGCAACATTGGAGACCTCACTCTCAGCCTATCTAGCCAGGAGGTGGGATTTGACATACACTGGAAGGTCCTTGGAACAACGGCTTGCTTTTGAAAATCATGTTAGTCTGAGGCTTTCTGAGCAGAAATAGCCTTGGCTGTCTTGAAAATGCCAGCCAGCCAGGTCCATTCCTAACAGAAGAGTTTTCAAGTTCTCATACTTTGAGATGCCTCTCTGGTTTTGAAATGAACAGTTGTTTCTAATATATATGCTCTTGGAAAACCACAAAGGATTCCACCTTCCTGGGATGCTCCATTTTTATGGGCTAAGTGGTTTTTCTATCCCCAAGGGTGTCCTAGCCTTACACAGATTCCTGTCAGCTTACTACCCATTTCCCCTCATTTCCCCACCCCCAACACACACACACACACACACACACACACACACACACACACATGCACACGCACAGACGTGCAATTACTCCTTCCAGACCCAGTTTCCTACATTCACACTCCCTCATCATCTCCACTGCCTTGAGGAGCCGACATTGAGTCACCTGGAGGGAAGCAGAATTATCACTAGCCATTCTCTCCACAGGAAGGGATGGGCCCATTCCTAGTAGGGTTCTTTCCTCCTTGCTCTCAAAAAGGGAAGAATCAGATTCACTCAACTGCAGGTGTGCCTCGCTTTAAGCAAACTCAACTGCTCAATCAATTCATCCCTGATGTGTTCTTCCCAATTTCTCAATTTCTGTGGATACCACTCCTGTTCTTCTCATCATCCAAAGACTGACATCCTAAAAATAATCTCTGGCTATTAATTCACCAATCTATTTCCTGGTCCTGTTGGTCCCACGTGCTTTCTTCCACTCTCTCTGTTACCTTCCTAACTCAGGCTTTCCCCATATGAGGCATCTTGATGTGGTGACAAGAACATTGTGCTTTTGGTCAGAAGTGCTTATTCTGAGACCTGATTCTGACTAGCTGTGTGATCTTGGACAAGTCATTTAATCTCTGTGAGCCTCACTTTCCTCATATGCAAAATAAGATTAATAATCTTTAAAGGACCTATCTTCTAGTCAGGCTATAAAGGAAAGCACTTTATAAAGTTCAGAAGGCTACAGAAACAAATGTTATTGTTGCTATCCCTACTATTACCACTTTTACCTGGGCTATTGTAATAGTCTCCATACTGTTCTTCTTGTCTCCAGTCTTACTCCTCTCCAATCCATCCCTTCCTTAAATAATGTTCCCAATTTGCAGATCTGAGCATCACTTCACTACTCAGCAACCTTCCGTAGCTTCTTGTTGTCAACCACTGGTTATGAACTTTCTAGTCTTGTATTCAAGATCTTCCACAACCTGACTCTAATATGCTTTTCCTGCATTATGTTCCAGCCGGATGAGACTCTTTGCCATCCTTCGTTCTGGTCCTACCCTCTCCTCTGTTTCTGCCCATTGAGATCTTCCCATTTTTTTCAAGGCCACTCAAGTGTCAGCTTCTCCATGAAGTGACTTCTACAGGAAATGATCAACTTTCCCTCAAATTTCTCATAGAACATTGTATAAACTGTGCTTTTACACTTATATTCTCATTGGAATTAGCAATATTTGCTTTTTTAAAATCAAGTATATAATTTCATTAATACGGGAAGTTCCTAATGAAGAACTTTCTCTAAAAATACAGATTGGCTCCTGTGCTGCTGAAATTTTATAGCCTCGGAGAATTGCCTGAGAAACTCAGACATTAAGTGACTTGCCAAGGTTAAAACATCCAGTATGTATCAGAGGGCAGACTGGAACTCAACTCAATCTTTGAGACCAACTCTCTATTATACCACACTGCCTCTTGTGTTTGTGGGGTGTGTGTGTGTGTGTGTGTGTCTTACTAGGTTTCAAACTCTTTCAGGACAAGGTACTGTCAGTCTTTAGCAAGATATAAATACTACATATTTTTAATTAAATTTAACTTATTCATTTTGCAAAAATATTTTTTACTTTACAAAACGATTTACCACAACATTTCACATCAGCATAGGATATTTTATCACCATGGTATAACAAGCCCCCATAATTATTTCATCTACATTTTTCTTAGAAACAAATGGATTGCTCAAAGGGAAGCAATCTTCTATCTAGGTATGTGAGTGTCAGCCTGTTCTTTCATTGACGAAGGTAACTCCTCTGTTATTTCCTTGATGAAGTGAACCTACACTTTGCAAATATGCAGGCTCATGTGTTGGTTATGAAGGGAAACATTTCATTGATTGAATTGATGTAAAAATACACCTGCTGAAAATTGGTGATTAACTGACAGTGAGCTAAGGGCTTAAAAACTATTTCATCAAATAAGAGTAAAGAAACACCGTTGTTTAGCCATCTGTGACTCTTTGTGTCCCCATCTGGGGTTTTCTTGGCAAAGACACTGGAGTGGTTTGCCATTTCCTTCTCCAGTTCATTTTACGGATGAGGAAACTGAGGCAAACAGGATGAAGTGACTTACCCAGGGTCACCCAGCCAATAAGTGTCTGAGACCAGATTTGAATTCAGGAAGATGAGTCTTCCAGACTTCAAACCCAGCACTCATTCCATGGGACCACTTATCTACAGAAAGAAACGCCAACACAAGTGCAATCTGCTCCTCAAAGCTTGTTTGCATGAGACTTTTCCAATTGGTGGAGACTGAATACTCAGTGCTCTGCACTTATGTGAGGGGTGGAATTGGGGAGTGCTTAGGGCAAGAGAGATCCTGGTCTTTTGGCTTCCAGCTTTTAGAAAGAAGATAAGTGGTTCCAGATTCTCTTCAGGTCCCTGAAAATGATCAAGTTGCTGGCTTCTCTATGTGTTGGCTTTCCCCCCATCTTTCTCTCCCTTTAGGGACCTGAAGAGAATCCAGAGCCACCTGTCTTCTTTTCTGAATCCCAAAGCTGGAAGGCAGGACCCCTCTTCTCCCAAGCTCTCACCAACTCTACCCTTCAGGCAGTCAAGAAGCACAGAGTAATCTGTCTCCACCAATGAAGAGAAGCCCATACAAATAGGTTTTGAGGCGTGGGCTACACAAGATTCTAGTTTCAGCACCGGTCTGATGACCACTATTTTTACATAGCTTGTGCTAACACATCCTTTGGTGTCAAGTAAAAGAAACCTCACTTGTTATGAAGTAAAAACTAGGCTTTGGGCATTTTGAGGAGCACACAGGAAAGAAATCGGTATAATACACCATTTAAAAAAATACTGGGTCTCCCTATCTCACCCAGGCTGGAAATGCAGGGACTATTCACTGGGCCAACCTGGTAGGTTTGATCTGCTCTGCTTCTGACTTAATTAATTCCTTCGATGAGGTAGTGGCCCTTTCCTCCCCAAAGGGCTTATTGTATTGATACTGGACTTAGTGTAGACACATGGTCAGTTTAGTACACTGTAGATCAGAATTCCTGAGCTCAGAGCTCCTGAACTAGCTTTGGCAATTGCTGAGATTACAGATGTGTGCCAGCTACCATTTCTCTTTTTTTGTCACCTTCTTTTTTTAAAATTTTATTCATTTATTTGATTTATGGAATAAAACAAGAATTTCCATAATACAGTATAATAAAAAAGATGATTGCATATGAAAATGCCAGTCTATTATGTACAACTTGGCATGCTTTAAAATATATAATAAAGTTATCATGTAATTTTTTTCTTTTTTTTCTTTTCACCTCCCCTCCCCCTGTCCTAGAGATGGCAGTAGACACAAATCGGTGTACATAAAGTCATTCTATACATACTTCTATTTATCAGTTCTCTGGATGCAGATAGCATCTTCCTTCATAAGTCCTTTGTAGGTAATCTGGGTATTTATAACAGTCAAAATGACTTATTCACTCAAAATTGTTCTCAAAACAATATTGCTGTTACTGTATGCAACGTTCTCTTGGTTCTGCTCATTTCACTCTTCCTATTTTGTGCAAGTCTGTCCATAATTGCCTGAGATCATCAAGCTCATCATTACTTCCAGCACAATCGTGTTCCATCACAATCATATACCACAACTAGTTCAGCCATTCCCCAATTGACAGGCATCCCTGCAATTTCTAGTTCTTTGACACCACCAAGAGAACTTCAGTAAATATTTTAGAACATAAAAAGATTCAAAAACCGATTTAAGAAATCCAAGTTCTGTTTGAACGTCCAAAGTATTTTGGTTTGACAGAAGGAAAACCTTTCCTAATAATTAAATAAATAATAGTGATAAATAAATAAATAAAGCTATCCATTAAGGGAATGAGCTGTCTCTAGAGGTACTGAGTTCTCCATCATCTGTAGTCTTCAAGCAGAGGCTAGCTTTCGGAGAATCATACAAAAAGCATTCTAACAACTTGCTCTTTGTGTCCCATTTATTCTGAATTCTCTCTTATCAAGATGGATAGTGGCTTCCTGGAGATTTTAGAGAGGGAATACTTATTCAGGCATGGGTTGAGCTCCATGGCTTCTCTGAAATCCTTGAGATTTTGTGAAATTTTGTGAAAATTATAATTGCTTGGTGTTGAACCATATATAAATCCTGATACACAAATTCTGGTTATTATTTTGAGTATAAGGAACTCCCTTCACCAACACAGAATTGCCTAAGATATGTAGAGGTTAAGTGACTTGTTTAAGTCAAAAAGCTAATAAATAGTCAGAGGCAGGATTTGAACCTTGATATTCTTGACTCAAAGCCCAACTTTTGATCTTTTATGCAGCCATTGCCTCTATCCTCCAGTATAGACATGTACGAGCAACGGTGTGAGTCACCCAAAGCCATGCAGATTATTTATTTTGTTTTTCCTTAGCATTGGTCTTCTCTAACTGGATCACACCAAAGGCAATTGAATTATTTTTTTTAATTGACTCAAATCTGGGTATGCAATGTTTCATTCATACTACTAGTAATCACCATATTATCTCTCAGTGACACAAAGTGGTGATGCTTTGGGAAACCATGCAAAAGAGCATTCTTGCAATTGGCTCTTTATGGACCACTTACTCTGAATTCTCAAGGAATTTCTCTCTTGGGTTGTATGAGATTGTGGGCCCTTGCTTTAGGGCTATCTCTAAGAGTCCTTGTAAGGTCACATATGCCGGGGTCTATTAAATTCCAGAGAACCCAAAACCCCTTCACCTTCTAACCAACCTGATGACAACTGAGATTGTTGTTAGGTTGTTTTCCCATGTTAAATATTAAGAGGATGAATGTCTGAACTAATCATTTCTGTATTTAGTTTAAATTATTCTGAAACAAGGGCATGGGGTGAGGAGGAAGGAAAGGGGCCTAAATCTTAGGTCTGTCTTTCCTTCCAGGCAATTAAGTTAATCGGAATACTATTTCAAGGTCAAGTTGAACTCAGAGAGACAGGTTTATAGCTTTGTTTTGTAGATGCATAGTAAGCAACGGGAAGATATGCAATCAGCATTAGTTAAAACCATATGTGTGTGCTGGTTTATATGATGGACATTCCAGCATATTTCACCATTAGACTACAAGTCCAGGAAACCTTTCCCATTTGGAATAGAATACCACCTGTCTAATGCAATAGCCTGGAATGAATAAAAACTACCAAAGAAAAGATCCTGGAGAGATCACAACAGAACAAATAAAACATTGTATCTCAGCATGGGGATTAGAGAGAACCTCCCAGGAACTCTTGAGTAAATAAAACTTTTGGGTTTTTGTCTTCAAAGCTAGCCATCAGCTAGTTCTGCCCTGTGCACTGCCACCTCTCTCCCCATGCCCATGGTGTCTGTTGTAGCCAATATTGTCTTCCTGTCCCTTGTGCCATGAAATCCTTAATATCTCCCCACCTTCACTTCTACCACTTTCTTGGTCCTGAACAGAATAAGTGATGTGGTACAAGTCTAGCATAGTGCTTGGTAAACAGTAAGCATCTAATAAATGCTTGTTGATTGATTTAATTGGTATAGGAAAATCCCAGTGAAAAAGCTCATGCTGCTAATGTAGATCAGACACAGTCCTTCAATGAAAAGTCTTAGAGAGTTGCCTTAGGTGCTTAGAAGTTAGGTGACTTGCCTTGGGTCACATGGCTAATGTTTATCAGAGGCCGGTCTGGAACTGAGGTCTTCCTGCTACTCATGCTGACTCTACCTACTGCTTCATGTTGCCTCTCAATACTTCCCTTTTACTAATATACCTTGTCTGCCTCTTCTCTTTTTTTGGCTCTACTAATCTCATCCCTCACTCTCTTCCTTTAAACTAAGGACCAGTGCCAACTTCAAAAATAAACAAACGATTATCGAGCCCCTACTATATAGAGGGAATCATGCCAAGCACCAGAGTACACAAAGAAACGTAAGAGGAGATCTCAGACCTGTAGTATCTGCAAACTGATGGTACAGATAAGATGGACACACAAAAATTATAATTTTTGCTGTTGTTGTTCAGTTATTTCAGTCATGCCCAACTCTCCATGACCCCATTTGGAGTTGTCCTGCAAAGATACTGGAGTGGTTTGCTATTTCCTTCTCCAGCTCATATGACAGGTGAGGAAACTGAGGCAAACAGGGTTAAGCAACTTGCCCAAGGTAACCCAGCTACTGGTATTTATATGGCTTTTGCAAAGGTTTGCAAAGCTGTTTATAGATACACATATATGCATGCACACAGACATATATATGTATGCATATACATCTATCATACATACACATGCATATATGTGTATGTGCATATATATATATGTATGTACACACACACATAAATACATGTGAACTCTTATCTGAGCCTCACAACCACCCTGTAAGGTAGGTGCTATTATTATCAGCACTTTGCAGATGAGGAAAGTGGATCTGAGAGAGGTGGAGTGACTTATCCAGAGTCATTTGAACTTCAGTCTTTTTGTCTCCGTGTCTCCCTGTGCTGCATAGATGCTAACATTTTAAGGCAGCTTATGTTGAGGGTCATAATAGTGATACACACACGCAGTATTATGAGAGAGATCCCTGTGACCTAGATTTGTCACATAAGACTCCCTGGAGGACCCGGGGCTTGATGGATGAATAGGATTCCAAAAGAGTAAACCAAGAGGAGGTGAGTGGGCACTGCTTAATACCAACCATTTTCCTATTTACCAGCAAAATCCCCAAAGCGCCCCTCTGTCCCTCAGAATCCTCTACTCTATTGAATCCCACAGCCATGGGATAGTTACTTCACTTCTCAGAGCCTCAGTTTCCTTTTTTTGTAAAATGGGAATGATAATTCTTGCACAACCTGTTCCCCAGGGTCGTCATGAGGAAAGTACTTTGTAAAGTGTAAAGGACTATTCAAACATGAATCACTGTTCTGGTTTGAGATGATAGGCTTAGAAAACCTAGGTTTTTGTTGTTCTTGTTGAAGCTTAAGGTGTTTTGTTTTTGTGTTTTAGGACTGTGGCAGGGCTTTAGTCAATCTTCAAATTCACATTTGAAGAGAGGAACCAGTAGGACATGACAGACTGCTGAATTCAGTCAGGAGACCTGGGTCAGATTCCAGGTTTTGACATTACCTGTGTGACATTGGTCAAGTCTCTCGGCCTCTCTGGGTCTCAAGTTCCTCAGATGCAATATATACTTAATTATGTACAATCATGTAATTATGTGCTTAATTATGTACAGGGTAAACATTTGTAAAATGTAAAGCACAACCCACATATGGGCTGTTATTATTATTATCAATTATTGACTTATACATCTTAAACAATTTCTAAGTTTATACAGACAACAACCAGTAAATCATAATCGGCGGTCTATTGAGAAGATGTATCAGTGAAGATTTGGTCTTTCTGATACATATGCTTCCTTTCTCCACCTCCATGCATTTATAAGTCCTGTTTGGAGCCTAGAAGCAAAACCAAAGCATTTGCTAATTTGCAAGAAATATGCTTTGGCCATTTCCCAGACGCTGGCCCCCACTGCATGAGATTGTGAAATCTTCCACAAAGCTGGCAGTCAGGAAGATTTTCAAATAGAAAAGGGAACTGTTCCTGACTGCTAGGAAGGGTTTGGTACTTTTTTTTTCTTAAAGGGCTTCTCATTCATTTCAGCTTCTTTGTATATTCAGGGCACTGATAAAAAAATATCAAGAGAAACTCGAGACTCCATGTGAGGGCAATATCATAAGAAGAGACATTTCTTCTTTAAAAGATCCAGCAAGGCATTGGCTTTTAGGACGAATTTTTAGTGGCACCTAACTGGCAGAATTTTAAAAATTACTTTAAGCTTAAAGTGAACTGTTTAGTCAATGGACTGACCCCATGACTGCACAAGTTTCATGCCTGAGTTAAGTTGTATTAGAGACTAAGATAAGCCTTTTTTCCAGTTTGTTTTTCTCATATACTGTAATCCCATTGTCTTCTACAAAAGTCCCAAGTTGATGGCCTAGAGTGTGCGGTTCCAGGGCTGACAGCAGTTGGGTTCAATCTCAGAACTAATCACAGGTTATTACAATTAATCACAAGGGATTTAGAACTGGGAACGATCTTAGAGATCATTTAGGACCTAGATTCTAAGACATTCCCCTCATATTCTATACAAAGAAAAAGAAGCTTAGAGAGGAGAAGTCATTCACACAATAAAAAACCCAGAGCTAACATTTGAACTGAGACTTTTGCCAGGGCAACACCTCCTTCTTCTAGGTAGACCCCCTCAGCTCTTCCTAGAGAAGGACTCCTAAGCACAGAGCCTTAGGATTTTCCATCCCAAGAATGAGGAAGCTCATCTTGATATATATCACCCTATAAACACAGAGTTCCTGGCAGTACCCCAGGCAAGATCTCTGACATCTCTAGCTTTTCACCTTCCCTCTTCCCCTTGGGTAACTATGTGCCAGATGGTATTTTTCTGTATTTTTTATTGAGCTAATTTAAAATAGTGTCCTGGGTCCTTTGGGGTTCTGGCCCAATACATACACACATATATATATATATACATGCAACAACCAAATGCAATCCAACAGAGAAGACAGAGAAAGAAAGGAAGGGAGAGAGGAAAAGAAAGGAAGGAAGGAAGAAAGAAAGAAAGAAAGAAAGAAAGAAAGAGAGAAAGGAAGGAAGGAAGGAAGGAAGAAAGAAAGAAATAAAGAAAGAAAGAAAGAAAGAAAGAAAGAAAGAAAGAAAGAAAGAAAGAAAGAAAAAGAAAGAAAGAAGGAAAGAAGGAAAGAAGGAAAGAAGGAAGGAAGGAAAGAAAAAAGGGAGGAAGGAAGGAAGGAGGGGAGGGGAGGGAAAGAAAGAAAAAGAAAGAAGAAAGAAAGAAAGGAAGAAAAGAAATAAAAAAGAAAATATCACATTTGTTCTCTCTACATATATTCAGGCCACAGCATTCAGAGCAGATTATTTCTCCACTCAGAAAAATCTTACAGGTCTTTACATGTGTGATAGCACTTTGGGAAAGAGTTTGAGGGCAACCTAAATAAACTTTAGGTTGCAAAGGAGCCAGGGAAATTGAGTTTCTCTAGTCATCATTTTCTGCCCATGTTAGCTCTCCTTTGAGTTGTGGCATTATCATTATTATTTCTTCAGTAGTGAGGACAATCCAAAGCATGAAAAAGTGGGGGGAAGGACCCTAAGATCTCAAGATAATTATAATGAATAATAACTAATACTTATGTATTATTGAATAATACTTACACTAATGCTGACTCTGTGCCAGGCTCTGCGCTAAGCAGTTTGCAATTGTTATCTCATTTGATCCTCATACCAACTCTGGGAAGGGGAAGTAGGTGCTATTACTGCCTTTATTTTACAGATGAGGAAGCTAAGCTAAACAGAGGTTAAGTGACTTGCCCAGGGTCACACAACTGGTAAGTGTCTGAGGCCACATTTGAACTCAGGTCTTCCTGACTCTAGTCGTGGCACTCTATCTATTTACACCACTTGTATATATGTGTGTGTGTTTATATAGATACAATATATGTATGTGTATTGTATGCATATGGTATATATGTATATGTATATTTGTATATATATCATTTCTCTATCCACCTTCTGAAACAGAGACCATGCCTTAAACTTCTGTCCCCATCCCTACGCAGCACCTAGTGTTTGCTAGGCATGTAATAAACCATGAATCTATTGGTTGTCAAATTGCATTTGCTAAATTGAACTGAACATGAGAAATAACATGCAATTCAGAGAAACTTGCATAAACTAATGCAAAGTTATGTAAACAGAGCCAGGAGAAAAATGTTAAAAAATGTCTCTGCTAATGCACATGAAAACACAACGAGGCAGCCAAGCCTTGGCAAGCAGTAATTACCAGTCTCACTCTGGTAGAACGGATGAAGAGGCACGCTTTCCTTCTCTTGGTAGAAGTACCACCATGGGGACAGGATGTTGCTTAGGCTGTCACATGGGCTCTATGTTGGCTAATTTTCCTTGCTCCCTTTCTTTGTTGCAAGAGAGGGTTCAATTGTGACTATAGAATACAAATAAAAACCATCAATAAAACTTTCAAAATTGATATGAACTTCCAGCATAGAAAAGTGTCCAGCTTGACTTTGACAATGATCTAGGGACTAGAGTCTAGGCCAATGTTATATCGCCCGGCATCATGGTTCAATGGAACGACCATTGGCCTTGAAAGTCAAAGGACCTGGGTTTAATCCTACCTGTGCTTACTTCATTCAAGCTGCGTTACTTGAATTCACTTGCTTCACAACTGTCTGGGACTGTCTGTCCATCTGTATAATGGGTGAACTCAGTAGTTTCCAAGGTCTCTTTCAGTTCTAACAATCATGCCTCCTATAGTACCTTGTCTAAATCCAAAGAGTCTGAGCAAACATATATTTTATGTTGTTTTTGATAAATTAAGAATTTTTTTCATGAAACAGAAAAAGATTATTCCATCCTATATTGCAGGGATATGTGACTTGGGGGAATTACATAATGATTTTAATGGCCTTACAGCAGCAATTCTCTCTCTCTCTCTCTCTCTCTCCTCTCTCTCTCTCTCTCTCTCTCTCTCTCTCTCTCTCTCTCTCTCTCTCTTTCTCTCTCTCTCTCATCACCAGGTAATGAACCTTTTTTGCTTAATGAATCTGACCCTGTTCTTCCATTTCTCTTTCTATGCCCTCAATTCCTTGCTTAGCTCAGAACTGGCTCCCCTGAACAAAGGCCCACATTCTGTTTTACTCACCACTTTCTACCAGTGATGGTACATGATTAGGAAAAGAGGAATACTACACACTTTTACTAATTAAAGTAAAGGACTATCAAGGGAGAAGGGAAAGGCATTGTAACATATTACCAGATAAAATTATCTAGAGAAGCTATGAGAAGTGTATCACTAGAAAGATGAGTGATTGCAAATGAAGGTGAGCTAGAAAAGAGAGGGCTAGCCAATGGACAGTCCAGATACTCTATTACTTTCTACACAATGTCAAGGGAACCAGAACAAGCTCCCCCCCAACATATTGGTTTGAACCTCTATGGAGGATTTATAGAACATAGACAAGAATGACGTAGAGTGAGAGGGCAGGTAGAGGTGAATTATTTATCACTAGAGAGAGTACCCAGATTGATGAAATCTCAGATTCATTGAAGTATAGGGTTCCCAAAAGTCTCAGTGTAATTTTAAGCTTCAATAGCTCAATAGCATAAAGCTTAAAAAGCTTTAAGAGAGCTTTAAGCTTTAATAGCATAAAACTGCACCAACACCTTTAGAACACCCTACATATTAGTAAACATAGAATGAAGGGATCTAGGTCTAGGTTGGACAATGATGGGAGGCAGAGGGGGAGGCCTGAAACATCCATAAGTGAGGATGAAGCCTCAAATCAGATTGCTTCAAGCAAAACAAACTGCAGATACATAGGGCTAGGGGATTGTTTATTTGCTTGCTTTTAGGGCAAGATCAGGGGAACTGGTTCTGAACTAAACAAGGAATTGAGGGCATAGAAAGGGAAATGGAAAAACAGAGTCAAATTCATTAAGCAAGGCAAGCTTCATTTACCTGGTGATGACAGAGAGAGAGAGAGAGAGAGAGAGAGAGAGAGAGAGAGAGAGAGAGAGAGACAGAGACAGAGAGAGAGGGAGAGACAGAAAGAGAATGTAACAGGAATTCCTGTTTAAAAAGAAACACCACCACCTTAACTTCATATTCAATGTTAATGGGTTAAACTCACTTACAAAACTGGAGTTACGAAATGGATTAAAAGCAGAAGTAAACAATTTATTCCATACAAGAAACAAGTTTAAAATGTAAACATATGTACAGAGTTAAAATGAAAGGCTAAAATAAAATTTGTGACATTTTAGCTGAATCCCAAAATAGCAATTGCAATCATTTCAGAGAAAGGAATAGTAAAAGAAGAAGAAGGAGGAGGAGGAGGAGGAGGAGGGGAAGAAGAAGAAGAAGTAGAATAAGAAGAGAAAGAAAGAAAGGAAGGAAGGAAGGAAGGAAGGAAGGAAGGAAGGAAGGAAGGGAAAAAACTTTCTAGAGAGACAAACGGGATTTTACATTATAGTTAAAAGCACTAATGATTATGAAACATTTGGAGCAGGGTGCTGGACTTGGGATTTCATTGTTATAGAGAACTCTCTGATAAGAAAACTGCCTTTATCAGTGCAGATCATCAATTATTTGTTCTGAAATGTATGATCTTAGGGAGTTGTTTGTGGGCAGTGACAGATAAAATGGCTTGCCCATCGTACATGTCAGAACCAAGACTTGAACCCAGATCCTCCTGACTCTGAGGCCTACTCTCTAGCTACATTGCACCATTACATTTTTATAAATTAAGAAAATAAAATCAATACTAAAGATATACGCCTGAATAACATAGCCTGTAAGTGAGCATAAGAAAAGCTTATTGAATCATAAAAAGATCTAGGTAAGTAAGAAAATTGTAGTTGACTCTAATGCAACTTTATTAGACCGTAAGAAATCCAAGAGAAAGATAAGAAGGAATTTATGGATCTGAACAGAATGTTGGATTCGATAGTCATGACTATTATATGAAATATTTAAATAGTAAGCTTATTTTTCCACATTATGTAGCATATTTAAAAAACTAGATAATTCATCTGGGCATTAAAAATCATTCAAATGCAGAAAGACAGAACTACTTGACACATTTTTAATATAAAATAAAGAAGACAGAACATGTAATTTAAAGCGGAAGTATGACCAAAAAATGTAGAACTCAAAGGAGTTTAAATAATGGCATACTAAATAAGGGCAAGTAATAAAAAAAATCATAGAAAGAAATTTTGTTTTTAAAAAGGGGAAGTAAAGGATAGTCATCTTCAGGATAGTAGTTTCAGAATGACAATGCTCTCAGAGATATTACAAAAAAAAATTTGCAGCCCAAGAAGAAGGGAAATGTTATCAGATGTAAGCACTTTCTGGACATGCAGCTAACACTTCTTTTCAAAGAGGGTTATGGAGCAGGATTTCCTCACACAACTTTCTTGTAGATTACTTAGCTTCTAGTAATATTTCTCATTCCATTACAGCCTGAGACTACTAACTTATCCAAATTTATCCTTAAAACATAATTTCAAAGGTTTTAGAGCTAGAGAAAACCTTGGAAATGCAATCCTATCATTTTATATATGAAGAAATAGAGGCTTAAAGCACTTAAATGACTTGATTAAATTCACATAATGGTAAGAATGCCAAGGATCTCAAGTCCAGGTCACCTGATACCAAATCTAGAGCTTTGAGGAACAGGAAAGTGGGAAATTACAAGGATTAGCATACAGTATTTCATTCAACATATGGGAGTAAACTCCAGGCTTCTCTATGAGATTCCCAGATAAGAAGGGGAAGATGGATAAATGTCACTAGAGCTAATGTCTAGGTTCAGATTTTCTGAATTATCCATATATCAAAATAATTCCTGTCATTTCATTATTTTCCTTGTCCTCATGAATCTTCAATGGCTATTACATTCAGTAGTCCTAATTATATAACCATATCATTAGACTAATCTTCTCAATGGAAGGGAAGTTGACTTAAGGCTATACCTACCTTGTCCTAAAATATCTCCACACACATACACACACTTAGATATGGTACGTGCTGTCCTAGAAATGAATATGGGAGAGAGTCAGGAAGTCTGGACTGATTATATGTCATTTAAACTCTTTGCCCTTCAGTATTATCATCTACCAAATGAAGTTAGTAAATTGTTCAGGTAGAATCAACAGGTTTTGGTGACTAGTTGCACATAAGGAGTGAGGGAGAGGGTAGAGAGTCAAGAATGACTCCAAGGTTTTATGATCAAGATATCCCATTACAAACAGAGAAACTGGATAGATTCAGAACTCTCTGAATGACTGGACCAAAGAATAGTGAAGAGAGAAGTCCCTAGTGGAGTATTGCAAAAATCTTTCCTCCAATATTTTCTCTACAACTCTTCTCTAAAATGGTAACTTGGATGAAGGCACCATATGTATGTAATGAAGCTGGGAAGACTAGATAAAATGATGAATAGCAGCATTTTCTTTTGTAACTTGTTTTGTAACTTGCCAAATACCTAGGAGAGAAGTGCATTCTAGCTTTTAATATTAATGTCTGATTCTCCTACTAGATTATAATCTCATTGCAGTCAGGAAACAAGCTTTGTCTCAAACCTCGTGTCTTATTCTGTGCCTAGCATACAGCTCTGAGCATCATATGTATGTAATTAAAATCTATTGATTAATTGATGTTGCAGAGGGGCAGATTAAGTTCAGTACAGAAACAAACTTCCCAACAATTAAAAGTCTCCAAAAATGAAATGGTCTGCCTCAATAAATTGAAATTTCCCCATCACTAGAGGTCTTCAAGTAGAAGCTGGGTGGATATTTATCAGGCATGTTGTAGAAGGGATCTTGACTCAGATATTGAACTAGATAATCTCTGAGGTCCCTCCCAATAATCACAAAAGGATAGAATTTCAGAACTGAATGGAAGCTCAGCAGTAAGCCAGTCCATTCCATTCATCAAAAAGAATGTCTACTATTATACACCCCATAAGTAGTCATCAGTTCTTGGCTTAAAGGCATTCAGTGAGGGAGACAGCCTGTTATACTTCTGTATAGCCCAAAGGATTAGGAAATGTTTTTTTTTCCTGATATCAAGCCTAAATTTGACTCTGTAACTTAAACTGTTGCATTTAGTTCTACTTTCTGGAGTCAAACATAAGAAGTACCCTCTTTCTTAAGATTAGACTTTTTGGATGGTGAAGACAACGACAACTATCATGTCCCTCCTGAGCCTCCTCTTCTCCAGGCTGAACACCTCTAGTCTCTTCAACTGATTCTCATAAGATATGAACTTGAGGTCCTTCATCATTTTGGTTGCACTTGTTTTGATATTCTCTAGTTTATCAATCACCTTCCTAAAGTATATTATCCAGAACTGAATATGATATTGTAGAAGTGTTCTGACAAGGACAGAGTATAGTACAACTATCGTTTCCTTCTGCTTGGAAGCATTGCTTCTATTAACGTAGTTCAAGACTGAATTAGTTTTGTGGCTACCATATCACATTGTTCACTCATATTGAGTATGTGGTCCAGTAAAACTCTCAGATCTTTTTCTAGCAATCTGCTCTTCAATCATGCCTCCTCCATCACTTACTTACGAGGCTTTTTTAAATCTGGCTATAAGACTGTTCATCTATGCTTATTCAATTTTATCTTCTTAGATTCAGCCCAATGTTCTAACCTGTCAAGAGTTTTTTTGATCCCGACTCCATGATCTAGTGGGTCAACTTTCCTTCTCAGTTTTGTGTCATCCACAAATATGGTGAACGTACCCTCTGTGCTTTTACCCAAATCACTGCAAAAATATATGAAATAGTTTAGATGCCTGAGGCAGTTCACTGTAGCTCCCCTGCCAAGTTAACATCAAACTATGAATGATTACTCTTTGATACTGGCCATTCAGGTGTTCAGAATGTAGTTTCTTGTACTATCATCTCATCCATGGATATCTCTCTGTCTTTGCCACAAGAATAATGGGAGACTTTATCAAATGCTCAAATAAATCTATGATTTCTTTTATTTGAATGTTCTTTCTAATGATGTAGATTGAAAAGCAGCTAAGTGGTACAGTGGATAGAGTATTGGACCTGAATTTAGGAAGATCTGAGTTCTAATGTAGCCTCAGATACACATTGGCTATGACCCTGGGCAAGTCAGACATCTGACTCAGTTCTTTATCTGTAAGATGGATATAATAATGTCACTATTTCCTAGGGTTGTTGTGAGGATCAAATGATATCATTTCTAAACTACTTCACAAACCTTAAAGTGCTATATAAATTCTAGCCATTATTATTATATTTTCATCCATGCTTTTCCATTCTGTGTGACTTTTACATATGTCCTCCCAAGAATTCATGATCTACCCAATGTGCTAGAGGCCTTACTCTCTTTCTCTTGATATTCCCAATGTGTCAGTGGAGCATATGGGTTATCTACCTGACACTCCGTTGTCCTCCTAGCACGGTTGGCCATGTTTTCTCTGTATTATACATTTCTCTGATAATATTATTTCATTAAGTTTCAACCCATTAAATGTTACCAAATGCTTTGCTCTGACCTAGGTAAACTCTGTCATATTCCTCTGATCTGTCAGTTTAGCAATCTTGTCAAAAAAAAAGGAAATTAAGTTAGTTTGACATGACCTGTTCTCAATGTAGCCATGCTATGTGTGTGACGACTTTTCTTTTTCTAGATGTTCCTTATCCATCCCTTTATCGAAATGCTCCAGAATTTTTGTAGAATTCCCCCATAATTTGCTTAATCCATTCTCTTCTTCTTTTTTAACTTGCCCAAGATTTGCCCTTCTCTAGCCTTATGATATCTCTCCTGTTCTCCATGATCTTTCAGCTTTCATTGACAGTTCAGCAATCCACCTGCCATCTATTTCAGTTCCTGAAGATCAATTCATCTGGGCCAGGACAGTTGAATTCATGAAAGACAACTGAAGGCTCTCTTGTTCTCCTTTCTTGTCTTGGGTATCCAGCCTGTACTAACCATTTTTTTAGTGTTCCTTTCAAGAGTCAGTTTAAGAGCCCTTTTCCTTGGGAGAGAACACAGAAGAAAAATTGGAACCAAGAAGCTCTGGCTCCTCTCTGCTTTCAGTTATCATTGTTCTGTCAACACCAAATAGCAGCCATATCCTTTCTTTGATCACCCAATTCAACCCAATACAGCTCACACACACACACACACACACACACACAATTCCACAACTATTTTTTGTTCCCCTTAGCTTTCCTCACCTGCTTTACCTAACTCTGGGCTGTAGCTATTTTGCCACTATTTTTATTTTAATTTTTAAATTAAATTTATTTATTTATTTTTAGTTTTCAACATTCACTTCCATAAAATTTTGAGTTCCAAATTTTCTTCCCATGTCTTCCCTCCCCCACCCCAAGATGGCATATAATTTGATATAGGCTCTACATATATGCATTCATATTGAACCTGTTTTTACATTAGTCAGGTTGTAAAGAGGAATTAGAACCAAAGGGAGAAACCACAAGAAAGAAGAAACAAACAAACAAAAAAAGAGAGAGAGCAAATAACATGCTTCAATTTTCATTCAGATTCCAAAGTTCTTTCTCTGGGTGTAGACAGCATTTTCCACCATGAGTCTTTTGGAGTTGTCTTAGATCCTTGCATTGCTAAGAAGAGCTAAGTCTATCAAAGTTAGTCATCACACGATGTCTGCCACTATTTTTATAAGTAAGGATGGTCCCTTATGTCTGTATTCATCTATTGCCTTGCCTTATTTCTATTATATAATATATATATATATATATATATATATAAAAGTTGGCTCATGAGAGTTCCCTGTGCACCCACATTAGTCTTTTCAGATAACTCCTGTTTTTTCTTCTTCTTCACTGGAATTGATTCCTTTTGTGTCCTTAGAAATTCATCCTTGAGAGCTTCTCATCCCTCTTCAGACGGTTTCCCTTGTAAAATTTTCATCCAAGGGATCCTGCCTATTTTTCCTCTGAATCTTTGACATCTGCTCTCTTCAAATCAATAACATGTGTCAGACTATGCCTGGCTGCCCTCTTTGTCTCTATCACAAACTCTAGAAAGGAGTGGCCACTTCCCCTTAAAGTTCTCATCATTTCCACTCTAGCAACCAGTTCTCCTTCCTCTTTGGTGAGAATTAAGTCTAGAAATGATTTTCCCTTTGTCAGTTCCTCTATCTCTTGAAGGATAAAATGATCATTAAAGCAAGTCAAGATATCATTACAGTAGCTACTCTGCTTTTCTCAGTGACAAAATTCTAGCAGATGTGTGTACAATTTAAGTCTCCCATCACTAATGTATCATGCCTCCATGCCAAACCTGTGATGCATTTCCAAAATTTATTCTTTATTTTCCCTATTTTGTCCAGGTGGTCCATTATATTGACAGGAAAATTAATATTAATATCAAATGGATGACCCAGGCCCGTGGGAAGTCCCTAACAGAAGGAAGGCTTGGGGATGGTGGTGTCCTCTGCATTGCTAATGTGTGTGAATTTCTTTGTTGCTATGATGGATTTGTCTTTCTGATATTTGAATAAATGTTTTGATTCTGTCTTCCATGTGAAGAGTCTGTTATATTTTACAATTCAGAATTTGCCAGCATATTCATAGCCACTCTAAGTGCTGTGAATATCGCATTGGTGCTATAGTGATCCAGCACAGGCCTTCTTGACTCCAGGAAGCCCAGCATTCTGTCCACTAGACCACTCTGAAATTCCACCATTGAGAATTTGTGATCCTAGGGCAAAGGCTATGAAGTTGCTGAGGATACTAAGCTTCAATTCTTGTCTCCGTGAAGTAATAATAATATTTGTACTATTTGTCTTGCAAAATTGTTGCAAGGATCAAATCAGATTGGGTATATAGTTGCTGCTGGAGTCACAATGAACTATGAAAATGTGATGTATTGATAATAATAATAATAACAGCTAATGTTTATATAGAGCTTCCTATGTGCTAGCTACTGTCCTAAGCACTCTACAATTATCATCTCATTTGATCCTTGTAACAATTATTATTCCTGTTGTTATCTGTGTTAAGAAAATAGTATTAAATCTTTTTCACCATACATATTTTCTATCTCCCTAACTAAATTGTAAGCTCACTGTGGGGGAAGAGTCATGTTTTCTATTTCTTTGGTGCCCAATGTATACTTAGTTCATGGACTGACAGAAGTATTGAGTAAAAAAGAAACTCCCTTTCTCTCCTCCCTTCACACTCAAACCACCTACACCATCTCCCACAAATGTGCTGATAGTAGGCCCAGGGCTTAAGAAATTTCTGGGAGGCCTTAATGGAAATTGGGTAGCAAGCCCAGAAGAAAGCAGAGAGACTCAGACTCTTGTTTCCTGTTCCTCTTATGACTGATATTAATGGACATCTGGGCTAATGGAAGATCCCTGAATGATTTTGCTACAGAAAGAAATTTATTTCTCTTAGCTTGTAGAAGTGTAAATGAGCTGGAAGTAAAAGTAAAAGATGCATTAGCTAGTAGAGACAGAGCCAAAGAAAATCTTGTGGGACCAACTATAATTTTGGAGGGCTCAGTGATTAAAAATAATACAGCGGAACCCTGATACAACATGGGCAACTAGAGGAGGAAAAGTCAGTTGTACAATGCTCTATTACTCTTGGTGTTTAGGTGGTATTTACTTAGAAAGATTCACCGTTTGCTCAGGGTGAGTGTTCTTTCCATCAGTGCATATTGAAACTCTTCCATATCTTAATAGATTTTCCTCATGAGCTATGATGACTGAAAAAAAACCAGCAGCAACATCCTCTGAAGCCAAATGGCTAAGCATGAACATCTAGCAACAGAGAGAGTCTGGCCTTCAAATGACAGACAAAAAGTCCATCACTAGACTCCTGTTCAAAGTCTTTGCAGCTCAGTAGGACCTATTCATGCCACTGGCACTGCTTTCAAAATCAGTCAATCAACTGACCAGTCCTCAAGCAATTATTAATTACCTATTATGTGCCAAATGCTGTGCTGGGCAATGGGGACCCAAATACTAAAATGAAATTATCCCTGCCTCAGGGAGCTTACATTCTATTAGGGTCACAAACTTCGTGAAAAGAAGAGGCATTAGCGCAGGATTTTGGTCAATCTTGCTAAACTATAGCATATTAATTTACACTCCTAGATACTCATAAGAACACCAGACTTAAAATCTGAAGACCTGGGTTTGGATTCAAGTTCTGCCACTTGTGAGTTATGTGACTCTAGGCAAGTCATTTAAACTCTCTGAGCCTTGCTTTTGGCCTCCTTAAAGTGAGGATAATAATACCTGGGTCATTTGTCTTGCGAAGTTGTTTTGAGGATCAAATAAAACTATTTACATAAATTGTGTCATTATGAGCTATGCAAATGTGACATTATTTGTATTTAGTAAATAGCATTATTTATAGCAAATACACAAATAGCAAATATACATTAAGTCATAGTACATAGTACATAGTACATCATAGTATATTCTATCTCCCTAACTGAATTGTGGGGCAGGTAGGTGGCACAGTGGATAGAGCAGTGGGCCTGAAGTCAGGAAGACTCATCTTCATGAGTTCAAATCTGGCCTCAGATGCTTACTAGCTACGTGGCCCTGAGCAAGTCACATACCTTATTTGTCTCAGTTTGCTCATCTGTAAGCTGGAGAAGAAAATGGCAAACCACTCTAGTATGTCAGTTAAGAACACGCTACGTGGGGTCACAAAGTATTGGACATGTCTGAGCAACAACTAAATTGTAAGCTCATTCAGGGAAAGAATCATGTCTTTAAAATTTTCTTTTTATCCTCCATGATGCC
This sequence comes from Trichosurus vulpecula, assembly GCF_011100635.1. Taxonomy (NCBI): domain Eukaryota; kingdom Metazoa; phylum Chordata; class Mammalia; order Diprotodontia; family Phalangeridae; genus Trichosurus; species Trichosurus vulpecula. The sequence continues at coordinate 420,085,919 of NC_050573.1, forward strand.
TGGCAATTGACCTTCAATTAGTAGTGTTGAATATAGATTAGGAAATACAAACCCATCTACATCTTTGTGGAAAATACAGCTGAGCGTGTATTTATAGGATCATAGAATCTGAGAGCGAGAAGAGAACCTAGAATATATCTCATCCTGCTCTTACAGATGCCCAGAAGGGTGATGTACTTGTCTAAAGTCTCATAGCTATGAACATTTTCAGACACAACCAATACGGCACACATTTATTTTGCTTGACTACACTTGTTACAAGGGAAGGCTTTTACTGAAAAGGAAAATGTTATGGGGGTGGGAGTAGGTGGGGAGGGTAATCAGTGATTTAAAAAAAAAGGTGGGAAAAAAGAGAAGAGAGTGTCAACAAAACACATAACAAATTAACAGAAGAGAGCCGAAGGAAGATCAGAAGGGAACAGACAAGAAGAACATTGTTGGTACTACTGTTTCAAGACTTTTAAAAATAACCACAAGCTATGCATAACAGACTCATAGTTTCATATGCAATCCTTTTTCTGTCTTCGTATATTATGGAAATGTCCATTTTTTGGTGATTAACAATATAAACATTTAAAAAATTAAGTCCGCCAGTAAGAGTCAAAGCTGTGAAAAATGATTACTGACATCTATAAAGTGCTTCCAAGTTGGCAAAACACCTTTACAAACATTATTATTATCTTAGTTGAGTTTCACAGTAGCCCTCATGGATAGGGACTACTCATGAATTACATCCACTTTACAGATGCAGAGACTGTTTGTTGACTTGCTCATGGTCACACAGCGTCCAAGATCAGATTCGAATTCTGGTCTTACTGAAGCCAGACCCTGTACATAAACATACCACACTGTACATACCATACTGTCTCTTTCTATAATATTAAAAAAAGTAAGAATTCTTACTGAATGTAGTGAAGGAACTACTATAAAAATGTGTTTAAATTTGTTCTGTTCAATTTAAATGCACCATAGGTCCCTCACAACTCCAGTAAGCCCCTCCTATCCCAGGTTCAATGTAGGCTATTTTGGTTAATTCCAATTATACGAATGTATCTTGAGTCCCATTGAGTGCATTCTCTGCCAGTAGAAAAGGCAGAATTAAATAGCAAATCATTTACTTAAGACAGATTGTTGTTCAGTCATTTTTCAGTCATGCCCAACTCTTTGTGATCCATCTGAGGTCTTAACAAAGACTGGAGTGCTTTGCTGTTTCCTTCTCCAGCTCATTTTCCAGATGAAACTGAGGCAAGCAGGGTTAAGTGACTTGCCCAGGGTCACCCAGCTAGTGCCTGAGGTCAAATTTAAACTTGGGTCCTCCCAACTCCAGGGCTGATGCTTTATCTACTGTGCCACCTCAGCTGCTCCTCCTTAAGACAGAAAGAGAAAAAAACAAAAAACAAAAACTCAAGGCAAATCAATAACAGCTTCACTTTTCTTGATCCATTCGCAAACGGATACAATCATCCATAGATTCCTAATCCATTAAAAGGGACACACTCTCCACATAACTCTCACTCCTGGGTTTGTAGGAGAACGTCTCCCAGGAACCAGATGTGCTTTGTTATAGCTCTACTCCACATTAAGCACGGGCTAATAGTCACTGAGAGGTTAAGTGATTTACAGGCACGCCATGTTTTATTGTGCTTCGCTTTATTGCACTTTGAAGAAATTGCAATT